>NC_135663.1:40472272-41072272 GCF_964188315.1 Podarcis muralis | reverse complement strand
TGCCCAATATCCTACCAAGTCCTCACCTGACACTGGGATACAAATTGGATTAGAAAAAACCAAGGGTGTGGCTGTGTTACTCTGTTACAGCAAGTAAGAGATCTGTGGTACCTTAAAGACTACTAGAGAGCCAATGTAGTGGTTAGAACCTTAGACTAAGGCAGGGAAGACTTGGGTTGAAATCTCCACTGGGCCTTGAACTTCACTGGGAGGTCTTAGACAAGTTGCTATCTTTCAACAGGGATGCTTGTGAGGATCAAACAAAGGTTTTACGCCCCACTACACCTTCCCTCTTGTGGTCTAAAGGTGATGTAAATTTTTCTCCACCCTTAGTTTATCCACACAGCAATTCTCATGGGATGGATCTTTGCATACCATAGACAACAAGACTAATTACATGTTGGTTCTTTGAGATTATGTATGAATTCTGTTCCAAAGATTGCTCATTTGTACATATTACTGATAGTCGGAAATGTTTTTTATACACTGCATATTGTAGAACCTTTCTTTCCAGGCATGTGCCATGGAAAGCATTCATTTCAGGAAAAAATATTGGTGATAATAGCGAAGAGTGAGGTTGGGGGAAGGCGGGGGACATGTGGCGTTGCTATTTTCATTATAGCTTAATACTGTGGCACTGATGGATTGAAGAAACCAATTTAGCCCTGTATAAATGATTATCACAAATAATAAATGGTCTGAATGAAATGGCAAAAAGGAAACTTGATCGTAACATAACAGATTACCGTCAGATGGGCTGCTGAATCAATCACTCTTCATACTTGGTGATGTACTTGGCAAACCCAAGGCTGTGTAATAAATTACACATTTGGTTTGCCAGGAGGATTTGGCAGCAGATAACCACCAAGCAGTTAAAAAAAAAAGCAATGATAACTTAATAGCAGCTTATTTGACAACATGTATGTTGCCTATAAAAATGAAGATTAATCGTCAGGCCTTTTTCTTTTCCAGGGAATGCAGTTTTACTGCTGTTTATATTGCACAAAGGCAATCTCTCCTTGGCAAGAATGCAAAACTTGAGATGGCTCACCAGTTGATACATGGCTTCTTTATACATCCAGCAAAAGGAGTATCACTCTTACTATTAGCTAGAACTTGCACAAAATTCCTAAGCCGCTCGTGTCAGGTTGCCAATAAATAGAAAAATAAACATCCATTATTCTTAAGGTATTTTTATTTAAAGAATACTTTCTAATTGCCAGAACCACTTATTGGCTTTACAGGCACGCTTCCAAATAGTTCAAAGGTGTAGAAAAAGCAGATATGGGTGTATTCAGATATTTACACACAGAGAGAGGGAGGGAAGGAGAGAGAGTTTTACATCTGATGTTGCTTAGGGATTCTAAGAAACCAAAAGAGCAGTCCCATTTTGAAATCAGTGGTTAAAATCTGCAGTTTTCAAAGATTCAGTTCTCCACCTTGCTTCAAAATGATATCCAATTGTATCCAAACATAGATGGAAACCTGCTCCTTGATCTTAGGAACGATTGCGCAAATGTCAATTACGATACCTTAAGAAATGTCAAAATCCATAGCAAACAACTTTCTAAAATATTACAGTATATATAATAAACCATATATAGATTGGGTCTGCACTGAAGATCTGCACTGAAGTAGGTAATTTCAGAAAAATTCAGAGCTTGTCCGAACCAAAATGGGATCTTTCCAAAGTGTTCTGAACTGAAGCAGGGAAACTCCAAAGTATTTCGGGGCATTTCAGAGACTTGGACACTGAAAAAAAACCATTATGGACAGTGTGTCTGCCAAAAGTGAATCTCTTTATTCAGATTTGCCTTATCAAGAAAATGTCAAGGTGGGGAGAGGGGAAGGAAGAGATATTTTGTGACCGACAGGTCTAAGCTTTAATCAGTTGTAATGATTTCACCAGGGTTCTCTAGTCACAGTGCTTGAGGGGAGGGACACTGAAATAATGTAAAATCTTGTTCTTGTCTATTCTGTGTTCTTTGCTCTTTCTGCTTTGGTTCAGAGTCCTTGCTAATGAATTAGGACAACGTCATCAAGAGCCATGATCCAAACCAATGACAGGGTGTGGGAAGAATCACATATCCAGATGAACCTTTGTTTACTATTTCTGCTGCATCTGTTCTCACTCTTATAAACAGGAAAGTAGCTATAGCAGGATTTAGATGCAGGGTTGCCATCAAGCAATTTGATGCTCCAAATTCATTGGGACCTGATCAAGCCACAGGGATGATAACTGCGCTGCATTCACTTCTCGAGTTCCTATAACTGAAACCAGCCTTTGAATAGTTTGTGGGGGTATTAGGTAGCTGCCATTTCAGCCTGCATGATGCTAGCTGATACATCAGTTGGAAGCCTTTACCTTTCCAAAGGCTAAAGCATTTCTGAAGCAATTAGTGGTTTTTAGCAGTTGACAAAGCTTCTTACAAGCCTAATAGCAATTGCTCCCTGGGTGTTCAACCTTTTCAATGGGTATTCCGTACCCCCGTGTAATTCAGGGTGTAGAGTGAGGACATGGGAAATCCAGGATCAAGCCTACTTTCAATCATGGAGCTCACTGGGTGGTCTCAAGAAAGTCAATAGCTCGCTCGCATTAACATACCTGGAATTTTATTTTATTTCTGGTGAAAGTGAATGAGAAAAAAACTTGTATTTTGAATCAATTATTATATTTCGTACCCACCCTGCACCATAACGTCCCAGGGCAAGTTGCAACAATTTAAAAAATACAGGGTGGAATTTAATATCATGCTAAGGAAGTTGTTCCATTGGCATGTGACTTCTGCTCACCAGACAGAATAGTCCCTCCCCCACACCGTCCTGTTTTGTGGTTCTTCTGGCCCTTCTGATCAGATCTGAGGAGGGTGCAGGGCCACACAGGAAGGAGAAAGGAAGTTCCATTGCATTAGGGGTAATCCTTGCACTGGTTTCCACTAGCACAACAACTTAGTTGAGCCCACAGTATTTAAGTCCACTAAAGCAAATTATAGCCCAGAGAATAGGATGGGAACTAAATCTCTCTCTCTCTCTCTCTCTCTCTCTCTCTCTCTTTCAGTCAAAGGTTAGGATAAATATATTTATCTGCAACAACCTGATACAATGAAGGTGCAAGGAATGCCACAGTTTAAGGTTTGCCTAAACTGCATTTAAAGAATGCCCCATTTTAGGCTGTCAATCCCTCCTGCCCACGGCTGCCGCTGAATTTCTGAGGATGATGGAACCGAATGGTGTTGCTCACAAAAACTGTGAGAAATAGGAAGAAGGACAAAAAGGTATTTCTTTTCCCAATTCTCCTGTTCTCCCTCACCAAGCAAAGACATGTCCCCGCTGTCTCCCTCCACATTATGAAATTGATGCACCTATGTTTAAATCCCCATCTCCTACCTGCAGCCTAGGCATGTTGAAACAGTACTGGCAATGAAGAAATTCCATCAAACATTGGTCTGAAGAGGCCCTGTGTGTACACAGGGAAAGCATGGGGCGGGGGGGACGGACATTGTAAGAACACTTCTTCTGTTTTGTTCAATGATCTTTTACTGCAGAATTTAGACTCTGCACAGATATTGGTAACATAACTAGCTTATTAACAGGGTTTAGTACAGTTTCCTAGCAGGGCTGTTAACATAGAAGAAGGAGGAGAAGGAGAGTTTGGGTTTGATATCCCGCTGTATCACTACCCTAAGGAGTCTCAAAGCGGCTAACATTCTCCTTTCCCTTCCTCCCCCACAACAAACACTCTGTGAGGTGAGTGGGGCTGAGAGACTTCAGAGAAGTGTGACTAGCCCAAGGTCACCCAGCAGCTGCATGTGGAGGAGCGGGGAATCAAACCCGGTTCACCAGATTACGAGTCCACCACTCTTAACCACTACACCACACTGGCTCTCTGGTGAGGGGGCTTCTGTAAGGAAGAGAGTGAGGCTGGGGTGCACTTAAGGGGGAAATGCACAGAGAATTACCTATGTCTGAATACAGCCCACCCACTTTACAAAGTGGTAGCTGGTTGCTGGCAGTGTCTTTGGTCATACGTACATAATGGGCATCCATACAAATGGTCGTCCTTCCATTTTTTCAGACTGAACCACCCATATCAAGAGTGCCTCTGGTGTTGCAAACACAGCCATTAGCACGTGCAGCCAGCTGCCCCTCTCAGGCAGCCACAACATGCTCTTTCACCAGCACCATCTTATCTATCACTTTAGGCATTGGGGGTGCAGTTGCTGCAGAGTAGGAAATAGCAACCCCACATCCCCACACCCCTGACCCCAAAGTGTCAACGCCCTCCTTGCTGGCTTGGATCAGTTTGTGCATTCCAACTTGTGGAACCTTAAATAATGACCTTTTATTCAGGTCCAGAAGAGTCCTCTATTTAAACTTCCCATTTAGGAGCGCAGATGGCAGTTCCTTATAGCTGCTGTCTGCCTCCGGTGAACTCTCTCTTGACAACTGTAATGGAAAAGAGGAGAGTGTTGTATATATTAGTGTTTGGTGCTGATGCCAAAAAAGCATTTTGGAATTCTGATTAAACATATCCAGATAAAATGCTTGACCATAGCAAATGGAAGATGTTCAGAAAGATAAAAATGACTCTGGACACTATGTCTTCTCTTCATAGGACCCTTCTCCATAGCACAGCAGGATGTAGGTCTACTGTTTATTATTAGTCTAGATTGGCTCTAAGGCGAAGAACACTAAAACACAGGATTCACTGTCACGTGAAGCACGCTTAACACATTAGTAAACTAAGGATCCTACAAGAAATTCCCAGAATTGGGTTTCTTGAAATTACAGGCTGTACTGCTGCCAAATGACAGATATGCCTGGGCTGGCCCTGGTTACATTGCTTTGAAAGATCGAGGCCCTCTCAGGATTGCTGAATCAGGTCCACGACTGTTATTTCACACTCGACTCCGAGTATATTTCAAGGACTGAATCGGAGGTGCATCGCACAGCCCCAGTGGGCAGTGTGTTGTGTAAGCACTTGCACAACAGTTCTGTATTTCATGCGTCTTGGTCCATGATTGTGTGGTGGAACACAAGAGGCGTGAACTACAGCAAACTTACCTGCTAGATGATAGTCAGTTGTCACTGTGAAGTAGGCACCTATTGCATGCATCTCCACCCCACAATATTCACCCCTATTATTATACAGGGAGCTGTCTTTGAAAACTTTGCTAGTTAAACACACATGCACACAGAAACACATAGAATTGCTAGGTTACTCACTGAGACAGGCAGCTGGGAGCATATCTCTCCAGAACATAATGAGAGTCCCGGTTGATCAGACCAGAGGCTTATCTAGTCCCTCTCTTTTCCTACAGAAACCAAGAGATGCCTACTTAAGGCTGCCATACATCTGGATTTTCCCTGACATTACTGGGATTTCAAAGGTGGAAGTGACGTCCAGGGGGGATTTCTGGAAAGTGGTGGTTTGTCCTGGGTCTTCAGCAAGTAAATCGAAGGACTTTGGGGTGTCCTGGTTTTTACTTTTTTAAATATGGTAACCTTATGCCTACTAGAAGCCCAAAGGCAGAATATCATCTATCAATCATTTTCCTTTGTATCTCATCTTTCATTGTAGTACCTAAGGTGGTGAACATGTAGGTCTTAGGTAGCCACCCATCCAGGCATTGAGAAGAACCAGATCTGCTTAGCGTCAGCAAAGTGATGACCTCATGTACCTTCATACCACATCACAACATTTCAGTGGCCAAGTGAAGTAGAACAGATAGAATATCATAGTTATTATGGTAGGTATGGGAGAATCATACCTAGTTATCAGATTAGTATATTTGCTTTTTTACACTGCAAGCAAGAAATGAATGCCATATTTTGGGAGAAACTGCAATGAGTGTTTAGAGGGGGGAAATAATAAGGGAATTTGACAGGATTAATTTTAAATGATAACAATCTGAAGCAGTCTTAAAGTGCTCTTAAACCACCATCTCCAATGCGTTGTTTGAACTCTTGTATTTGAAAGGTGCACAAAATGTTTGGCAAAAGGCCATAGAAATAATTGTTTCTGATCCCTACCATGGTGTAAAAAATTAGTAAGAAAAGAAAATGTTTTCTTTGATGTGAAGAAAGGACAGGACTACAAGAGAGATTAGAGATGTTGGTTTAGACCAGCCTTTGCCAACTTTGTTGTTGTTGTTGTTTAGTCGTTTAGTCGTGTCCGACTCTTCGTGACCCCATGGACCAGAGCACGCCAGGCACTTCTGTCTTCCACTGCCTCCCGCAGTTTGGTCAAACTCATGCTGGTAGCTTCAAGAACACTGTCCAACCATCTTGTCCTCTGTCTTCCCCTTCTTCTTGTGCCCTCCATCTTTCCCAACATCAGGGTCTTTTCCAGGGAGTCTTCTCTTCTCATGAGGTGGCCAAAGTATTGGAGCCTCAGCTTCAGGATCTGTCCTTCCAGTGAGCACTCAGGGCTGATTTCCTTCAGAATGGATCTGTTTGATCTTCTTGCAGTCCATGGGACTCTCAACTGTCTCCTCCAGCACCATAATTCAAAAGCATCAATTCTTCGACGATCAGCCTTCTTTATGGTCCAGCTTTCACTTCCATACATCTCTACTGGGAAAACCATAGCTTTTACTATATGGACCTTTGTTGGCAAGGTGATGCCTCTACTTTTTAAGATGCTGTCTAGGTTTGTCATTACTTTTCTCCCAAGAAGCAGGTGTCTTTATTTTCGTGGCTGCTGTCACCGTCTGCAGTGATCATGGAGCCCAAGAAAGTAAAATCTCTCACTGCCTCCATTTCTTCCCCTTCTATTTCTTCCATTTCTTCTATTTCTTCAATTTCTTCCCCTTCTATTTGCCAGGAGGTGTTTGGACCAGTGGCCATGATCTTAGTTTTTTTGATGTTGAGCTTCAGACCATATTTTGCGCTCTCCTCTTTCACCCTCAATAAAAGGTTCTTTAATTCCTCCTCACTTTCTGCCATCAAGGTTGTGTCATCTGTATATCTGAGGTTGTTGCCCCAGATGCCTTGGACCACAAAAAACTCCCATCAGCAGAGCCGGATTTATGTATAGGCTAAGTAGGCTGAAGCCTAGGGCCTCTAAATCTAGGGGGCCTCACCAGCCTGCCCACTCCCCAGCAGGCAACTTCCTCTCTTCCAAAATTGCAAACCCAAGACTTCATGCGAGGGCAGGGCAACTTGGGCCTCTAAATCTAGGGGGCCTCACCAGCCTGCCCGCTCCCCAGTGCCACAGTCTCCCCTCTCCCAAAATTGTAAACCCAATACTTCATGCAAGGGCAGGGCAACTCAGGCCCAGCAACTATGAGACTCAGGGCTAGCCAGTGGGGCCCAATTTGAAGCAGTGGGGCACAACTAGAATTTTTTTATTATTTTTATTATTTTTTGGTAGGTTAGTTGTCAGATTCTAGAGCTCCCTACTGGTGGCTCTTAGGTAATTCACAAAATACAGAGTTCATTCATAAAACACAGTGTTCATTCATAAAGCAGTAACATAAATCTCCATTGCTACATATTGGGTGTATATTTCAGCAGTACAGGTTTATGGCCATGCTGTAGTGTAGTGCTTATGCGACTGTGAATAAACGGTGGCTGGGCTCATTGTCTCGGGGTTTAGGGCGGGGAGAGATGACAAAACTGATTTCCAATAAGTGCACCCCCTGCTGTGCAGATAATGGAGAAATTACGCTGGTGTAAACCCTGGTGCACCAGAAGCCCAGAATAGCAGCAAATAAAAACCGTTCATACATCAGCGACTGGTAAGACTTGTCAACCAGTTCTTCCAAAGTCTTCCTAAATTATAAAGCTCCAAAATACAGGCCAAAAGAGAGCAGGTCTGGGAAGAGCGAGGCATACAATGGGCACCACCAGTGAAAAGCCCCTGCTCCGGGTAGCTCCTGGCCTGTCATTTGATAGGGTGCCCATTTGCCCTCCTTCTTGACATGGAATGCTCTCTATTGGAGTTGCCAGGTCCAATATAAAGACCATTAGAAGGGAGAGCAGGGACCTTGAAGTTCCCAATAGCTGTTAATCAAGCAAGCGCACAGGTCACCTTTGTCACAGTCAGGACGCCTATGTCCTGGCCAGGCCTGCGCCCAATCTTGTTTTTGTACAATCTTGTTTCTCCTCAGTAACCAAGATTATATTATCAACATATACAAGCAGAAAAGTTGTTTTCCTTCATTTGCAAGGAATCGTACAAAACAAAGTGGCACTAATAAAGAAAATTTCCAGGGTGGCAACAGAAAGCAAACTAAAAATGCTTTTGCGCTTCATCAGAACTATCCAGCATTATCAAGTTATAGGAAAACTAGTGCTATTAACAGTAATCCTTCTAGTTGGTTAATTGGTTCGGCAACTTCCATGCACATGACGTGTGGTGTTAATTTTTTCTCCCAAATTATCTGTGAAAGGAAGAGGAGCAGGTTTGCTCAAGTGTGTTGCAGGTAGAAATACTGTTTGTTATGAAGTGAGAGCAGTAGTTTACTTGCTCACATTAACAAGTAAGAAAGTTTTGAGAATTTAAATTCTAGATTAAAATGGATTACTCAACTGAGAAGGGGATCGTAAGAAAAACACTGGGGCCTAATTTGAATAGTAGAGTCCCTGGTATCTGACGGGCAGACCAAAGCACTCGTCAGGAGAGCTATGAAATTCATGTGAGGGTCAGATGCCTTGTCAATCCCAGCAGGTATATAATATAACAGGAAGACCCGGCCTACTCAGGCCTGCAGCCTTCCCAGGTTTACAAAGTTCAGTTATTGCAAAAGTTTTTCAGTGCTAATTTTGTGCATTTTTAAAAATTCACCAATAACAATAACATCTTAGGTCCTTGAGAGGAGCAATTGCAGAATTTTAAATACCGTCATCATCCTTGGCTTCACTCAATTTTGTTTATAATACTCTTCCATTTTCTTCTAGTTGTGAGGGTGGGGAATGGGGAGGGGCCTCACAAATGGAGCTGCCTACCCATCAGCCCCAGTCAGCACAGCTAATCTAGATTTACTATTATATGACGTTCACTAAAGCGTAGGTTATGGTCCAGAACATCTGGATGGCACCAAGTTGATGAAGGCTTGCCTCTAAAACATGGAGGAGGCTGCAGAGAAGTTAAGAAGAGTCTGGTGGCATCACACCTTCAGAGCTAACAGATTTATTGCAGCATACTAGGGTGGGTGTGTTTGCTGTAACAGACTAACATGGCCATCCCTCTGGGATTTGCCATAGTAAAGTTGGTACTTCTAAATGGTACATTCTGCTGGCTGGAGCTGATGGGAGTTTTAGTCCAAAAATGCCTTGAGGGCACCAGGTTGGCTAAGAATGAGTTACAGGAAAGCCTTGTTTTCAATACTTCTTCATATATTTGCAGTGTGTGTGTGTGTGTGTGTGTGTGTGTGTGTACAGAGAAACACTGGGTTGTTTTTTAATACTTATTAAAGCTCCAAAGAGTCATTTTGTTTCTGTGTTTGGCCTGAGGCGCTTTAATCTAATTCTTAAACAAACTCCATAAAAAGAATATGAGATGAAACTGGTACACTGAGTTCCCTTGGGCTAAAACATATGACAGGATATTAGTCAAAATGCACCAGCAAAGACCAATTAACACATATTAAAGCCACTTTATTACTCTTGAATTGTTCTAACCAATAATAGGAACTAATTGACAGAGGAGAACGGATAATTGGGAGCATTGCAGGTGATGTCATAAAGGCTTCACTCCAGAGCACAGCACATAAACAAGAGCATGCTCTTATTTTAGATCTGCATCCAAAATAGCTGCTGTCTGCAAGCTCTGTATACAAATTAAAAATGTGGATTAGAATTGTTGCTCTACGCATAGCAAAAACATCCACTTCTTACTGTTCTTAACCATTCTGCTCTATCCACAGGCCTGGGGTCAATAAACACCAGGTCAGGCAAATGCTGGGGCTGCAATCTAGTTTCTGTTTATCTCAAAACTTTTTAATTAACCTTGCAATGGAAAACAGCGGCTGTAGCTACAGCCACCAGCCACCTTCTTTTCCCCAGAACGCCTCTAGCTTCCTGATGTAGCAAGGCTCAGGGCCATAGAGGGAAAGGAAGATGCTGGCTGACTGTAGCCTTGGCTAGTGCTTAGCTCCCTAGCACACCTGCCATGCTAGCAAGTAAAAAAATGAACTTCTGCTTTCTGCCACCAGGTAAGCATACTGGGAGATGACCCGGGTGCCAGGGATGGGAACTAAATTGTGGGGGAGGGTAGAGTTAAAGGACCCTTGTCCAGTGCATCCTCAAACCTGCCACTGGCTCTACAGATGATTCAAAGGGAGAAGGTAATGTCCCAAATTTCCCATGCAGAAACTTTGGAATTGAATTGAAGAATTTGGTGCCACAACGTGCTATGATAATGGCTGCAAGATCTGATCCCATCCAGATCATAGGCACCACAGAAGTCATTTGCACCACAGCCCTAGACTAGATGATAAAAAGCGTACCCACAGGGGTATATGTGCCACTTTTATACGCATAGATAACAGAGAGGCCTTAAGAAAGGGCCATTGGATCTCTGGGTGAAACTGTGAAAGGCACTTGTCTTAAGCGCTGGAGAGCCACTGCCAAACAGTGAGTAGTAGACAGTACTGAGCTGGGTCAAGGAATTACAGTGGTACCTCAGGTTAAGTACTTAATTCGTTCCGGAGGTCCGTTCTTAACCTGAAACTGTTCTTAACCTGAAGCACCACTTTAGCTAATGGGGCCTCCTGCTGCCACTACGCTGCCACTGCACGATTTCTGTTCTCATCCTGAAGCAAAGTTCTTAACCCGAGGTATTATTTCTGGGTTAGCGGAGTCTGTAACCTGAAGCGTATGTAACCCAAGGTACCACTGTAGCTGTTTCCCTTTCTTTATTAGGAGCGAGGGGCTCACAGTCAGGCATTGAAAGCGAGGAGCAAAAGAGGGTTGTGCCAGGTAGCCCCATCCCTTAATGACATGTGCACCAGGCACACACACACAGGCAACAGCCATATATTGGACAGCTGCATGAAGGGATCCTATGCATGTACAGGTGTATTTGAGTAGGGCTCATCCACACAAGCAGGAATCCTGGGCCAGTCACGGATGAGGCCTCTATGCAGGTATATAAGTACAGAGGTGTGTGTGTGTGTGTGTGTGTGTGTGTATATATATATATATATGCAGGTTTTGGTGTCCTCGGGTGTCTTCCCGTGTAAAAGTTGGGGTGTCTAGGCGACGTTTCGACGAGGTCTCACTCGTCATCTTCAGGCTGGTGCTTTCGGCTTCTTGTTACTGGAACAGAGCAGGATCTCAGTGTTTGAGTTCCTATAAATACTGTTGAGGAGGTGTGGTGTATAGCCTCCAATGTTCTGGGCCGAGAGGAAGTTCCCAGGCTAGTGTGCCTTTTCTTCTTTTGTTCCTTAATTGCTTGAGGGATATCTTGAGTGATTTCTTGAGTGATATCCTGAGTACCACTTAGGTGGGTCATTAGGTGTGGATTAGTTGCTAAAGCTTTTGTGTCTTGACCTCTTGAACTTTGTGAAGAGTTTTTCTGAGAAGATGGCTGTACTGCACTTAGTTGTGCTCTGGCTTGGCTTCGTGTATAGGGGCGAGCTGTGGTTTTGTGGCCTGTGTCAGCCAGATCTGTGTAGGGATTGCAGGGGGGTGCAGCATCCGGAGGTGCCACCATGGTTTGGCTACTGGATGGTGTCTGTAATTTATCTGTGGAGAGGGTCTGGGTTTGGGTCTGGTGTGGTTGATTGGTGATGGCGTTCTGTGTGTCTCTGGATCTGGTGTCAGTTTTTGTGGGGAGGGCTAATTTCCAGATGTCTGGCAAGCGGGATGTGTCGTCACGCTTGTTCATGTTGTGAGGGTGTTTCTCTATCTTGATGGCTTCCATGATTATTCTCTTGTGGTGATGTTCCATGTTAGAGAGCAATTTGGAATCTGCAAAATTAATTTCGTGTCCTGTTTCTTTCATGTGTTGGAAAAGAGAGGAAGTTTTTTCTTCTTTTTTGACGGCATTCTTGTGTTCTGCGATTACGTGCATTTATTCGTCTGTTTGTTTGTCCAATGTACGTGGCTGGGCAGACTTTGCAGGGTATTTCATAGACCCCTTGGTTTTCCAACTGGATTTTATCCTTGGGGTTTCTGAGGATATTGGCTATCTTTTGGTTGGCGCAAAAGGCTGTTTTGATATTGTGTTTATGGAGGATTTTGCTAATTTTATCTGTAGTGCCCTTGATATAAGGAAGGAGGGCCATGCCATTGTTTTCTTCTGTGTCTTGGTTTTTGGGGGGTGTTTCTTTTTGGATTAGCTTCGTAACCCTGTTTTGCTGGTATCCATTGGCAATTAACACATTTGAGAGATTCTGTAACTCAGTTGTCAAGTGGTCTTTGTCAGCCAGGCGTTTGGTTCTGGAGATGAGAGTCTTGGCTATGCAGAATCCATCTCTTCACACGTTCCAAACTCCTTCCAGTTCATAGAAACAATAAAGAAGCAAAACCTACATCCCAATGACCTACTTGTGAGCTTCGATGTTGTATCTCTCTTCACACAAGTGCCCATTAATGAAGCCTTGACAGCCATTCAAAACAAATACAATCCCCCCGAATACATCTTGGACCTGACCAACCACTGCCTAACCAACACGTACTTCATCCACAATGGACAAAGATACAAACAGATAGAAGGAGCACCTATGGGATCACCCCTCTCACCGGTCATCGCAAACCTGTACATGGAACACTTTGAAACCAATGCTTTAGACAAGTCAGAACACAAACCCAAACTTTGGCTCAGATATGTTGACGACACCTTTGTAATTTGGCCACACGGGAAGGAAAAACTGGACAGCTTCCTCACACATCTCAACAGCCTACACCCCAAAATACAATTCACTATGGAAATAGAAGCCAACAACCAACTTCCCTTCCTTGACGTCCTAATCTACAAAAAACCTGATGGCTCCCTAGGACACACTATCTACCGGAAAAAAACACACACCAACCGCTACTTACATGCACAATCACACCACCACCCTGCACAAATAAACTCCGTAGCCAAGACTCTCATCTCCAGAACCAAACGCCTGGCTGACAAAGACCACTTGACAACTGAGTTACAGAATCTCTCAAATGTGTTAATTGCCAATGGATACCAGCAAAACAGGGTTACGAAGCTAATCCAAAAAGAAACACCCCCCAAAAACCAAGACACAGAAGAAAACAATGGCATGGCCCTCCTTCCTTATATCAAGGGCACTACAGATAAAATTAGCAAAATCCTCCATAAACACAATATCAAAACAGCCTTTTGCGCCAACCAAAAGATAGCCAATATCCTCAGAAACCCCAAGGATAAAATCCAGTTGGAAAACCAAGGGGTCTATGAAATACCCTGCAAAGTCTGCCCAGCCACGTACATTGGACAAACAAACAGACGAATAAATGCACGTATCGCAGAACACAAGAATGCCGTCAAAAAAGAAGAAAAAACTTCCTCTCTTTTCCAACACATGAAAGAAACAGGACACGAAATTAATTTTGCAGATTCCAAATTGCTCTCTAACATGGAACATCACCACAAGAGAATAATCATGGAAGCCATCGAGATAGAGAAACACCCTCACAACATGAACAAGCGTGACGACACATCCCGCTTGCCAGACATCTGGAAATTAGCCCTCCCCACAAAAACTGACACCAGATCCAGAGACACACAGAACGCCATCACCAATCAACCACACCAGACCCAAACCCAGACCCTCTCCACAGATAAATTACAGACACCATCCAGTAGCCAAACCATGGTGGCACCTCCGGATGCTGCACCCCCCTGCAATCCCTACACAGATCTGGCTGACACAGGCCACAAAACCACAGCTCGCCCCTATACACGAAGCCAAGCCAGAGCACAACTAAGTGCAGTACAGCCATCTTCTCAGAAAAACTCTTCACAAAGTTCAAGAGGTCAAGACACAAAGGCTTTAGCAACTAATCCACACCTAATGACCCACCTAAGTGGTACTCAGGATATCACTCAAGAAATCACTCAAGATATCCCTCAAGCAATTAAGGAACAAAAGAAGAAAAGGCACACTAGCCTGGGAACTTCCTCTCGGCCCAGAACATTGGAGGCTATACACCACACCTCCTCAACAGTATTTATAGGAACTCAAACACTGAGATCCTGCTCTGTTCCAGTAACAAGAAGCCGAAAGCACCAGCCTGAAGATGACGAGTGAGACCTCGTCGAAACGTCGCCTAGACACCCCAACTTTTACACGGGAAGACACCCGAGGACACCAAAACCTGCATTCCTGTACCCGTGAAAATCTACGAAAGCATATATATATATATATATATATATATATATATATATATATATATGGTTCCTTTACATGGCTGCTGAACTTATAGCTGATGGGGAAGTGACTAGTTTATACAGTGTTTGTGTGGGCCCTTACAATATGTGAGGGACTTTGAGTGAACTCCCAACTCCCCAATAAGACATATGTATACATTCCAGTTCTTTGCATTTATAAAAGTTTTTTTAAAAAACAAAACAAAACAAGGGATGGATACAATTGGTTTTAACAGCTGGGACTCATTAAATAGTAGCCCTTCAGCCCTCCAGATTTACACTGGATCTGATTTTTGTATGCATTGGAAAACCTCCTCGTGCCGCCTAATAGCTGGGAAGCTGTCTCTTCTTCATCTGACCAAGTTTAAACAATTATTTTCTAAGATGAATTTACATGAAGCCACAAAGCAGTAAAAAAAAAAAGTCTGCAAATTACATCCACATTTAGAAAGTGCACATTTTCTTCATGCTGAGGAGATAACATCTTTTAAACTTTCCTGCCAGCTAATCTTGTTACTAAATGTCAAAACAAAACCTTTTCCTGCAATATTTTATTCCCTAGTTGCTTCATCTAATATTAGGCAATGCTAAAAAAAATTAATCAAGCAACGACGTTCTCAGTCTAGGTGCAGGTTCTGGCCAGCTGAGGTTCCTGTTCTTCCTATTTCTTCCTTCATTCCCGAGGTGGGTAAAAAGTCCTTGAAAAAATTGGTCTAATCTTTTCAAAACAACTGCTAATCTCTGTCAAAATTGCTACAGGTGTTTTGCACTGTCGAGAATTAGGTCCCTCATCTGCACTATATATTTAAAGCAGTATCATACCACTTTAAACAGTCATAGGTTCCCCCAAAGAAACGTGGGGATTGTAGTTTGCTAAAGGTGCTGAGAGTTGTTAGAATAGATATCTCAATTTCCCTCACATGGATGCAATTCCCTGTGTTCCCTGGTGGTTAAACTACTCTGGAATTGTAACTCTGTGAGGGGGTCTCCTGGCAACTTTCAGTACCCTTAACAAACTACACTTGCCAGGATTCCTTGGGTGAAAAAGCCATGAATGTTAAAAGGGGTGTGAGGATGCCTTGAATGCTAAGTGCAGGTGAGGCCACAGTATTAATATTCACTCACGTACTAGTTTTGTGGTGCAGCATCATGCATGGAGTGGCACTAAAGAAGTTACACATGGATGTGAAGAGGGCCTCTGCATACCAATATAACTTGAAGGCAGATCTAGGTAAAGGTAAAGGACCCTTGGACGGTTAAGTTCAGTCAAAGGCGACTATGGAGTTGTGGCACTCATCTCACTTTCAGGCTGAGGCAGCTGGCGTATGTCCACAGACAGCTTTCCGGGTCATGTGGCCAGCAGGGCTAAACTGTTTCTGGTGCAACGAAACATGGTGACAGAAGCCAGAGTGCATGGAATGCTATTTACCTTTCTGCCACAGTGGTGCCTATTTATCTACTTACGCTGGTGTGCTTTCGAACTGCTAGGTTGGCAGAAGCTGGGACGAAGCAAGGGGAGCTCACCCCATCACAGAGATTCGAACCACCAAACTTCTGATCGGCAAATCCAAGAGGCTCAGCAGTTTAGACTACAGCACCACCCACATCCCTTGAAGGCAGATCTAATCCACCTTCACTCACCCAGCAACAGATCTACCCAGAGTGTGAGATGCTCAATTAGGAATGTCTTGTCATTAAATCACCCAGTTACAAGAACCCAGAAAGCTTTTGTCAGGGATGTGGAGCCTGTTGGAGCCCCGGATTTGTCCGGGCTGCAACTCCCATCATCCCTGGGCATTGGCCATGCTGGCTGGGGCTGGTGGAAATTGACATCCTATGACCTCCCTGGTCCATGCCAAGCCACGTTATGTATGCAGCTAAAGTAACTTCTGCCTTCAGATGCTCAAGCTTGAACATTGAGTACTGTGAGCACAAGCTGGCTTAAAAGTCCTTGTTGCACTGCAGTGCTAATCAGAATATGTTAAAACTGGAAACAAACAGTGATTCCATTTCCCAGAAGTGTAAGTGATCTGCCCCAATTATGGAAACAAGTCTCTTAACGGAGCAAAAGGTGGTGGTGGGGGAGTCGCTTGTCCTGTTCTCCTGGGGAACTCACAAGCAGGGCAAAACTTCTTTTCCAGAAGAGATGACACTTGCTTACATTTTCGTATGGAAGAATCCAGCCAGTCGGCAAGTTTATTTTTAGTGAGTATAAACTTGACTACTTGCCTCTTCTCTCTAAAGCTGAAGCTTGAACATAAAAATGATTAAACACCAAGGCCAAGCACTGTCTGATCTTCCAACAAGGGAGGCAAGCTTTGTGAATTCTAATAAACATTCTTTGAATGGGGAAACCTGAAGAATCCTTTCATATATTTTGGTTGGTTGGATTCAGCAGCATCTCATGGATCTGGCAACATCCCAATGACCTTAAAAAAACAACAACTAAGGACATAATAATTCAAAATATCAGCTCTGGGATAGATGTAGAGGTGTTTAGCTCCCACAGAATGGTAACACTAGCAAAGGAAGAAATCATCGTAAAGAAATGTGACTGCGTTTTGCCTTTGGCTTTCTGACAACTGCAGAGGTTATTATTGCACAAACTTTTGCTCTGCTTTTAAAGAAGGACGTATAAGGGCTGCCTCGAGTGTGAACTGTCTGCAAATGGTGCTAATGGTTCTAAATAAAGTTAGAGAATTAGTAGCTCCCACACACACACACACATTGGCCATTACAAGGATTCCTGGAATGATGCACAGTTCTCTCCCATAAACTCTTTTAAGCCTTTCTGCATACTTCAGAAGATGTGTGTGCTCCAAGCTCATTGCAGGAAAGCCCTGATATGCAGCCGGTACTGCTAAATTCATCCTCATATAAAGGCAGGGGGGATTAGTCTTTCTTTGGGAGAAGAGGTGCCAGGAGAATAAACTAGCTATTTGAAACGTCTGCATTTTTTTATGGACAAACACTTCAGCACTGATTCTGCACACTATAAATAACTTACATTAGGGTGAAGGAACCTGTTGCCCTGTAGGTGTTGGCCTACAACCCTCATCATTTCTTACTCTTGGCCATGCAGGCTAGGACTGATGGGAGCTGGGGTTCAACAACATCTGGAGGACCATAGGCTCCTCACTTCTCATGCACACCAAGCAAGGGGTGGTGATTCCTAGAATGGCAGAGCAGAGCAGTCTCTTCAGTCTTTTTGTTTTGTATTGTGCAGCAGCTTAGCACCACCTTGAAACAAAGTTCCCAGGATGACACAAGGCAATGTGCTCATCTTTAGAGGCATGTTAGGTGTGTGACCACATGCTCCATAGTCCTTGGGATGCGGGTGATGTTGTGGTCCAAGCCCCTCTTGGGCTTGCCAATCAGAAGGTTGGCGGTTCAAATCCCCGCGTGTGATGGGGTGAGCTCCCGTTGCTCTGTCCCAACTCCTGCCAACCTAGCAGTTTGAAAGCACACCAGTACAAGTAGATAAATAGGTACTGCTGCAGCGGGAAGCTAAACGGTGTTTTCATGCACTCTGGCTTCTGTCAGGGTGTTCCATTAGTCCTGCTGGCGACATGACCCAGAAAGCTGTCTGTGGACAAAATGCGGCTCCCTCGGTCTGAAAGCAGAGGTGAGCACCACACCCCATAGTCGCCTTGGACTGAAATTAACTGTCCAGGGTTCCTTTACCTTTTACCTTTTTTTTTACCCATAGTTCTTCTATGCTTTACTACTACAAAACCCAAAGACTTGGCTTCTTTGCTTATGCTTTTCTCTCTTTTTTCCCTTTTATTAAAAAAACCACACATTCTCCTTAATTTTCTACAGGGCAAAAGCTCAAATCAAAGACAGCCATGAACAATGGATAATCAAACTGGGCCGTGAGCATTCATTTGGAAATGAAGTCCCAAAAGTAATAACCAATCAATGCAACCTCAAGCTAACACATGTTGCATTTCACCTGCTACACTTCATTATTTTATCAGGAACTAAATTTAAACAGATCGCCATGGTGGAAGATATTGCATTATGAAAGCTTTCCAACAAGCTGGCCGGCTAGGCTGAACTGCTCGTTCCACATATTTTATTTGTCCAGCCCCACAAATGATGTTGATGTAGTGCCTGTGTTTGCAAATTACAGGGCCACTGTGGTTGCAGGAAGCATGCCAAGAATTCATTAGACTTCTCTTTGACATATTGGCCTTGACATGCCAGGGGTTCTATGTGCCCTGGGCCCAAATGTGATACTGAAAGGGAAATTACAAGCTTGTGATATATTCTGAGATGAGGCAGGTTATGACCGGTGAGTGCATCTAATGCATTAACTTTTGAAAATGCACAGAAACCAATGTGACATATTCTCTTCCCCTCTGGATTTTATGTAATGTTGGTTAAAAGCTACAATAACCCTTTCCTTTCCCCCCAAAGATGTGCTTTGGTAAAGCACTTCACATGGAAATAAACATTTCACAAAACTGAAGCTGCCTACGCAAGAGGCATTATAAAGAGAAATAAATATTAGGTGTGTTCTTCCTCTGATGTTTTATTTTTATCATTTACCGTATTTTTCGCTCTATAGGACGCACCAGCGCATAGGACACACCTAGTTTTTTTGGGGGGGATAAGGGGGGGTTATTCCCCCCCCCAGCCACGGATATCTGCCCGAAGTGCGGGGCGCTCTGCTTCAGCGCGCCCCGCGCTCCGGCCAAGTAGGCTGCTATCCGCAGCCTAGGGAGCCCTGCGGGAACTCCCGCAGGGCTCCCTAGGCTGCGGATGTCTGCCGGAAGCACGGGGCGCTCTGCTTCGGCGAGCACCATGCTCCGGGCAGGCAGGCTGCTATCCGCAGCCTAGGGAGCCCTGCGGGAACTCCCACGGGCTCTCCAGGCTTGCTGATAGCTTCCTGGAGCGTGGAGAGTGAGAGAGGTCGGTGCGCACCGACCCCTCTCACTCTCCACGCTTCAGCGAAAGCCTGCATTCGCCCCATAGGACGCACACAGATTTCCCCTTCATTTTTGGAGGGGAAAAAGTGCGTCCTATAGGGCGAAAAATATGGTACATAAAAGCTAGATAGAAACCATCATAACTATGAATGTAAAATACTTAATGGAGTCAATAGGATTAATCCAGAGCAAGTTAATTATGTGTTAATTAAGTTAATTCAAAACAAATGTGAAAAATTAGTCGTGATGACTAACTTCAGCCTTAACCCGATTGCAGTAGCCATGAAACCAGTATTTACCTTTTGTAGCTATTAACTTGTATTTTATGGATATTTATTTATTTATTTATTTGTTTGTTTATTTATTCGTTTGTACATACATACATACCCCACCCACCTGGCTGGGTTTCCCCAGCCACTCTGGGTGGCTACCAAGATCATATTAAAAATACAATAAAACATCAAACATTAAAAACTTCCCTAAACAGGGCTGTCAGTAGTTGGTTATTTCCTTGACATCTGATGGGAAGGCGTTCCACAGGGCAGGCACCACTACCAAGAAGGCCTTCTGCCTGGTTCCCTGTAACCTCATTTGCCAATAGCTCTGTGGACCTATGGGACATCATTATCATCACCACAACCACCATCATTTCTTCATACTTAGCATTAAGGTATATGGCAGTTTACAGAGTAATAGTTACAAACAAAAATAACTCACCTATTATCTCTCTGACCCTAATTTTTCAGGAGTGGGTAATCCTCAGCTGAGGTGCCTGGGTAGCCACTCCCACCAGCAAATTTTTCTGTCCCCTCAAGAGCCCACTGATTTTGATGTTATCAAGAAAAAAGGAAAGGATTAAATAAACACAGAGCTGAGGTGGGCAGCATGGTTAATCGTTTCTGTCCAATCCACCACACTGGCAAATTACCAAAAGATGACCCATGCAATGAGGAGAGAATCTGTAAAAACCAGCTGAGGAAGGGGACTGTGTGTGGGTGTCCTGGTGGTCACACCCACTTTGGGCCACACCCATTACTGGCATGTGGGCCTCTGAGGTCTGGACAGACTTCCTCAACCTCGGCCTTCCAGATGTTTATGGCCTACAACTCCCATGATGCCTAGCTAGCAGGACCAGTGGTCAGAGATGATGGGAATTGTAGTCTCAAAACATCTGAAGGGCCGAGGATGAGGAAGTCTGGGTTTGGATAAGGGTAAATTCCCTGCCTATGTCAATCCCCTGCCCTTGGGAATTTTAAAGTACAGTATGCCAAAAATGAGTAGAGGGAGTAGGGAACACGACACTTAGTGAGGAGCAAGAGGGGGATTGATGTGAGCAAATTCAGCTATCTGTGCTCAGATTTCATAATGACCTGATATAGAGACTCAAAGGTTAGGCTAATGGTTCTTAAATGTCATGTGCTGAGGAGGTGGTGTCACCTATTGGAGTGTCCCTCTTCCTCTTTCTGCCCAGCTGAGGTCCAATTTGTTTGTAGCTGGTGATGTACTCTAGAACAGATAAGGGGTGCTTAGTTACTGCACCGTTGGGAACAATAGGTTCTGATGGGGAGCAAGAGCTAGGTTTTCATGGATAAGGAGAACATGACTGAATGTAAAGCAGACAGACTGAAAGTTCCTGAGGATGTGAAGGATAAAGCCAGGGTTTTCAAGGGGTCATGAAAGGGAACAGTCTTATTCACTGGACATTGAAGTAGATGGGACAGCATCTAAGAAATGCGCCCACACCACCAGTTTTGGTTTGGGGAAACCGCATTGTTGATTATTGAGTCAATGTGCAGAATTTAGCAAAATAGGCAGCTGAGGTAAAGGAAGAAATCAGACTCAAGTATCCTTCTAGCATGTTATCCATTCATTTTGAGCCTCCTCTCAAGCTGAGAACATATATATTTTAATAATTTGGATCGAGCTCTGATGCTGTGCATTATGGAATCAAAACATTTCCTGATGGCATTGTAGGTTGAAGTCAAAGATTTTTAGCATGACAATATGCACAGCTACATGAAAAGGAATTGTTTTTGTTATTTAAATTTCTCCTACCTTTGGCTCTCACTGCAGAGTGCTGCTATGTTAAAAGGCATTGTGCATGCTTTAATTACGTGTGTGGTTTGAAAGGAATAGAAATAATGATCTTTGAGTGCAGGCTTTGTAAGACCTGCCTTACCTACCAACTGGCTTTGCTTTGTACAAAGATGTCTTTTTGCATTAGCTCCAGAGGGGGGGAAACAGAAAGGAAGATAGCATTAAGCTCCACGAAGTATAAAGCCAATAGATAGGACCAGTGCACACTGCTATAGCTGATTCTGTCCTAGATTAAGACATTACCACGTCTGCAGAAGTAAACTCGGTCATTGCTTGACAAATAAATCAAGACTTTAGAGAGCAAAATCTGAGACTATGTCAATGTTGAGATTTGGACAGTGGCAGACCTATGGGTCTCAAATTTCAGTGGCACACTGTGAGATGCCAAAATTCGGCATCCTCCCGCCTCTCGCTCCATTTCTTCCACAGATAATTGGTGCAGTCTGAATCAGGACCCAAGCAAGTAGGTACAGTCATACCTCATGTTGCGTTTGCTTCATGATACGTTTTCTTCAGGTTGCGTTCCATGGCAACCCGGAAGTACCAGAAAGGGTTACTTCCAGGTTTCACCGCTCGCACATGCGCAGACGTGCAAAATGATGTCATGCGCATGTGCAGAAGCAGTGAATAGCAACACGCGCATGCGCAGATGCACAGACGCGGGTTGCGTTCTTTTCAGGTTGCAAACGGGCCTCCGGAACGGATCCCGTTCGCAACCAGAGGTATCGCTATATATGGGCTTTCAGTCTTTGCCACCACCCCCATGCCTGCATTCCCAAACTGGACTGTAATCCTGCTGTTTACGTTGTGGGGGGGGCTCCCACTGAAATTATTGATGAGAGCTTCCCCCCTCCCATAGAAATAACAAGACTGAAGTGAGAGGCAAAGTGAGAGGCTCATCTACTGCCCATGGCAGGGTGCAGATACGAGGTCCGGCACCAGCTGCCTGCAAAAGAGAAAATATTCCATGACACAATTGTTCACCCCTCGCGTTGACAAATCGGCAGTATTTTTAAATCACCTGCACATTAATAGGATAGCAACAGACCAAAGAAACAAACAGGTCAATAAATGCCCAAACCTTAGTATTTGGGACCATGAAAAGGAACATACCTAAGAATATCCAAAGTAAATCAAAATTCCTTAGATGTCATAGCTCATGTCCTTCATTCACACTGACAGGGAAAGTCTTTCTATATAAATATACTCTATATATGGTATTGTAACATTTCACCTATAAAGCTAATGATGCCCTCTGTATCTACTAATCTCATTGCAAAAAAGAAAAGAGAAATACGCCTGGCAATTTCCATTGGAGCCTTTTTCATTTTAGTTAAATTATGATGACACTCTCTTTACTAGTAGTAAATCAAATAAAGAGAAGTTCCCTGGCTGTGAATAATATAATTCATAATATTTTCTGCCACCACAGCCTCACCGGACACTTCACATAATAATTCAGCCCCTGTAGTACACTTTCAGAAGCTCAAATAATTTGCGTTATAAAACATTCTCTGCTCGCTTCTTTGTTGACATTTCCAATGACTTCTGTAGGCAAGGGATTAAGAACACAGAAAGCGTAGTTATTTATGCAGTTTGATAGGATTATTTCTGTCAAATTACAGTTTTCCCATTCTGTTTCAGGACGGTGAATGCTGACTCCCTGCAGAGCTATTCCACAGAGCTAATGCTACTGGCCTCAATGAATTGGACCAAAATGTTCCTTACCTCCACCTGATTATGTGATGGCAGTAGGTATAAAGCCTATTATATAAAAAAGACAACTATAGCTATGGAGTCCAGATATGTTTTACCTGTTATATCAAGCACTTGTCCTGATTTGTTTCCACAAAGTTTGCAGGTAGGTAATAATACAATATTCACTGTCCATTAGAATTCATTCTTGTTTGTTTACAGGGAGGTTATACAATGTTGAATCAAACATTGTTTCCTAACCTTCCAATGCGTTTCTCCATCATTTCTCCTTGCCAGAAAAAGTAAATTTGAGGGAGAAAGTGCTGCACAAGAGGGGGAAATCCACTTTAATTGCACAACCTGAATTTGCTGCTATGTGCTTGAATCCCACTGCCCAAAATAATGACAGTCTGGAAGCGGCTTCTTGCCTAGACCTACACAGGCATGATTTATTATTTTAATTGTTCCTTTTGGGTTGAACGTTTAAATATGTCAATACTGAAAATGAATTCTGTTTTATAGAAGAAGAAGAAGAAGAAGAAGAAGAAGAAGAAGAAGAAGAAGAAGAAGAAGAAGAAGAAGAAGAAGCTGCTTAAATCATTCCAAAGAAATAATAACCTTCCACCAACCAAACAATGAGGCATTTTAATAAGCAAGAAAATGCATTTAATTCTTTCCGAGCTCATTGTCAAACCATCAAGTCAGGCAAAAGATGGGGGAGAGTTATTTGCATTCACATCAAGCCAAAGGCCTGTCTGAGAAAAGTCAGTCTATATTTTTCTCAAATGTGCAGCTATCAAAGCTTTTCTCTTTTTCTTTCTTTCTTTCTTTCTTTCTTTCTTTCTTTCTTTCTTTCTTTCTTTCTTTCTTTAAAAAAAAATAAGGTCATAATCAGCAAATCATTTTTAATGTATTATTTGGGAAGAGGAAAATTAGATCTATTCTAGAATAACCGTATTTTAAAAATTCAAATGAAAGTAAATGGGAATTGTGCTACAGTTAGCCTGAAGCAGTACTTCAATGTTCTAATCAGGTACGGTGATAAAAGAAATTTTATTTTCGAAATGGCATAGATAGGCCTTCCTCATCACATTATTTTGAAGGGTTTTTCTAATTGTATCATTACAATGAAATAGCCTTGCTAAAAAGTCAGCCGCTTCAGAGATAGTGGTGTGTGCAACATGTGTCTAGAAATGCATGGAGGTGGAAGAGCTGTCATGTTAGCCCCAGTTGATACATGAAGATATGCATTTGTATTCATATCAAGAGAAGGAGGTGTACATCTGCTGTCAGGATCACACTCAGCAGAGAGGACTCTCCAGAGGAGGAGGAATTGGCTGCACCTGAGTCACCAAGAAGTAGGAGGCGGAGCAAGCGATTAGAGCAGAGGCGAGCCAGCAGGAGGCGGGGGAGGACGTGGCGTATATCTGGCCTTGGGAGGGGTCAGAAGCCAGTCGAGTCAACTGACTCCGATGGCAAAGGATGGGTTGTGGAAGCTTGGACTGCTGTAAGCCTGTTATTGAGAAATAAACCTCAGCTACTTAAACTGCCAACGTTCCGTGTCTTGTGTGGGAGAAGCACTAAACCTGACATCTGCAATCACACACTGCCAAAGGGGTGGGAACCATAGCTGGATTTCATGTGCATGCATAGAGTGCCACAGATGTGTGCATTGACATTGGCATGTACCAGTCACTTTACTTATGCACAGGTAAAAGACCCCTGGATGGTTAAGTCCAGTCAAAGGAGACTATGGGGTTGTGGCGCTCATCTTTCTTTCAGGCCGAGGGAGCCAGCGTTTGTCCACAGACAGTTTTCTGGGTTATGTGGCCAGCATGACTAAACTGCTTCTGGCACAACAGAACACTGTGACTTAAGCCAGAGAGCATGGAAATGGCGTTTACCTTCTCGCCACAGCAGTACCTATTTATCTACTTGCACTGGTATGCTTTCAAACTGCTAAGTTGGCAGAAGCTGGAACAGAGCAACGGGAGCTCACCCCATCTCAGGGATTTGAACTGTTGACCTTCTGATCGGCAAGCACAAGAGACTCAATGGTTTAGACCACAGTGCCACCTGCTCCTTCACCTTTTTTTCTTTTCTTTTTTTACTTATGCACAGTAGTAGCTAGTGCACTTGGGGATGATGGATGTCTGGCCTACCATAATACCTAGGAATGGAACAGACTCCTTTCTGAGATGTCAAAGAGAAAAATAACTACCAAACTTTTAGAAGAATCTGAAGGCAGCCCTGTTTAGGGAAGCTTTTAATGTTCAGTAGGTTATTGTATTTTAGTGTTTTGTTGGAAGCCATTCACCAGAATGGCTGGGGAAACACAGCCAGATGGGCAGGGTATGAATAAGTTATTATTATTATTATTATTATTATTATTATTATTATTATTATCATGAAAGGGAAGAAAAGCACTGCGCTTTTACCACTTTTCCTTTTGGCCCATGTTGATCTCTGTAGGTTTTCTTGTAAATAAGCCAGAGAGACAGAGGTTTGGCTAGCACTATGGAAGACTCCAGTGCTAGGGCATTTGTAATTCTTCTAATTGTGCTAGAAACCTGATGAGGAAGCAGGATCTGTGGGATTCTTAATGCCATGGGTCCTTCTGTCTTATGTTTATGTGTGTGTGCAAATCAGATGTGGGGAACTGCCCCTCCAGATGTTGCTGAACTACAACTCCCAGCACCTCTCACCTCTGGCCATGTTTGCTGAGGCTGATGGGAGCTGAAGTTCAGCAAAACCTGGAAGGCCAAAGGTTTCTTGCAACCTGGTATAAAATAGACCTTATATAAAAGAGAATAACAAAAGTCTTCTGTGAACTTTATTCCAAGCATATCAAACCCAAGGTATATGCTATGAATTCTTTCTTTCAAGGGAGGGACGTGGTGACTTGGATCTAGGATGTTAGTTATCCTGCGCTCTCTTTCACGCCTCGTCATTCATCATTCATCATTCAGAGTTTGGGGCTCAATCATGCTAATTTATCTTTACTCTAGGTTACCCATGTACTTTAGCTCCAACCATGCAGCTGGGGAGGTGTGGGATATGAGAAATGGAACAAATCAGAGTGAAGGGAGAAAGTTCCACATTTCTGTAAGATCCTCTGAAAGTGGCAGCGGTGGCAGGCAAAGGTGTGAGGGAGAGAGAGTGAGCAGGTAGTCAGGTAAGCAGCGGGAGGGGGGCTGTGATCAGGCAAACAGCAACAGCATGGTGGCAGGAGTGGGGGGCTTGGTGCATCCCAACACCTTTTTTCCTAGAAATAAATTGCTGCGTATACCTAAAGAAAAGCAATGGGTTTTTTTATTTTAAAAAATCCATGTTAATAATATAAATGATGGAAGTGCCACACAAAGATCTATGCTGCCACAGTGAAACCTGCAGACATACCTACCCATCAGGTATAGGCAGTAGAGGATACAAAGGAGAGATGGGAAGATTAGAGGTTATAGTGACAGCATAATTAGAGTAATGCAGAATAATTGCAAATGCCCACAAAACTGTATAAATTTTCAGCTCTAGCCTGATTAAAAGAATCTCTTCAGAGAAAGATGGTGTCTAAATACAATGCTCTTGTATGAATTATTTGATACAGCTAACATTGTGGAATGTTTGCTTTGATGAAAAGTTTAGCACTGTCCCAAACTTTTTTTATGATACTATAATCAGAGGTCAGAAATTTCTCATCCTCTATTTTAGCAATATTTTGCTAGAACTATACAGATGCCAATGGCTGGGGTTTTTTTTTTAAGGAAGACTCATGTTATATTAAATTACAGGCACATCAAGGCTCATAAGAATCCACATATTTTTCTTGGCATGATTATTCTACAATGTATTAAAAAGCACTCTCTTCCTTCATTGCATTTCTTCAATTTAAATAATTACCTGAATAAAGAATCTGAATCATAGCTCTCAGGTCTCCCAGTTTAATCATGCTAATTTATCTTCTAGCAAAGGATTTCAAACTCAATTATTGGGTTGGGTTTTTTCCATGTGCAGCCTTAATGGAGCCCATTGGGTTGGATCCAGACTTCAGTATCAACAGTGGAAGGAAGGAGACAACTTATTCTGATTTTCCCTTTCCCCTCAGCCCCCAGCATCAGCTTCCATGCTGTTCCGGATAGTTGGGGAATCCTCTAGAACAGTGTAGGTGGTGGCATGGACGAGGTTTTTGGGGGTGGGGGTGGGGAATTGGAATAAAGCATTTCCTTCCATTAGCAGGAGTCCTCCACCATGGACTGAAGGATCCTTTTCTGTTTGTACAAGACAAATGCCCCATTCATTTAAAGCACTATGATACCATTGTAAACTGTCATGGCTTCCCCCAAAGAATTATGGGAGCTGTAGGTTTTTTAAAGAGTGCTGAGAGGTCTTATTCTCTCTGTGTGGCATGCCTGGCTCAGCCATGAGGTGGCATGAAGCAGTCACCCACCCCAGCATGTGCCTCCACCACTGGCAGAGAATTGGTTCTCCAGCGAGATCTTGCCAAAATCTTGTGAGATATTGTGGAGCATGGAAGATCTCATGAGATTTGGGCAAGATCTTGTGAGATTTGCACTACTGCTGCGGCTTCTCCATCTGTAACAGAGGAAGGGCAGCAGGTAGCACGGAGGTGTCAGGGCAGGATGGCATTTTCCATTTTGCCATAAGGGGCAAAATGGAATGCGATTCCCCTGCTGTGTGCTGTCAATGGGTCACTGAGAAGTTCTGTTACAGTAGGAGGCACCTGTGGCCACTTTGAGTTGAATGTCTTCAATCCCATGATTATTAACTATTATGTTCTGGGCTAGTCTTCAGTTTCATGAGTATGCTGAATGAATCTGCCTGTCCACTATCCCCTCCCCTCCTGACCCAGTTTGTCAGAGCAGCCTGGAGAGGAACAGTCTGCAGCCAGATTTTGAGGGAGAAGCAAGGACTGTGAATGGGGAACTGGCAGCGATTCACTTGGCAGCAGGCCTCCCAAGTCTTCCTTCCCCCAAGAACTGCACAGAGAAATGAGACCATAATCACCTGCTTCAGGGGGCCATCTGTGTCTTTGTGACATCAGCAGGCGGTATCCACTCCCCACCCTCAACTCAGGTTTACTTGCAGATCTAGTAACAATAGCAAACTGCTCTCACTCTTATCTAGACCACTTTTTGTATTTAGCCCCACCATCTGGTAGGCTTCTCACTACAGATGGAGAGGGGAAGGAGGGAAGGAGGCAGGCATTTGAGATAAAAATTCAGATGAGGCAGTAGAGTCTCTGTTATGTACTGAAGTTCTCACCCTGGGCCAGCAGGGGGATACTGTAGATAGTTTTCACTCAGGTCCGCATATGCAAATAAGGAATTGAAAGTAACGTTCAGTGATTGGATAGTTACAGAAAGTTGTTACTGTTGCTTTGTAGTTGAACGCTGTATAAGCAGGTTCGCTGAACCCTTCAGCCCAGTTCTGTTCTGGCCTGTGAATAAACAAGAGCTGTTTGAAGAATCGCTGTGTTGTCTGATATGTTCACCCACAACTTAACAGTCCCATCCTTCTTACCACTGTCAGCACAATTCATTCATTCATTCAAACAAACAAACAAACCCCATCTCCTTCCAGGCCCCATCTGTTGGTCCGGAGGAGAGGGGAAGGCATCTGGAGCCTTCTGCTCCTCTCCCATGCTTTGACAAGCTTCACATATTTGGAGGGAGCAGGTGAACATGCCAAGGCATCAGACCAAAGGGCTGGCAGTGGGCGTCCTGCTGATGTGTGGACCTTGGCAGGTGCCCATCAAAGCCAAATCCTGATGCTGGTCCTGTTGTGGCATAGCTTTAGTGAGCTCCATGTCGCAGAGGGGATTTGAACCTGGGTCTCTCCAGTTCTAGTATAATACTTGAACTGCTACACTATGCTGAATTTCACTTGTTTAGCTTTGCTAACATCCCATAGCTCAGTGGGAGAGCATCTGCTCTGCATGCAGATTCAATCCCCAGCTTCTCTAGGTTGGGCTCTGAAATCCTAGGGAGCCACTTTTATAGTGTAAACGATACTAAGTTAAATGGACAGTATGGAGCCAGTGTGGTGTAGTGGTTAAAAGCGGTAGACTCATAATCTGGTGAACCGGATTCGCGTCTCAGCTCCTCCACATGCAGCTGCTGGGTGACCTTGGGCTACTCACACTTCTTTGAAGTCTCTCAGCCTCACTCGCCTCACAGAGTGTTTGTTGTGGGGGAGGAAGGGAAAGGAGAATGTGAGCCGCTTTGAGACTCCTTCGGGTAGTGATAAAGCGGGATATAAAATCCAAACACTTCTTCTTCTTCTTCTTCTGTTCCTTCATTTCTTTTGTCAAGTCAAGGCATCACATAAGAACATTCAAAATACATTCAGAATAGATAGGCCAGTGCGATCTCGTCACCACTCCAATGGCACAGCATTTCTTTTGTGCTCTTCATCCATGCCCACCACTGCCCCAACCCTTCCAGAATCAAAATGTGCACCCCTATCTTACGCGTGTTTGCTCAGAAGTAAACTAAATTCAATGGAACTTGCTTCCTATTAAGAATGCTTAGAGTATTCAGCCTTGGCTATACCTCAATCTCCTTCCTGCCAACCGCCCGCAAATGTATCAAGTTCAGATGAATTAAGTGAGCATGAGTATTTGTTGACATCACAGAATGTATTCCAAGCACAAAATCCATCTTCCTTTTGGCAAGATTCTGACTTGCTGGTGCAGACCACTCATATATCCCTAGATAGAGCCTTTTAATAAAAAAACCGAGACCTATTTATCTTCTGAGTCAATACGTTCCTTTCAGTGGGAAAGTGGACAGCCCTCCTTTTCCACGAAACTTCCAAAAATAGTTTGGCCTGAGATATTTTTTCCTAACAATTTTTGACATAGCCAAAGACATTTCTGTCGACATGCCAAGTGAGATGGGTTGCTGATTAAAGCAGCTTGATCCCACTCTTCACAGGCAGGAGCCCTCCCAGGGCGCTGTCTCTTTCCCCCCAAACAGATCTGCCTTTGTTTTTGCCTTGCCAGCACCCTCCATTAATAAAAATGAAGCAATGTGTCTGGTATGCGCTTTTATCATTAAGATAACTGCTGCGTTCTTTTACAACAGTTTGCTTTAAAATATGCTCCTTGCATTATATGATATAAGCTCTTGAAGCCAGGAAGATAATACAATGTATTTAAAAAGCAGGAATTGAAATTAGGGTGGATTTTTGTTTGTTTCTCTGTTTGTTTACATATGCACAGTTGGTCCTGAGTCAAATGTACTTCATTAAACCATTTCCTTCCTTTTGGCACAGTGGTAAAAAAATGTGATTCAGTCACTAAAGTTAAGGTCATGTCTTTGCTCCGTGCAAAACAATGGATGGTTAGTTCTCATTTCCGACCCACACCTGGAATATTCATTGCAACAGCCGTTTGATCTGCACCATCCTGTTCAATCTGAGTTTTAGCATGACACAAAAGCAAACACTGTACTAAAGCAGCAGTGAATTTAGGCTACAGTACAGAGCATTGACATCATGCTTTGGTATTCGAAGACAGTTCAGGAACTGTCCCTGATGCAAAATGTGGCTTCCAGATAGTGATTTGGAACCTGCAGATAATGATTGCCAGTTGGTTTTTCAACCCAGTTTGAAGAACTGCTTTTGACTATTGCAGCAGTAAATAGCCTGAGGCCAAGATATCTTGAGCCCCAGCTTCCCCCACATTAAGAGCAACCGCAGGTGCACTTTTCAATGTCCCAGTACCATCAGCAGCAAGTTCAGCAGATGTGTGCATGAGACAGAGCCTCTTCAGTTGTAATGTCAGCATTGTGGAGTGCCTTCTTGGAAGCGGTCTGCTAGATCTTAAACCAGGGGTAGTCAATGTGGTACCATGTTGTTGGACTCCAGTCCCCATCAGTCCCAGCCAGCACGGCCAATGGGCAAGGGTGCTGGGAGTTGTAGTCCAACATCTGGAGGCCATCCCTGCCTTAAACAATGGCTATTCTGAACATTTGGGGTTTATGTCTCCTAATTTGAAAATGCTATTTCGACGTGTGTTTTGAACGATGCCTTTGATGTTCTTGTATGTTTTTATTCCTGCTGTAGTTTCTGTCATGTTTCATGGTTGGCATCTCCTGGTATGCCCCGCAGAGGACCTTAAGGTCCATGAATAACCATAGTTTAAAGGTCGCAGGCCCTAAGAAAGTCAGACTATCCTCCACCAGGGCCAGGGCCTTTTCAGTGATGGCTCTGACCTGGTGGAATGCTCTGTCTCATGAGACTACGGACCTTCAGGATTGAACCTCCTTCTGTCAGGCCTGTAAGACAGAGCTATTCCGCCTGGCCTTTAATTTGAATTCAGCCTGATCTTTTATTTCCCTTCTCTTCCCTCCCTCTCCCCTTTTATGAAGATCACCTGCTCGGAGACCCCACAGCTAATTCTCGCCTGGCCTCCTCGCTGGCCCAAGTAGGACCAATTCAGCCAGCTAGCCCTGGGGAGATTATCTAATTGATTTTTGATTTTTGAATTTTATTGTTGTTCATGTTTTTATACCGTATTTTATGCTGCTTTTATAATGAAGTGTTTTAAAGTGTTTTAAATTTGATTTTAGCCACCCTGAGCCTGGTTTTTGAACTGGGAAGGGCGGGGTATAAATAAAATATTGTTATTGTTATTGTTATTGTTATTGTTATTATCTGTCTGTCTGTCTCGAGAGATAATGGAAGAACTGGAGTTACAACACCTGCTGTGGCTTCAGAGACTGATATGGGAAATACAAGGGGTTTTTTGTAAATGGGGCAGATGAAGGCGTCCGGTTTCACTGTTACAGTTACACCATGGCGTTTCTTCTCTCTGTGCTTCACTTCTCCTCTGGTCACTGCAGTGGATATACAACCTGAGTGTCTCCAGGCACTGTAGTCATCTGCAAGAGATTCCCACACAATGGAGTTAATGTTGACAGCCTTCATGTCCTGTTTGCAGACATCTTTGTAACACAGAGTTGGTCTGCCAACAGGCTGGTGCCCGAAGCTGGCTTCCCATAGAGCACGTCCTTGGGGATCCTGCCATCTTCCATTCTTTGTACATGACCAAGCCAGCATCGACATCGCTGAGACAGGAGTGTGAACATGCTAGGAATGTAGGCTTGGGAGAGCACATCTTTTTTTAAGCCTCTATCCTGCCATGCAATGTCCAAAACCTTCCTGAGGCAGCACATGTGGAAAGCATTGAGTTGTCGCTTCTGACAGGTATATGTTGCCTACATCTCACTACCATAAAGCAGCGTGCTCAATATGCAAACCTGATATACCTCCATCTTGGTATTGGTTGTTAGCATCACATTCTTCCATACCGTTTTGGAGAGGAGAGTCATTGCTGTAGCTGCCTTGCCAATACACTTGTCCAGCTCAGTATTGATGCAGAGGTTTTCATACTGTGGTTGTAGTGCTGCTGTTTCTCACCCACCCCACCCCCCGCAAATTAACCACTTTCAATATCCATGTATAGAAAAGTGGGTTATACATTCTTGGAAGTAGATTAATAATCTGTCCTGGTTCCTTGTAAAAGGGACCAAATGCCTTCAGTATCATGCCCCTTGAATAGACAGCGTGACTGCTGGGCGAAGCTTCTCACTTAAGAGGCAAGGATGGGATTCTGAATCCACGCCGACCACATTTGGGGATAAAAGGGAACAAAACTGTGGCATGGGGATATGACGTTGGATGCTTTGCTGTGAATTGGAATAAATAAATAAATAATGTGGACTCATAACCTGAGCAGCAGAAAGCTCAGCTTCAAAAAGGGAAGATACTTAAAATAAAACCAATTGACGCATTTCTTCCTCTGCCAACATGTTTTAGTCTCCACTGGCTGCCAGTTTATTTGTTGATAAACTGTGTTTGGCTTTCTCCTGAGTTTTCTCTTTATGGTCCTGATCAAAATGTACAGCTATAGGTCAGCCTCGCAACTTGTTCCATAAAAAAAAATGTGTGGGTAAGTAAACTGTTGCATGCCAGCTCACCCACATATCATCTGTGCTAGTCACATTGATAGATATTTTATATATTACATTTATCAATATTTTATTAACTAGAGGATTTTATATAATAGCTGTACAGTACAGTATACATTTAATTTATAAATGTTATGTGCCACCTTGTTGCAAAAAAAACTTCTTTTTAAGAAGATGGGATTTGAATTTATTAAATAAAAATAAAAACCCGCTAATGTAAACAAGGATATTGCGCAGTTCACCCACCCACCCACCACAATAGACTATGATCTGTCACTATGAAGTGCTTTGTTTCACGTGAAAACATTTGTCACATGTAAACTTGCACTTTATTAAGGGGGTAAAGCTGATTCTGAGATTGGTCCAGGTGGCTATCTCATGCTCTCTCTCTTTCCAGCCAGTGTCCAGCTACAGCAAATTCCTCACCAAAATAAGTTTGTGTGTGTGTGTGTGTGTTTTAAGCGCTGAATTTTTCACCTGAGTTCTCATTCATCATAAACACAATTCTAATTTATTGTAACGGAACCTTATCCTGCTCTCTTTGTTAGCCCAGAGAACCATTAATATTCCACTTTAATGGAATGTCCCATCTCTTTCTTTGTTAGGTGCAGAACATCAGTTTTATCAGGGTGTGCAGGGATTTAGGCATACAAAGGTGAAAATTCAGCACTTGTCAAGGGGAAATGTTTTTTATTTAAAAACAAACAAACCAAACCTATAACTTCAGAAGAAAAAGAATGAATGCATGTCTATTATGCTAAGCTCTGGGATGGTAATGTCAGAATGCTGATCTGGATGAACCTCAGTATCGTGATTCACTTCAGGAGCTTGGTGTGGACAGCTCCTCAGTGATGGAGCAATGGGTTTGTGTGTGTGCCTGTGATTTGCTTACATGCTCAGGTCATGAATCAGAAGCTGAAATGAGCTGAAAGAATCTGCAGTTTCTGCCTACTTGGCAAGATTGTGGGGCCAGCGGATGAATTACACTGCTAAGGGGTTACCCGTCTGGTTTCTGAGAACACATCTATCAACCAGAATTTCCCTGACACAATACCTGACCAGCCTGTTGAGAAAACCCTGTTGATAGCCTGTGATATTCAGGTGATATGTCTCCATAGGAACTAAGATGGCCTATGAAGACTAAGTAATGGTCAGAGGAGATGGAACATGCTTATTCCACCCCTCCAGCTAGAGGGAGGAGATGAGGTGTATAAAGGAAAATAGTCTGTAGTTTACGCAGAGAGTGGAGAAGATACAGGGAATCGATTTCAGAGGTTTTGAATGCATCTTAGGATCTCCCTGGAGAAAGCTGTGACAGCCATGGATTTCAAATCTCTGTTGGAGTGCTTAAGCTGTGTCTCCATTTATGATCAATCCATGTCTTTGTACATAAACTCAAATACTGCAAAATTACGGTCAACCTTTCAATGACCTCCCAATGGCACTAGGCCTAAGTGACCTCTGCATAACTGGAACATTTCACTGCTCAAAGAAGTAGAGTGAACCTAACAATATATTGTGGATGACAAAGGAATTCTGCCCCAGAATAATACCCACATCAAGTTCTCTCCCTCTCCTTTAAATATATTAAGGAACACTTAACTGCGTTGTGATGTCATCATGTTGTTCCCTTGCACCAAATAATTGGCTGCTGTTGGTAGGGTCTAGGAAACATCACCACTGTGACATTCACCACAACGCAGGGTAAGCATTCCTATTTACTGATGGGAGAGGAGAGGGAAATCAGTGCAATGATGTGGCTTTGGGCATCAATTCTTCAGCAATCAGCCTTCTATATGGTCCAGCTCTCACTTCCATACATCACTACTGGGAAAACCACAGCTTTAACGATATGGACCTTTGTTGGCAAGGTGATGTCTCTGCTTTTTAAGATGCTGTCTAGGTTTGTCATTGCTTTTCTCCCAAGACCTGTAATGAATAGCTCTGCATTTATATATCCTGAAATTCCTTGCCTGGGTAGAATCTACACTGCAGACAGTAGTCAACAACCCTTGTATAAACAGACCCACTGTTGCAGCTTTCCTTTATTTGAATCGAGCAAAGTACGTTTTGCAAATATAGAACTGTCACAGATTCGGAAGAACACTCCTTAAATAATAAGCACAAACAAAAGCAAGCACATTGGGGGGGGGCACTCCTCTAAATCTGAACATAACATCTGCCTGAAAGAAAAAGGGCTTATAGGAGTGTATGTCAAAAGAATTCACAATCGGTGTCACTCGCCATTACTATCAAGAGCAAGAACGGTGGCTACTGGCAAGAGTCATGACACACAATAGTCGGCTAGTGGCAAAGACACGCCACTCTCTGTAAATGAACTGCAGAGCAGCAGGGTGGCACGGGATCCCTCTGCTGATCCCAAAGTGCTTTCCTGGTCTAAATGTAGGACTCATGTTGATTAAGCCGTCTGTTTTTGTTTTAATCTCTTCTAATCACATAGAATGAGTTTGCAGCCCCTGCAAGGGGAATTATCTGTGACTCATGGGAAACAGCTCTCACAATGAATGGCAGCTCGCAGTCAATCTTTGCACAGTAATGATCATAACGACGATAGTGATTTAATATGTGAGTTTAAAGCTGATTTTCATTATTGGGGGGAAAATGGAGAAGGGAAAGAATGTCAGCTTCTCTTGCCATATTATTTTTATGCAGCATTATTATTATTATTATTATTATTATTATTATTATTGGGATCATTATCAACAACAACAACAGCTGCACTTTCCTTCCAAGAGTTCAGGCTGATGTACATACTTCCCCTCACCAACCCTGTGGTGTAAATTAGGCTGTGAGTAGAACAGCCAGTGAGCTTCATGGCTATGTAAGGATTTCAGCATGACTCTTCCCTTGTCCAGCACTAACCACTACACCACACTGCTTCTCTTTGAATAGGGTTCTTATGCTTGTGACAGAACCTTTGCAGGGAAATAGTTGGTAAGTGGTGATTCTTCTGTCACTGCAGCATCAGGATAGAACAGATGTCACACGTCTCTCTCTCTCTCTCTCTCTCTCTCTCTCTCTCTCTCTCTCTGTGTGTGTGTGTGTGTGTGTGTGTGTGTGTGTGTGTTTCATATATAACACTTAAACAAGCTTCTGAGAGAAAGAGAAATATCTTATGTGGATCGATGGCCTACAACCCTGAGAACATATCTGAGGTAGTTCAGAATCCAGGAAATTACACCCACACCAAAAGCTTAGGGTGACTATTAAAACATCGATTTGCTACATCTTGACAGGGATGAGCATTCATTTACACATTAAACGATGCAGTACCACATATAAACCCAAGTCCATGTACGCATTCTTCCTAATATCCTACTACATTCACAAACCCAAAAAGAATAAATTCCAAGAAGAGAGAAGGAGAGAAAGAAATGTTATTCTAAAGAAAAATGGGAGCTCGTCAATTTGGTGTGAAACTCCAGAAAACAGAATCAGTATTAAAGACGTACCTCTGCAGTGCACCAAGGTTAAATGATAGTAGTTTAACAACCAATAACTTCATGGGGAACACTGGGAATTATAGTTCTGTGAGGGAATAGAGTCCCATAATGACTCTCAACACCCGTAACAAACTCCAGGGATTCGGCTACATTAGTAAAACAAAAAACAAAAAAAAACCGCTTTGAATGTGTTATAAACATGCAACGCCAGATGGCACTGGAGAACAAAGAAAATTCCTTATGATTTTACATAGTGTTTTTTTTGTTTTGTTATAACGATTTAATTTCTGAATTTTTTATAGCGCCCCCCCCCCCCCGTGTGTAGCTCCACCCAGAATCCTTTAGGGGAAGCCATAACTGTTTCCAGTGGTATGAAACAGCTTTAAATGTATTATTTGAATGTGGCCTAAGAATTGGGTTTGCTTAAGGTTACAATCACGCCTTAGGCAAAGTGTTCCCCCCCCTTTAATTCTAGTTCCTGCTTGATTGGGAAGTTTGGCATAAATAGGTTGGCCCCGTATGTCACAATCTGAATGTTTGATTTAACATTATAACTGAGTTCCGTCTTTGGCAAGAGAGGAAAAACTATTTCCTGATGTGAAAAGATTACCTGATTAGAGGTTTTGAACCAGTCATCCTTTATTTTGCCAATTCTTACCAATTTCTGCATTGTTGCAACATGTCAGAGTAAGGAGCCAGGCAATGTGGCCTCAAAAGACACGTAGAGGTCATGGTAAGGATAAAGAGGGGTGATTCCCAGCATGCCTCACTGGTCTCTCTCGTTTCCCAGTCCATTATCTAGAATCTAAGAACGGGCTCCAGTTCCCATCTTTCCTGGCTGTTGATCAAGCCAGCTGAAGCTGATGGAATGCAGACTGCCTTTCCCTAATATTAACAAAGGTATTGTTTGTTCCCCATTTCTCCGGGAGGTGAAAAATTCCAGGCATGTCACTACTTGGATTTAGATTCCTTTAAATAAGAGAACATTTGAAGATTTATCGGCTTTCTTTTCTTTATTGTAATATTTCCTTCTATTTACAAATGTAATAGCAGAGCATGGGTAGAGGCAAGTAGAAGACACTCCCATGACTACTGTTACAGGCTATTAAGTGTTATTTTTATGCTGCATTCTATTTTTACTGCTGGGTTGAAGGGTGACTGGGAAATGTTTTATATAAAGACGTAAATAGAATCCAAATGTATGCATGCCAAAGGCTCCAATCCTATTATTGGGGGAGGGATGCCTATTTGTCTGGCATTACTTTTGCAATAGTTATTGTAAAATAATAATAATGATGGTAATAATAACACCCAACAAATGCATTTAAAATACACTGTTCTTTTGCAGTTTTGCTTGGGATGGCCTTAGGTCTTGCTAAATCTGTCTCTACCCAATACACACATATCTGCCCACCTCTGGATTCTGAAAGGGTGTGCCTGTTTCTTCATCTACAGATTGTTCTCTCAGGAGCAAAACAACATCTGCAGGTATCTGCTCCCCCGCCCATGAAGAGATTAAGCCCCTCTAGCTTATTTTGTGCTCAGCTTGATCCCCTTTTATCTTCTCAGCCATGTTCCCTATAATGGAAGTGACATTCGAGGGTGGCTGCCTGCCTGCTTTCTTTATTTCTTTCCATTTAATTAATATCCACACCGTAGTAAGAGCTGGGGGTGGAACAGTTCTAATCTACATCTTGCAGTTAGCATACATCCTGCTTTCTAGCAACAAGCTCAGGTGATACAACTTGGTGTGGGCTACGCTTTCATTGCATTTCATCGATGGCAACTCTGTAAAGAGAATATGTAGCTAATAAGTGGTGGTGATGTTTGAAATAAATGGGCAAAATGTTGGTTAACATGTTGTTCCTTTGCAGTTAAAAAAGACAAAGTTTTCTATTAATGAATAGAGTGGGGGGTAAACTGCTCTTATTCAAAGTGTATGTTTAGTCTGAATCTTCTTTCTTGTAACTTGAATCCATTGGTTTTGGGTCCTACCCTCCAGAGCAGGAGAAAACAAGCTTGCTCCATCTGCCATGTGACAGCCCTTGAGATATTTGAAGATGGCTATCATATCTCCTCTCAGCAGTGGCGTAGCGTGGGTTGTCAGCACCCGGGGCAAGGCAAGTAATTTGCGCCCCCTAACCCGTGGATTTGCGCCCCCTAACCTGTGGATTTGCCCTAATCCCAGATGTTGCGCCCGGTGCGGCCGGCCCCCCCTGCACCCCCCACGCTACGCCACTGCCTCTCAGTCTTCTCTACGAATCATAATGTCTGTCGTGGTTGCACTTTCCAGAACTGCTATGGCTCTGATCCTCTATAACCCTGACTGAGCCAGAATGTTATCGTGAAATAGCTTAGAAACCTGGTGTGTGCAAATGGAGGTGTTTCAGCTCATCGTGTGGCCAGAAGGCAGAGAACAGACTCTTCATGTGGTTAGAGTTACCAGTCGGCATAGCTGTCAACGTTTCCCTTTTTTAAAGGGAAATTCACTTATTCCGACTAGGATTCCTCACAAGAAAAGGGAAAAGTTGACAGCTATGCCAGTCGGTGAGTTTTAAATTTGCTTCCATGCACTAAATCAGGGGTGTCAAGAAATTAGAGCCTTATGAAGTTCCTTGGGATCCCTCCTTATTGTGGCTGTGATAGGCAGGGTGCGGATGTGGGTGACTATGATGGCCTCCAGAACAAGGTTCTATCAGAGCAAGAGCAAATTAAAAATGTAGCTATGCCATGTACTTTTTCTGGACTGCCATCAGCTGAGCCTGGCTTGATGCGCACAATCTCAAGAATTTGCTCCTTTTTGCCTCCACGGTGACCTTAATCTCCAAAAACAATATAGGGAGTGCTTTAAAGCAATCAATCTCTTAAGAACTGAAATACTAAATCAAGAGTTTGTGGAGCAGAGATGAGCTTATGCAACTAAATAGTACAATCCTACCCTCAAAACACATCAGCTGAACAAGACCAGGGTTGCTACTAAATCCCCTGTAATGATGCAGCTCCAGGTTGAGGCCTTGCCGTCCTCCAAGGCTTGGACCCCCATCCCTCACTGCTCAAAATATACATCAGCAAATGGGGGGATGGCACTTACCTGATCTCTCGGCAGCTGAGTCGCTGCTGCTTGCTGCAAGGGAGCATGGGAGAGGTAAGGAAGCAGAGAGGCTGGCAGTGGGCCTACATTGGCAGGAGTGCCATAGTGACTCTGCCAGGGTGTTTGTACACCGCCAACCTCCCCACTGCCTTGCCCCTCCCACTTTCCTCAGTAAGCATCAGTGAGACACCTGTTGGAAGACCAGATAAGTGCTACCACTCCACCCTGCCATTCGCTCCTGGTCAAAACTAAATGCACACCATTTGGAGTCAATGGAGGGCACAGGATAGTTCTCACCACCACCCTCTGCATTTTTCAGTCAGTGTGGTGTAGTGGTTAAGAGCGGTAGACTCGTCATCTGGTGAACCGGGTTCGCGTCTCCGCTCCTCTACACGCAGCTGCTGGGTGACCTTGGGCTAGTCACACTTCTTGAAGTCTCTCAGCCCCACTCACCTCACAGAGTGTTTGTTGTGGGGGAGGAAGGGAAAGGAGATTGTTAGCCACTTTGAGACTCCTTCGGTTAGTGATAAAGCGGGATATCAAATCCAAACTCTTCTTCTTCTTCTTCTTCTTCTTCTTCTTCTTCTTCTTCTTCAGCCACATTGGAGGCTATGATCCCAGTTTAGACCCCTTTCAAAAGTGCCTTCCACATGATCACTGGAGGATGTTGGGCCACGCCCAGTGACTCTGCCCCCAACGTCAACAGTCCTGTTGGCTCCAATTCTTTCCCCCACCCCCTGAAGGGGTTGTGTACACCATGCTAAGGTAAACCATGGCTTAGAGTGGATGTGTGAGAACTGAAAGGAGAACCCAAGAGTAAACCTTGGTTACAGCTCTTGCTTTGTGTGGGGTGGGACAATCCACAAGCTTGGGTCTGAACATCACACTAAGCCACATTGTGGCTTAGCTCAGAACAACATAAAAGCAGGAAGACTACAAAGGGAGAACACAGCCTCAATCTCCTCTCTAAGAATCCATGTGCTTCGCACTCACACTATGCCATAGTTCGGCTTTGCATTATGTGCAAACAAGCTTCTACTTGTGGTCAGGAATCATGCATGTGTAGGCTCCTGATTCAAACCTTTTTCAGTGGATGCATGAAAGTCAGGGAGCAGACCTGTTAGACATGTTGATGTTGTTAGGTGGGTCCAGCAAACATAGTCTGGCTCCCCATGCCACAGGTTGAGTGGATGTGGGAAATTCAAATGTGAAATGCAATGCCACATCACCTAGATACGTTATCTCAGTCTCCCCAGATGTCTATAGAAGTACGGATACAGAAGTGGTGGGTGAAGAAGTGGGGATAGTCAGGGCTTGTGCCAGCCTGGTGTTGGGGCAAGAGCTTTTCCTAGCACCTCAGTTGTGCATCATGTGTGGGGTGGCTTCTATGATGTCATATCAGTGTCCCTGCCATAGCTGTGCCTCCCATTCATAACTCTTGTAGGGTTATCATGAGGAGAGTCACCAGACTGTGACTGGTTGTAGCAATGGGATCACCGTGAGATGAGCTGCATCATTATACTGCCTCTTCCTATTGCTACTGTTGTTATTATTATTGCAGGGTGCATGGGGTGTTAAGTGAGGGCTAGTACCTCCAGTAAGGGAATATACCATGCTGTTTCTGGGGTAGTTTGTCCACCTTTGGCCTCACCATGCACTAAGCTCTCATTTGTGGCTCCTAGAAGCTGCCAGCATGCGACAGCGACCACACCCTTGAAATGGCTTTCACTGGATGACTAAGCCGGGTGAGGGTAGCCAATGGGCCTCAAACACTTGGTGAGTTAGGGACTTGCCCTGCATGCAAAGACAGGCTTCAGCTGATGGAGGGGATGAGAGCAATAGTGGGTCCAGCAGTCAAGAAGGTGGTTTCTGCATGTGCTGCAGAGGGAAGTGAGGGCCAGATGGGGCTCATCAACCTGGGAAGTAGCCCATCTCAGAGAAGGAAAACTCTGATCCTAAACCTCTACTGATCTTTGGGAGAAGAAAAGGCTAAGGAGTAAACCCTACACAAATCCAGAGTGGAGTCCCTAAGATGGCTGGATGCCTTGTATGTCTCCTTCTGACAACTCCTGCAGCCAAGCTGGTGCCAAACATATTGCTCTGCTTTCCTTTGGACACATCAGTGAGGCTGAGAGGAGGGTCTTGTGGTCTGGAGAACCCAGGACCTCCATACACACTGCCCAGGCTTGCACCCCGGGGAAGTCACTTCAGTGCTGCCAACGCAGCTGTTTAACTTCACGCCTGGAGATGCACTTCATTGTCTTACGAGACAGACTGGTGCCAACAACTCTTGGTGCTGCTGTATGGGGAAATCATACGATCACAGCTAGCTATGCTGATGTAAGCTCTGACACAGAAGCGGTCATTTCAACCGACCCCCTAGGACCGCTCTGACTACCTTCTGTATAATAATAGCTGAAAAGCCACATGATAATACCAAGTCACTGGCATATCAGATAGAAAACTGGATAACAGAAAAACAGTTTTGTTCTCAAAGGGACAAAAACATTTAAATGTTGAGCCCCTAAAGATTCTTTCCAGACCAGATGAAAGAAACATTTGATCTGTCAATATTTAATTAAAAGCTGACACATTTGTTTCATTCTAGACACAGTGTGTGTTCCTTGAAAGGACATTCTAGGGGGAAACAAAGGTTATTGGTAGATGTCATGGTGACAACAAGGCAGAGAGACAAGTGGGCATAAGCAAAATGATGAGTGTACAGTTCTGTCGCACTTCCTTGTTTGACCATGCAAACAGAATCTCAGTTTCTCAACACATTTTCCGTAAGATTTTTTTCCCCAAGCACTCCCTTTCAATTCACTGAATGTACAAACCAAAAGAGGCAAGAAAACTAGGATAAAAGCTGTTAATGTGATTTTTGAAATGCAATTAATGCTATAATCTACAATGTGTCACTTTGTAATTATGTGAAACTTATGTTCCCAATAAATATACTGGACCCCCTTTTGTATGTTGCTCTAATTACAGTACAATGCTATGCATACCTATTCATGTCATTTTCGTGGGTTGTGACATCCCTGCAAGAACATCAGAATCCATAGGAACAACACCTCCTATGAATCCTTGCACTTACTGCACATCTATGTCTCAAGGCAGAAGCTAAAAATGGTACAGCATTAGAGGAGGGGGCCAGACTGAATGAGACCTTCAGAAAGAACCAGGGTTGGATGCCTGCATTTTGCAATGTTTGAATTTGCATTTTGGAAAGCACTTAGGTTAAATGCAAAGATGCATTTAACATCATATCTAGTTTGCCTTTTACAAGTCTTGACAGTGCTCTTACCTGTTTATCTCTTGGTGAGAATCAATTTTAAAAATGGAAGAATTTGCTTTAAAACCAATCCTAAGATAAGAAAGCCTTCACTGCTGCCAAAAAGATTGTATACTCAATAAAGTTTCCATGATATACCATATAAATTTTCCAGCTTGATTTAGTGACATTGAAGTATATTAGCTACAGAACTATATTTAGCACACCATGAAATCTTTCACACCCCATAAAATTGGGGGGATTTTGAAACTTTTACAGCCATGCTTTGACATCCAACAATGTGTCCTTCAGAAATATATATATATATATATATATATATATATATATATATACACACACACACACACACACACACTCATTTCTAACCATTTTAAGCATGTAATACGCATAAAGTAATGAAAAGAAGAGCACCGAGAAAGGGAATTTAAATACTTCTGAATCAGACACACTTGAAGAACTCCCAGTTCCAATAGATGATGTTTAAAAAGCTAAATACAACACACAGTGCAATGTTGTTATACATTCTTTTCTACCTTTCCAATAAACAGGACTATTAACACAGAACATTTACCTACAAATTCTTCTATACTGATGCCCTTGAGATCTATAACAGCGGTAAAGTTAAAGGAAACTATTTGTAGAACTGGTTTGTTATAAGTGCAGAGCAATGAACCAATAGATGATGGAGCTTTGTTTTGTTGTCGCTGCTGCTGTTGTTATAATTATCCGTGTACTGATATGCTCAAAACTTCTGGGCTGCAAATAATCTGGAGATCAACTGGACTATGGCAATGGTTCACAGACTATGGGTGTAGAATATCAGGAATGTTTCTGAAATTCTCTTCAGTCAAATTTCTCTAAGGTTTGGGAGTTCCAAATTACTTCTGGAAGTAAAGTTGATTCATTAGGAACCCTTGTGGTTCTATTTATTTTTTGGCAAGGATAATTAGCAGACCAACTTCCCCTATATGCCCTCAGCCCATAGATAAGATCCACAGAGGAGCCTTTTTGAATATGCCATGATTATTAAAATGTCGTCTTATGACATCTCCAAAGCAGGACTTATTGGTGGTGGCACCCACCCTTTGGAACACTCTCCCACCTGCAGTTCATGAGACCAATAGAGTTTTTAGTTTTAATCACCTTCTGAAGATGCATTGTATTATACAGGTTTTTCCTGGCTCAAACTGTAAGGTTTATCACACTGCTCTCTTCTTGCTGATATATTCTATTGAGATATTTTTGATTGCAAACACTATACATATAAAGCACTCCCCCCAAAAATTACAATTCCCAGCACCCTTTACAAAGATCACATCCCAGGATTCTTTGAGTCAGGAAATGTGCTTTTGTGTTTAGTGATATTTAAAGTTTTGGCTTCTATTATTTTAGGTAAACTGCTTAAGGATTCTGTATATTAAATATTATAAAGACAGATTTCTGATTTTTTTTACACAGCACTATGCATACTCAGTTTATCACACTTTCAGGTCCTTCTGTTAAATAACATTCCTATTGCTCATGTGCATTTTTGCGTTCGTCTCTCTCTCTTTCTCTCTCTCTCTCTCTCTCTCACACACACACACACAACCCCCAATCTAGACGTGACTGGCTGTATGATTATATCAAGATTATTTCTGGGTGGTGTTTTACTGATACACACAAGTGCTTGTGTGCACCAGGAAACACAGCACAGAAAGCATTACTGAGCAAACTGTGGACAAGTCTATAGATTGTAAGAAAACTGTCCAAATTTGCTGAATTTGCTGAGGCACTGATTCTGCGTAGTAATAAGTTGGTGCAGTCCACTGTACACAAAATAGGGACTAGTCACCTATGGAACTTGAGCCCAAGATCTACCTCCATGTGCCACTGTTATGGCTTTGGACAAATCAGTTTTTTGTCTCAGCTCCCTGTCTGTAAAATGGGGAAAGGTCCATGAAGTCAAAACAGATTTCCCAAGCTAGATTATCAACAGACTGTAAACTTGCAGACTTTGTTTAGCCTTCCTTTAATTTCAATGACATTTGTATTCATTTGCATCCTCATTACCATTGCTTCTGAAAGGAAAGACAGTACTTTACCGCCTCCCACCAATTCTACTTGATGTGCTCAATTTTTGTTCAAACTTGTTTGTGGACTTTCTTGCATGAAGCAGTAGCAAAGAAATGGTGGGGTAAGGAAGATCTTAATTAAATCAAAGGCTAGCATATAATCAATTTAGGCATTTTAATGAAACATGCAAAATAGTCCCTCAACCAATTAGCTGCAAGACTTTTAAGGAAATATTTAAACTCTGCAATGTTGTGTGGAGAGATTCGCTCGCCAGCTATTCTGAGTCAATCCCATATTGATCTGCTTTCCGCTCGCATGCATTTGTCCCAGCTGAATTTTGTAATGAAATTCCTTTGAGAGAACACCGCTTTCCTAATGGAAATAAACTCAAAATGGCTGGATAGAAGTATTGTGCTTTGCTCATGCTTTGCAGCAAATTTAATCTTTAAGCCCTGCCTACTTTTTGGAAATGGAACGTATCAGTCAATATAATCTTTATTCAAAATATTGCATGAAGGGCACTAAGTGTGTTGGAGAAGGGGCAGGCTGACTAGGTTCACACAGTGTGCTAAGCTAACCCAGGGCTTTGCATGAATGCATAAGAGGGCAGGCTCCATGAGAGGAGATCATAGCAGCTTTGCTCTTTCCTCATCATTCCACTGCTGGGCTTGATTTAGCATGCCATCCAGGCTCATGGTTCAACACTCTGCAGACTTAACCATGAGCTGAAACCAACGTTAGTTGGCTCCATCCAAGTAGGAGCAAAGTTGGTTGCGGTCTCTGGGAACCTCTACATTCACGCTAAGTGATAGTTTAGGCTTAGCAAGGCATGTCAAGCAGGCTTCTATCTGAACAACTGTTCATGCACACAGATTCTTCTTAAAACAACCATGCTCAACACATGGTCATTGTTGGGTTGTACAGCTAGCTTGATGTTGGAGTTTGGTGAGCAAAACAGCCCCACTCCTTTACCACTGAGTGCCCACACATGAGTTTTGGGTGCAAAGAGCTGCAGATCTGTAGGGGTGGCAAACTGCAAGCCAGCTCGTAAGTCATTTCAGACAGCCCCCAAGACCCACTGAAGCACCAGGAAATGTTCTGAATGGCCAGAATTTCATTGAGCTTCTCACCATCAGTAGCTACTGACAGTTGGGGTAGATTGGAGTGCTCCAGCAACAGGAAAGAGCTATTTTGTTTCCTGAGCAACTGTGTACACAGAGACATGGGGGAAGACAGCAAAAGTTCAGCACATTTTGAAGACATCACAGTTCAGGTAACTAAACTTGCAAAACGGATATGTCATTGTAGGTTGTTCTGCAGTATTTGCTACAGCATCTTTCTCCCCAAGATCTTTAAATAGTTTGGTGGTGGGAACTTTTTTTTTTTTAAAGCAAATCTTAAAGCAACAAAATCCATCATCGTTTAGTTTGCGGCTTTTAAAAAAGTCCATTGGTACAACTTCGGGGAGGAACAGACAACAAAATATTACTTGATTAATGAACTTGGGAGAGAAACTGAACAACAGCACATTAGAAGACTACACATTATTCTGGTTCAGTGTCAGAAATCCAAGGCCTTTGGCTGCTGCTCGTCTTGTCACTTTAATTATTCATGGTTTAGCACCAAAGGAACAAATGTGAATATTTACATGACTCTAAAATATCATGCTGCTCTGCTGTAATTTTCCATTAGGCTTCCAAAATTTAAGAAAACAAGCAAGCACTATTTAGCATAAACATTTACACTTTTTAAGAAGTTGCTAATTTGTTTGCTGTTACCGGTGCCCTTTTTAAGGCAAAAAATGTTATTTGCTTAACACCATGGAAGACTTAAAGAGGACACATCAGTCAGGAACTTGGACAAGCTCTCTATGGTCTGACAAGGGAAACGCCTGACTCTGTTCAGATGCAACCAAGTCCATTGCCACCTCATGGCTAAACCTTGTTACGACCCCAACCGCACACTCAAAAAAGAAGAAGAAGAGGAGTTTGGATTTGATATCCCGCTTTATCACTACCCAAAGGAGTCTCAAGGCTAACATTCTCCTTTCCCTTCCTTGCCCACAACAAACACTCTGTGAGGTGAGTGGGGCTGAGAGACTTCAAAGAAGTGTGACTAGCCCAAAGTCACCCAGCAGCTGCATGTGGAGGAGCGAAAACGCGAACCCGGTTCACCAGATTACGAGTCTACTGCTCTTAACCACTACACCACACTGGCTCACCACACAAGAACAGTACAAAATCATGTGACGTAGGAGATTCCCGACTGGAGGTCTCATTGTGTTCATTTTTACTTTGGAATTCTGATGGAGAGGGTTAAAACATTCTACCCCCAGCACTAAAACTCCAGTCAGATTCAGAGCTTGAAAGTTGCCATTTCCCCAGAAAGGGAATTTCAAAGCAAGATTAATGCATAAAAATGCTGGATTAGAATTTATCAAGAAGTTTGCTTCCATCCCTTTAGGTTGGAATAGCGATAATGGTTTTCTGTCCCACTACACACGGGCTGGGCAATGCTAGTATAATTGTGTATTTACCACTGTTTTGAACAATCGCTTTGCTTATCTTAAGCTTTGTGTAGAATCGTCATGAACTTCATGAGGAAGACATCATAGGGCTGTCCTGAAGACCTCTCTCCTGGACCCATGCAGCAGTGAGGATGTCTGCACTAAAGAAGCAGACACATAAGCAGCTGCTTGCACAGTGCACTGGCTCCTGCCTCACCAGATGTAAACAGAGGCTCTTGTCAGGAAGAAAGATAAATATTCAGGCAAGTAATGGTATGGGCTCAGTGGCAGACACAGGACTCAGGAGTCATGGTCCAGGAGTTCAGGAGCAGGGCAAGAAGTTCAGAATTGGATGGAAGTGGCAAAGATGTCCCAACATATTTCCTGCCAAGGTTTTAAATAAGAGGCATAGTGCGCTCACTCACGAGACTCTCTCTCCTTGTGGGAATGTTGGGATTGCAAGCATGCACCCCACTGGGGAAGGTGAGTCTGCTCCTCTTTGCAAAGGTGGCACATGGTTTTAGGCAATGACACAGCTCCTGACTCCTGTTCTGCCTTCTTGCTTGGCTGATCAAAGCCCCCGCACCCAAACCTCCACTGAGGCTCTCCACTCCATAGGAAAGTTGTTGTAAGCCGGCATCCTCGCTCTGCCTCCTAAAGCAGCAGAAGTTGTGGCAGAAGGGGGAGATCCCCTCTTCTGGTTCCTCCTCCTCCTCCAGTAGAGTCTGCCAATCCAATCCCAACACTGTTCTGGGGCTCATGGTATGCATAGACTTCCACACAATTGGGACTGCCAATTTCACAAGCAAATCACACAAAGCCTGCTCATTCGTGAGTTTCTTGAATGCGGGTATCTGAATATCCACCCCTATATCTTGCTGGCCCCAGATGTGTGCCATCAAGTGATGCCCACTTCACACAATCCACATTTGTCATTTCCAGGGCCGGCCCAAGACATTTTGCCACCTGAGTTGAACCACAAAATGGTGCTCCCCTCCCTGCCAGGGAAGAAGGTGTGCTAGAAGAGCTACATTAGGAATGATGTGTGGGATTTGCTGCCCCTGTGGATCCTGACGCTTGAGGCAATCGCCCCACCTTGCCCTGGTCCTTTTTGTATTTCACTGTCATTTGATTCCACTGTTCACATTTCTCCTCTCTGTACCCATATAGATTCCTGAGAACTGAGGATACAGCTTCCTGCATCTGATGTAGTGGGCTCCGATCTACAAGATTTAAATGCCACAGAAACTCTGTAAGATGTCACAAGCCTCTTTGTTGTTTTCCCCAGGGAAATGTGCATTAGAACTGCAGCCTTTAATCATAACTTGTTTCCAGACAATCATTTGATTTCAGTCCCTGCTCCAAATTCATTTTTACTGTGAATGCTTTGTTCTAATTTGTGGTAAAGTCATTAAAAATGCCTCTTTTCCTGATCTTGACTATAAATGGTGACATACTAAATTAAACAGCAAAAATGTCTCTCTCCATTTGCAGCAAAATCTTTTGCTGCCATCCTCTGGAGATGACAAGAATTTCTCTCTCTCTCTGTAAATGGAACTACCAGTACTTTGAAATGCATTGCATTGTCAGTGTAATAGGGTTTGCATGGCTGGAAAATAAAATGATTATCAGATATTTGGATGGTCACATGTTCTGGCATTTTATAGGTCATTCATATTTTAGAAGCTATGACCATAGCAATTAGAAAACTTACTATGAGCATACGTTGTTTGTCTGAAAGGAGGGCAAAGAGGGATGTGGGCATGTGTGTTGAAACTAGCTTACTGTTCAAAAGTGAAATGTGCATTCATTGCTCCGTCCCTGCCCAGCACTGACATGTGGCCCTTCCAAGGTTGCCCAGACGCAATTGTGGCCCTCAGGCTGAGAATAGCTACCCACCCATGGGTGAAAATCACAGCTGCTTCACTGCTCTCCTGCTGGGAGGCAAGTCATGGTTTGACCTAGCATTCTGTCTCTCTTCAAATAAACGGTAGTTTATAGCACCTGCTTTGTCTGTATGTTGTGGGGGAACCACGAATGAAATGAAATCATGTAATGCTAAGCCGGATCATGGGTAAGCTTAGCTGTCAACAGTGCCACAACAGCAGAGCAGAGTGAAGTTGCCACCATTTAAACCCTTTGCACGGTATGTATTTACCTTTAAACTATAGTTAAGCTTAACCATAGTTCAACTGAAAAATGATGTGTGAACCATAGCTGTCAACCTTCCCTTTTTTTGGCGGGAAATTCCCTTATTCCAGTGCTGTTTCCCGCTGCTTCCTGCTGCTATCCCGGATTGTTAGATATCCCGTAGACTGTCCCCGGGACAGGTGAGGCTGCTGATCCCTTATTTTCAAATCTGAAAGTTGACAGCTATGGTGTGAACCTATCCAGTGTTGGTGATGCTTTTCCTCAAAATCCCAATTTTCATTGCTGCTGAACATCAAAGGAGAAAATACAGATTGGCTCTATGGTTTGTACTGCAAAGAAGCACACACAGAAAACAAAATTAATATCATGGAATGGCAGAGTTGGAAGGGACCACGAGGACCATCTATAGCCCAACTCTACTGCAACTAACTCACGATCGGTACAACCTGCACTCTTAGTAAGCTCAAGAACTATACCCCCATTTCCTTCCTTGCCCCTTTGCAGAGCTGGCTAGTGAAAGGGGGCGGGGCGAGAAGAAAGAGTCTTTATTTCGTCACACCTCGGCCCCTCCTCTAGCCCCTCCCCCGTCAGCCGCAGATGAAACCAGGCCGGCGGAGGAGGCGGGGCTCGTTTCCCGTGGCAACCCTCCTCGGGGTCTGTGCTGTCAGCGCCCGCGTGGCGGGCGTTGCTAAGTAACGCGCGCGGCTGAAAGGCCTACGTTGCCCTGAGGCCGCGCTTGGCGTTCACTAGACCTGTAGCCGGGGCAGGGGCAAGATCCGAGTGGGCGCTGCTCAGCCCTCTCGCCCGAGTGCAAAGAAAGAACCTTCCCGCGACGCGAGGTACCGGGCGGGGAGGGAGGCAGGCGGAGCCCGAGGCCAGCTGGGAGGCGGGAGGGCGGAGCGCGGCGGGGTCTCCTTCCCCGGGAACCTTGGAAGGAGCTGGCCGTTATGGGCTCGTTTTCAATGCTCAAGGCAGCTGCCCGGTGTCTGTTTTCTGGGGGATAAAACCCTGCGGGTCTCCGTGGGGCCTCTGAGCAAAGTGAGCGGAGCTGTATTTGCTGCGCGCCTAGACTGGATGATGATATTATTATTATTATTATTATTATTATTATTATTATTATTATTATTATTATTATTATTATACCGCCCTATACCCGGGGATCTTAGGGCGGCTCACAGAATAAAATCAAGATATAAAACCACCACATACATAATAAAAATAAAAACGACAACCCATTACCACCACCACAAAAAAGGGCATAGGAAAATCCCCGCAAGATCACCCATGTATGCGGGTCTAAACTATAGGTGTGGTTTTAAGTTCCCTGCGAGGGGAAAAAACGTGGTTCCACCGTTCGGAAATGTTCTAAAGACGCCAGTATCTCAGTTTGTTGACAAATGGAGAGCGTGCTAATTTTTTTCTTCCCCATTTTTTCATTCCCCCAACCTCTACCCTCCTCCTTGATAAAACTGGGGAGTGTGCTTGGATATGCTTTTATTTATTTATTTATTTATTTATTTATTTATTTATTTATTTAAAAAATGAGTTTCTAGAGCTTTGAGGGAGGTGGGAAGCATCTATAGTTTAAAACGAGTGCTATTTTTGGAGAAGGGAGTAGCTTTTTAATATTTTGGCTCTCCGCAGTTTACACAGAATATTCCTGGTCACACTTAACTATGAAACTTTTTTACGCTTGAGTTCCGATCCCTGGTCCATATATTGTCTGCACTGACTGGCAGCAGCTGTCCAAAATTTCAAACGGGTCTTTTCAGTTATTACCTGGCGGTGCCAGAGACTTGACCTGAAACCTTCATGCAAAGCATGTTATCTGCCAGGGATTGTGATCCCATCCCCACTGCCACCAACACAATTGGCAATTTTTAACTAGGCATGGGTATATGGACTGAATGAGGAGGTGCAGGACCAAAAATAACCCATATTAGATACCTCTATAAAGTCCCTGTTCCTCATTTGTTAACTGGAACAATTGTGTCATTTCAGACACAGGTGAACAAATTTATTCTCTGATGTAAGTACAGTAGATCCATTTTTCCTTTTATGCAACTCCTCTGAATGATGACTGCAACTCAGTTACTCTTTGGTTGCTACTCACCTGGTAATTTTGATGGAAACAAATTAGGTACAGAGGCTATAGATTAGGAAGCTGCAGAACACCAAAGTTCAAATTATTGCACAGGTATAAATATTGAGCATTGAGCAAGTCACCTCAGCCTAATGTATCTTTCAAGTTGTTTGTGTAGAAAACTGAAGTATGTCTTGTAACTCATCTCACGGATAAGATGGGAAAGAAATAGAAATGAACAGTAACATTTTCATGCTACGCAACTAGATTAAAATTTTACTGTTCATTTCTATTTCTTTCCCATCTTATCCCTGAGATGAGTTATAGGGCGTACTTCAGTTTTCTACACAAACAACTTGCAAGATGCATTATGTGAAGCCCTAGAGCAGCCTTCACCAACCTGGTGCCCTCTAGACTCCCATCAGCTGGCTGGGCTGATGGGAATTGCAGTCCAAAATATCTGATTGGCACCAGGTAGCTTTCTAGGGCTTATTTTAAAGGGCATGCTTTACACTTGCACTGTTCACTCACATAGTTCATGCACAGGAGTATTATTATTATTATTCTCACTTGCATCTTGTTTAGTGAAGTTTAGTGAAGTAATGCGAAGGTGTTTCAGACCTTTCCTCTGCCCTGCTTTCCAGTTTTTCCAGTTTTTTCCTGTGGTGGACAGGCACTCCTGGGAAAGGTGACCTTAACATGAACAAACTCTGCAGGAATAGGACCTGCTTTTCTTTGCTTTAACTCATCTCCCATCAGGAGTGCCAACTTGGCCCTGCGACCATGGATGCCCGGGGTCGTGGGTGCCATGCAGCGTGCAGGGCCCTGGCCCTGAAATTTGTGAGTGCCTAGCACCTTCATGGGGGCTTTTGTGGGTGCTTGGCCACCCAGGGCCCCAGGGAGTTGGCACCTAGGTCTCCCATCAAGAATTGAATTGGAATTGCTAAGCACTGAGGATTTGTTAAAATAAAATAACTGTGTTTGAATTATCTGCTAGTGATTCTGCAAGTGTTAAGTACCAATTAAGAGGTTTTGATGGGCAATAAAATGTTGGCTTCCCATAGACACTTGGTTGGCCACTGTGAAAACAGGATTCTGGACTAGATGGGCCTTTGCTTTGATCCAACAAGGCTATGCTTACGTTTCTGATGCATTTTCTATATAGCTGCAAGGAATATAAATACATTTATATGTGGTTCATTCTATATTCAAGATTCAAAGTCTAAGGGGAGAGGGGAACTTTCCTTCAAGAGAATGTCAGTGTTGCCAAAAAAAAGGGTCACTTTTCTCTCTCTCTCTCTCTCATTTAAATCCACAATGAAGATTTGCCTTCACTGGATCACAAATTGAGCATATAAGATTAATTTCCTCAGATCAAGAAACATGTCTGATGAAGATATCAATACTTTAGCCTATACCAAAAGCCCAAAGTTCTCCAAAAGAACCACTTTTCAGGTAAAAGGTTTTGATCTGTAAATTATAACATTTTATTGCTGTACATTCTGTTACTTGCAAACTTAAAGTTGATGTGTCTTGGTGCTGCATTATGTTTATTAGTGATAATTGCCCAGAGCTTGTGCATATCTCATGTTCAGGAACCGTAAACAGTGAACATATAAATGAAAAAACTGGATATACCACATACATGCATATGGATGTATGGGTCTTTCAGAAATATAGGAGCTTTTCATTGTTGGTGGGCTGATCACAGAAGGGAAAATCAGACTTATAATTAATGAAAAAGATACCCCACACATTTGTATATCTTCAGTGTTGATGGTTTTATTTATGTAAACATTTGATACACTGCTTTTTTTCCTCTTAGGTTCAAAGCAGCTTACTTAAGCAATTTATAAAACAACTCACAAAATCCCTAATAAAACCAGTTACCTATTTTAAAAAAACCACAACCCTACAACAAGCATGTTAAATGTTTCAGCAGCCATGCAAAACCTATTTTCAAGCCAATTGTTTCAGCATCTTGAGAGAGCTCTTTCATATCCTCATATCCTGTTGAAAAGATCTTAGAGATTCCAAACAGATCAAAAACATATATTTTTTAACCACTTCAAGGCAGAACTCCTAAGGAACCCATGGAAAAATACATGAAACTGTACCTTAGACAAAACAAACAAATTCAGGTTTTATCACTTTATGGTAAAAAGATTAGGGATCATTAAATTGGCACATTTTTAGTTTGTTCTAGGTATATATTTTTTGAAGCAAAACAATTTACAGTAAAATTGGAACTACTCTCTGTTTCCTTTGAAATATCTTCCCACTCTCCTCCTGAGCAAGTATGTTTACAATTTTTTAGGAAGAACTACAAGAAGCACTTCTTGCTCGCGCAGCAAAACAGCAGTCTTCTGAATATTCGGAAGATTTTGAAAGTGATGAAGAAGGTAAGTTAAATAACATGACCCTTGAAATATTTACGTGTGCCCTTTCAGTGCTTTTTGTCGTATAAATAATTGATCAGTAACTACATGCAGAATGATCCTAGGCATGTTTAATTAGAAGTAAAGCAGCCATCCTAACCTTGATTTCTGTGCTGCTGGATTGGTTTAAGACTGGACGTCCCAGTCTTCTGGCTTCTGTTGTAATGACTTCTCATATGCACCTTCTGCCCTGACCAGCTGGAAGCAGCAAGGCTAAAGATGCAGCAAAGAATTAATCACTTCACACCTCAGCCCCTTAGGATTGTTCTGTATGTTTCAATGAGTTTCATGGGATATGTTCCTTAGAGTTCCTTTAGTAGCCAAAACACAGTGGCCCTGAAACTTATTGCAGAGCTTTCTTTGAATCTAGGCTGTTGTGGATCAGATGTTTTGCTTTACACTAGCTCAGAGGCTATTATAATTTCATCCTTTTTTCCCTCCTACATAATGGCCTATCTCTTTCTCTATAGGGATTTGACTTTTATGGAAAACAAATCAGACTGTAATAAAATGTTGTCATTGATATTTTCTTATTTACGTTTCTAGTCACACCACCGCCCCCCTTCCCAGGTTTTTAATTTGAGTCAACAGAGCACATTCACTCTTAAATGGGCTGGTTTTGGTGTTTCTCCTTCCACCTGACCCTAAAAAGGTATAATCATGCAAGACTTGGGGTTCTCTGAAGCTTGCATGGTTATTGCTGTGTTGGCTACACAACCCATACTCAGAGAATTAAACTCACTATATGTGTATATATATAGTTTGACACTTGTTCTTAATGTACAGTACAGTACAGCTCTTTGGGAGGTTTTTCTCTACCTATCATTTTTCTCATCTTTTATGCTGTTTGGCTTTGGATGGCTAAAAACATCTGTTTTACTGTGTTGTTAATGTTCTTCATGTTCTGAATACTGAAGTGGGACAAGGTCTATAAAGGACATTCATTCATTCGCACTGATCAAACTACTTCAAATTCCATATTTGAAACCTGTTTCACTCTAACATGACATATGACTTTAGGAATTGGAAGGAGAAACATACAGTTTTGGGTTGGCACCATAAACCGATATAAATATGTCAGGATCAAAATGCATGGCAGAATTATGCTTTTAACCAAATCCAGCTTGATTCCCTTTCTTTATCCACGAAATGCCAATCGACTCTGTTTCCAGGTTCAGAGGAGGAGTTTCCTGAAACTGTGGAAAACACCCCAAAGAAATCAATTTCCTTTGCAACATCCAAGTATAATCTTCGCAATATGAGCACTTTGAAAAGAGAAAGTGCAGATGACTTGTCTTCGTCAGATGAAGATGAGAGACCTCAATATGTGTCCAGGTTTGAGAGAGAGATTTTGAGTGACGAGAGGCAAGCTGAACATTCTGGGTCAGGTGAAGGGAGTGCGTCAAAAACATCCATTTCATTTGAAGTATCTCTGCCAGATCGCTACTCTTTTGAAAAAAAACATGCTGATGACTTGATTTTGACAGAAGCTGAAGAGAAGAGACCTCAAGAAACAGCCAGGTTGGAGAGTAAACATCGGATTGAAGAGAGGCAAGAAGATGACTCAGTTTCTGAAGAAGGGTCGGGTTTTGAAGAAGAAGGTGATCAGCAGGAAGAGGAACCAGAGTTTGAGTTGCAGATAGAGAGGGATGATACAGTTCAGTGCAAAACTGAAATCAAGCCAGTGCCAAGGCCAAGGGAATTTAAGACCAAGGCGGCATCAGCATCAGGTAAAGCAAGCATAATAAAATTCTGCTGCATGCATTATAATGCACTTTTCAGATTTTAAACAATATTATTAAGAAAAGTCCTTGTATAGATTATCCTTCTAGTGGAAGATTTTTTCCTTTTAATGTGTGTATTTTAAAGGGAAGAAATCAGCAGTATCAAGTTAATTTTTTCCTTTTGGCATATTGTTGTATTTCTTTATATTCCGAGATAAGTTTAAGCTATATTTTATAATGTTTTATACATAATAAAAAAGTTGTCATTTTGCAGTCTGTTACAACAAAGCTTATAATAACTTAGAACAATACCCTGGTGACCCATCAGTTTCAGGCCATTACACCTGTTGGATAAGAGAGTTACTGCCAGTTCCCATATGACATATCATAACTAGTTCTGGATTTGTCGAAAGAGTGATCAGGATCTACAGAGCTAGTTTAGATGTGTCCAAAACCTTAGATAGGCACTAGGGACAAAAAAGAAAGATGACTCAGTTCACTTTTAAGGCAAACTGACCTAATTTGTACTTACTGGAACACAGCCATCCTTTGAATTTTACAATGCAGTTCTCAATGCAAGTAATGTGTACAGAAATGCATATACCAAGGTAAAGTGTGCATTAAAGTGTATATTGTGGAAAGTAGCATACAAAAATATATTAGGGGGGATTGCTTTGAAAAACTGCATGTAGATGTGTGGATTAAGAGAAATTCACATTAAAATGCTGTTGGATTTTCATGAGGACTTTTTTTTAATTAAAAAATGCAAACTGATGTTGAAATGTGGAGAACTAAAAATATGAGAAACTGAAATTGAGATTCACCCATTCCTAGATGTGCCTAGTGCAAGGTTAAATTTTAAACTCATGACATATCAGAAGCTATTTCTGCAAGTTTCTAGGTAGGTTTGGCTGCTGACATGAAAAACTGCTCTTTGAGAGGCACAGCCCCAAGGCTACCTTAGGTGCTCAGAAGTCTGGCAGTTCTTTGGATCGCAGGCAATGGCAGAAAGGGAGCCCCAAGAGGCTATTGGCCTATGAGGATCTTGCTTTTAGCTCTGTTGTATCCTATGAGTTCTTAAAAGAGTTCTTGTTTATGATCAAGTGTGTCTGGCAGTCAGGGAGTTGTGCTATTTGTGTTTCTATCATTGATGATGTGGTGAAGTACAAAGGTTACCACATTGTTTAATTTCTAAACCAAGATGATTTAGCACCAGTGCTAAAGTCTGAAGTCACACACTGTGTCCGAAAGCCTTGCCCCCTTAATTCAGATATGTGGGGCAGGTTATACTTACTTGGTGAGTAGGAAAGGTGCATGTTCATGTGCACTTTCATGATTACTATGGATACACACACTTTCAAGAGCTGACAGCAGCTGTGGCATAATCATGGTAATGTTAGGTTTGTGCTTGGCAGTAGTTATAACTATGGTTGTGCTTGGTGATGTGGACATTCCAATTTGGATTGTGGCTGCTGTCTTAAATGGCCCTGGGTATGAGACCAGATTCTTAGGATTGAGCCACATGTGACCCTTTAAGGACAGTCAGCACTTCTGGCAATTTAAGATACTGAGAGAGTCATGCCTTAAGCCACCAGTGTTTTACTCTGAGAATTCTATAATCCATTTTTCATTTGGGAAATAATTGCACATTAAACATTGCAGGTTGCAATCTGAATAAATAGTTGGGGGGTTATTGTTTTGTTTGTTACTGTGTTATGTATTGTTGTGTTTTTATATTGTAAACCGCCCTATGATCCTTTGATGAAGGGTGACATAGAAATTTAATAAATGAATGGGGGTTTTTTCCCTCCACTTGGTGGCAGCATAGTCCATGTTTGGCTATCTCAAAATTCAAGTCTGGTTTGCATGTCACATTTAATCAGGGGTAGTGAATGAAGTGCCACAGAATCATAGAATTGGAAAGGACCACGAGGATCATCTAGTCCAGTGCAGGAATATTTTGCCCCTCCAGGTGTTTTGAACTACAACTCCCATCATCCCTGGATGTTGGCAATACTGGCTGAAGCTGATAGGAGTCATGGTCCACAGCATCTCGAGGGCCCTTATTTGCTCACTCTGCATTAAACCATAGCCAGTGCTTTATTTGTTGAATGCAAGTGAGCACTGCTCTGGTCCACAACATTCAAAAGTTCCATTTTGCACCATGCCAGCAGCAACAAACCACAAGCTTTGGCTTGTGGTGTGAACCAAACCCGTGCTTTTGGTTCATTTGGGGGCAAGCAAACTACGAGCCTGGGTTCAAATGGCTTGTTGCTCACAGCAAAGCCAGGAATGTGGGACAGGCATAGTGGGCACTTTGGGACAGTGTACACTCACACACTGTTCATTCACACCTTAACTAGGGCTTAATGTGGTGCCAAAATGAATAGTGGGACAGGGCAGCACCATGGAGCCAGACTTTGGGCAGTGGTATCACTGATACCCCGGGGGGGGGCACTGCAGACACACAAGTGGGAGCACCAGATAGCTTTCACTGTTGCACCCATTCTGCCCCAACCTTGATGTCACTCTGTCCCAGTAAGCACCAGAGATGCCACTTCATGGTCGTGCCCTGCCCCATTGATCACTCCTACATGTGATTCTGCTTCAAATATTATTATTTTTTAATGCTTGGATATTAAAAACCAACTTGCTTTTTTGTGTGTCAGAACGTTTTCAGCAGCTAAGCAAGTTGCATTCGAACGGAAAGTGTTTTGCTGTTTTTATGGAAGTCATAATCATACTGTAGTTCTATCAAGGCTTTACAAGAATTCGTGTAGGCTGGTTTTTAATGACACATTACATTCCTTGTGTAAGTCCAGGGGCACAGCTCAGGAAAGCTCTTGAGCTTTTGGAGCAAGGCAGCTGTTTAATCCCTGTGCTCACTTGTCTGATCAAATTAGGGGAAGCTCTCTGACCTGACTAAAATGAAGCTTAGATAGAGTCCCTTTATAGATATACCTGTAAGCTCATTTTGCCAGGGCGTGTCACTGGTAAAAGCCCTACCCCTTGCTCTGTCTGTACCCGCATGAGCTACAGGGACGACTTAAGAGAATGAGGGATTCTGTGGGTAACCTTAGTTGACTCAGTGGAAACTACAGTTCAGGGACTTCCATAGTTTGAATTTATCCCCCCCACCCCCCGTTAAAATGCCAATTTACAATTTCTTTCTTTGTATTTTTCTCAGCTGAGAATATTAGCATTCCTGCGCGATATGATTATGCAAAGCCATCTTCTCAACCTAGGAGTGTTTTGAGAAAAAGCAGCCATGTGGAGGATTACGAAGGAACTAAGGCAGAGGATAGGACATCTCACAGCCACAGATTTTCACTGTCTGCACCATCTTCTGAAACAAGGCTAAATGATCAAGTGAAGAAATCTGAAAATAGAGCACTTTCTGAAAGTCCTGGTCCTGAGGTCAGAAAATAATTCTGATCTATTGTATATGAATAAAGGGTGGAAGGCAGTCTGAGTGAAGCTCTCACAAGTCCCATTGCTATCCATGGAGAGCTAAACACATATTTAACTCTCTTCTTCTGAAATCACTGAGATAGGTGGTTGGATCATGCCTAAAGTTACCAAGTTTATATTTTGTTCCAACATATACGGATGATTTTACCCTTTGTGTTCTACAATCATTCCATAGCTTTTCACCAGTGAGAAAATGTTAACTTTGACAAGAACAAGCTAGGAATGGTTACATACATATTTTAAGGATGGAAGTGTGCTCCAGTGTGCAACAAAATGATGTTCTAATGTATATGATTCTTCAGCAGTCAAGAGGTTGGAATTCAGGATCTGAACACAGTGAAATATTGTTAAAACGAGCTCTGAGAAAAGGCTCAGTTTACACATAGAGGCTGCATACACACCATACACTTAAAGCATATCCCCTGGCCCCAAATAATCGTAACTGTAGATGGTTAGGGGTGCTAGGCACTGTAGCTCTATGGGGGTAAATTACAGTTTGAAGAAGTGTGGGAGTGCTTTAAATGTGTGGTGTGTGCAGGCAGTAACTCCACTTTCCCAAGAGTAACTCCCATTGAATTCAATAGGAGAACAGCCTGAGAGACGGGGGGGGGGGGGGGGGGAGAGATAAAGAAGCTTGTTTTTCAATTCTAGCAACTGAATTTCTGTAGACCTGAGGTAGGCTAAATCTTACATTGTTTTTAGTCTTTATTTTGGGAGATACATTTGGGGGATTTTCTTTTTTAGAAATCTTTTTAATCTGATATGGATTAATCACAAGTAATGATAGGATGGCCTCTACTTTCATTTTGCATTTTAGGGCCCCTGGATTGCAAGCTCCTCATCCCCATTCCCTATTCATTTTTCATCAGCGGATGAGAGAACTGGAGATTCCAATTTGCCAATATCTGCAGAAGAATCTTCTTCAAAAGGTAAATAATATGACTACACAATATTTTTTTTTCATATTTTTAAAATTGATTTTCCAAGTTTAAAATAAACATATCAACAGACATAAAATAAACAACATCAAAAAAGAAAAAACAAACAAACAAACATATAACCTAACTGTAAAAATTCCATTTTTGTTAACATTGTTAAGTGACTTCCTTGAGTCCCCCTGGCTGAGTTTCCATATAAATCATTGTAGCAGTTTTCCAAAACTAATTTCACGTAAAATTTACATAGTCCTATTAACATCTTATGACTACACAATATTAAAAAAAACAATTACAATTCAGAGAGTGTTACTTTGTAATGCTAAGCGCCTTATAACTTAAGTCACCTTCAAGAACTTAAATACAAGTTGCCCTGAAGTAATATCTGATTGTTAATTGGGAAAGTTTGAAATACACAGTTAATAATGGTCTACTTTAGTTGTCCCTTGATCTTCCATCACTATAAAGGGAATTTGGGGGGCGGGTATTGCTAACATGCTGAAATAGAGAAAGAACACTTTATTTCAAAACAAAAAAAATTCCTTCCAGTAGCACCTTAAAGACCAACTAAGTTAGTTCTTGGTATGAGCTTTCGTGTGCATGCACACTTCTTCAGATACAAGTTATTCTTAAAATACATTTGTCTCGTATAAAATTAATTTTGAGAAAAGCTTGCAAAACTCCAGATACATTCTCTTATCTCTTTCCTTCCCTGGGCCTGTCCAGTGTCTGATCATTAACCCCTGTGAGGCTTCTTTTCTTTCCATGTCAGAAGATGAACAGAAAGAAACCGATAACTGCAATGATCTGAAATTGCTGGAAAGTGGCAGAGAATCCCCTTCTGTGATAGAACTAATGATGACAACAGTTTATGAGAAAAATAAGAAACTTCACAAGTCACCTGAGGATTATTTGGAAGGAAAGCTGCAGGCATTAGAACACAGTGCCATTGAGGATGGATCAAATGAGACAACAAAGGAGGATAAACTTGAACAAAAGGTAGCACTAAGTACTTCAAAGGCTGTGCTGGGTACTTCAAATGATTCATTAAAGGTGTGTTTCATGGACTATTGTCATATAGCCTTAAATTGATACGTATATGCACACATATTCACATTTAAAAAACGTGTTTGGCTGCTACCCGCTTATGACTAAGGAACGATGTTTTGTTTGATAAAACAAAATCAATGCTCGTGGATAAAGACCCCATGGTAATATTGGGAGCAGACATAGGCTTGGATTCAAAGATCCCACTGCACAAGTAGAAGACATTTCTGCTTGTTCAGAGTAAGGTCACTGATTGGCTCACACCCAGACGTGGTTAGTAGTCCCTGAATTCTCTTCCTTCAAGTGCAAAAGATGCTCTGGGGTGTTCTCCAAATTTCTAGAGCCATTTGGAAGCTATAAATAGAAGGAAAATGTGGATCTTGCAGAAATTCTTAGTCCTTGCTATTTGGTTTATATTTCATGAAGGCAGGATTCTGCAATTTTATATCGTGACCCTTCTCAGTATTCAGAGGCTTTTGATTTGGCACACCCAATAGGTGCTGCATAAGTAGTACTATTACTTTTCAGGCTGTACAACCACTTTTCTTTTTCTGGTTTTATTAGGAGGAAGGGGAAGAAAAAGAGACATTTCCACCAAAAGCAAAATCTCCAATAAGCAGGTAGGAAATTTGGTACATTCTTCAGAAGCCTGGTTGTTTTCTTCATTACATATTGGACACAATCACACTGGAAGGTGACATAAATGTTTCCAATTTTCTAAGTCACAAATGGCAAATTTCACCGGCTTAATTCTCTGTATGAGGTAGCATCGGTTCTCTGAGCCCACATTCTGAAATATTATTATTATGATTATTATTTTCCCACCTTTCACCCTAAGGTTCCAGGACAGGTTACAACAATTAAGACCCAATGGTAAAAACAGTTTAAAACAATGTACCATCACAGAAATAAGGTGTTAAGTAGTGCTTTCGCCCCAAACCACATTGTTCTTGTTACTTTTTATATATATATATATATATATATATATATATATATATATATATATATATATGCAGGTTTTGGTGTCCTCGGGTGTCTTCCCGTGTAAAAGTTGGGGTGTCTAGGCGACGTTTCGACGAGGTCTCACTCGTCATCTTCAGGCTGGTGCTTTCGGCTTCTTGTTACTGGACCAGAGCAGGATCTCAGTGTTTGAGTTCCTATAAATACTGTTGAGGAGGTGTGGCCTCTAATGTTCTTGGGCAGAGAGGAAGTTCCCAGGCTAGTGTGCCTTTTCTTCTTTTGTTTCTTAATTACTTGAGGGATATCTTGAGTGATTTCTTGAGTTGTATCCTGAGTACCACTTAGGTGGGTCATTAGGTGTGGATTAGTTGCTAAAGCCTTTGTGTCTTGACCTCTTGAACTTTGTGAAGAGTTTTTCTGGGAAGATGGTTGTACTGCATTTTGTTGTGCTCTGGCTTGGCTTCGTGTATAGGGGCGAGCTGTGGTTTTGTGGTCTGTGCCAGCCAGATCTGTGTAGGGATTGCAGGGGGGTGCAGCATCCGGAGGTGCCACCATGGTTTGGCTACTGGATGGTATCTGTAATTCATCTGTGGAGAGGGTCTGGGTTTGGGTCTGGTGTGGTTGATTGGTGATGGCGTTCTGTGTGCCTCTGGCTCTGGTGTCAGTTTTTGTGGGGAGGGCTAATTTCCAGATGTCTGGCAAGCGGGATGTGTCGTCACGCTTGTTCATGTTGTGAGGGTGTTTCTCTATCTCGATGGCTTCCATGAATTTATTCCATGAATAAACTTAATTAAGTAATTAAGAAACAAAAGAAGAAAAGGCACACTAGCCTGGGAACTTCCTCTCTGCCCAAGAACATTAGAGGCCACACCTCCTCAACAGTATTTATAGGAACTCAAACACTGAGATCCTGCTCTGGTCCAGTAACAAGAAGCCGAAAGCACCAGCCTGAAGATGACGAGTGAGACCTCGTCGAAACGTCGCCTAGACACCCCAACTTTTACACGGGAAGACACCCGAGGACACCAAAACCTGCATTCCTGTACCCGTGAAAATCTACGAAAGCATATATATATATATATATATATATATATATATATATATATATATATATATATTAAAAGGTCATGTGAATGGCTACAGTTTTTTATAAGTTTCTCTGGCATTAATGTTTAAGTGCTGATTATTTTCCATTTAAATTCCTCCAGATTGATTTTTTTTTTTTTGCCCTGAAGCATCATTCCAAATATCAGTTTTTTCAAACTTCTGATTCTTTGTATAGCAAGCATAGTTTTCCTTAAAAGGATTTAAAGCATCTAATGATATTTTATATTTCACCTTTTCTGAAATTCTTGACTCATTAACAAACACACTCAAATTGTTTGTTGAAGCGAAAGGTCCAAACATCAAGAGTGGGTTTAAAGAACACCTACACTAATTCTCATAAAAGACAAGGAGGAAACTTTGAGACTCCTGTAGATCAGCCCCAGACCAAAACCTTATTAGCTAAAGGACAACAAATACCCTCATCTGTGTAGGCCAAGGGATTCTAATGTCAATCTCCAGCTCACAGAGTTAGCTCACAGTTCTTTGTACCTACAAACTTGGGGGCCATTTCTATTATTCCAAATAATTTCATGAGCTAGTTTCTCTCTACAAGGTACAATTGGCTCTGCACATAATGCTTTGGATATCTGAGTCTTGCGCTCAGACTTGACCCAGTCAAGTGCTTTTTGAGACTATTATACACCTGAGAATGTGTATAGCTTCTCGGTAAATGGGGACACCTATCTGCTTTTACATGTCGTATACAAAATTTGGTATGTCATTTTCATTTTACAGATCTTTCAGCTCTACCTACTTGAAGAAAACTGGGAAGCACTCCCCCATCCCGATAAGTACATCATCTCAGTATTTGGGAACATTAAAGGTCTTGGACAATAAGCATTTGCAAAAATTCAGTGCCGAACTTGACAAAGCAGATAGTTTACGGGCAGCTGTCTACCAGGTAACCATTTAATGCTCTGTCATTAAGAATATTTCCCAATTTGCTTTAAGGGAGACATGAACCTTTTAAATTTATGTGTCATTTATTCAGAAAAGATGTGAATATAATAGTCTGCATTTCACCTTGCTGAAAATCAGTTATAGACATTTAAAGGGGCAAAACCTTTTTAAAAACTACAAAAGTTGTTTGAAAAATAATTTCATACTGTATTTCAGATGGTTTAAGTTACAGAGGAGGGCTGCCTGCTAAGTTTTCTTGAAGCAGCCAGTTCAGAGGTTATATTATCCCTGGGATTCTACTAGGATTGGGAGTGGCTCAGGAGCTTGTTCTCCTTTCCCCACCTCTCATTATAGATAACAAGAGGCAAGATTAACATTTATTTATATGTAAATCTCACACACCCCACTTCCTGCCTTAAGGAGTCGTTCCTGAAAGTTGGTGAAGCTTAAAGGAGCAGCCTTTAACACTGCATGAGGAGTTATGATTTGGAAAGGGGATTGCCTGATAAGAAAGACTTGTGTATACCTAGGACATTCTTTTTAATCTCAGCACAAAAGTCCTGCTCTTCCATATATCAAATTATGAGAGCAGCTGGGATATCCTGTGTAAGAAAAACAGATTATCCCTCTGTGAAAAGGTAATTTCATCCTGGTTAGGTCTGAAAATTGCCTGTTACAGCTTTCTCCTTTTTTCATCCCTTCCATAGGACTGGTTGGAAAAGAAAAGAATCTTTCTGTTGGAACTACAAAGAATAAAAAGAAACAAAGCTGAGAACTTGAGGGAAAAGAATGAAAAGGTTTGTTCTGAAAATAGTTCGTCTTAAAGGGACTTGTTATAGCATATACAGTGGTGCCCCGCAAGACGAATGCCTCGCAAGACAGAAAACCCGCTAGACGAAAGGGTTTTCCGTTTCTGAGCTGCTTCGCAAGACGATTTTCCCTATGGGCTTGCTTTGCAAGACGAAACGTCTTGCTAGTCTTGCGATTTCCCCCCCACTACCCCCCCCTTTTTCAAAGCCGCTAAGCCGCTAATAGCCTTTTAGCAGCTTAGCCGCTAATCCTTTAATAGCCGCTAAGCCGCTAAACCGCTAATAGCGCTAATCCGCTTAGCCGCTAATAGGGTTGCTTCGCAAGACGAAAAAACCGCTAGACGAAGAGAATCGTGGAACGAATTCTTTTCGTCTTGCGAGGCACCACTGTAGTTTTCCACATGCTAAATGCTAACATTGAGATTCAACCTTGTGTGACCCACGCATCCACTGATGCAGTAGAGCTAACTGCTTTCTCTGTTCCTATCCACAGCCCCTCACACACCCCTGTTGTTTCTAGCAGCAGCACTAATGTCTTTGTAGGATATGTTTAGTGAGCACCTTGCTTACAGGGCTTTGAGGAGACTCCCTCATCGGCTTAGTGCCCAGTGCGTGTTTCCTGCTCACACAGCCCAAAATCCGCCCCTCTTGTAATCCAGAACATCTGGAGGGCATAGGCTGATCTGAAAGGACAATGAGATTGAACAAAGGTAGCATAACAGTGGTTGCTGCTTACGAGAAACTAGAAGAATGTTCCCTGGAAATTTTTCTTCAAGGTGGACAGAAGCAAATTAAGAGGGACGCAGACACTTCTCACAATAGCGACACATCTATGTAACCGCCTGCACATTTGAGGCAAATAGTTTTGAAATAACTTTAATTAACCTCAAGGTAGTTTTCTGTTTGGGACGCGGGTGGCGCTGTGGGTTAAACCTCAGCGCCTAGGACTTGCCGATCGCATGGTCGGCGGTTCGAATCCCCGTGGCGGGGTGCGCTCCCGTTGCTCGGTCCCAGCGCCTGCCAACCTAGCAGTTTGAAAGCACCCCCGGGTGCAAGTAGATAAATAGGGACCGCTTACTAGCGGGAAGGTAAACGGCGTTTCCGTGTGCGGCTCTGGCTCGCCAGAGCAGCGATGTCATGCTGGCCACGTGACCCGGAAGTGTCTCCGGACAGTGCTGGCTCCCGGCCTATAGAGTGAGATGAGCGCACAACCCTAGAGTCTGTCAAGACTGGCCCATACAGGCAGGGGTACCTTTACCTTTAGTTTTCTGTTTAAACAAAACCAAGGCCTAGCCAGTAGATAGGATGCTAAGTAGTAAATTTCCTGCATTACGAGGCAGATATAGTCTTACGAGAACAGTAACTAGCAGGGCACACAAATTACTGTGGTACACATGTTTGCTTGACCTTTTCCCAATTAAGTCCAGACATAATAATACTGAGCTCTCTCTTTTTGAACAATGCCAATGTTGCTTCCCACATAGGAAGCAGCTGCTAAGAAAGAAGAAGCACTTGCGTCCTTTGAAGCCTGGAAGGCCATGAAAGAAAAAGAAGCAAAGAAACTGGCTGAGAAGAAAAGGCTAGAAGAGGCCAAGAAAAAGATGGAAGCAGAACTGAATGAGAAGAAGAAGGAAGAGGCCCAAAAGGCAGTGAGACAATTTCATATTGCAAACATTAAATTGGGGAGAGAGGACTGATGCAGACAAATGGACTCTGCCGCTAATGTTCACGATACTTCCGCACATTTACAATTCATCTTAATAAGTGTCGAATTCTGTAAATGAATTGCATACATAAACCAATTACCCGCAGTAGGATACCTTCCTTTTCTTTACTCTTGACAGCAACATATGCATGAACAAAACAATTTTGCAAGTGGATCTTGTTATCTGTGAGGCCTAGTAATGGGACAAAATCTATAAAACCCGGCTGCAAGCTTTAATCAGTACACTAATCAATAAAACTTCAGCGAGTTAATTGGCAAGGGCCAGTTCTAATTGGTGATGCTGAGAGTTAAGGACTTGCTCGTTTCTAACCTGGTTTGATTCTGGTGCGTTACCATAATACAGAATAAAAGAAAACATTGAGGACATGGGATATAGCCTGAAGACTGTATAGGAGCAAGTTAGTGCAGAATACAGCAGCCTGGTCAGTGGACAAATAGAGTATATTGTACCATTTTGGAACTACTACACTGGCTGTCAATACATTTCCAGGCATAATTAAATTGCTTTTTTTAAACTATAAAACTCTAAATAAGAATGATATGCCCCATGCACCCTTTTCTCAGATTCAGCCTCTCTTCAACAACTGTCCAGCAGCGGGTCATTTTTTTCTTTTCCCCAATGCATTCCTCCAAAAACACCCCCATCCAGAAATAGTCGGTAATAAAATTCATTCTCCTTTGGTTGGGGCGGGGGGAGCATAGCAAAACCTAATCAAATTCCTTGTAAAGCATAAATCCAAAGCCTCCCCTCTTTTTCAAAGTATCAGAGTAGCAACTACACACATTTTTTCATTAGGAGGAAAAAAGACTATTTGAAAATAATAATTATAATTATTTATTACTTATACCCCACCCTTCTGGCCAGGCCTCCCCAGCCACACTGGGTGGCTCCCAACAAAATATTAAAAACACAATAAAACATTAAAAACTTCCCTAAACAGGGCTGCCTTCAGATATCTTTTAAAAGTCAGATAGTTCTTTATCTCCTTGGCATCTAATGGGAGGGTGTTCCACAGGGCAGGTGCCACTACTGAGAAGGCCCTGTCCTCCCCCTTTCCTTCCACAGCTGTTGTAGGGATTCTTAAGCTTCAGAAAACCATTTAAATAGTTTCTAAAGCCCAGTCCCGGTTCTGTCGGCAGCTGATTGATTGCAGCCCATTTGCATATGATGCTTTGGGAGCACCTCTTGATTAATGCCAATTATCCAGATTGAGGAGGAACCTTCCACAAATCATGCCAGTAACAGAGGCTCGTGCAAGGCGGGGCCACATTCCCAGGTCACTCCCCTTCTGCCTTCCAAATTGGCAGACCCGGGATTGTGCGACACTGCGGGATTCAGTGAACTTCCCAGACCCCACTGGAAAGCATTGGGAGGCTTTATGCCCCATTCTCTCCCTTTCCCCTTGCCTGAACTTCGCAGCCTCCAGAGGGCTATGAAGAACAACAGCCATTGACTCGTAGGCATGGCCAGAAACCGGATTTGTTTAATCATATTTTAATAATTTGATCTTCCAAACTGCTCTGGGAGGCACGCTGAAAAGCAGCTAATAAACTGCTCAGATTAAATACATAAAGCGCAGGTGCCTTTTCCTTCTTTTAATGTTAGGTTTGCTTGTTAACTAATTTTGCACTGTGCACATTTAAGCAATGAATTGACTGGTTTAGAGCAGATTATTAATCAAGTAGAACTTATTAAATTGCTTGACCACCCTGATAAGCTCTCCTCGGTTCACATCCCTGATGGAGTTGTTGCTTTCTTTAGGCTTTTGAGAAATGGAAAGAAAAGAAAGCTGAATATTTAAAACAACAAATAGAGAGGAAGAAAAGAGTTGAAAGATTAAAGAAGAAGAAAGAAGAGGAGGTTGTTGCAGAGAAGAAGAAAGACAGCACATCCGCTGTTGAAAAATGGTACAGTTGTTATAATCATTGTTGGTAGCAGCAGCAGCAGCAGTAGTATAAAAGACTTTAAAAGTACCTGACATTTTCTAAACACTGTGTATATTAAAAGATAAAGCAGTCCTTTCCTACAGGCTCTCAAGTCTAATAGACATGATACAAAAGGGAAAAGGAATGTGGAGGGCAGTAGAAAACAAGCATTGGAGTCATTTTTCCTTCTCTGACCAGTGGATGTATGGGGCCAGGTCACAGAATTGCAGAGTTCGAAAGGGACCCTGAGGGTCATCTAGTCCAACCCCCTGCAATGCAGGAATCTCAGCTAAAACATCCATGGTCTCCCTGGAAGGCAGGAGGTGCAGCTTCCCGACGGCCCTTGATACCCTGGCTGGTGGCAGAGGCCTGCATATACCTCCATTTGGTTTTTATACAACATTGTAATGATGCAGGCAAGCACCTGAATCTAACAATGCTAAGTATATGTTGTCTCTGTGTTACAGCGTTGTTTTGTGTTATTTGAGTAGGATGCATACATTTCCCATTTCCTTTATGTATTAAAACATTTTCTCCTTATCCTTTAGGAACGAGAAAAAAGAGGAATTCCTGAAGCAAAAGAAAAAAGAAAAAACCCAAGAAAGAAGAAAACAAATAGAACAAGAAGTTGAGAAGGAAGAAAAGGATAAAAGAGCGATAGAAGAATATGAAAAATGGCTGGTAAGTGTTTGCACTTGTGATAATGTCCAAGATTTGACATACTGTATAGAAAATTTGGCCAGTGAACTTTCAATGTTTTAAAATCCCCAGATGGTGGCAGTATAATCTCTCTTCCTACAATTGTTGGATCTAGAACTTAGAAATCAACCTTCAGATGTATGTGCAATACCTAGCATTCTGCAGACATGTATTAGATTTCTGCCTTTAAAGTAAGATGCTGCGTAGATGATGTAGAGGAAAAGTGTTATTTTGCACGCTTTGCGGGATTTCCTGGAAGCGTGTTTGAATTTCCCAGTAGACATGCTTTTGTCTTGAGGGACTTGGAGAGTGGAGTGCAGAGGGCAGCTACTAAATTTAAGAGGGCACCTGCTCAACAATGCAGGGTCTTGTGACCCTTGACATTAAGAATATGTAACAAGGTTTATTTTAGATATCATAATCACCTAAGGATGGCTGGGATGGCTAATTTGTGGCCCTCCAGATGCTTCTGTTTCTGTAGAACATGACGGCTGCCTCACAAAGATTTTGGTATGTATACCACTGCCTTACTAGCAGTTTCTTGTCCCAGTGCTATAGTCGGTGACAGTAGAGTCTTCTCTTCTCCTGTTCACTGTCAGGAAGAGCCGCTGCTTCTGCAAAGCCATGTCAGCCCAGCAAAGAACCAGCAAAGTCTAGCAGCAGCAGCAGCTGCCCAAGTGAGTGAGTGAATGTAGATGCAAGGAAATGGTTTCATAGATGAGGATTTCCATTATTCAGAGTTGATAGAATAGTTATGACTTAAGCTTTATACTTATAAATAGATGTTGTGGCATAAATGTGTGTGGAAATGGGGGGGTTAGCTATTAGAAGTCACTTCACTCTGAGCCAGCCTTCACCAACCTGGTGCCTCCAGATGCTGGCTGGGCCTGAACATCTGGAGGGCACCAGATGCACAAAAATCGCTCTAAGAAGTTTCACGGTGGACAGGAGCCAACACCTCCAGTACTGGCATGCAAAGAGAAGCAGTGGCGTATATAATGTGAGCCACGTTCTTGGAACAGGAAAAGAAAAGTATGGTCTGTGTTACGCAGTGTGGTCACATCAAACGTGCATTAGCTTGTGTGAATTCAGTTACATGTGCTTGGCTCTGGCGGTGGTCTTTCCAATGACTGTTGCAGCAGAGAAAGGGGAGAGACTAAGGGAAGAGGGAGTCAGGCAGGCAGGCAGAGGAAGAAGACATCCCAGCTCCCTTGACTTCAGAAGGAAGGAAAGAGGCAGACAAAGAGAAATGCAGGCAGAAAAAGGCTGGAATGGATCCGGAATGGAGCTGCAGCATCTGCCTAAATCTAAACAAGCCTAGTCCTGCCTCTGCCAGATACAAGTTAGTTGAGTGGCTAGCATGAGTAATGGATTGCGCAGTGAAGGGGAGCCAGCATGGTGTAGCAGCTACAATGTTAGGGTACAACTGCAGAGACCCAAGTTCAACTCCCCATTCGGCCATGGTGCTCTCTGTGTAACCTTGTGCCGGTCTCTCTCTCTCTGCCTGGGCTCTGAGGTCTGCAGGGAAAGGCCTTCGTGTTTTCCCAGTTGATGTAGCCTGCAGGGCCTCCTCTGTCGTGGCACCTTGTTTGTGGAATTCTGAAGCAATGTCACTATCAGGCTTCCAACACCACTTAACAAAACATCTTCCTAACCAGGCCTTTGGAAAAAACTGGGGTCAATGCCAGCTCTCAGTGATGTGATCTCTTTGCTGTACTGTTGTTGCTTGGGGTTTCAATATGAGACACCATATTTTATTGTTTTAATGTAATTGTAGTAAACCACTCTGGGATTATAATTGACGAAGGGTGGTTTGTAAATTGACAAATAAAACAAGATAAAATAAAATTCATTGGGTTGGCTGTGAGAATAAGAAGGAGGAGGGAACCACATACGCTGCCCTGATCTCATTTTAAGAGGGGTAGGATGATGGTGATGATACATACGAAGATCTCCTTTTCCCTCTTATGGCCTGTTTTGCCTATTCATAGAAACCGAAAGAGAGAGATTAAAGAAACATAAAAGGACTTCCGGTTCTCTATTCTGCAGCTAAATATATTATTCACGCATTAAAATCCAACCATTCTGTAAACCAGAATTTTTCAATCTTCAAATCTCAATATTACAAGTTCATTTTCTCTTTCATGCAAAAGGTCCGTAAGAAGTTTCCAGTCCTGAATAAATGTCGATAATGTTTTTTTTTCTTCTAATTAAGCACATTAACTTTGCCATCTCAGCCAAGTCAATAGTTTTATCGGCAATTCCTCTATAGTGGGTAGGGCTATATCTTTCCATCTTTGTGCAAATAGCAGTCTCACCACTGCAATAATATATTGGCGTAATCTTCCTTAATCCCTTTCCAGTTGTATGTCCATTAACCCTAAAACAAAGAGTTCCCTGGCTTGAATTGAATATTAGCCTTTAAAATCTGTTGTATCAATATATGTATTTGTATCCAATATTTTTTAGTCTTTTTACATGTCCACCAAGCATGATAAAATGTCCCTTCGTGTTCTTGGCATTTGAAACTCCTTTATACATTCTCAGGAGATAAGTACCAATGATACATCATTTTTTTTAAATTCTCTTTAGTTTGTTCCAGGCTATTTAAAGCTTGCTTTGTTAGTGCTGACCTTATCCTACGCACAAACATCTGCTTGGTGATCTGAAAATACATGTATTAAGATTAACATCTCTAGGGTCAATAGGTCAACGGTACATCTGCTAAGTGTTATTTCAGCATTGTGCATGTTTTAAATCTGTACATCATAGCTTTATATATAACTTTAAAGTTTAAAAAGGGCCCCTTGAGTCCTCTCAAGAGTACTGATCATGCTCCTATTGTATAAGAAAGTTATGTTTATGTACAACTAGCATATAGCCAAAATCGAAGAATAAGCTAAAATTGCCCTCCAAATTATATGCTTTGTGAGCATCTGTTATGCCACATTGAATAGATTGTTGTGCTGGTTTTAAATGGATGTATTTGAAATATTTGCGATTGTGCTGTAAAGGCAGCTATCTTTATAAAGAGCGTCATAGCAACTGCTGGTGTTCATTAAGTTACAGGAATTTATAAACGTACTCCACCAAAATTTGAAAATATTTATAACCAGAACAGACTGGATACTTTGTTTAAATGAGTGAACTATTGAAAAAAAGGTTGTTTTAGCTGCCTGGTGCTATATTGGAAGCTATAACAAAGCCATTAAGACTGCATGGAACTGTTAGCATGAAATGGGGATGACTGATTTATTTTAACTTAATTATTGAAGTCCACTTTCATAACAATGTATGGCACTGTAAATAAACATGCAGCTCTGCCAAGCTAAATAATAATTAAGAGACAAGTACATAGAAATAGGCATCTGGTGCATCTGTAATTTTGTAAAGGAAGCTAACGTTGTCTTGTGGAGAACAAATTGCAAACTAATCTAGCATTTCTAATCCAGGCAGTGTGCTGCTAACTATCTCAATGCGCTTGATTGTAAACAGGAGAAGAAAGAAATGAACCAGATGATACAGACAAAGCAAAAGAAACTCCAGGTCATCCTTGAAGATGAAACTCCACCTCCATGGAGCCCACCTGGCAAAGTTGTTTCTTCAAGAAGCTACTGAGATGCCCAGGGCCATGAGGGAACGTTCCAACCTTCTGCCATTGTCTAATCACCGTTATTGCACAACATCTGATTTTAACATGAATTGAAATTGGCTCTTTCATTCTTTCGGTGTAGGTGGTGATTTGGCTCTTTGGTATGGGAACGCCATCTGTCCTAAAGACGTGGTGCTCAGTGTGTAGCACACCATTTCCCAGAATGCAAGCTGCACAGTTTATAGCACTACGCTAAGTAGGTCAGGGTGTTTTTTTTTCATCAAAGCGATCAGCAGATTAAAAAATACTGAGTGCAGTAGTAAACAGAAGCTGCTGTAGCACACCGTTGTTGATGGAAAAGATATTTGGAATACCAAGAGGGCAATAATTTTCAATTAGAGGGGAGCAGTTTAAGGAGCTGTGATTTGTCCCGAAAGTGCTTCTTAAAGCCTTAGAAGATCTTTTTAAATTACAGCGAGCTCCTCTAATACTTTGTGATGTAAGATTTTATTTTATTCTATACCACCATAAGGGCTCTTGAGGTGGTTCCCAACAATAAAAATATAATCCTGATAGAATAAATATTAGAGAACAGCAGAACCACTATAAAAATATGCAAAAGAAAAGCAGTAGCCAGAAAAGTTAACATACGGCTAAAACTCATAAAACCTAACAAAAGAAAGACCTCTTGACTGCCTGCCTAGAATTTGGGTTCGTCCAAATGAATGAAGAAAAGGATTGGCAGTGACAGGGGCCCAATGTGTGGCTGCAGTGAGAAAGATGAGCTACATGTCACAGATCAGAAAAGGAGTTGAAAACGAAGCAGCCAGTATCATGTTTTAATACAAACCTGTATGCAACCACACTTGGAATACTGTGTACAGTTGTTGTCAGCACACCTCAAAATTCATAGTGTAGACCTGGATGAGGGTGTAGAAAGGGCGACCCAAATGATCAGTGGGCTGGAGCAACTCCCTCAATAGGAAAGGTGACAAGATTCGGGGCTTTTGAGTTTAGAAGAAAGGCAAGAAGGGGAAAGGACATGATAGAGGTGTGCAAGATTGCACAGTGTGGAGAAGATGGATTGATTGGGACCAGGACCCCAGGTCATCCAATGAAGCTGAACGGTGGGAGAGACAGGGAACTCCTCTTGCAGACAGCCCATAGGTATAGAGTGGAATTCGGTACCACAAAATATCATGATCACCAACTTGGACGGTTTTAAAAGGGAGTTGGACAGATGCACGGAGGATAAGGCTGTCAGTGGCTGCTAGTCATGATTCCTATTTTACTTCCAGTATTAGAGGCAGTAGCACTTCTGAATACTAGCTGCTGGGGAAATACTGTTGCACAAAAGGATTCTTCACACTGCTCACTGTATTTCCCTATACACAATGCTATAAAATTAAAAATAGATGCTTGCATGTGTGAACAGACCTTCAGCTGCAATCTGTAGCAAATGACTTCCAGGGTTTATCCACCGTAAGCGGCTAGATGAACCAGGCATGTGCATTTACTGTGATACATTTTTAAAATGTCTTTTTTTTACATGAAATCCATAATTTAATATGTTCTTTTCAGGCCTGTGTGGATCTAAAAGCTTGATCTAAAAAAGACACAGAGAGAGAGAAAGAAAGAGAGATTTCATTTGAGGCACAGGCTATTTCTAACAGACCTAAATCCTGCTTTCAGATGCTTTCACACAAACAGTCCCTTTACCAACATTGTTTTCTGACAGAATGAACATTCATACTTAACGTAGATTTCATGAAATTGCTGAATCACGACTGAAGCAGTTCAAGAGCCATAGCCTTGTCTTTTGGTTTTAATGACAAAACCTATTTAATTGGCAGTTTGGCATAGAGTTGTGGCACCTCCACCATTAGCCATGCCCTTCTGTCTGCAGTTATTTCAGAATCTGTGTCAGGGTACTCTTAATCACACGGAAGCAACTACAGCTTCTGCTGACCTCAAGAGGGAATGGTGAAATATTTGTGAGCCCTGACTCACAGATGGGAATTGTCTCTTCAGCTCTGGTTGACTGAATTAAAATGTATTGTGTTCATTCTCTCTTATGGAGAAAATATTGTTGAACCAGCACTGCTAGTTCATTTAGCTGTTTTGGGTTGTGGACGTCAGAGTCGTAGCAGAGCATAGTCCTTGGGGGTTGCCTCTTGGGCAAGGCTTGGGAAACTGAGGCCCAGGGTCCAAATACAGCCCCCCACCCCACTCCTACATGCCTCACTCCTCAATGGCCCTGCTTTGCATCCTCCTTGAGGAAGGATGATAGAGAGGGGTGTGTGAGAGGATGTAGAAATAAGCCCACTGCACAAGGGTAGTGCTTCCATTCATTGCCCCACTCACTTTTGGATCTGGCCCCAGACTGATCCAGGCATTGGGAGCGGATTAGGCCACATGCACCCTTCACAGTGCAACCCAAGATCTCTGTAGAGGCAACAGGAAACAGTTGTTGCCTTGCTCTTTAGTCTTTCAGCCTAAAGAGATCTGAAATCAACTGGATTGGCAGACAACTGCTTCTCTGGGTACTTTTTGTCAGGTGAGAGGAAAGCAAGTGGAAAGAACAGTTTCCTTCCTTATCCCTAATTTTTTTTCAAAGGTCTCCACTTGTTCTCCTACGTGTGAGTCAGTTACAAAGACCAGCAATGCTTTTATTTCGTTGATCTTGGCGCACAGGATAATGACTGTCTATAAAAATGAAAAGAAACCAGTAAAAATAGATAGGGCAAATCATTTCTACTAAACTGTTTGTGAGTTGTTTTCTGTCTTTTAGCAGAGGCAGACATCTCAGAAGTTTGCTTTGTTACACCAGACTTTGCAATAAGTAACAATCTTGTTTCAAGACCCTGGCAGACAATGGCATGTGGTTTTAACATTCTGTAAAGAGCTAATTTCTCTTTGGACTTCAGAAGCTATTTGAGGGGCGTTACAAAAAAAATAATTGTTTTTTAGGTTGTTTTGCCAGAATCAAAATAGAAATTGTGTGAAACTCATTTCATCATAACACTTCTGACAGTTAGTTACAATAGTAAGCTATTAAAACCACTCCTGCTTTTATTTTGGCTTACTTTCCTCAGCTTTTAAAACAATTCTGAGGTAAAACAGCAGTGTTTTGAAGGGACTACCATGGCTCCTGCCTTCTACTTTTTAGATACCTTCTGCTGGTTAAAGAAATGATGGCAAACCTCTTTGCAGAGATAATATACTTTAAACACCCTACTTAACACAATTAGGTGTGCTACCCTTTTTCTTTTTTAGATCTTTAAGAAACTTTTCCATCACATTAATGCTACAATCATTTATATGCATCCTGTTAGGCTGTCAGCCTGTGCTGCCGAGCATGAGATAAACAGATTAGCTATGCAAAATGTTATTTAGCTCAAATGAAAGGCTCCTTCAAATGAGACAAATTCTCTACCTGGAAAGCACATAGTGATGGGGTAGTCTGTCCCATAACCCCACATAATTCTTTCAAATTTGGACACAGTGAAATTAAACACAAGTTTCCATCGCCGTCTGCATGCAATCTGCATTCTCTTCCATACACCAATGTTACTTCCGTGTGTGACATACTGCATTTAAAAGTGGTTCTAGATGGGACTGGTTTTGCCCAGAAAGAGGCTGTAATGCAGTACTTAGGAAAAGTTACAACTGCGGCTGTTACTTTACTTTCCATCTGGAGGAAATAAGTGCTACTGTTTATGCTAAGCGATGAATGTGCCGCCATTATAGTTAGAAACAATCTGTCAGTGTTCAACTTGTAATATGCTGTGTAGAACAGAAAAAAATGATGTGCTTTTTTGCCCAGAGGGTTTTCTGTTTAAGAAAAGTTGGTCAAAACTGAGGGGAAAGAAGCAACTGTCAACTTTAATGTCAATTTTGATACACAGCAATGGGTAAACGGATTAAGTGGTACAAGGAAGACAAAAAGGTAGGTCTGTGTTAGTTCAGAAAAATTGTCTTTCTGTTGTTTTTTCAAGTTTACTCATCCTTTATATTTTGTGTTAAAATGTTCCAGTGTGCAGAAAGATATTTGTTCTCTGGGTAGCCTCTATTTCTCCAGCACTCTGAAATCATAAAATTAATTGCTTGGCCTCAACCAGAGGTTTTCAACCTTTTGAGCCCGCAGCTCCCTTGACCAGCTACATTCTTTCTGTGGCACCCATTTGGGACTAAGGAGCCCAGTTATGTCACCCCTTGCCTGCAGAGCTGGCAGCCTCCCACCCTTTTTCAAACACCCTCCTTTGTGGAGTGTTCCCTCAACCTCCTCTCTCCTTTCCCCTCTGCTTGGGAGCTTGTAGCCAAGGCTGCTGCAACAAACAGCTGTGCAAGCCTTTGGGAGGCAGAGATGCAGGAGGGCATCGGAGAGAGAAGGAAAGAGGGACAGAGGCCAATGTTGCCATTGGCACCCCTGACCATCATTCAAGGCACCACTTGTTGTAAACCACTGGCCTAGGCAATGAAACCAATAGGGAGCCTGCCTGGTCACAATCACTCTTTAGTACTCTGCACATCCACCAGTCACTGGTAAGTGTGTCCTGCCACTGCCTCCATTCCTCTTGATAGGTGCAAGCCACTGAGCTAGACAGTCAGCTCAGCTGGGGAAGCAACGCTTCCTCATGACTTGCCTCTTGCCCATGCGACCACCTGCCAACTCCAGACCATGGTTGCAGCAATCATCCTTGAGAATGTTTCTTCCTATAAAAAGAGTAGGAAGTTTCTACATTCTAAATCCCTTGATACATGCATGTGATTTGGCAGGACAACGTGTTTTAAACCCACTTTCTTGCTCTGCATGGAAGTTGTTATTTCCAATTTTCCATTTGTGGCACAGTTATAGTCTGAACCACAGTGTGATCCCGGGGGTGGGTGGGTGAGATATCATGTATGAACGTTTTGCTAGGTGGCGAGAGACTTTTAAGCATGTCGTGGCTCGGTACTTTAGATGAGAGCTTTTTCTGCGAGCTCCACCCTCCGGTGCATGCAGGATCCACTTTTGGGTACACCCCATATCCTATCCAGGTACCAGAATTCATTATTCTAATGCAATTTTTCTCTGCTCAAGTAATATAAGTCGCAGTATCATAGAATTTTAGAGTTGGAAGGGACCCTGAGGGCCACACAGGAATGTTTTGCCAAATGAGGGGCTCAAACCCACAACCCAGAGATTAAAAGTCTTGTGCTCTCCCAACTGAGCTATCCCCCATCTTTCACCTTTATCATCTGTCTCTTCCCCCACCCCACCCACCCTGTATATTAGATTTGTTTCTTTCTTCCCTTCCTCTAAATTTTTTTCTTTCCTTCTGTTTCCTCCACTTCTTTCATGGTTATTCTCTCAGCAACTGTCTGCAGTTTTGCATGGAGGCTTCACTCACATTTTGGGGAACTATAGTTATGATACTAACCTGCACACAAGGCAAGTCCTTTTTCTGAAGTACCAATTTGCCTCCTTTGGCTACCTCGTAGCTATTTCATCTAAAGTTGTATTTCTCAGCTTCCCGTTTTGATTAGGATCTAGATAATTAGAAAGGTACTTTTAAAGGTTGTATTTATTCAGGAAATTATTGTAGCTGGTGACTCAGAAGAGATAACAACGTATGCCTGAATGTGGCATATTAAACAACAGCAAATTCCAGTCTTCAGCAGCTAGAAGATAATGGTTTGAGAAAAAAGGATGGTGGAGATGACACACTGCCTCTGTGGCATGTTTCCTTATTTTTTAAGATGGGAAGCAAAATTATAGGCAAGTTAAAATATATGTTATTTTGTGAAACTGGCTGTGTATGATTACTGTGCACTGATTTATTTGTTTTTTAAAGAAACTTGTGTGGTATATTTTATTTATTTCTACAAAACATGTTTTCCCCCCCGTAAGCAGATGCTGTCGCTATATTGCACATTTTGAATATTTTTATATGTACAATAAACTCTATTTTCCTATTTGGATTATGGTTTTATTTAGCCCTTAGAAGAATGAAGCACAATGAAGATCTTTCCATTTAACCAGAAGCCCTGCAGATACCACCCAATTCCCATAATCCCTAACCATTCCTAACTCCTCCAACAGTCTTTGTCCACTGACACTGCAAACCCTTAGGGTGATAATTCAGCTCAGTATTACTGTGGACCAACTGAAATTAACTTAGTCATGTTAATTGATTTCAGTAGGTCTCCTCTCAATAAAACTTAGTTGAATACCACTTCATATTTTTGCATTACAACCCTATTCCAGATGGCACCAACCCTCAGATTCCTTTTAAGCAGAGTTCACATTAAGCAAAACCCAAAATGCATGTCTACACTACCGATCTAAACCGGTTTACTTGTCATTCCTTCTCCCACTGGGAAAATGTCATTCTCGGAGGCTGAAGGTGAGGGTAGAACTCCCAGCTCATCAAACACCAATGGACAGGATTCTTTGGCGAGAACCTCAACTAGTGAAACTAGCAAAAGTCCAACAAATGCTTATATCCTGGATATGACATAAGACTCCCTTTAAACTTCATAACTCTTCCTGGCCACATGGATCATATGCAAAAATGAATTATTTCACGGTTGATTTCAGCATTAATACCAATTGGTGTTGTAGTGGTTCAGGGTGTGGATTTGACCAGTTAATAACACTCGGTCAAATCCTTAACCAGGCACCATCGCTGCAGGTTCGTTTTGGATTGTAATAAGAGGTGTAGAATAATTCCCTGGGCATCCTCTGCCACACTTTTATCAATAGCCCCTCGACTGGAAGATGGGTTTTTTTAGCAGAAGCAGAGCAGGAGATCTAGAGGCCCAAACAGCTCCCTTACTCCCTGCTGCGTGGAACATTGTGAGTTCCAGCAGTCCTGGGGAATACGTCTTCCATATCGTGCTCAAGGAGCCTGTGTTGTGAATGTTTCCAGCATACAGTATTCTTGGTCCCAAACCAGGTGTTCTCATGCAGGTTCCTCCATTGAGACTTCCCAGCCTACCATGAACAGCTAGCTATTTTGTGCCCAAGTAAGTAAGCCTAAGACTACAGCCTTACAGGCTATTGGAAAAGAAAAGGAAAGGTAACCTTCCCTGTGACTAATGCTTTGCATCTCCCATGAACCAAACTGATCAAAGCTCTTATGCAAAGAGGTGTTCTCTGCAAATGGCTGGGTATTAGACATATAACCTGCTTGGCAGAGCAGCAGAACGTGATGCCTCATGTTCAGTATCTGCCTCCAGTGATGAAAATGTGGATAATGGAAATCAAACAAGTCTTAAGTCAGATACCAGGCTTGGAAGGATCACTATGCTAAAAATATTTCCATCTGGATGCAGGTATTGAAAATCACCTGCGTGGCACCTAGCATTTCAAAGAATGAAGCTATGTGCAAATAACACCAAGCAAACAGCAGTTGGTAACTTTGCAACGGATAGGAGCCAAGCCCCGTGCTACACGAGGTTGGAAAATCGAAAAGGGACAGTCTTGTGTTTTAAATCTGTAATGTCAAAACCAAATAGCTTTTGAGGCATCAGTTCAACTTTTATTTCTCTTCAGATGCCAGCGCCAATTACTGCATGTGCTGGTTCCTGTTCTCACATTCTTGGAGCATTTTAAAGGTTTCTGGATGGGAGGGGGGCAGGGAACAGACACACACTCCTGCCCACCAACAGCAATATCTTAGGGAATTTTCTGTCTGGATCAGCTTCTGTGATCTTTTATAATGTCAATAAGCTATAAAGTATGTCGTAAAAGTCTGCAGAGAAAAGATACCCCTTGGCGAATGAAAATTCAGAGGGGCTGGAAATCAACAGTAAACCCCTCTTCCTGGTAGAAAGAATGGACCTGTAGCTCTTACTACTTCCAACAAGGCCAGAGCAATTCTGAGGACCGTGGCTACTTTTCTTACCCCTCATACTCCATGAATTACACACCAGTCCTGCTAGCCAAACACAATGTGTTCTCAGGAAATAATTTGTTAGGTGAGTGTTCACATAACAAGTTGATGATTTCCGTTACCTTTGAAGGTGACCCAGAAACTACTATTAATCCAGAATGCGGCAGCTAGACTGGTGACTGGGAGTGGCCGCCAAGACCATATAACACTGGTCCTGAAAGACATTCATTGGCTCCCAGTACGTTTCCGAGCACAATTCAAAGTGTCGGTGCTGACCTTTAAAGCCCTAAATGGCCTCGGCCCAGCATACCTGAAGGAGGTGTCTCCACCCCCATCATTCTGCCTGGACACTGAGGTCCAGTGCCGAGGGCCTTCTGTCAGTTCCCTCACTGCAAGAAGTGAGGTTACAGGGAACCAGGCAGAGGGCCTTCTTGGTAGTGGCGCCCGCCCTGTAGAACGCCTTCCCATCAGATGTCAAGGAAATAAATAACTATCTGACTTTTAGATGACATCTGAAGTCAGCCCTGTTTAGGGAAGTTTTTAATGTCTGATGTTTTATCGTGTTTTTAATATTCTGTTGGGAGCCGCCCAGAGTGGCTGGGGAAACCCAGTCAGATGGGCGGGGTCTAAGTAATAAATTATTATTATTATTATTATTATTATTATTAGTCCATTGTTTCCTATGGGGAAATTTCTAAAGCATTCCCAACCATGGAATTTTGGCCCCCAAATTATGGCGGAACTGGGAGAAACCCTCTGAACCTTGCAAAAGGCAAGCAAGGGAGGAAAAAAATGCTCTCTTCTCTGTCCAATCTCTCCTCGCTTTTTTCCCCAGCTGGAACTCACTGGAACTCAGTTCCGGCACCTCTCAGGTGGGTGCCATTGCCATTCTAAGAGAACCATAGAGGAGTTTGTAGTCAGTTCCGGCACATCTTTTTCTAGAAAAATAGCACTGCTTTTAAATGTGTTTTTATTGTTCTATCACTTTGTAGTTTGCCACCCTGGACTCCTTTGGGAGAAAGGGCAGGATTTAAATCACATAAATGAATAAAATTGCAAAGTCAATCCTATTTCATTTTTCAAAAAGTAGGGCCTAGTTTCACTGTTGGGTCTCCATTTCAGTTCTTTTGTGTAATGGCAGCCTTGCCCCCAAAATATGCAGTGCAATCCCTTAGGAATGCAAAGGAGAATGAATGGGTTGTGTTCAGGATACTCCATTATCATTTGCCTAATTGAGGGATAATTCGGGTTCTCACCAGTTGCTGTTGGACTTTCAACATCCCCAACCATTGAGCAGGCCAATGGGGGGTGTTATTTCATGTCCCAGAGCCAAACATTTACATGCTTAAAAAATTGTTTTAAAGAAAAATAATAATATATAGATCACTAGATTTCCTCATGATTTCCTTTCAACATTAAGCTTGCAATCCTATACACACTTACCTGGGAGCAACCCCCTTTGGACTCAGTGAGACTTGCCTTTGAGTAGACATACACTGGTTTGCTTTGAATCTTGACGGTACTCATACCTGCTTATTTTCTTCCTAGTCTAGAGGGAGCTGTTCTGAGAAGTTTTTTAAAAAGAAAAAAGCAGCGCTGTCAAGTAAAATCACATTTTTGGAGAGCCATTAAATGTGCTTGAGCTTGGTGATGCATACTTTATACTTGGCGGAGGAGACTACATGCTAAAAATACACAGTATTCCCTCATAATTAACAATATCTCTCCATATGCTTTTCCAGCCACTGTTCAATGTGCCATTTTCTTGACAGTGAGATCTTCAGAAAGAATCCAGTGGAGTCTTGTGGAGCAGTGTTGATGGATAGGTAGCATTTCTCAACTGAGGAAGGTCTGGAGATAATTTCTTTGAACTTTGAGAAAGTCATGCATATAGCAACTGGTTAACATGCATTACATTCCCATCAGATATACTTTCCTTCCATGCTGTTGATCTGGCACAGCTGCCAAGAGGGTTTGAGTTTTTTAGTCAAGATGAGAAGAAGAAGGAAGAGATGGTTAAGGACCCGTAAAAGGGATGGTGAGGAAAGAACCAAATGCTGTAGAAAACCAGGGCAGAGATTAGGTGGGTGGGTATACACACACACACACACACATATAAACATGCCACTATTTAAACCATGTCTCTTGGTCCTACATACACCTTGAGATAGCATTTCGGGCCTTAGCCTCAAAACACCCTCACAAATGCCCCTGGTCACAAGCTCCCCAAAGCAGCAATCATCTAAATTGAACTCCTTCTAGCTGTGAACTCCTCCTCTGCTCAGTTCCTTGTTCAGCCTCCAATGAAGGTTTCACACAAAGCAGCTGTTGTACTTGTTCATCTAAAGGGCACTGCCAAGTTCATAAAAGCAATTAGGCAACTCATCTTTGGAAGTTGTGACCATCAGATGGTATATCTGCCATTATATACATTGGGAAGCCCATTCCATTTGGGGAAGAAAGAAAGAGGAAAATAATTTTTGTCCATACCAGCTTGCACTCAGAGAAAAAAAGAAAGTCCAAGTTAGTTAAAATCACATTTAGTGGTGTGTTTTTTAATGAACCAATTTTGTTATATGCTATAGTGAGAGAACTTGATAACGGTATTTTTCTAATCACTGTTTTAATTTTAATACAATGTTCGGTGTCTCTCTTCATATTGAACATCTGTTGTAGACTGAAAATTGAATCCTAACTTTCCAAGCTTCAGCACACAGAGTCTCTTGTATTCTTTTAAAATTTGCTCTTTCCCGGTGATATCGCATCACTCAGCTGTGTGACCACAAATGAGTAAAATTAAATAGAATTTATTCTATGGGGAAACGACTCCTCTGAGAAAGCTCTTGCAGTGCAGAGAGCAGAGAATAATATTTCCATCTGTCCTGAAAACAATTGCAAATCTGACTGTATGCTGGCAATTCCTTCCCCCACCCTCTTTTAAAAATCACATCGAACTCTTGGAGTGCTTGAAACATCAAATCAAAATTTAAATTACACAGAGCCTTGCAATGCACAGTTTGGATAAAGATAGTTTCCTGTTGGCCGCATGAGATGATGAATCAAATGATACCCAGAGTCCCTACAATCCACAACAGATTCTTTCAGATGGGATGAGGAAAAATAAGATTTTTATCTAGGGCAGCTGTTGAAAACCATAAGAAGTGAGAAAATGTCCCTGCTTTACTCAAACCACTGCTGTTGTTTCAAACCACCATTTTCCTCTATGTCTATCCATTCCTGCTTTATTCAAACTTCTGTGGTTTTAGACCACCTCTTTCCACATGTCATTGTCCTGTCCCCCTTGCTCTCATGCCACGACCACCTGTGTTGTGCAACCTGCCTTCTCTTTTGCTCCCCTGACCCCACCATGATTTCATGCAAATCCAGGATTGTAATGAGACACTACAAATCCTGCAATGGGGGCTGTGAAATGACAGTCTTGCATTTTTATGTATATAGGAAGGCATTGTTATATTTGCTGGATGTGGTGACTATAACTGACTGGCTTTGTACTACACCTATAGCCCACAGTTGCCACTAGGATTATTGGTAGGTGAAGAATGCAAAGGGTATAAATTATATCAAATGGTGGCAGTAGGTGTTGTTGGCATCCGTCTGTGTTGAGAGATCATGGAGTGTATCTCTGGCGGTAAAGGCAGACTGCCGGAGAATCACAGCGCCTGCTGTGGCTGCAGAGACCAGTAACTTGTAACTACTGCCTCCTGCATTGTTTTGCTACATTGGCAGCACTGAAGTAACCTCCCTGGGGTACAAGGTTGGGCAGCGTGCATGGAGGCCCTGGGCTGCCCAGATAAAAAGCACGCACACCCCTCGGCCTCATTGATGTGGTCCAAAGGAAAGCAGAGTAATGTGTTTGACACCAGCTTGGCTGCAGGAGTTGCCAAAAGAAGATGTACAAGACCCCATCCAACCGTCTTAGAGACTCCACTCCTGAGAGTTGTGTAGGGTTTACTCCTCCCAAAGATGTCCAGAAGTTTAGGTTCAAAGTTTTCCTTCTTCTAGATGGGCTACTTTCCCAGGTTGATGAGCCCCATTTGCTCTGATAGCAGCATTACAGGTCTGAAAACCATTTGAGTGGAAGTTGGGCTTTGTTAATAAAGTAAATCAATAAATACCCTCCTTCCCTCCAGATACTCCAACTCCCATTAGCCCCGGCCAGTGTAGGCAATTGTCAGGGATGATGGGAGCTGTAGTCTGGCAGCTGACCATAGGTTCCCCACCCTTGGTCTAAAATACCATGTCCAAAGAACCTTCCCACTTCTTAAGGTTATCATTGGAGGCCCTGCACAAAGTGCAGCCATTAGAATCCAAAGTGTTTTCAGCAGCGACACTCCAATTTTAGAATAACCTTCCTAGGGATGCGCACCAGGCATCATCATCAATGAGGTAGTTATTTACTATTATTACTATTATTACTATTATTTAAGAGAGTTATGCTCTACCTTTCAGTGAAGCTTCCAGAGTGATTTACAGAAACCAGTTGGCATGTAGGTACCAGGTTCAGAGTTTTTTTAAAAAAATAATGCCCAGACTTTTAATGAATCGAGTTTTTAGTTCCTTTGTGTTTTAAAACATTGGGCTCTGTCATGCTTCTGCTTTATTGATTCATAAAACAATAAAATGCAATCTTTTCTTTTAAGCTCCCATGGACATTTTTAATTGAAAGGCAGGACGTGAAGGCTTACAACAAATGCTGAAATGTTTTGCTTGGTTATTTTATATGTAGCTACAGCTGCAAAAATAGCCAATATTCATTTGGAGAAGAAGAGGGTTTATCTAGCTGTTTGTTCTTGTACACATAATTCACGTCATTGTATATTTATTCTCTGCTGAATCCAAAGCAATCGAAGAGGGGATGTGAAATTTACACCTACAAGGATGCACACGTATCTTTTGATTAGTAAAAAATATGTTTACCAAGGCTCTTCAGCTGTTTTCAATATCTTATTATGCCCAAGGCAGAGGGTTAGCTGGAAACATAAATTGGATGTTGCAGATTGTATCATGACTTTTACTTTAGCCTTTAGCAGAGCAGCATAAAAGAAGGAAAAGCTGGAATCGGTGAACTGGAAAGAAGACAAGAAATTTGAGCCACCATAAAGTCAAAACATGGTATATTTAATTAACAGGAGTTCTCAGTCGTTAACCAAGCTGGATGGAGCTTCTGTTGCTCTTTCATACAATCTCACATCTGTACCTAGGAAGAAGCTATTATAAATATCTTCCCAGCAGAGCTGAAAACAAAGATAAGGTGATAGCAGAAAAACTATTTGAAGCAAAAAAACACCACAGTGATTTACATTATCTGATGGCCTCGAGCTGGTATGTTACTATTCCAAAAACTCCCTGGAATTCTAATTTCACTGATATAACACTGCCTTGAAAATATTGGAGATTTTGCAGATTATGCTGGTGATATCCTAATGCATTCAAGTGTGTTGTGTCATGCCATTTGGGATCAACACAGCTCTAGAGTCCTAAAGAAATTAAACTCACTAGTTGATGGTATTTCCAGCTTTTTAGATCATGATTATCTACTACATATTTTGGAGAGTGGTTTGTCTGTCTACTTGCCTGTTTTCTATGTTTTTGGATGCCTTTTGAGCTATCATCTTCCAATCTGGCATGATGCTTCCCGAGGTGGAGTTAGTTTTGGTCTATGTTTGGATGCCTTTGGATACCATTTTTAATTCAAGATGGTGGGATAAAATGCATCAAACTGCCTGTTAGGACGCCTCTGGAGATATTGTCATCCAAACTGGGGCGACAGTTCCCGAGATCAACGAGCAAGGCTTATGTTTGGACACTGTTGGATGATGTTTTGAATTCCAGCGGTAGGCTGAACCATTTCAAACTGTGCCAACTTGAATGCCTCTGAAGATACTATTGCTCTATTTGGCATTATAGTTCCTGAGATCGAGGAGCAGGGTTTGACTTACACATGGAATCAGATGGACACCATTTTGAAATAAGATAGCTGATCGAACCATACCAAACTGCACCGATTTGGAAGCCTCTGGGGATATGGCTGCCCAATATGGTGTGATGGTTCCCAAAAGCAAGGAGAGTGTTTTGGTTTATGCTTCGATACCACTGGATGCCATTTTGAATCAAGATGGGGCACTGAACTGTTTAGAACTGGGCTGATTTGCACACCTCTGAAGAGAACATTGCCCAATTTTGTACAGTGGTCTCTGAAATGGAGGACTGGGCTTTGCTCTATATTCGGATGCTATCAGATGCCATTCTGAATCAAGACTGTGAGCAGAGCTTTTCAAAACTGCAGCGCTTTTTACCAAATTTGGCATGAAAGTAAAAGTGCTGTGCATCAAATCAATCAAAGCCCAAACCAAATCAAGCCAATCCGAGTCAAGTCAAGACAACCCCAGCTCACTCTGGTTTGGGCCACGTGGAGCATCTCCAGGGCTGTCAGAGGGTGTGCAGGATGAAGGAGAGGCAATCAGCCTCTGCAAAGAGCAGCCAAGGACTGTTTGCAAGAGGGCTTTTAAACAGCACCCACTGCACTTTGTATGTGCCTGCTCCCAGCAAGGGACTGCAAATGTTCATAGCCAAACTGAGTGGAGCTGAACTCTCTACTCACCAGCTGGAGAGCAGAGGGCATAATCCTACTAGCTGCATACGAGGAATGTGTTGGTGAAGCAGATTTAAGCAGTATTGGAAAGGAAGCAGCTGAGATGGCAGTGGTCCCAAGGTAAGTAGAGGAGACCTAACCCCTTGTTTTGTTTTGTTTTGTTTTGATTTGATTTCTGGGCAATGCCAGGCAGTTTCAGCTCGTGGGAATATAGCTGAAGACTAATTCTTGCTTTATATCTGTCCATTGATTACTTTCCCACTTAGAGATTTCTAAATAAATAAATAACATTGTCTCCTTCCAAACCTTCAGAGAGATTTGTAATGTCATGTTTTAGTAACTTGATTTTTTTATATATAACTTCCTCTATAGATAGGAAGCTGCTAGCATAGATCTAATTTGAAATGCTTTCTTCTTCAGACCATACATATTCCTTTTAATGACACAAACCCAATCGGAGCTGGCCAAGTAATAAATCCAGTTCTACTGAATCAAGCTTGTTACTGTCTATATCTAATGATAGCCAATGACTAATGGAGCCAGTGTTCAAAATGAAACAGGTCTTCATGCTTCACTTCAAACCTTTGATTTGCAGTTTGTGTTCTCTTAGTCATGTTAGAAATATGACTAAAGGAATCGGGTGATGTAAGAGGCAGCATGACACAGAGAAATTATATTTAAATAAAAAGATTGTGACATTGTCCTGCACGTTTTCTTAAAAATATATATAACATTACCTCTTTGGGGCTTCAGATTTATACAGTGCTTTATACCCAGTGTTTATCTGGCCAAATCAGAGAAGTATGTGTGCATCTGGGTTTTATCAAAAACTTTTTACCCAATTCCTTTTGCTAGTTCTTGTGGCCATGGTCACAGATGCCACTACAAAGACAGAGCTCTGCAAGCACACGCCCTTCCCCCTCGCAGCCAAAGCCACCTTAGCAAGCTCCCTGAGTCCTGTGGAGGCCCTAGGCCTTCATTACCACATTTCTTCCTCACATTACACAAGTTGAAAGAGACACTGGGGAAACTTCAAGTACAAGAGAGGAGGCTGAGAGTAAATGTAATTTAGCCAACTCTGAAATAAAATTCTGATAAATACATGCAGCATTAAAAAAGAAAATAAAAAAACCCAAGACCTTTGGGAGCATTCTGAGGAATAACTTGCCACTATTTTTTTAATGAGCAATTTTGTTTTTACAGCTATTGGCCTGAAGCTTGGAGCCTCTTGTGTGGTTGTGAATATTCTGTGTTATCGTCACTTAGCTGCTGTTGCTTTACATGTTCAGCAGAGTCTTTAAAAAGAAAGTTGAGATGTAGCCTATTGAAGAGTGTAACAGAGGGCGGCATAACAAAGGCATTGCTGCTACAAAGACATGTGCATGTTTACAAAATGGAAAAGAAGGCAAGAACTCTTCCATTGTTCTGCAGATCCATTATTTATTGAACTATAAATTGTGTGTTCTTTGTTTGGTGTTTCTGCCTGCAGGAATTTTGATTTGATTTGACAATTGTGTAGAACAGTGAGAACAGCTGCCTGAAACTCCATTTGACTGGATTTTGTCTGAGCTTCTGCTTGTATGGCATTCTTTTTATTTTAGAACTGCAGGATTTCTGAGTCTCTAAGGAGTCTCTGTGTTCAGTTAAATACTTTAGGAATGACCGCTCCCCGCTTAAAATGGGGGGCGCCCTTTGCGTGGACGCGTGCAGCCCTGGATCTGGAGTGGCCCCATCAGCATAGGCTTTGCCTTCCCTCAGGTGGGATACCTGGAGGTCCCCGCCTACCTCAGTGAGTTGTCGAATCCCACCTGGGGGAAGCGTTGCCAGGGAAACCAGGCCAGGTAGGGGGAGGGATTACCTGCCCACACAATAGAGGGAGGATCTTACGAGTTTCTGTGTTCAGTTAAATACTTTAGGAATGAATTTGGGGAGAGTGAATTAACACTTGCTTACAATGCTGTCAAGTCATGATGGGGGCAGTCTTGCTTGCATTGGGCAAGCCTGCACAACTTACAACCCCACAAGCCAAATGCAGCCAACCACCCATTTACTTTTGCATGCTGAATAGTTGACAACCCTGATGTTTTTGCAGCAATACCAAAACATGTGTTGAAAACCAGTCTGATGAACTGGTTCAGTACACTGGGTCAGTCAGGACATCCATGAAGCAGCTGTGAACTCGCCTGAGATCTTCAGATAAAGGATAGTATAGTAGCTTAATAAATAGTAACAACAACAACAACAACAACAACAACAACAACAACAACAACAACAACAACAACAACAACAACACTGGAATACCTTTTAAACAAACACTACGAAAACCATTTCATAAAAACATAGTAAAATAATAGATAACAGTTTCATAATAACAGCAAAACAATCACATTAGTAACAATTTCATAAGAACACAGTAAAACAATGGCAAATATAACATGCAATTCAGCTTCCATGCTATAAATATAACAAGACTACTTAAAAAACATGCAGCAAACAATAGCAAAAATTATGAGGGTGCTTCATAGTTTCATAAGTCCTAGAAATGCCCCTGCCATGCTGTTGTTCACATCCCTCTCCTGCGGCAGCTTTCTATTGTTGCTATTTTGTTTGCTAAGATTATGTAACGCCCTTGCTCTCAAAGGAGCCCAGGGCAGCAAACACACAAAAGAAAACAACAACTGAAACATCTAAAAACAATTCCAGTGCAGATGGAGACTCTGCGTAAAAGGCTGACTAGAAGAAGACAGTCTTTGGTAGGTGCCAAAAAGACAACAAAGACAGTGCCTGTCAAATATTTAATGGGAGGGAATTCTATATAGGTTTGGCATCCTCATTACACCCACATACGGCAAGCGTGAAAAATCAGTTGGCTCCGACCGTGAGGAGAAGGAATGGGAGGAGTAGCTGTCTAAAGGTGTTCCTGGCAAATAGATTTCTGTCTCTCCAAACCTCGCAACCTGCTGCCCCAATATGGTTTCTTAGCTGGTTGCAAATGCAAATGAGAACCACAAGCCAAAAGCTTTGCTTTATTTCCACCTGTGCTCCTTTCTAGAAATGTCAAGTTATTACTTCAGAATGAGCTGCCCCTCTGCACCTGAAGCACACCGGCCTGCATCACCTCAGCAGGGGGTGGCTATTAATTGACCAGTACCCACTGCTTCTCCAAACCCAGCCTGTTCTGAAATCCAAACGTGTATTTTCCACACAAGGAAATCAAACATAATTCCCATATACAATGGCTGAGTACTTAAAAAGTAAAGAAGAAACAGATACCAGCACAGAAGAAGTTGCTAAATCTCCTGCAAATTTCAAGTCCATTGTCATCTGCACATCATTTTTCTAGCAATAATGAAGCTTTTCCTTCTGTCCCTTTTGTCCAGCACTCAGAAAATACAAAATCAATTGTATTCTCTCTTGAGCTAAACAATTCCTCCCAGCATGGTTCTGACAAATTCAAAGAATGTGTTTAAATTTTCTGCTGGAACCAAAAATCACTGGGTGAGATTAGTGCTGTTTTTCTAGAAAAAGAGGTGCCAGAGGTGACCACAAACTTCTCCCTTGTTCTCTTAGAATGGCAGTGGCACCTACCTGAGAGATACCAAAACTGAGCTCCTGTGAGCTCCAGCTGGAAAAAAAGTCCTGGGTGAGATCCAGAATAGCATAAGCAGGCATCCACTTGCACAGCAGGCCTTCTTCCTCTCCTTCCCTTTGCACATTTCCAACATTTTCTTGGGTAGTCTCCATTTGTTTATTTGGCAAGTGTGGAGCAGAACAGTAGATAATATGACGTCTGAAACCACCATTTGACCATATGATGGGAAGTATTAAACCTCTAACATTCTGTGGATTAATAAAAGAAAAAAGGAGTCTAAGTGGGATTACTACTTCATTTACTCGAGGGCAAAATGGACTGCTTGGTCTCTAATATAATAGGATCCATCGTGTGTTGTCAAGGCTTCCTAAGACCAGTTCAGGCAGGCTCCTTTTCATGACAAAGGAAACATTTGAGTCAAATGACTGAACCGAATACATGATTGCTGCTTGTCAATAAGTCAGATCAAGAAAGGTGGAACATCTGTGACTGGAGGAGACAGCAAGGAATGAAGCACAGGGTTATTCTTAAATTGGTACAGTGCATCTAAGGACACAGACTGTACTCTAGAAAGTCCAAAACATGTTATTCTTTGTCATCACATCTCTTATGAAAAATCCATTGAATTTTTCTAATACTTTTTTCTGCTGGTAACAGCCAAGATGAGGAAGGTTACAGCTTGCTTCTTGTCATAGACTAATGTGACATTTGAGAAGGTTGAAAAGGAAAAGTACTTCTATTAAAGCATCCCACACCTGCTTAACTCACAATTTAGTTCTCAGTGCATTGCAACCTACTTAGCAAGAGTGAGACATCCATAAGCACAGTTATTAGAGAGCAACAGGCTTGGTCTTTGTCAACATGGTCCTGGCAAAAAAAATAAATTCATTTTTCTAATAAACTGTCTCTTAAGGGGGAAACAGAGATGGGGGAGAACATTCATATCACAGAAATTTGTCTACTCCTTGGTATACAACAAGTGACTGGGAAGATCATTAAGCACTGTTTGCTCTGTGAGAAGTTCTAATGGGAAAGATGCTGCAGAGCATTGCAGAGTTCTGAACAATGTTCGTCTGTCTTCAGGCCCCTCCCCAGCCTAAGTGGGTCCTCAGGCAAGGAGCATCTTTGGCACTCCCCACATTTATTCCTCTTATGAATACTGGGTCATGTCTAGCACTTGCAAACGACTGAAGCACAATTTGTGTGCCTAGTTTATCCCTATCATACAGCAATACATATGCACATTTCAATATGCAAACTTGCATTTATTCATGTAGCACAGCCATGTGTCCTGCTTTACAGAGGACGGTCTTCTGTTTGAAAGAATCTTCTCTTTGAAAGGTTGTCCAGTTCCAAGCCCAGTTTAAAGATACAAGAAGGGAAAGCAAGCATCTTGAAGTTGCCCAGCAAGATAGCAGCCGTACAGACACACAGGCCACCAGGTCACAGTCTTCCTCACCAAGGTGAGATGTACTGTATTTCTATTTGAATTATAGCAATCATTTCCAATTCAATACACAGAGATTACTGTACACAAGTCTGTGTCCTCTTGTTTTGTGTGTGTGACATACAGGTGGCAACCCTGCACCCATGCCATATGACTTGCCTGTGCCATTTGCTTCAGCTATTGAATGGAGAAAAGTTCATACAAGTGCAGGTGGTCCTTCAAACAACCTGGTCCTGGACTGTTTAGAACTTTGGAGGTAACCAGCAGCACTTTAAACTGGGCCTGGAGATGCCCTGGCAACCTACGCAGCTTGTACTGAAGGAGTGTTATAGGTTCTGATCCCCTAGCCACCAGCTGAAACTTCTGAAAGGCAGCTCCACACAACACACATTACAGCTGAGCTGAGAGGATGCTGTTTTAAAGGCTGGTAAATGAGGTGCTTGGCTTTGGGAAGGAGGTGTGAGACTCTGACAGGGTACTAGAGTCCTCTTTTCTCCTTCCCAAAGCCTAGTTAGCACTTTCCCAGCTTTGGGAAGGTGGGGGGGGGCTCTAGGACCCTACCAGAGCCTCACACCTCCTTCCCCAAGCTGGGTGCCTCCTTGCCTGCCTTTGGGAAGGCTGACCAAGGGCTGAGGGCCACCAAATTTTGGCTTCACACAACGTGCCATAGTACCCAAGTCTGCCGCTGATTACAGTAGCCTAGTCTAAATGCAGCCAGGGCATGAACTGCTTTCTTAAGACAGGGATGCAGTTAGCAGATCAGATGAAGCTGTCAAAAGGCATCCCTGGCAACCTTTATGTCCTTTGATATACTGGCTTCATTAATTTTTATTACCGTATATTAAGATACTCCTACAAATGATGCTAAAGCCACCTTTGAGCCTCCATTGTGCTGTTATGAGTACAGGGGGATAAACTCTGGTAGAAAGCCTCTTTCTTTTTTGCAGTGGTGCAGTTAGGTAGTTTTAGATGTGGGATATAATGGTCTCCCCTTCCCCTTTTTAGATGGAAATGTGCATTATGTAACTTACTTCAAAATCCTGTAAGCCGACACTTTTAGACGCCCTCCTGCTTATTTTGTTGCATAGAACGCTGGACAGCTCCCCCCAAGTCCTGCCCTGATAGCATTCTTGCTTTGAAGTATAATATACACTTTGGCCAAGGTATATATTATATTTAAGCAGGCATCCACAAATCCACTTGCTCACTTGCCAGGAGTGAGTTTCTGAGCAGTATATATACCACTCTGCAGGTCTTAGTTGCACTGCACTTTTCAGACAGGTAAAAAACCAGAAGATACCTTACCATATCCTGCATAAATAAGAGACCATCCTGCTTTCCCCCCAAGCCCTCTGTACATGCACAGAGGATGCAGTGGAGGTGCCTACCAAAAATAGGGGCTGCCTAGCAAGCCAAGCGAATCCTGGCATTTGAGTGAAATGTGGGAATTGCAAAAACAATTGTTGTGAAAGCTGCCCTCATAGGCTACAGTTTATTTCGCATCAACATTCCTTCAGGAATCTCCAGCTCTTTTTTGTTATGCTCTGTCTGTGGGACTCTGAGAAACCTGAACAGACTTTCAAAAGGGGATTTTGTGGCATGAATGCTAGCGATTAGCTGAAGTTGGATGAGCTTGACATAAATCTCAATGGAGACACCTGGTCTGAAATACTCATTTGGGCAAAAAGCTGCTCCTAATCGGATTGTGTGATACCTGCATAAATCATATACTAATCTCTCTTTATGCAGATGTTGCCATATACTATTCATGTTCAAGCATCCAAAATTATAGGCAACTGGGGAGAAGGAGAGGAGGCTAAGAAGCTTCAGGGTTTTTTCCCCCACCCATGGTGAGATTTCAAAAATTAACCTTTTAGGTGAAAGGAAGCAGAAAGCTATATGCACACAGTATGGTCAAGTACATATAGAGTCAGAGGAGCAAACTTATAGTACACTCATGTATATGTTTATTCTGTGCAATTCTGCATAAAAAGCACAACTTCTAGACTTTCCTGAAAGACAGCTTTCCCTCCACCTTACTGACCTCCCTGGAAAATAGGGACACTAGGACAGTCTGTCTGTATGAACTAGAGCTGAGGCAAAAATTCTCTTATTCTCACCCTGCTTTGAAAAAGAAGGCCACTTGACATAATTTTCTCTTGCTATTCACTACAATTTGTGGAGGGGGGAATCTGTCAATTCCAGTCGTCCCCCCATACCAGTGCCTAGGAATGACCCTAGATCCAAAGCAAAATGGTGGCCAGGCTGCCAACTTGCAATTACAGAAGAAAAACATTTCCTTTGGCTGGGGAAGAAAGAAGCTCTCCAGGGTCACTGGCAAAGGTCTTTTCATCACCTGCAACCTCAAACTTCACACTGGATATGCCACAGTTTGAACCTGGGACCTTTATGTGTAAAGTCATGTGTTCTGCCACAGAGTTATGGTTTCCTCAAAATGGTAAAAAATAATAATATTCAGTTCCTTGCCCAATATTTGCTTGATTAATTGTTAACGGGAACCAGTTTGGCTTCTGATTTCCAAGTGTCTAAAATGGGTCATTATCTCTCCCTCGTTGAGCATCCAATTAAAAGAGAAATGAAAACGGAAGGCGGCTGGCATTTTGCCCCTAGATGAATGTCCAAATCAGAAACAGATATTTCAAGCTTGAGACTTTAACAGTAAATTAGCTTAGACTGTGTCTAGCACATTGGGGAGGGGATAAGACTTGACATAATAAAAGGGCTGTGTTCTCTTTTGATCACAGGAGGAGGCATGTATTTAAAATTTTAATCATTATGTTCCTGACTCACTCCTTATGTTTTCATTTCCCTTTTTCTTTCAACTAAGATCCTACTGTGGAAGGTAGGAACAAAGCACTACTACAAAGCCATTTTACTAATATGGTAATAGAACTGTGGCATGGAGCTAAAATTTCAGGCACCCCTGAGGATTAACAATACTGATGCCTATGAGACCCAACTCCTTTGTAATAAGCTCATTGCCATAGATGCTTGGGGAGTGGCCAGTCATGGCTTCATCCTGAGGTGGCAGAAGTTAATCAATTGGGCTGCAATCCTATGCTCATGAACTCAGTGGAATGTTGTTCTAAACACATAGGATAGGATTGTGCTGGCAATCTGCTAAGTGGTTCCCTACTTCTGCTATATACAAATAATTTAGTGACCAGCATATGATTTCATTCTTAGCAACTGAAGAGATATCTGAGCAGCTGAACTTATTTATTCCATGCCTCATTTCTGTTCATACTAGATTCAGTGCCTTGGTCCTATTCTTCTATCTTCTCAGAATGTTCTTGGGTCTGGACATCTGCCTCCTTGGTCCATGCTCCCAGGTTTCAAAATTCTTAAAATCTGTAGTTGATGCAAGTTTGGGGTAGAGAGAGATTTTGAGGGGGTGTGTTTTTAATTTGACTTGAATTTCAATGAATCAAGCAATTAATATTAATTAATTAATATTAATATTAATCAATTAATATTAATCATAGCCAACTGCCTCTAGATGGGAATCTTCTGCATCCACCTACATGCTAAAATGTTTTGCTGTGCTGCTTTTTTATAGAGTATGGATCAGGGGACTGCTGTGGATGTAATGTATCTTAGAATCATAGAATCATAGAGTTGGAATAGGCCACAAGGGCCATCGAGTCCAACCCCCTGCCAAGCAGGAAACACCATCAGAGCACTCCTGACATATGGTTGTCAAGCCTCTGCTTAAAGACCTCCAAAGAAGGAGACTCCACCACACTCCTTGGCAGCAAATTCCACTGTCGAACAGCTCTTACTGTCAGGAAGTTCTTCCTAATGTTTAGGTGGAATCTTCTTTCTTGTAGTTTGGATCCATTGCTCCGTGTCCGCTTCTCTGGAGCAGCAGAAAACAACCTTTCTCCCTCCTCTATATGACATCCTTTTATATATTTGAACATGGCTATCATATCACCCCTTAACCTCCTCTTCTCCAGGCTAAACATGCCCAGCTCCCCTTAGCCGTTCCTCATAAGGCATCTTGATTTCAGTAAGGCTTTTGACAAAGTCCTGCAAGATATTATTGCAGAGAAGCTGGTAAAATGTGGACTGGATGAGATAACTGCTAAGTGGATTTGTAGCTGGGTGACTGATGGAACCCAATGAGTGCTCACAAATGGTTCCTTGTCACCCTAGAAAAAATGACAAGTGGGGTACCACAGGGTCCTGTCCTGGACCCATTGTTGTTCAGCAGCTTTATAAATAACTTGGATGAAGGTATTGAGGGGATGCTTATCAAATTTGCAGGTAACACCAAACTAGAAGGGGTAGCTAATACCGCAGGCGACAGAATGGGGATTCGACATAACCTAAACAGATTGGAGAACTGGGCCAAAACTAACAAGATGAATTTCAGTAGGGACAAATGTAAGGTTCCACACTTAGGCAGGAAGAACTAGCTGCACAAATATAAGATGGGGGACACCTGGCTTGGCAGCAATACATGTGAAAAGGATCTGGGGATCTTTATAGATCACAGGCTTAACATGAGTCAATAGTATGATGCAGCAGCACACGCACACACAAAAGTTAATGCTGTTCTAGGCTGCATCATCAGAAGTATAGTGTTGAGATCAAAGGAATTCACAGTACTTCTCTAGACCACACCTGGAGAACTGTGTCCAGTTCATCCATCCTGTTTGTTTCTGAAACTGGTTTTAATATGCAAAACTGCACTAGGGATCATGAAGAAATTTCCTGGTGGCATCTCAGGGCCAGCAAATCAATACTGAGTGCAGTCAACTTCTGCTTGTATATTGCAGAACCAGGTGTTGGGTTGTGTGTGTTAAGAGCTCAGTACAGAAGAGCCATAGGTAGGCTTGAACCTTCAGCACATACATGTGTTTACATTTGCATACCAATTGTAAATCTTACTTCTTTGGTGGAATATTCAATTTAACTGCATCCACAAATTTTCTTCTGTCTTTTGTGTGACTTAGAGATGCTTTGCAACTTGTTTACAAAGAATCAGTTTTGCCCTTTGCATATAAAACCAATAATGATGCTCACTAAGATGATGATGTTCACTAAGTTGGAAATATTCCATTTGGCTAATGGCTGCTTTTGAAACAAATAGAGTACATTCTCTGTGACTCAGCCAAGGGGGTGGGGTGCTTCCTAGATGATTGCCATGCATTTATACTACTATGGCAACTGTAAAATAAATAGATTTGGCTGCCTCAAAATGAATGATGAATGTCAACATCTAATCAGCAAAATCAGAGTCTACCACATTACATAGAAGAAGAACCACATGATTTTATTTGGCCTGTCCTTAGACTTGTAGTTTGACCATGTTTGAAAACATACTGAGCCATCTACTATAGATCAAGGAACCAAAAGCACAAATCCCATTCTCTGCCATCTCAAATGTTTACCTATGTGATGAAAGAAAAATGAGGAAAATGAGATAGTTGCATGGGAAAACAACACCATCATCATCATCATTCTGGCTTTGGAATTATTTGTGTCTAATACAGCCATACTTCAGCTGTGCATGGCTTGTTAAAGGCAAGTAAATGAAAATAACCTTTTCTTAGATCAACCTTTGCCAACCAGGTGAATAGAATCATAGAATCATAGAGTTGGAAGAGACCACAGGGGCCATCGAGTCCAACCCCCTGCCAAGCAGCTTTCTAGGTGTTTTAGACTACAGCTCCCATCAGCCTCAGCCAGTATTTGGTGGCTGGGGCTGATGGGAGTTGTAGTCTAGATTTTTAAAACAACTTGAGGCCACCTGGTTGGTGAAGACTGGCTCAGATTGTACAGCTTTAGCAGATGGCCCTCTCTATTCTAAATCACTACAGCACATCAACATGGCTGCCGTGTGCTTATTTGCCAATAAGGGGAGATTTAGTATTTCCCCCCAGAATCCCCAATATCTTGTGTTAGAGTTTGATATAAGGTAATTAATAATAACTTTGGCTACAGCTATATATGTGTTATGGCCTGTATCATGTATGCATTGCTATAGTACGATGCGATACGATACGATACCATAACTTTATTGTCATTGTCCCATACCGAACAATGAAATTGAAAAACTACATAAAACATTCAAAAACCCCTAAAACTCTGAAACCCCATTTTAAAATACAATATACTCCTATAGAGACTCCTTATGCTGCGTTTAGAACCAGGATTGCATTTGCGTAGAAACTGTTTCTCAGGCGGCTAGTCCTGGTCTTTATAACCCTATACCTTCTTCCAGAAGGCAGAAGCTGAAAGAGATCATTTCTGGGGTGCATACTATCCTGCGCTATTACTGACTTGCATCTTCCAAATTTATTTATTTTAAAAGGCACTTCACCCTTCTTAACAAACTTATATTGTTGCAGAAATATTGGGGTTCGGTACCCAATACCCTGTGGGTTCAGCCTTGATGGTCAATAAGATTCAGACTTCAACTGTCAGTCAAACAGGACATTTATTAAGGTGTTGCAAGGCTGGTGTGACACAACCTCAACCAGCAAGTAATTGAGGGGGTGGTAGTTGAGGAGGAGGAGAGAAAACCTACCATGCAGCAAGGATCTTTGAACTGGGACCAAGAATTTAGCAAGCACAGCAAATCTGGGGGGGGGGGGGAGAGAGAAAGAAAATCTGCATAACACATACATCTTTTCAGACACGGGATCCACCTTTCACCGCAGTATTCAAGATGAATATTATTAATGTATACAGTAGGCCCACAACTTGCACACATTTAACTTGTGTGTATTCAGCTTTACACACCTGGCAAAAGTGTGTCTGGTGGGGAACTTTCAAAATTCTACCCACCATAGCAACCAATGAGTTGAAACTATACAGGTTTTTGGCTTTATGTGCTATCCCCAGAATGTGACCTCCACATAGGTTGTGGGTCTACTGTGTTTGACTGAAGATGACCATCTCCTCATTATCTCTTTTTCTGACCCTTGTCTCTCCTGCTTCTGTCATTCCACCTCCTTCTGCCTCTTTCTCCCACTTTAAATACTCTGAAAAAAGAACAATGGGTGAAGTGCTACTGGTATGATCCATTTTAGATTAAAGTCTCAACTCAATTGAGACTTTATTATTAAGGGGATGTGTGTGGAACAGGCCTTGGTGTTTCGATTTCTGGGAATGGAGTTGAGAGATGACCTAACCTGGGGAGAATACAGCAAAGACCTGATGAAGAGAGCACAGCAGAGGTTATATTTTCTGAGAATCCTCCGGAAAAACAATCTCTAAGGACCTGTTGATGGCATTTTACCATTGTACTGTGGAGAGTGTATTAACTTATGGTCTGTGTGTGTGGTTTGGGAGCTGCATGGCTAGGGAAAAAACAATGCTGTCCAGGGTTGTAAAGACTGCAGAGAGAATAATTGGGTGCACTCTTCCCACCTTAGATCAAATCTATGCTGCCAGGTGCCATAAAAAAGCTGCAGAGATAGTGCAGGATAGTGCGCACCCTGGAAATGATCTCTTTCAGCTTCTGCCTTCTGGAATAAGGTACAGGGTTATAAAGACTAGGACTAGCCACCTGAGAAACAGTTTCTACCCAAATGCAATTCTGGTTTTAAACGCAGTATAAAGAGTCTCTATAGGAGTATATTGTATTTTAAAATGGGGTTTCAGAGTTTTTAGGGGGGGTTGAATGTCTTATGTAGATTTTTCAATTTTGTTGTTCTGCATGGGACAATGACAGTAAAGATATCATATCATAATTGTAGGTTACCATGACCCACTGAAACCAGTTCATACGAAAACATCTGACACTGTATTTATTATCTGACTATCTGTTGAACTTAGCATTTGTGGGTCACCTACTGAGAACTACAATATTAGCGTTTATTCCATTTGACTGGTTTCAAATGAGTTTTACAATAACCACTGCATCATGTCAACCTGACATTTTCCTTAGCACGCAGGGGGTTTTAGTGCATTTCTACAACACATTTAACTAATTTTTCGGTTAATTTCACTCTGCTCATTGGTAAATAATGCCACAGAAAATGCTATCAATAAAAAAATCATGTCTGGGTGTTTATTCAGAAGCAAGTCCCACTGATTTCCATGGGACTTACTCCTATATAAGCATGTAGAAGATTGCAGTCTTTGTTTCCAGAACAAAATCCCAGAGCCATCTTCAAATTCCTTCCTTCATAGAAAAGTCTTAACTAGCCATCATGATTTACCCCATTCCAAATGCAATTGAAGAGAAATTTGAATTACACCCTGCTTTTTGTTGACTAAGTTCCACTGTGTTGCCAGGTTCTATGGCTGTGCTGAAAGAGACTTGGAATAGGCGTAAGCCTCTCCTTGTCTTGTCCTGTTCTGCTCTGACCATACCCTCCAGAATGCCCCTTTTAGGGGAGGGATGTTGGCCGGTATAAGTTATGCCAACTTAAGTTCTGCTAGCTGAGCTGTGCTGAGGAAGTTATGCCGCCATATCTCCAGCGAGCCAGGGTGACGGACTTACATTGGAATAGCCCCAGCTGAGAAAGGTCAAGATCTGCCAAATACAACCTCTCTCATTCCAATGGATCTTGAGTTTGGATCATACTGTTAGTCTTGTTGATAAATAACGTATTCTGCATCTATAGCTTTCTGGCTTGGTTTCCCTCAGTTCCTATATAAAGAGATGTATTTGTGCTGCTGGCAGCAGCAATGGGGAAGAAATTCAGTACACATTTAAAGTTGTATCTGGCAAACTCGCACTTCCTGAAACTATATTTGAACCAAAACATGGCCATTCTTCAAAATACCCACTAATCCAAGTTTTGCAGTGCAGTTCTCCAGCCAAGTAGTATGTACAAAAGTGAATGAACCAGGGTAAAGCGAACATAAAAACACATATTCTGGTGGGGGGAAAACACCAGAATGCATTTTATTAGCTTGCAAATGTGTATATGAGGAGAAATTTGCACTAGATTACTTGATGAATTTCCACGAGGAGTCCTTGTTTTCAAAAAATTGCAAACTCAGAAAATGAGAAACAGAAGGAAACCAAGCGTGGCAGATTTCCCCACACCCCCATACGCTGCAAGGAGGAGTTATATGGCTTGCCTTAAGATTCAACACTCTCCCTGGTGGGAAAGGCAGCACTCCAAGATAAACCAGCTGGAAGAACAGGCTTCCTTTACTCCTGCTCCAATGTGCTCCCACTGCTGGTGTTTGAAGTGCAGTGCACCCAGTGTTAGCCACAATTTATCTGTATCCTGTAGTTTATTTGAGAAATACTGCAGTTTGGTATGTTTGCCCCCCAAACCAGCTTCCAAATGATTTGTAAACATAAGCAGCAGTTAAGCGGGGATGTGTACATTTGAAACAGCCCTTGTGCATGTGCAGATAACAGCTTCACTGAACAGGAGTTCAGCACAAGCAAAGAAATGGAATAATGTGCATCTTGTGGGGACATCCCTGCCTCTTCTCTGGTGTGCGCAGCAGCATAAAAAAGAGGCATGAAACACAGTGAGGGGAAAATGACCTCACTGTGTTTTAAGCGACTCATGTATACATAGCCATGGTTTCTGCAACTATGATATTATGGCGGCTGTTGCCTCTCTGCACAAATAAAAATGAATTGGAGGCTTCAAAATATTACTGGCCACAGGCAAAACACCCCCTGCCACACACACAGATGTCCGTACACCCGTCTAAAGCCCATGTCTTCAGCGCCTGCATGGGCTGGGTGTCGGGAGCACCTTCACTGACCCCTGATCACAGGAATACAGGAACAGCAGAGCACAGCATTCCTCTGGAACAGGTCTTGGTGCAGTGGACTCACATTTGCTATTGTGAGGACCTCAATAGTAGCAGAGTAATGTCAGCAAAACAGTGGAGGTTTTGTTGCACACCTAATTTTATTACTACTGGTTAAACAAAACAAAAGAACATTACAGACATGCACGAGAGAGTCGGCTCTCTCATACTGCCACCTAGTCTCTAGACAGATCAAAGAAAAACCAGCGCAGTGCTAGGGACGGAAATCTGAAAGAGTGGTTTCCACCACCTCCTTTCTCTGAAACAGAAAGTAAAACAAACATGATCTGGTGATCTTTGCAATGGGAGGGATGAAAATACTGACAGCAGACACAGACACACAAGCACAAAAATAAATAGTAATTTTACCCCCTTGGTCTCAACATACAATATAAAGAGCAATTATGAAAAACATGACACTTAAATATACTTCTACATAACTGGGTACAGATTGCTGGCATTGGATGACAGCAGTGTCCTCCTAAAATTACAAAGTCTTGCCTCTGGAATATATGAATACTTGCCTTTCCTTCCATGCTTATTTCTATGAAGTCTTTCTGTCTATGAAATTAAGGTTCAGGCAGGTAGCCGTGTTGTTTGGATGCAGTCGAAATAAATAAATAAAAATTAAAATTGTCCGGTAGCACCTTAGAGACCAACTAAGTTTCTTCTGGGTATAAGCTTTCGTGTGCGTGCACACTTCTTCAGATACACTTCAGAAATTAAGGTTATTCTCATGGAAAGTATTCCAACAGGTTAGACAGCTGGACGTGTCAAATTTTATTTTCATTAGCTTTGTGTACACAGGTTTTCTTTTGTGCTCTCACATAAGGCAAACATGGTGATTTTCCCATGAAAGAACACACAGCTGCCATTATTCTTAAAGAAATTGTTCCGAAATTGACTCTCCGAGTACATTACATGGAGTGAAAATGGAGCACGCCTAGAGCAATGAGGTTCTCTGAGTGGGTGCCCTAGCAATTGTCTCCCAAGAGTGTGTTGTCTGATTGTTGCATTGTTTTTGATAGCAGACTAAATGGAGAGAAAGAAAAGGTGTATCATGCACAGTTGAAAAACCAAGCCCTGGAGCTCCAGGAGCAATTTTGTCCTCAAGTGAAAGAGGGGGGAAACAAAATCTACTGCATGCCTGTAATAATGTGTTTTGCACTGTTACTTCTGCATCTTTTATTACATCTCACAAATTACTTCCAGTCATTTTGAATTCAAATTGAACAAAAATTGTTAAAGTTACAGCCTCAGATTATTACACCAACTGAGGGCAGATATGGCATGATTTTATTTCTTATCTGAATATTAAGGCACATGGTCACTCAATGCTACCAGTATATGCAAATGTCTGCCTCATTTAGGACTATATAGAACCTTTATTCTCAATAATGATGGAACTCACAGGTAGAGAATACTTTTATTTTTATATATCTTTATTATTTGTAATTGGGATCTTTGTGAGTTACAACTTTATTATGCCTTTGGACCTGCGCTGAATCTTTGTTTATATACTTTCTTTTTGTTATGCTTGCACTTTTTTGTTCACAAATCATACCCCTCCTCTCTCTCTAGATATATGGACTGTTTGTTTAAATGTGTCTTAACAAAATACCATTGGAAATATTTGCAGAGGTCCTTCAGACCAAGGAATTGAGGTTCTTATTGTTTCGCCTACAAAATAAAAATAAGCAAAGATTATGTGTACAGTTTCATTAAGATTGCCACAAAATGACACAATAATGGTTCTTGCCTTATGGTTTGGTATATCCCCATTCACTTCACTGGTAAGGGCATCTCTATATATGATCACTTTCCTTGTGCACAGGGAAGTTTATGCATATGCATAACAGAATCCCTTACCTGCATGGGATTCCTGTTATCAGGACTTCACACTAGGTAAAAATACCAAAAACAAGTTCAGGAACACCCCGTAAGCCACAAAGAAATCAATGAGCACTGTCAGAAAAATGATTGATGGGTGGTTGCTCTTGAAGCGCCAGTTCTTGCTAAGAGATCACCAAACATCATTTCACCTTCTTTATTTACATGCGGTCTCCTCTTTCATCTTGTGGTACGACATTTGCAAGGGAGCAGTCAGATTCCATTAATCATACAGACCATGGGAAACATCTTTTGGAAATACCTTGTTTCTGTACTACTTACTGAAATGGTTTGTGTGTCTTTTCTTTCTTAATACTTTAATATACTAGTTTACAGTACATCTGACAGCTCCTTCCATGCTGCAGTCACTAAGACTACAGTACAAGAATGTTAATATTTTGGTACGCTGGTGCTGATGTTATACTGGGAAGCAGCAAAAAAAATATGCCACAAATGTTTTATTTGGCAAACTTGAATTTATTTCTGGTCGCAGAATATCTGGGAGCAGGCTGTGGTTCCCCACCCAGTTGAATTATTTAGGATGTTTTCTAGTAGCAGCCATTGCATCAAGGCTGCGAAGCAGAGGGAAAGAAGGGAAGCAGGGCTATTCCTTCATCTCTGCTGATGGACCAGCTGCCTTTGGCCTGCCCTCAACTGTCACCTATCATTAGACATTCCATCAGGCTGCCTGAACTGCTTGCATCCCTGCTTCTCATTTTAAGAACTGCAGCTTGAAGAACTGGTGCCTAAGTTTGCTGTTTTCCTCTTTCCTCCCCATCACTTTATTTCCTTTTGTGTTGTGTCTTTTAGACTGTCAACCTGAGGGCAGGAACTGACTTTTTGTAACTGATCTTTTATTGGTTTTTTTTAAAAAAAACAAACCAAATTGTATTAGTGAGAGCTTTCTTGAATGAAGAGGGGGTAAAATTGCTTTAAATAAAGAATAAATGCCTTCTATGTTTTTACTTCTACAAGGTGTCTAGACTAGTGCTTCAAATATTTTCTTAGGGTTTAGGCATGCTTGTCTAATTTGGGTTTCTGGAAAGAGTGACAGTCATAAGCATATCTGCCTCTGGTGCTGCAAAATTTAATTTCTGTGGTGGCAGATGGTAATATGTATCTTCTTAATTGGATGTATCCATTCCACAGGCATGGGTGTTGCTCAAACTTAACTAAAGAAATACAGCATTTTCGTTTCTTTCAATTATCTTTGAATTATCTTTGACATCTGCATGTCTGCAGTCAATTTATCAATACTTAATGACTGATAAATTATAGACATGCTGCAACCCTTCTAGGTCTGGTAAACTTTATCAGTGGGGAATAAATTTTAGTAATAAGAAACTGCATTCATAACCTCCATTTACATTCTCGGCCTATTCTTTTATGTCTGCCTTCTTTTCCCTCCTCCCATCTCTCCCCTCAACTCCTGGGTCCTGCTAAGGACAAACTTTTTCACAAATAAACTCATAGTTAACAGGATACAACACTAGGGCAGTAGAAAAGAGCAATTAGAGGGAAGCTTGTGCAAGTTAAACAAACTGGGTGGTATTCAACTAAGCTTTACTGAGAGTAGATCCACTGAAATTAATTAACATGACTAATTTCAATTTATCTACTCCAAGTAAAATTTACTTCAATGTCACCCTTTGTTTTCTGTTTCATTAATGTTATCACCAGGGCCATCCCAATACATTTTGGCGTCAGAAACAATGGGGGAAGAAATATTGACTTTGGGATCTGCTGCCCTGATGGATCCTGCCACATGAAGCAGTTGCCTCACCTTGCCTCATGGGTGGGCCGCCCTTGGATATCACTCATGAATGATGCCAAAAATAATTGTTGTGGAGAAGTGGCATGCTTCCAAAAGGTTTCAAGCAGATGTAATGGCAGTTTGGTTATTTCTGGTCACCCCAAAGAGAATGTGTATGGCCTGGCTGTAGTTTCTTTTTGGTGAGTTAAGAAGTTGGAGATCCAGTAATGGAGTAATGGACCTTCACCTTTATGTCTGAAGCCAGGCCTAGTTCCTTGAATGCAGGAAAATAAAACAAGAACTCTGGTATGTCTTCAAATGTAGCAGTTCCATGCAGCAATGAGGAAGAATGATTGCCCTTTTGTTTTTCTAAACAATGGCTACTCTTTCATGCATGTTTTAGATCTTCAGTTCTGTGTGATTTAGCTTCCCTGTACAAGGGAAGATTTTTCTGCCTTTGATCTTGGAGGCTCTTAAAGAAAACCTGGTGTCACCTGGAACAACCTGCTTCTAATCTTGCTGGCAGCCGTGAAGTTTTCTGCTTGTTTGTCTGAAGAATTCATGATACAGAAGACAGATACTCTCAGGAGAGCACCCTTTTCACTTCTCACTGCAGGTGACAGCTTGGACCCATGATAATTGAAATGCTCTCTCTAGTCTTTTCAGGTGCATTAAAGAGGAACCTCCCTCACTTTTTCTCACATGCAAAAGAGAGAGAAAAAGTCTGGTAGCACCTTCAAAGAATGGTGGCAGAAGTTTTCTTGGCCTGGATTTCACTCCACTCCTTCATAAAGGGCTTTTTGTTTGGATGTTGACTATACAGGTGAATGCAGGCTGGATCTTTTCACATGCTCAGTTGCTGTATGTGGTAACTGAGGGGTGGAACTGAATCCCTGTAGGTTAAAAGTGCTCATTGCTGTGAATCCAGCTGTTCTTCTTTAAGGCACAGGCTATGATTGCCACTGCAGTTGAAGCAAGAGCAAACTTGTGTGTGTGACCTTTTGGTTGCTCACTATTGGGATGCTGTAGTTTTCACAATTCATCAGGTCACCAACCAAGTGCAAATGCTGCAATGCTTCCACTAGAGCATTTGTGGGATCCGTAAGGAAACAGCTTGAGTGTCAGATTTAGTAGCAAGTAATTCAGGTCCACTGGGACGCGGATGGCATTGTGGGTTAAACCACAGAGCCTAGGACTTGCTGATCAGAAGGTCAGCGGTTCAAATCCCAGCGACCGGGTGAGCTCCCGTTGCTCGGTGCCAGCTCCTGCCAACCTAGCAGTTCAAAAGCATGTCAAAGTGCAAGTAGATAAATAGATACCACTCCAGCGGGAAGGTATACAGCATTTCCGTGTGCTGCTCTGGTTCGCCAGAAGCGGCTTAGTCATGCTGGCCACATGACCCAGAAGCTGCACGCTGGCTCCCTCGGCCAATAAAGCGAGATGAGCGCCGCAACCCCAGAGTCAGCCACGACTGGACCTAATGTTCAGGGGTCCCTTTACCTTACCTAATTCATGTCCAAGGTCTCACCCTGCTGTGAAGATTTTTGTGTGGCCTTGCACTAGCATCTCTCCACCTAACCTATCTAATAGGGTCGGGACAAGGCAAAAAGCTACTTTGAGCTTCTGAACATAAAGATTGGGTGCAGATAAAATAACCCTCACAGTTGTTTCCACCAAATATGCCCAGACCTGGATGCAGGCCATGGACTGTGGCTTAGCTATCCCTGGCCTGGCATTTCCTTATTCATTTGCACACACACAATTATATTCTGTCTTCCTGCACCTTACAAATGTCTATATTATTCTTGTTTTTTTCAAGCAATACTCCTTGCCAGGTGTCCTTGCAAAAGCAGCCTTTAAAATGAATATTTCAGCAACTTTGTCGGCTTCATTTATTAATTTTGTATAATTTTACATTCTTTGTTTCACTCTTATCTCCTAGAAACAATATGTAATTGTGGGAAATCATAATGTGCCTTTGTTCTTACAGGCAACACCTTTACTAGACTCATTCTACTCTAATTGTCTCATTTCATCCACCTCCAATGCTGGAATTTACTAATTCCTCTGCCATTTCTTTTCCTTCTGGGAGCTTCCCAGGCATTTTAAATACATCCTGACCTAGTTATTTTTGTGTGGCGGGCATTATTCTTCAATGAGTGTTGCTCTTGAGACAGAAGAGTTCATATCTCTGCTTGGCAGTGGTGCACTTGGGTAATTTTAGACTCTTGACTGAATTGCCTTACTGAGTCAGGTGGGCTCTTTATTTGTTAATGGGGATTATTTCACATAAGCCAGCCCTGTTGCTCAGGGAAACCTTCCTGCCCATTCTGTTGAGTGGAGACACTAGGTTTCAGCCCCCAAAGTCCCGTCATGATCACATCACTGATACTTGGTTTCACTGGGTAACCCTGGGAAACCAGATCTCTTGGGGCTTTAGTTGCTCCCTGTCATGTGGCCAGAGATGGTCATAGCAGCCCACACACTTGTCTCTAATGCTTGCAGAACTACTAGGGCCTTCTTTGAACACCTGTTGATGAGAATAGAAAAGCATCTTGTATTTGGACTGGGCGCCAAGCTACAGGGGATGCCACAACAATGCTATAGAACAGAACATGAGAGGTGGTATGGCACTGAATTTTAGTGTTGAACAGTGTGCCGCTGAAACTTGACAAGCCAAAGTCTGCCACTGCCTGTGGCACTCCAGATGGTGATGATGAACCATTCAATTAATGCCCTGCCTTTCTTAAATCCTTCTTGGATGTGGATTGGGAAAATGCACAATCCTTTTCGTCAATTGACTTTGGGGTACAGAAGAGATGGTGTTCACATTTAGCTCCATCTACATTTCCAGACAGAGGAAACACCATGGTGTTTCTGCATCAGCATAACCAGACGCCTTCATCTGCCCCAGCTGCAGATGACACAACATGCGTCTCTCATATCTCCTGTACCTTTACAGCCACAGCAGGCACTGTAACTCTCAGGAGACATTGTCTCCTGAGACAGACACATGTCCACAGCATTCCCTTCAATTCCTGGAACAACTATCCTTCTGCCTTGCAGACAAATATGTACAATGGAAGACAGCAGGAACCTATAGAATTAAGGATATTATTCATAATAGTCATCCTTTACCACTGCCTCTCAGATCATAGCTCAAACACTAACATCAGGCCCAGCCTTGGCCTTGTTTTTGCTAGAAAGCAATGGAAATCCCAGAGTATCTCATAAGATCCTGGTCTTTCTATTACTAGCGGCGGCAAGAATCTCAATAGCAAGTCAATGGCAATCTTGCTCGCCTCCCACAGTTGATTATTCGTTTGGTAGAGTCTGGGATATAGCCTGATTGTCTCACATATCAAAGAAAAGTAGGGGAGAATCTAAATCAGATCACTTTCATGTGGATTTGGTCTATATATATATATATGGGGACGTGGGTGGCGCTGCAGGTAAAACCTCGGTGCCTAGGACTTGCCGATCGCATGGTCGGCGGTTCGAATCCCCGTGGCGGGGTGAGCTCCCGTCTTTCGGTCCCAGCTCCTGCCCACCTAGCAGTTCGAAAGCACCCCAAGTGCAAGTAGATAAATAGGGACCGCAGCTTCTGTGACCAGCAGCTTCGTCACGCTGGCCACATGACCCGGAAGTGTCTCCGGACAGCGCTGGCCCCCGGCCTCTTAAGTGAGATGGGCGCACAACCCTAGAGTCGGACACGACTGGCCCGTACGGGCAGGGGTACCTTTACATATATATATATATATATATGTCAATACAACAGAGATATAACTTAGACACCCAATGGTGCAATTAAGTTTGTGGAGTGGATATATTTTAGAAGATTAGGATAAAGTGATTTCTTAATGCTTTGGATTGTGACTATAAAAAATGTGTCACATTAATTAATGTTGGGTATTATCTTCTATTGCGCCAGCCTGCAAGGTCAGTTGTTCTGGACAATGGGAATTGTCCAGCAACTTTTTTATTTCAGTAGAGATTTTAAGGCCAGCCATGCATACACCATGCATTTAAAGCACTCCAAAGATTCCTGGGAACTGTACTTTACACCCCACAGAACTTCAATTCCAAGCACACTTAACAAGTGAACGTCCCCAAGATTCTTTGAGCAAACAGGTGCTTTAAATGTATGATGTATAAACAGCCCAGAAAGTGTTTTCTGCTTTTCTTGTTACTTTTAATTGTTCTTATGCTGTGTTCCTACTGCATTCCTCTTATTCACTGTGGAAATTAGGGATATATAAGTGGTACATTTTATTTAAATGAATAAAATTATGTTCTATGCTCATTACTCAACCCAGGGGTGGGCTTCTCAAGCTCCTGTTTTCTTATCATCTGTAATATATTGAATATAATGTTCCAAACTGAAGTACAGAGTTTTGCATATACAGATAAGCATACATAAACAGTTTTTCACTGATAGACATACACACATTTCTTCTCCACCCGACATCATTATTCCAGTCTAAATGTTATCGTACATAGGATTGTATCCAGATTCTTTTTTGTGTGGTGTTTTACCAAAGTGCAATAAGGCATACACACATTATAACACAGAATACAAAGACTCTTGACAGAGCCACATCAACATCAGAACTGGGTTTGTTTGGGGGTGTCCCCCCCCCCCCAGTGTTTAATCAGTTTGAAAATATTCAGTGATAATGTTAGATGGAGATCAGGAGGGTGCAAAGCAGAGGAAAGCTGCAGCAAAATTTGCATTGTCATATTTTAGAAATGTTTCTAATTTCATAATTCAGGAGCGTTGAACTTGGAGCACAGTGAACCCATGTGCCAATAAAGAAATGGAAAATGGAGACATCTGCTCATCCCTAACAGCTTCTGATTGGTAATAGCCGACATTTGCTTCCTTCACACTGCATTATCAAAAGGTTTTTATATTTATCTCAACAACACTGGAGATGTGCTTTCCAGCAGCTCTTTGGTACATTATACCTAAGTGAATTATGTTGCAGATGAGAAGTAATTGAGACCATCCATCATGGACTATGTTTGGTAACTCTACCCATTTATCATATTTTTATAACCACTCTGAAGTTACAACCACTCAGTTCTCTATCTTTTCCCCTTCATGCATGGTTTCAAACTCACCACACCAATGGCAGCTGTTATAAACTACAATGAAGTAATGAGAAGAAGGTGACAGTTTAAGTCATTCTGAAGCTGTTGCATTGATGCATTCATTCCACACTCGACAAAAAAAATGCAGCAAATCAAACTTTCTCCAATTTACTTCATCAATAAATTGTTGTTTTGGGAGGGATGCAATGACAACCAGCTGATCAATATTTTGCAGTCATCTAAAGAACCAGATTGCCCTTCTGTGAGGTCCTTTGAAGGAAGGGTGGGATATAAATATGGCAGTGGCAAAAAGTATGGGCTTTTTATTATTTAGTAAATAATAAATAAAGAATATGTACATTGCGAAATATAGATTGCTTCCAGCTAGTGCTTTTGTCTTCTGTGAAGAGCTGCAAGTCATTTTAAAAGAAAAGAAAAGAAAAAAGTTCAGTCTTGAGTTGTAGTTCAGCGACATCTGGAAGTTTTCTAACCCTGTGCTAAGAGCCTCTTCTGTTTTTTACTATAGCTCTGCCTCCTGAACCTATAGAGATTTTCACAATGGCAAATGAAACAAGGAGCAACATAAACGTTCTCTTGCAAATAGCGACTTCTCAAACAACTGATCAGTGATGACTATGATCATCCATCAAAGTGCAAGTTAAATTGGATAGCCAAAAAAGAGTAAGACACTGGCAGTTTCCAGGAATACTTGGCTCTGAGTTTCCCCCCTGCTGCTCTATTTGCATGCTGCTTACTGAAAGTAGCACCATGTTGAGCTAAAAGCAGCTAGGGCAGGGCAATTTTAGGCAAGAAAACATTGCAGTGAATTTCTTCCCCCTCGCACAATGTGGTTGCAAGCCAGGTTGGGGCGGTGTGTGTGTGTGTGTGTGTGTGTGTGGAGCTGCTTGACTGTTTTTTTCATTGAGAAATACAGTGGTACCTCGCAAGACGAATGCCTCGCAAGACAAAAAACTCGCTAGACGGAACGGTTTTTTGTTTTTTGAGCTGCTTCGCAAGACGATTTTCCCTATGGGCTTGCTTCGCAAGACGGAAACGTCTTGCAAGTTTGTTTCCTTTTTCTTAACACCGTTAATACAGTTGCGACTTGACTTCGAGGAGCAACTCATAGAAAGCGGTGTGGTAGCCTTTTTTGAGGTTTTTAAAGGCTTTGGTGATTTTTGAAGCTTTTCCAAAACTTTTCCGACACCATGCTTTGCAAGACGGAAAAAATCGCAAGACGACAAAACTTGCAGAACGAATTAATTTCATCTTGCGAGGCACCACTGTAAAGGGATCTGTGTTGAGCATACACTTTTTCAAAGCATGCTTAATATAACATGGAGTTTAGCCCGCAAAATAAATCAGGCTAGAAGCAGAGTGAGAAATGGAGGAGAGAGGGTGAAGCTGGTAAAGGGGCAAACCAGAAAGAAGTTCAATGATATATGTGTTTATTCAAAAGTATGTCCCACTAGTCTCAGTGGAGCTTTCTCTCAAGTTAAGTATGTACTGTGCAGGCACATGATTGCAGCCTTAAAGTAGTCAAGGCAGGAAAGAAGGAGAATAAATCACTATCTTTGCAGTAGAAGAAGTAACGGCATTAGGGAAGGGAGTTTCTTAAATAGGTATGAAACATTTCAAATACCATGGACAGCGACAGAAGCTTCGCAACCCTACAATTTGCACTTGGGCATCTTTGCCAATGCTGACAAGGAATTTGCATGCCTGGTGATGAATCACCGCCAACCTGCCCCATAAAACACTTCATATTCAGTTAAGTGTTTTTCAGTTTTATGTCTCTGCATTCTGCTATCACCAGAGGATTTAGGTGTGGCAAATAATGAGACCCGTAAAATCTGTCCTGCAATATATATTTTAAAAAATGGTCGGGAAGACTGGAAGGGATGTAGAAATGTTTAATTAAAAGCGTATTTCTCACCACTCCAAAAATGTAAATCCGTATGAGTTCCCTCCCACCTTAAGTTCCCTCCTTATTACCTGGTGCCGTTTCCAACTGAACTGTGAAATTAGGTGGCCAGATTTGAACCAAAGAACAGATGCTACTTCTAATTTAAAAGTATAATTGTAAAGAAATTTCATTAAAGTTGGGCTATGCAGTGGCTCCCTCTTTTCATCAATATTCTTGTTCTGTATTGCTAAGAATTGCTTTTAAGGGAGAAACCTGCTGTGATGGAGCCACAGCCCTGCATCAACTGACTGCTCGTATCCGCTGTTCATTTGGCAGAAGATACACATTTGTGATGATAAACTTGTGTTAGCCCTCCAAGGACTTGCTTTTTGCCACTACTGGTCATGGAAACAAAATTGATTTGTGAAGTCCTTGCGATCTGTTCTAGGGCTATGAGCAGTCACTGTCACTCTCTATCTCACTCCCATAAACTATGCATTGAACCTGCTTAAGCCAACGAAAGAGCAAGGTAAAACAGGTCATTTGCACTGAAAGAGCTCTGTTAAAATGATGCAATCCACATAGTACTAGAACCCTTTTCCATCTGTTTATGTATGGTTTATTTGGCTCAGTTTTTACTAAAGTCACTAGCATTTCTTCCCTAGAATAGATACAATATTTAATACCAAATCTGGGGAATGTTGAGAGAGAGGGAGGGAGAGAGAGAGAGAGATTTGACATGAGGCCCTGTTGACATATTGCTAGGCATGGGTGAATCTGTCAGTTTAGTTCCTGCCATCCTGTATCTCTTTTTTCCATTCTTAAGTTTGGTTCTCCACACTTCCACATAAGCTTACAAATTCATTTTTAAATGAAAACTCAGCATTTTAATGCATATTTCTCTTAATTTTGGTATGCATTTTTTTTTTGCCAAATATACACATTTTTGCATACATTTTTCTGTAGTATGTTAGTTTCACTAACAGATGCATTCTTGTGTACACAGTACTTTGTATGCACATTTTTCTACACACTACTTGATTGGAGAACTGCAATGCAGAAGTGTGAATTTCAAATGATGACAAGGCTTCGGTTTGTGTATTGTTTCAGGAAGTGTCCGCCATGGATGCTTTAGTTGAGATTCCTGCATTGCAGGGGGTTGGACTAGATGACCCTTGTGTCCCTTCCAAATCTACAATTCTGATACTATAAATTGGGTAGGTTCATCTTTCGATGCAAATTCAAGAGAATTCAAAAGAATTTCTTCCCCATCTCTACAGATGCGCAGAGGACCAGCACAGCCACATCTCAAGGTGAGTATAGTTTTTAAGGGATTAGATTAGATTCACTAATTAAATCTTTCTGAATCCCACAGGGAGCCAATGTGTGGCCTTCATTTCTAAGCAATCTGAACAAATTGAAAATGAATACCACAGGGAGCGAGCATGTGTCAAAACCAGCTCATTGATGGGACAAAGCAGATGTGGGTTTGTGTGAATGCTATTAACATGCATGATTTTTGTAGTGCAAATAGCAGGAACAGGGCTTCATAGGATGGGGGGGATTAATCCTGGACTCCTCTCTTTTCCCATGCTACCACCCACCTACCAAAGCTGCTGTTTTCATTGGGAGGGAAGCTGGCTTCAATTCAGAACACCTTGTAGGCACAATTCCCAAGTGGTTCTCTTATAAACGCTGTGCTGTCATTTGCATCAGCACCTTTAATTAATGAACTTTGCATCCCATGGAATGTGAAACAAGGACTAAACCATTTTTTAAGCAGATCTGTATCGAGAATGTTGGTTGTTGTTGAGCAGCTAGATATAAGTAGGGAAAGTTTTGCTGATTTTCATCCAAGTACCAGATGCAGAGCACACCTCACCAGGAGCTAATCTGGAAACCACCACCACCCCTCCCCCAACGCAACAAAACTGGTTGGGTGGGTATTTTGCTGGTAAAAACAAAATGGCTTTGCTAGCTTTCATTTCACCCCAGTGCTATATGAAACCCTAACTCTCTGCAATCCACAACAATTTAAAACTTTTTAGGGATCAGTGATCCCACACTGGATTGTATCCTGCATGAAAACGAATGGGGTAATCTCATGTGCATGCAACAAAATGGAAAAACTATAGCATAAAATAATATTGTTCCAGTTTCAGTATAGTGCTGCCAAAGTGAGCACCATAAAATAATATAAAAGGGTGTACAATAGAATATGAAGAATAGCTACAACTACAATGGTACCTCGGGTTACATACGCTTCAGGTTACAGACTCCACTAACCCAGAAATAGTACCTCGAGTTAAGAACTTTGCTTCAGGATGAGAACAGAAATTGTGCTCTGGCGGCGCGGCAGCAGTGGGAGGCCCCATTAGCTAAGTGGTGCTTCAGGTTAAGAACAGTTTCAGGTTAAGAACGGACCTCCAGAATGAATTAAGTACTTAACCCGAGGTACCACTGTATATATCTATTTTCCACCTAAAAGAGAGATATCAAAGAGCATTCCTGTTGTTATTATATCAGCAAACAATGTAATATTTTCTCATATCTCATACTACTGTCTCTCCAGCCTTAATAATTTATTGTCTTTTAGCACATTGAATGAACACCATTGTTTCACAGGTAGAGAGCCATAAAATGAAAGGAAGGCACACAGAAATGCCTATCTATCTCTGTCGAACAAATTATATTTCCACACACCCACACAAACACCTTTGTCCCTAAGCACCATTATGAGACCAGCAAGCCTGGGCTTCCATTAGTGAGACACGGTTGATGGTCTCGTGTCAGTGGTGTTCTTGCCTCAGGGACGGGACCCCTAGACAAGGTCTGTTTGCCCGCACCTTCATGCTGCTGCTGTAGGAAATCAGGTCAGAGTGGAAGAGGGAGTGATGTGGTGGTGGCCTTCATGCTGCTCCTTCCCATCACTGATGTCATGTCACAGGATGAAACTGGCTATAAAACCTTCATCATTGAAAAGGGGAAAACAAAAATTCCTGTCTAAGAGCAACCTTTTGGACCTCAACAGAAGATAGAGAGCACAAGCAATAAACATGAAGCATGACACATTTTGATGGCTGGGTGCCCTTTTCTAACACTAGAACAAATTGAAAGGCCGCTTACAAGAGCTGTAAACATCCTGCCTCTACAGAGATTACATGGAGATAATGCAATGTAAGCTGCCATAATGAATCAATATTCATTATGAAGTGACACTGGATGCTAGATGGCTATTCCATGGAAAGGGTCACCTTCCTATATATTGGGCATTCTATCTTTGCCAACAGACCTTATGCCTCTCCTGCCTGCGCTGAAGATGCCAAGTGCAGTCAGCTTTTATGTGTCATGGGAAGACCGGAATGGAAGCACCCGATTCACAGTCCACTAGCAAGGCTCCGCCCACTGGAGGGCCCCTGATTGGCCAGTTCAAAGTTGGGATTTTAATGTGTTTCCTCTCTTCCATCACAGCATTTGACTGAAGCAAGCTGCTCTGAAGCAGTTGCAGCTGTGAAGGAAGCAGATTAACCAGCCCTTGGGTTGAAGCAGAAACTATCATCGCAGTTTTTCTCTTAATAAGATCCTGAGCGACGAGTTGAAATAACTCGTCGCTCAGGATCTTATTAAGAGAAAAATTGTGATGGGGAAAACAACTCTATTCTGCTTGCTATCCTTGTCAAAGTTTGAGTTGCCACATGAGGATTTAATAAGTTATGCTTAGATGCCATGACCACTGATTATATTGCTACTATGTCAATCTACTCCTTTTGTTGAATTCCCCACCTTATTTAAGTAAGAACTAATTTTGCACTCAAGACTGTATGCTTCAATGAGATCTTTTTAAAAAGCTATTAATGTTACTTGAATGATCAATGAGGACATAAAAATTGTCACATTGCATTAGATCAGGGAAGGGGAGCCCATGACCCTCCAGATGTTGGGCAGCCAACCTGCCCAATGGTGAGGAATGATGGGAGTTGTAGTCCAACATTTGGAGGACCACAAGTCAATCATTCTTGCATCAGATCCATGGCACATGTAGCACCCTGTTGACTAATATTCAGCTTGCCACATACTGCCAAACAGATTTATTCATTCATTAAAACCATATCCACCATTCTACTCATGAAGAGCACACAGAATGGGAAATGCCTCAAGGAGGTATATTAATGTGGTCAATGTGTTCCTAAAGCCAGTAAGAAGGACACTGAACAGGAGAATGAAATCCATACCTTCGTCATCCTTTCTCCTCTTGGTTCCCATGTTCTGGCTTGACAGACAGACTAGTTGGTCTCTGTGCTGCATTGATTAAAGACAGCCTTCCCCAATCTGCTGCTCTGCAAAATATTTTGGACTGTAACTCGGTTTTACATGATCACTGGACATGCAATCTGGGGCTGATGAGAGGTGTTGTGCAGAGCCTCTGGGAGGCATGAGGTATTGCTTGGGCTAAATCGCTTGGGCTGGACTAACCAGGGAGTGGGAGATGATGGGGCAGCAGCAAACAGGCCTGGTGTCAGCAGCTGGGCCCAGGGCCGAATCTGGTTGCCACCAACCACATCCTTTCCTTGTATTTTTAAAAACATTTTATAGTCAGGGAGCAGGCAGCTGGGCACATAAAAGGGGGAATATGTTCACTTTATCATTTCAATCAATCTTTATTATTACAATCACAGATCAGCCACTAAGTTACAATCAAGCAAATACAATTTTAACATTTACAGGCCAGCAAAAGTCTATTTGGTATTAACAGCACAACAAAGGGCTAGGATATGTGTGTGCGTTTTCCCACACTCATTCATTCACACTAGAATGGATTACTGAGGAAATAACATGCTGATTCACATACTCCACAAACGGAATCCCTATCAAATGGGAAAATTCTGGGCATCAGCATTCTATTATTTTCATTTCAAAACATATATTAGCCTTTTCGACATCAACTGTGCTTAGGATAGCAGAAGCAGACTCTCATTTTATTCTTCTAGTTATGACGGTGCTATGATCTGAGTGAGTTTAAGACATGGCACTGAGCATTCTAAGGATATTTCCTTTTTCTCAGGATTTGAACATGTTTTTTCATCTTGTTTATTTGTCCTTCTAATGTATCAGGAACGCACAGTCATAAAGCATGGTGTGCAGCGAGGATGGAAGAAAAGAAACATTAATTGAATACATATGGCCATTTAAAGCTACACACCCACCCTGTATGTTCAGGGTCTAAAACGGCAGAACTGCACCACTAGCAGAGATACAGTGTCAAGACTCCATTGCTCCCATGCTGAATATTTCTGGAGAAAGAGCCAACTCCAGGGCTGCTATATCTTGAAGAGCAAAAAAGAGGGCAGCCCGAACTGCTGCCAGCCCGAGCCAGGGAAAGAGGCATGTGGGCACATGGGGCCACCTCTGTGCCCATGCACCTCTTTCCCCAGCTCAGGCTGGCAGCAGCTGCAGCATGCAGAGCAGCCTGAGCCAAAGCCCAAACCAAAGCCACCAAAGCCTGAGCTGCTGCCAGCCCGGGCAGAAGAAAAAGAAGAAGAGTTTGGATTTGATATCCCACTTTATCACTACCCAAAGGAGTCTCAAAGTGGCTAACATTTTTCTTTCCCTTCCTCCCTCACAACAAACACTCTGTGAGGTGAGTGGGGCTGAGAGACTTCAAAGAAGTGTGACTAGCCCAAGGTTACCCAGCAGCTGCATGTGGAGGAGCGGGGAATCAAACCCAGTTCACCAGATTACGAGTCCACCACTCTTAACCACTACACCACACTGGCTCACGGACCCCAGCTCCTACCTGATCTTCACTGAGACAGCCTTACTCTGCTGCGGTGCATCTGCTACTGGGGCACAGTGCCCTCCCAAGCATGTGCAAGCCCCCACCCAAAACCCAGACATTTCCTTTGAAATGTGAAAATTCATCCAGATGGGCATGTTGACCCCTAAAAAGAGGACATGTCCGGGTTTTCCAGGAGTATGGCAACCCTAGCCAGCACCTCAAAATGCTGTTTGCTAACATGGCTCAGAACGTAGCTCCCTGTGCATTTCTTCAGCTCTAATTCAGGGCGCTTCCGTGTGACCTTCTAATTCGGCACTCACGCTGTTTCGTTTGCACAAAACTTCCATGGAGGTTCTGTAACTTTTGTGGTTTACTGAGCCTGATTTGTTTGCACGGAGGCTATACGATTTCTCATCACTCAATTAGCACCCCACGCTTTCTAATGCATGTTCCTTATCACAAAAAAGTCAATTTGTTTTTTTTTAAAAGTTTGGTTTGTTTCACAAGATTGCCTGGGTGCTTTTAAAACCAATTTCTCTGTGCAAACCTAAAACCATCAGTATGCAATTGAATTCCTCCTGCAAAAAATGATAGTCTGGATTGGGAGAGGACCTCAAACTGCAGTGTGCATTGTTCTTGTCACACAGAGACACCTAGATTATAACATTCTTAGCCAGGTGGGGGAAAGAGAGGTGGGGGAAGTATGTCCCTTTGCCAAATTTGCTCTCACCTCCCACAGGACTCCCCAGCTATTTCCTAGCCATTTACCTGTATTTTCCCCTGCAACAGATGTTCCTGGTAACTTGGACTGTTGAGTTAGTTACAGTCATCCTGGCTCCAAATGACCTTCCTTTGACTGAAGGGGGGAAAAGAACTGCTATTATGTTTGGCATGGTGAAAGGCATTTTGACACAGCATGGAACATTTTACATTTTGGGGGTCATATCAGCTTATTACTTTCATTTTAAAGCAATCTGTAGTTATGAAAGTTCCAGCCAGTGCAATCTCTTGTCCAATCTTAAGACAATACCGCTGATAATGAGTTGACATGTTCCAGGACCTTGAAAGGATTCGTGGAATCACCTCTGGAAGGGAGATCAGAGAGCAGTTTTCATTTTCACTGTGCTTTTCTTATAGTTCTGAGCCAAATTATTCAGCCCAGATCCTTTCCTGACCCCATTTTTCCTGATGGGGGCAAAAAAATGCCATCCAAAGTATTGGAGTAATCTCTAGGGAGGGTGAACTCTAAAAGCTTTAGGGTAGTTTGAAAATGAGGTGGTCAATGTTTGATTTTGCTTTTTGGCCAGTGGGGGCAGCCATTTACACACCCCGCCATCACCACAATAACACACACACCCCCTCCCAAATGTCCAAATGTCCCCGCAGTCATTTACTGCTGGCTATTTTACACCTCCCTTTGGGAGGAAATTAGCTAATTTGATATGGAAAAAGGCAATCTGGATGCAACATTTTACATTTCTTTAGATTATACTACATTAACATTTTCATTTTTAGAACCACTTATGAATAAGAGTATTGCAGCCAGTGTGTGTAGAGGTTAAGGCAGATCAAGACTCTGCAGTGTAGGGTCTAGTGTTGGATGTAACTCTGGGAAATTCTGCAATAATTAAAGGTTGCAAGTTAGCCATGTCCATTAACTTCAGTGGGTCTACTCTGACTTTAACTTTTTGGATAAGAAATATGCGTATATTAAGACTCTCAACTAAAGCACCAGCTAGGAAGTCTAGCCTTATTGCATTGCTACAAAATATTGCTATCTGGGTGAAATAAGGCCTTTAGTTTAATTCAGGTGTGGGCCTTCTTGGTGGCTGCACTTAGGAACTGGAATTCTTGGCCAAGGGAGGCCTGTCTCCAATGACTTTACACCAGCAGGCAAAGACATGATCTAGACAGGCTGTAAAAATGGCTTGTAAATATGATGTAATTGGTTTTAGGTGGCCTTTTCCTTTTGTTGATTTTATGTTTTACCTGTCCTTTCATTCTTTTCTTGTGTGTTTTATTTTACACACACACCCCATTTGTTGGAAAGGTGAGGTGCCAATTTAACAAATACATTTGAAAATGTTTGTGGCGGTGCTGTTGTTTGCAATGCACCATGTCCTCTATGTTGTGAACGCTTGTTCGGTATTACCCAACTGTGGATTTGAGAGGAGAGGGAGTTATTGTGCTTTAACAGAGCTGCCTTTGTTTTTCTGATCTTGTAAAGGCAACCTTGAACTTGCCACCACTCAGGAAAGCATACCATATGAGCTATGACTGCCGGGAGCCCCCTCGGACTCTGGAGCCAGCATTTTAATACAGGCAAGGCAGTGCCAGGGTGCTGCGGGAGATTCAAGGCAGTATGTAGAATTTCTGTTCCGGCAGCATTTCTCTCCTTAATGGAATGTACCATCTGTGCTCAGGTTTGAATTCCCAGCAAGGATCCATTAGAACTCTGCTTATGTACCTGCTCAGTTCTGTGTGGATCACCAAGTGCCCCAATACCACCTCCCCATTTCCTTGAAATATGTGCCCCATTATATTTCATTTCTACAAATTTGCTGAAACAGGAGGCAGAGCCAGGTGTTTATGCTAAGCTATACAAGAGCTCAGAGTTCTACATCAGATCCCTGCAGACTCACCATTTAGTGTTTCATTCTACCCATTTGGCTACCTGTCTCTAGCCATTTATCCTCTTTACAACGATAATGCAATGATTAATAAGTATTTGTTCAACACTTTGAAAGTGTGACTTGCTCTGATGTTTGACTTAGGGCTTCTCCAGATGACCTGCTTCTTCATCCTGTTTTACTTCCACAAAGCTTACACACTGGTTAGACTATGGTTGTTACTGAGCATTTGTTATGATTTGTTTACGAGGTGGTTATATGACAATCGGCACTCATCCTGATTTGCTTGCAGGGTGTTCACACATCTTCCAGTTAATCATTCGTTCACCTCACACTTTTCACTACATCTCCCCATTACTTTCCCAATGGGGCATGTTTTTAAAAAGGAGATTTGTTGCGCCATAGTGACCGTGCTTTAATCCACTTCAATTCTGCAAAGCTAAATTTCTAGTGCAATCATACCTTGGATCTCAAACAAATTGGCTCCCAAATGATCGAAACCCAGAAGTGAGTGTTTTTTAACGTTCTTTAGGAAGCCAAATGTCTGACGTGGTTTCAGCTGCTTCCGATTGGTTTCTGCAGTTTGGTTTCTGAATGTTTAGGAAGTCAGACAGACTTCCGGAATGGATTCTGTTCGTCTTCCAAGGAACAACTGTATACGCTTGAAGCAGAACTGGCTTACATGGTGAGTTGGGCCACTACATCAGCTTCCCAGCAGGTAGGTCACTGTTGCTTATCTGGAAGGGAATAGTGATGCGGTACGGAGTTTGTTGTGGTGCAAAAATACTGCAAGGAGCACGGGACTTGTTCTGCTGGTGTAGCATGCTGACTTCCCTGCTGCCTCTTCCCTTCTCTCTACTTCCCGGCAACAGTGACTCATTTGCCAGGAAGCGAGCAGCTCCACCCCATCTCACACAGTGAGCTGTTTCTGCATAGACCCAGTAGCAGATACAACATCAGTAGACAAAAGAGTATAAACTTGCAACCCACTATACAGACATCCCTGGGAGTAGGCCTCACTCAAAACCATGGAACTTGCTTCTGAGTAGAGACATGTAGGGTTGCACTCTTCTAGACTTTCTTAGAAAGGGGACAGATGAACCTCGCTGGAAGCCAGGTATGTTTCAAGTGACCCTCTACATGGCCAGAGAAGAGCAAAGTGTTTTGCAAGTTTTGAACAAGGCCAGTTCACCCAGCTAACTTCCAAAAATGAAGAACAAGGCAGAGAGAAAGGATATTTAATCAAACAGTGTGGGTGATGTGATCTTCAGCCAGAGCTCAGTGGTGAAGTAAGTGCTTTGCATACAAACGCTCCAAGTTTCAACATCAAGGGCTAGGAAAGAAAATCTGGACAGCTGCTGCCAATCATTGTAGTTAATACTGAGCTAACTGGGCCAATGGTCTTTTGCCAGCTTCCTATGTTCCTGTCCTTTTTTCATTTGCCAGGAAATATAATATGAAAAGGAGTTTTCTCCCACAGCTTGACAAACAATATGCACTATCATTTGTACACTAGATTTAACTTTCTCATTGTTATTCCTACATCGGAAGAAAATAAAGCCTTTGTGCCTCTTACGTGTTGTGAAACTATCCATTCTCTACCAAGCCTTTCACATGACTTCGGGTCATCACAATATTTATTCATCAACGTGCCCCAAAAAACACATAAGCAGGACTGCCTGTGGCATTATCCATTCCTGCAAAAGTTAAATAGGATCTTCATTTGTCTGGCACTGTTTTCAAATGCTCATTTTTAAAACAGAACAATTAGCCAAATGGATGAGGCAACAACATGATTGTTCAACAGTTCCTAAGCAGAAGCAAAGGCAGAGTGCTGTGCGGCTGCAGGTAGCTGAAGCCGTACCCTGTGGGGAAATGTGGAGAGATTGGGTATTTTCGCTGAAACAATAGTAGATAGCTGGCTTGGTTAGTTTCCACTTGGGAGGGGAAATCAACTGGTCCCATTGGCCATGCTGGCTGTGGCTGATGGGAATTGGAGTCAAACAACATCTGGAAAGCCACATGCTCCCCACTCTGAAAAAGAGCAACTGACCTTTCTGCATCTATTTATGGTGCTTAGGAAGCAGTTCACATGCTCTGACTGATGTCTGCATTCATTATACATGCCTTGCATTTGCCAGAGATAATAACATGTGAGTTGCTTCAGGTGCTCCGCATCAGAGAACTCTTGCATATGTACTCTCTGGGAAAAAGGCACCGGCTTGGAAATAACCTGAAGGGTTGGAGCTGCATGCTATGAGTGTAGAAGCAGCCCACTCAAGCTGCCACAGTATTCCCAGGGCACAACTTTAGTTACGGCACAAAACTCCTCGGAGCTAAAATTAGCTTGGTTGGACCTCTCTCCATTTGCTTCTTATTGCAGAGAGGTGCCTTTCAGAAAGAGCCTCTTCAGGCATCTTGGAAGACCCAGAGGTTTTCAAGCTGTATGACTCTTTCCTTCCTCTCCCCCCACCCCACCAACTGAATGCCACCTGCAGACACATTTATAGGTAACAGGACTGCCAAGCGCAGCTCTGTGTCATCTAGGAGCGAGTATGTGATGGCAGCACATACTTTTAAATTATTTTAAATGTTTTCCATATGTTCTTATTTTTAATGGTGTTGTTGAACTTTTGTGTTTGCTGAACTTGTGCTTGAAGTGCATGTAGGCACAATTGTCCCACTGCATAGTTATTAAAGGGAACTGATTACTTGTCGTATAATCAGAAAGTAGATCAGCATCTACTGACTGATCTCTGGGTGATTTGCGGTTGTTCAGCAATGTTCCTGCCTTCTGACTCTAACATTATCAGCAGCAAAATAAATTTCCATGCCTCTACTAGGCTGCTGAAATGTAGAGAGGAAACAAGGAGAGGACTCTTAGGGGAAATCTTTGTGAGACCAGCCCAGTTCTTGCACTGAAAACAAATGCCTAGGCTCAGAATGTCCTCAGAGGCACCCTGCTCTTTCATTCTAACAACATGTCTTTTGCACTTGGCTTCCGCTGGTAGATCTTGGAGTTCAAACAAAACTGAGAAACCACAATCTGAGAAGCCTCAACTTACACACACACACACACACACACACACACACACACACACACACACACACACCCTACAGGGCATGGTATCCATAGGCTCAGGTATCTCCCATGTTTAAGCACAGGAAGCAATTGATTAGCTGCTTCCATGCTCAGCCCCCATGACTGATATTTCAGGGCGCCTCCAGGGCCAAACCCTAGCTGCAATCTGATGTTTCATGACACGCAGGTCTGCCCTGGTCATATATTGGCCCGCCACATACTTACCTTCATTTCAGGCACATTTTTTCTGCATGTTTGGTAAATGTTAGGGCTGGTGGTGAGCATCTCAAGATTGTATTTACATTTAAGATAAATTACCATTCACTCTTTAGAGGAAAAAAATGAGGTTTTAACATTTCATGGCTAAGGTCTAAGTTTGGTACCTGGCAAACATTGTTTCTTCTTTTTCATTTTTTTTGAAGTCCGATATGGACTTCAAAAAAAGTCCAGGAGAGCTAGATTTTGTGTTATGCATTTAATACTTTTTTGGACCATGTTAAACGTTCTATAACATGTGTATTACTTACGATCTATTTTTACAAATCGTGTTACTAATGCTGTTCATTGTTTCTGTCCATAGCTCTCGAAGGAGTTAACTTCAAAACATGTAGAAGCACCTTTTTTCTTTTTCGCTTCATTGAGCACCAGAGCTTGCCCCCTCTTTTCTGTCTTGATCCTTTTTCTGAGCCAAGCTGACTTGGGGTAATGGAGGCCAGATGAAGCAAAAGCTAGGTCAAGGAACTAACTCCATAGAAGCAAGCAGTGAGCAAGGGAGGAATATGCCATAGCTCAATGGTAGAGCATCTGCCTTGCATGCAGAAGGTCTCAGGTTCAATCCCCAGCATCTCCAGGTATGCCTGGGTTTATCCTCCAATTGAAACTGTGGAGAGCTGCCACCAGTCTGTGCAGACAATACAATGCAAGATGGACCCCTGGTCTAAGAGCCCAGCTGGATCAGGCCAAAGGCCCATCTATAGCACTCTTTTATCACAGGGCTTGTATAGGTGTCCATGGGAGGAAGCCCTTAAGCAGAACTTGAGTGCAACAGCTACTGCCCCACTTGCGATTCCCAGCAATGGATATTCAGAGGGCTACTGTCAGCAAAGGTAGAACAGAACAATCGTAGCTTAGCAGCCATTGACTCAGTAATAAGGCAGCTTCCTATGTAGCAAGCATTGTGACTCATGTAGCATTTGTTCCTTGAATTCCATCCCCCTGCACCCTCCATTTTTCATGGCTTACCCACATTTAAAGAAATGGCTCCAATGATGCACCACATCTAGTTTGGCCCGAAAAGTGGGTGAGGAAAACACGCCAGCAATGATCCTTTGTTTTGATAACTTTAATGATTCCAGGGTTTGGGGGTGTTTTTTTTTAAAAAGGCAAACCATATATGCTGAAGAAGTGTGCATTGCCATTCATAGCTGTGCATTTACATGAGAGTCAAGTCATATACCTGAGCAAACAGAATGGAACTCTTAACAAACACACATGCAAACTTCATTTGGTGGTATACACAGCAGCATACGGATGTCTAGCTTGCATTCTATTTGAACGTATTTAATTGCACAGAGTGCAATTACGGGCACAGATCCCAGGCAAGATGCGTGACATAAAAGCACAAACCACAAGAACAGAAACAAAAAACAAAAACACACATTACCATTGAGCAAGATGGGCAGTGCTTCTACTGTCATTTTTTAGCATCTAGCAATAAAGCAGGAAGAGTTTCAAACATGATGTGTTAATGGTGCCAGCAGCTCAATCTGCAATCCATTTAAAATGAATACTAGGATCCGACTCAATTTAACACCATTGAGAATAAACAGGATTACCTTCAATCACTCGGGTATGGATCAGGCTATAAGATACCTGAAAGATCAAGCATTTGCAGTTCCCTCACATAAAGGCATGCAGGCACCCAAAATACCCAGACTTGACTTGAGAATAAACAGGGATCCACACCAGTACACTTGCTTGACTTCTTAGTTCCTCGCCCATTACTAATCTTGCCATTAGCAGGCTCAGATTTTTAACTGAAATGTTTGAAAGACCATGAATTGGTACCGCAGCACCCCTGTGAATCCTGTTAAATTTTTGGCAACACTGGTCTGACAAGGCAGAGGGAGGGGGTACAAGACAGGACTGCAAAATAGCTGAGCGCTAAGATCATTGAGAGGGGCAGTTTTTGGTCTCTGCTAAAACAAATTAGCAGAAGAAATAAGCATAGTGCTATTGGTAAGCAGATGAATAGTACAATATCATTGTAAAGGAACAAAGAAAACTATGTCCGCTACTGTCAGAACCAATTGCAGAAAAGTTTGGACCACTTTAATTTAAAACTCTTTCCCCCCCCCCCCCCCGACCTTCTCCTTCCCAAAAAGGACTACAAAAACAGTTCACAGCATAAGTGCAAACTCCCTGAGGTCCTGGGTGCCCAAGCACCCACAAAATTCCCCATGAAAGGGCCAGGCACCCACAAATTTCAGTGCCAGGGCCATGCACACTGCATGTCACCCACAGCCCCGGGCATCCATGGTCGCAGGGCCAAGCTGGCACATATGGTTCACAGGATGCCATGCAGGTGCTCAATCCATCACTAACAGATTGCACAATACCAAGCTGGGTACCACTTTCATTATACAAACTTCAAGTGTGGTTTGCCTTCCAGAATTTCATTGCAAGTGGCTAAAAGGTAGATGTTTTGCTGACCTTGTTTTTAACTTCAACAGGGAAACACAACTTTCACATAAATCGGGGGGGGGGGGGGAGAGAAACCATAGTACACTACGACTTTTAGGAAACCCACTTCTTTCAAAAAGAAAGATGCAGCAAGTTTCAACTTCAACAACCATTTGCAGCTTTGCCACTAGAGGGTAGTTTGATCCTGTGGCCTCAAAGGACTGTGCAATGTTCCAAGCAGTCAAATGTTTATTGTCATCTGCCTCCAACTACCAATGTCTTGTCTCCTCGCTTTTTAAAATGTGCATTGACAATGGCAAACCCTTTTCTTCTGTGTTACTGCTGGCTGTGCTTCTGAATTCACTGTACGCAACCAAGCACCAGCTTAGTCTTTTATAGTTCTTTGGAGTTGACGTTATACTTGATGACAAATGGCCTTGAAAATGTAGGGAACGTTCTCAAATTGCACCCAGTTCATAAGCTTTCTATGAATCAGCAGCACATCTGAGCACACCCAACAATACATCGGCATCAAACTATTTCCCCTTGCACTCACTCACATTCTTCGTCCAGCTTCACTGCTTTCTTGGGGTCAAACAAGAAATGCAATAGAGATGTGTGAATGCACTTCTCTCTCTTTAAAATCAGTGCAAATGCAAATTGGGTGAGGATTGGATCAGAGCCACAAGGGGAAAGGGCTTAATCCTTTCTGCCTGCATTGTTTTCCTACTCATGACCCCCTGCTCCACCATCTGCTACTTGCACTTTTGCTTTTCCAAATGCCAGCTGGGAGGAGCCATTTCCATCAGGAAGATCGGACAGGGGAAAGATTAAATGGCTTTTCTCCCCCTCTGCCCCTGGTCCCAATCCATATCGCCACCATACCTGTTAGCTGCAAAAAGAGAGAGCGCGACGGGTATGTGTATGTGTATGCCCACTGCCACATCTAGTTTGACCACCTAGACACTTGTAGGCTGCGAAAACGGGGGTCCATTGCAATGCTCCTCTTTGGCTTCCAGCTTCTTCTTGGCTTTCAGCGCAGGCGATACCTCTGGGTGGATGGAATCCAGCCGCTGTTCGCACCGGAAAGCAGTCAGGAAAGCCGTTCTGTAGTTGCTGTTCATCCAGCCATAGAGGAGCGGGTTGGCAAAAGTGGAGCACATAGCAATGACATGAAAGAGCGTGTAGATCAGTTTGTATTCCTGCAAATCCAACACGTTGCTGTCAATATCGCTGACGAGTTGAAAGATGTGGAAGGGCAGCCAGCAGACCCCAAATACCACCACGACACACACCAGCATCTTGGTAGTTTTCCGACGCCTCTGGTGGTAATGGTCCCCCGCCGCCCCGGGACTGATGTGGTTCTTTAGCTTACTCCAGATACGGATATAGGCATAGGAGATGATGGCCAGAGGCAAGACATATTGGATCAGGAACATCAAGACGCTGTAGATGGTGCTGTAATTGACCAGCCCTTCCCTGGGCCAGGCCTCAGCGCAGACCACTATCTTGAAGTCCTGGTTGAGCTCAATGGAGAAATACTCCCGGAAGATAGCCAGAGGACTGGCCAAGATGGCACTGACAGCCCAGGCCACCCCAATGATCAAGAAGCTGATCCTCTTGGAGATTTTGCTCTCTAGGTGATACACAATGCAGCGGTGCCGGTCCAAGGCTATCACAGTCAATGTCACTATGGATACCTGAACAGCAAGGCCTTGGGCGTATGGCACAAGGTGGCACAGCACAGGACCCAGCTTCCATTCTCCCAGCAATGTGTAAACTAACGTGAACGGCAGGCAGAGCGTGTTCACCAGCAGATCGGCCACGGCCAAGTTGGCAATGAAGAAGTTGGTCACCGTGCGCATGCTCTTGAACTTGATCACCACGTGAATCACCAAGGAGTTGCCCACTAACCCGAGCAAAATGATGACGCAGTAGGCACAGATGAGGACGATCTGCACCTCCACCAAATTGGTGCTATCCTTCAGATCTCGCTTGGGGTCAGCAAGCAGGTCATCGTAGGGATGCTCAAAGCCTGGTGGCAAGTTCAGCCTGGAGTAGAGGTCCGTTTTAGTTAGTCTTGTCCGGTTCTCCATAATTTTGGATCCTCCCATCAGCCCCATGTTCTCTGTAGGTGTGACAAATTTCAACACACAAGCCGTATTCTTCTCCTACAAAGAATACCAAGATGATGGACATGTTAAAAAAGGGCAAAGTCAGGAGGTTTACCCCAAGGTAGGGTGTTGGTTAAATGAATTGAACTAGGAGGTCCCTGCTTCAAATTGCACCTCAGCCCTGAATTCTTAGGGGTCCTAGGCAAGCAAATATATCTCAGACTCAGTTGCTTCATCTTTAATATAGACATAATACACACATTCTCGTCGCACACAGCTTTCAGATACTATGACCTGTTGATCTGCAGAGAAGCAGTGGAGTGTTCCCATCACAATGTTATGTTATGAGGAGAGGTTCCTCTCTCACAAGCTGAGTGCTGTGGTGGTGAGAGAAACTGTTCTCTGCTGCATTTTTCTTCCCATCACAGCACTGTACTGGGAGCTGAGATTCCTCTTCTTCTAGGCTGGTCTTTTAAGCAACAGCCAGACATCACAAACAACAGAAAGCCAGCCAACCCTTTCAACGGGCAATGATAAGCCACTGTTCTAGCATGCAAATTAAAATGTAAACAAACCATTTGCTGCTCCCCCAAATCGTGTGTCAGCTTTGGCAGAAGCTGTCCTGTACATGTGATGATAATGTTACGCCAGGCAGAAATATCCACAATAACTGGGAAGATGTTGTACAGTTAGTTCTAATTGGCAAACATTGGCTGGTACTGTATGTCAGCTCTCAGATCCTATCAAATGTTGAATGCTACATGTCAGACATTATAAATATACCCTGACCTCCTACTGAAAATTAAATGTCAAATCCTATTTCAGAATGTAGAATATTTGCATAGTCAAAGAAATTTCAGGGAATATTCACCAATGACATTAATAAAGAAGAACTTCAAGGATGGGGGTGGAATCATTTCAGCTTCAGCAGAAAGCATGTGGCAATGCTTTTAAATACCTCTGGACTGCTTCTCTGCCCTTCACAGCTAAGGATTTTGAACTGCATAAGGCAAAATTCATTGTAGGGGAACTCTAATGGATCGTTCATGAAAGCATACAAATAAAATTATAGGTCTCAGCTACACAACTCACTGAAAATCAGATTCATGAACCAGATATATACATAACAGGGCAATGACACTCACCTGACCTGCTGCCCGTATTGCTGCCGTTTACTTGGAAGGAGAGGGAAGGTGGCAGCAGTGAGGTCAGCGCAGTACGAACACATCAGTGGTGTCAATCCAGTGTTCTTGCCAGTACATTTCCACTGTGCCAACCTCTTTCCTCCACCTTTTGGTAAGCAGCAGTGACAGGCGGTCAGCTGAGTGGCTCCATCAACTGATGCAGAAAGCTAAAGTCAGTCACCTCATGTGATTTTCCCACAAACAGAGCCAGTGTTTTGTGGTGGTTAAAGTGCCAGACTAGAACCAGCAAGACCAGGATTCTGGTCCCCACATGACAATGAAGCTGGCCAAGTGGCCTTGGGGCAGCCACAGTCTCTCAGCTTAGCCTACTTCACAAGGTTCTTGTGAGGATAAAATGAAGGTGGAGAGAGAACCACATTTGTCGTCTTGAGCTCCTTGGAGGAAAGGTGGGCTATTATTGAAATAAATAAAGACATATGTACACACATAGTACTCTTCATGCCCAGGAAATATACGTAGGAAGCACTTCCCAGCTGCTACTGCTAGAAATTTAGTTCATTTTTGTGACTCTCAGCATGCTGCTCATGATACTGATGATTTGAAAGTATCAGGAGAATTTTAGAAGCTACATGTCATAGACACCACACATTTTCTTTTAAACTCTAGAAAAGAGCGACAGAGTGGCTGAAAAAACAGGCACATCTACAACCATCTAAACAGAACTGAAACATGAAGTTCCCCCCTGTCCCTTTAAAAGGTCAGTGTAGCAAAGCGGCTAGCTTTCAGGAGTACAAGCTGTACCCTGCAATAAACAATAAGGGAACAGAAAGCATGTTTAATACCGAGGAGTTTTTCTATACAACGTTGACTTTGAAATTAAATTTTTAAAAACACATTAAAAATAACCTGAGGTAATGTTTCTTTGGCAGTGGACTGCATTTGGAGTGATATTTCGAGGAGAAGAAAACATTCCCCTCTTCTCTGCTGCAGAACCTTTCAAAGTATGATCAAAGAAAGGGGGAAAAACTTCTGCCTTTAGTTTATATATAAGCAGAGCAATAAAGAGTGAACGAGTATTGCTAACCAATGCTAAAGTTGTCAAAACTCTTCAGTTTATTATCAACTTGAGATAATAAGCTCAAGAGAGACATGAAAATGAGCAAGTGTGTAAAGCTAGACTCTTTGAGCCTGCAATCTTACTGACTTATCTGGGAGTAAATCCCACTGAATTCAATGGGACTTCCTTCCATGTAGGTATATTATAGGATTGCACTGACCATCTGCTTCAACACCCCTGTTTATATGAACAAGATGTTATAAGTCTTCCTCATTACATGAGAACACATCCTGAACTGTGGGGATAGAATTCCTAAATCCAGGTAGTCACCACTGACAAGGGCATTTTTTAATTATTCCAGAATATAAAAGGTATTTTTTGGTTACCAATTTATCATATAGTTTTGTGTTGAGCAACCTAAGATACTTCCACAGAATCCATATGATGCCCTTGTTAGCCTGTTGCTTTCTAGTGTTTCCTGGGAAATCCTTTGTCTTTTCCCCATTTTTTCCCTGCATGTCTAATCAATGGCAATTTTTGTGGGCAGCTTCAACCAGTTTCAACCCTATTAAGGTTTTCAGGGTACCTATGCATTTAAATTAAATGCTTCCTCTTAGAAAGCTCAGCCCATCATATTGGTTCTTCTTAATCTGTGCTGGAGGAGGCAGAATGAATAGGATCCATTTTGCCCCTTGAATAACATCTCTACAATTACCCCAATGTCACTTTCTGTTCTTGCTGGATGTGTGAGAGAGATTTACGATTATTAATACAGTGGTACCTCGGGATAAGTACTTAATTCATTCCGGAGGTCCGTACTTAACCTGAAACTGTTCTTAACCTGAAGCACCACTTTAGCTAATGGGGCCTCCCGCTGCTGCCGCGCCGCCAGAGCACGATTTCTGTTCTCATCCTGAAGCAAAGTTCTTAACCTGAAGCACTATTTCTAGGTTAGCGGAGTGTGTAACCTGAAGCGTATGTAACCTGAAGTGTATGTAACCCGAGTTACCACTGTAGTATAATTTTCATATGTGGCAAAATAGTGATTTTTTTTAAAGTGATATACTCACCCCCATATGCAAAAACTGTAAAGGGCATTCAGGCTGTTTTGGATAAAGAAGCCATTCAAGGGGCAGATCAGAAACTATTCACCACTGATCCCCAGAGCATAGACCAGCAAAAAGCAAGAAAACAGACTGAACTTGCTAAGAGTATTTCCATGAGTTTTGGGTATGGAACTTACTTGTGAATAGACATCACATAAGGATCTTGGCCAGGGGGAAGGGTACCACTGAATAACTTGGTGTGGCATTCAGTATCACTTTCTGCAAACTGAGGAAAAACAGTGCCTTGGCACTTTGTGTGGAAGCACCCACAGGGTGGAAACAGGGGAGCACTAACCACAAGGAAGCCAGTTTGAAATGTGATTAATTACCTGGAGCGATTTACGAGGCTCCCACAACCATTTAGAAATATAGCCAAGTATGGAAAAGATACAGCCCTACCTACTATGAAGGAATGGTTGATAAAATTACTGGACTTAGCAGAGATGGCAAAATTAATGTGTTTAATTAGAGAAAAAACATTACTGACATTTATTAAGGATTGGAAACTTCTTGCGGGCTTTTCTGCTTGAATGAGAAAACGAACTTGTAATATCTGGATTAGAAGATTGAAAAAAAGATTGGCTCATAGAAAATAGAATAGTTGGATGTTAATGAGTGAATACTATATGTAATGGACAGAGAACCTTTTTATCATTCCATGTTCTTTTCTTTCTCTCTCTCATTTTACCTCTTTCTTTCTTTCTTTCTTTCTTTCTTTCTTTCTTTCTTTCTTTCTCCACCCACCCCTTTTTTTCTTCCTTTTGTTCCTGTTCATTTTTAGATTAGATTTTTAAAGTATTTCTTTTACTCCATTGTACAATAGAAAGATACTTTGTACTGGGTAAGACCTTTTGCGTAGCTTTTGATAAGTACCAATTAAAAATATATATTCTACCAAGAAATGTAGGAAAGTGTATATCCCCATTCAGTAAACTGAATTTACCTTGTAGCTGCTGAACAGAACTATAGAGGACACTTCTTTGTAATCAAAGGTACGTAACAGAAAGTTGGAATCCTTTCCCACAGGCAGCGGCATAACTAGCCGCTCGGGTGCCTGGTGCGAATCGTGCGTCCTGTAGCCGGGCATGAAGCCTCTCTGACACCTCCCCCTCAGCTGTAGGGTGGTGAAGGGAGACACGGAGGGCAGACGCAAATCCCACGCTGCTGTTTCAGGCAGCGCAGAGCCTTCAGGTGCCTGCCCAAGCCACCACATCACACACACACACACACCCTCAGTGATGATACCCGGGGCAGTCCCCCACCCCACCCCTTCCTACAGCAGTGCCCGCAGAAGTGGGATGACCCTTTTTCTGCATTCCCTTGGGACGTAATCTGTTGGACGCTGCACACCAGCAGAGAGCAGAGCCAGAAACAAAAGTGGGGAGAATCTGAACCAAGGATGTGTGACAGGACAGCCCCTCCTCCCTCTTGTTTTCTAACAGCCCTTTCATTCTCTCTCTCTCTCTCTCTCTCCGCCATCATCTTTCCCTCCATTTCCTCCCTCATTGCCACCCACATGAAATTAGGCCGCAGGCTGTATGAAAGTGGGCTATGGGCCTCATTAGTTCCCAAACCACACGTTGCCCACCTGCACTCTACTCTGCCGCAGGGTTGGTAATCCTCTGTTTCAAGGCACGGCTGGTGGCAGCTGCTATCAACACCTGCAAACTGCATGTGGACGAGAGAAGACCTGAAACGAAGCAACAGAGCATGGTGACACTAATAATAAGTTGGCAAGCTAACAGTCTTGTCATCCTCATATTTCCACAAGGCAGCAAATATACAAGGCACACATTTGCCATGTTTCCTGTCGCTACAGCCAGTGGCTTTATCAGATGGACACAGCCCTGCAGAGTGAAAAGGCAACCACCATGGTGGTACTGTTGTTACCTGAACCTACTCTTTGTGTCAGATGAACATGCCTCAGGCATTATTTCCCCAGCTGCTCCTCTGTATGAAGGCAAGCCCTAGCCTGAGTCAATTAGAAGTTAATGAACCATTCTAGACCTATTGAAATTCTATATTGCCTTTCCCAATAGCAATGCATTTGTAGGCTACATTCTGTTAACTTATGTGCCCTGCTCCTTATGTTTACAATACGTGGGGAGCAAATGTATTATGGCTTGCAAAAAAAATGGTGGTGCAACTTAAGATTGCTGCACTGCAAAGCACAACTGCAGGTTTTTCTAGGGATGGGGGTGAACTCCCAGTCGCCAAAGGAATTTGTAACCATTCATTTCCTACACATCCTTAATAATGCATTGATTATCCTACTCTATGCCTTTAACCAGGGACAGCCTACAAAGCAATTTCATCTGCTTCCAAGGTCACACCAAATGTTAATGAAGTAAAAAAGGTTGCCTTCAGCTTTCCTCATTCAAAGAGATAAGGTGTTTAAAAACTTGTGTGTCAGAGGAATTCATTTATTTTAAGGTTTGTTTTATATGTAAGGCACAGACAATACCCAAGTGGCCACGTTTTATAACTGTGAAGCAGTAAATACTATATGCAGCTATGTGCTTCTTTTCTCCATTTTCTTTGTTTTTTAAAACCAAAAACAAACTCAAGGAACAGGGGAACTGTGACCCTCCAGGCATTCCTGGACTACAACTCCCATCACCTCTGGGTTGGATTTGGGAGCCCACCAACATCTAGAGAGCACAGATTTCCCAACCTTGCTCAAGAGGCTGCAGGTTGCAGGAGAGGAATAGCCACACAGTGGACTTCTTTTACTTATTCATTCATTTAAGGAACAAAACAACAAAAAAGCAATTTGCATTTCACCAGAAACGGCTCATCAGTGGGACAAAGCCGCTACACTAGCTTTCCAGCTGTTGGTTTGCCGGAGAGGTGATGCAGTGGAAGCTTGGCATGGTGCAAATGCATCAGCAGGAACACCAGATTGGCTGCATCAGTGTGTTTGCACTGTGCTGACCTTCCCACCCTCTCATTCTGAGAAAGTAACAGCAATGCACCTGCTGGGAAGCTAGTTCTCCCCACCCCTAATCAGCAAGTCTGCCTCTGCATTTCATCTTAAAAATATAAAAGCCCTATGCATTCCAGTTACTGAAAATCATATCTAGAGGACTTTATAAACCTTTCCCTTCTTGCTGTTTTTTCCACTACCCTGGTGTTTTCCAAAATGCCTGAGGAAATGTATGGGTTCTCAAAAGTTTTCCCTTGCAAAAGGAGAAAAGGGGGGGGCAGTTTGTGGGCTGGGTGAGCAGGCAAATGGCAAGGAAGGAAATAGTTAAGCAGTCCCTCCCCTCTCCAAATTACAGCCCAGACATGGGTTTTCATTTTTAAAATGATCAGAGGAAGGCTTGATTTGTGTGCCTCCTGTGTGTTGTTCACTTTGACCCTGTAAAGCTATTGTTGCTGGATGACACTGAACTTGTTATGAAACCTGGTCACCTGTGAAGGGGGCAGGTTATAGAAAGAGACCCTTTCTCCCTTTACTCAAAAACTATATGGAGAACAGAAGGGGCCCTAAGAATCCTGAAGCTGGCCACCTCTGCCTTGGAGTACATCTATGCAGCAACTTTAAAGAAGACCAGCATCTACCATGTGTCCAACCCCCACTGTCCATATCTGGCCACAACTTCAGCCCCCTCTGGTTCATCTCCTTGCCCATCCACACCACCTGTTACAGGAATGCCCTGTAACAGGTAATAAACATGGAAAGAGTCATGCTTATTGACTGTCAAAAGGGGGGCAGGGGGGAAGCTCCCAGTTTCATCCCTCTTCCCACACTTCAGTTTAAGACACAAGAGCCAGACTGGGAAAGGTAGGCCATGGATGTCCCCTTAGAAGCTTGTGGCTGGGAAATTGCTCATTCTCTTGCAAACATCACCGTTTCCCCATCTGATCTGCATTACCTTTGCTGAGGCTTCTCAAGCTGTAAAGGTTACATCTCTGTGGTACGGATGGTGGCGGTCACAGGACTAGTAATAATATACTTTAAGTCAATCACACCTGTGGACAGGTGAAACAAAAGTATATCATGGTTGAAATGCAGATGCAAAACTATCTTCCTGCACAAGTAAGGTAGGAAACTGGGTGACCAGAAATCACATTTGCCCACAAGGAATGAAGCCATTGCTAAAAGGTTGTTTTAGTGTCCCTTATGGAAAGGGTGGGCGAAACCACTGAAACCTGATCCTAGCCATGTTTACTCAGAAGTTGGTCCCAAAGTAGAAGACAGTGTACTGAACTACATAATGGAGCAGACTTTAAACTTGTTGCGTCTACTTCCCTCGCCTACAACCCAAGATCCACCAACAATCTCCAAGTGTAAAAGATACAATATGGTCCTAGTTTGCAAATAACATGAAGCCAAACCATGGCTATCCATGAATACTCACTTGGCCACAGCCAAAGCTCATCTGAATCTGAGCTTGTGGTTTGCCTGGGCCACTATGAGTTGCTGTGGGTCACTCATTCACACTTAGATATGGCTTGACCTAACATTATGTGTGAAGTGGGCCAGTGAGAATTCAATGACAGGGTGCTTCTGAACCTTGGTATTTGTTTTCACTTCCAGAAATGAACTGAGGTTGCAGTCCTTTCACACAAAAGATAAACCCTGGTTAAGTTTCTTCATTTCAGCAGCCCCACTTAAGTGGAAAAAGTGATTTTGTTGTTGCCATTGCTAAACAGCTAGGAATCATGAATCCTTGCAGGTTCATTGCAAATCACCCAACTTACCTAGGTAAGAATAAGTCCCAGTAAACTCAATGGGGCTTACCCTTCAACAGACATATACAGGGCTGCACTGTAAATAAGCAAACAATTACAAAGTCTGCTAATTATGCATGTAGCATGCAGCTAAGATGCATAACATACAATTCAAAGAACCCTGCATTTACTCCCAATTAAGAAAAAAGCATGTTAAAATTTCTTTGACGAAAAATTACAGTATTTTAAAAAACTGTATTGAAAGGCTGCTTCATTTTTCTACAAAACCTCTTCTTCCATCTCTCTCTTTTCATCAAGCTTTTCATCCTCCTTTTGGCTAGAAAATGATCAGATAATGTTTTTTCTTCTCGTGACACCATCTTTTCTTTATATCCTTGTTAAAGTGCTCTGCTGAGTTTGCTTCATCCAAGGAAGAATTTTTTGGGTAGCAGCACCAGAGGGGAGGAAAAAATAAAAATACTTCAAGAATCCAACAACACAAGCAGAGGAGAAATTGCATTTGGTTAACAAATGCCGAAAATTGGAAAGATCGAGGGTGTTTGATGGGGCTGTTACTAAGAATCCTACTGTATTGTATATAAAATCCTCATTATTTCTCTCTGTCTCTTTCTTTCACCTATTCTGAAGCACGCTTGTTTTCGCTAATGCTGTTTTTTTACTCGAATGAGTGCACAAAAACATCTTGCAATCATGCTTCTCATAATCCATATTCCAGCACTGCTCTGCGGATTTTAGAACTCCTGCTGGACTCATTCTGCAATGGCCTGGTTCACACATCACATTAAACAGGGAAGTGATGCCCTTCAAATGTTGCTTCATATGTCTGCTCCCATGATCCCTGACCACTAACAAAGCTGGCTGGGGCCGACGGGAGTTGGAGTCCAACAACAATTGCAGGACACTACATTGGCCACCCCTACATTAAACCACGGTTAGCATAACCTATGGTTTAATATTGTTACATGTCATCCCAATCTCCGAGCAGGAATCCAAGCACTTTCTCAGGGTTTGTGTTTCCTTTTGTAAAGGAGGCAAAGCAGAGACTGTGGCGTGTTTATGATATATGGTTAAGAGCACCTGAGCCTACTGTGGAGGGGTTCCCAGCATTACACTCCATGGGGGTCTCTTGCTTCTCCCATAGACAAACTGAACTTGGATCCAACAGAGAAATCACCCATGCTCTCCGTCTGTTTCACAGCCTGCCACAGTTTCTTGCCAGTACTTCACTGCCAAGTGCCATCCTAAAACTTCTGGCCTCTTGCCTTTTGCTAGTTACCTCTCTAGATGAAGGAGGGGCTCACATCCCTCTGCCTTTTGGCACAGAGTAACTACTTTGTTAATCACCCTGCCTCTTTTTGACTTGGCCATCATTAAGCTTTATACCCCTAACAACTCTCACTCAGCAAGCCATCATCAGGTTGGCCTGGCTTGTATTTCTAACATAAGCTGTTTGGTACAGTTTAACTCCCCAAAGCTTGATTGTTGTTGTTGTTGTTTAGTCGTTTAGTCGTGTCCGACTCTTCGTGACCCCATGGACCAGAGCACGCCAGGCACTCCTGTCTTCCACTGCCTCCCGCAGTTTGATCAAACTCATGCTGGTAGCTTCAAGAACACCATCCAACCATCTCATCCTCTGTCTCACTTTTATCAGACCCAGGAATTTACAAACTCGTAACAATATGAATGACCAGGGCATCCTTCAGTGAGAGGGTAAGAGGGGCTTCTTAACAATTTTATAGGCTCACAGAATCTGTAGTCCAGGTTAATAACAGGGACTCAGTCCCATGTTCTTTATTTTGAGGGACCAAACAAGGGTGTCCATTATCTCTGGTACTTTTTGTTCTGCCTTTTTTTTTTATCCCCTCAACATTTTACTTCGCAATAATGAATTGATTAACACAGAACTGGAAGAACTTGGGAGAACACCTGCAGCTTGTATTAGAAGACAGAAAATATGGATGGTTGCTTTGATGGAAAGCTGATTAAATGGGTAAAGGCTCTCAGGATGTTAATGACTATATTGAAATATGGCATCCATTTGCAACTTTCTCAGATGAAAATAATACAATCTGGCATCCACCACGTGCACATGATTGGTTAAGGAACAATGAACTCCACTGTTGAAACCGTTTTGTCCTACTTGAGCAAGGAGGGGTAATTTGTTACTGTTGGGAAGAGATTTAATTTTGTATTTACTGAAATCCAATGAAACTTCCTATTTAAAAATCCAACAGTTTAATGTGACATGCACACCAGGTCAATGTGTCCATTCCACATCTCAAATACACTCTAGCAAACCATCTTTACAAGTAAACTCATCTATAAACATATCTACAAACTCATCTATAAACATATTTGCTCAGAAGAGAATTCTGATGATTTCCATGGGATCTGCTTTCACCCAACAGAAACTTAAAGTGACCTTCTAATGTAAAAGTTTGCAATGTGTTACTAACTTTCTTCCAATGAAGAGAAGCTGCTGGTTTGAAAGAAATACAGAGCTGTTGAGAAAGGCAGGAGTTAAAGAAGGAAAGGCTACGATTTTGATGCTCCAAACAATCTGATCCGTTATTTATGCCATATGGCCTGCTTTTAAAAAAAGTATTACTGCTAGCTGACATTATCCTGGGTTGAAGTAAGTTTGATGCACTTAACACTTCCTTTCCCAGCCTTCAATAATAATGACAATAGCTGTTTAAAAATCCACCCAGCATTCTTGCAGAGCTGGCTGGTACGTTATTAATTGATATCATCCTCCTATGGGATGTACACGGGGTGGAGCAGGGTAGAAAAGAAGTTGAATGCAACAAAACACAACAAGAAAAGCAGAGAGATGTGTAGCAATATGATTGCCAAACACTTACATACAGACGACTCCTGAATGCTTTGTTGCTGCAGTTCATAATTCAATTATTCCGGCCGGAGTTCAACAAATTTCCATAGGGTGACTGCGGAGTCTGTAGCTTGTGGCCGGCAACCTGAGGTCCTTAGTGTCTAATTACCATCATTCCCCATCCCCATTGTGACATTCAGAGGCTGCTACCATGGACCAAACACACACGCATAATCCCCCGGCAGTTTATGTCCTGTCACTCTGAGTCCCCGTGCGCAGCAATGCTCAAGGGCTCGCTCATTAATTTGAAACAGGAGGACCAGAGAAGAGAATTGCCAGTGACCAGATGACCCTTTTCTCTCCGTGGAGATCGAGTCGCCAAAGCACGAGCGAGGCTCTCCTTTCGCCTCCCTCCCTGGGCAGCGCCAGGACCTTTACTTAGAAAGCAGGAGTGGAGGAGATGGGGGCAGAAGTGTCCAAGTTTTCCAGGCACTCCGGGCAGGGCGGGGACGGGTGCTTCGCCTGGAGTTGCCCTCCTCCAAGTACCCAAGGGGGGCTGTTCTTTTCCGCCTCCCTAGATAGACCAGATTCTTTTGTGGGGCTTTGTCTTACCGATCTCCCGTGCCTTTGCTTCCCTTCTCGCCCCGCTCGCCGGGGCTTGACTCCTCTCCCCGCCTCAGTCCGACGCTCCGTCTCTGGCGCCCGAAGTTTGCAGCGCCTCTTCCATCTCCGGGACGAGGGAGGCGCCGGCGTGCTCACCTGCCGAAGCTCGCCCGGCCACTGAGCGGGAGCGGGCAGAGGACGCCGAGGGGAAGGAAAGAAGGCAGCGGGGGAGGGAGGGGGAGGGCACCAGGAGCCCCGCCCACTCCTGCCCGGCGGGGCGGGGCTTCGCTCGGAATCTCTTCGGAACGCCGGCGGGCAGCCGCGGTGGGAGGCATCCCGACGAGGAAACGAGCGCTTCTGAACATGTGCAGAGAGCCCCGCAGCTATGCCATGAATGACGTCGCTGTGGGGCAGGCGTCAGCCCCGGGAGGCGCCTCCCTCTTCGTAACTGAACCGGAGTGTGAAAAAAGGAAGAGAGAGGCGCACTTCGGCCCCGCGGCCCCGCAAGTGTGTCTACTCAGGAGTAAGACCATTGAGTTCAGCGGGGTTTGCACTCAGGTAAGTGCCGAAGGGATTGCAGTCCGATGACGAGCCACAGGTTTATCGTCTCGGGTGAAAATCCATGAAAGGGAAGGGGATGGTGATGGGGGGGGGCGGTTCAGATAGATTCAGATGGTTTATATCATGTCACAACAAAGTGGGTTTTCTGTGAATCCGAGTGGGTCTCTCGCGGTTAATGTCTAAAAAGACAAGCTCTCCAAGTGCTATGGCGACCTAAACGACTTTCCATGTCGCTTTTCATTCAGGACTTCTAGGTGTCGGTGTTATTGGTTTTTTAATAAAGAAACAGAACTTTATTGGACAATTAGTTCCGATTGAGCACGAGTAGCGGCCTAATCCGGACAGTGATGCGGACCTCAGCCACATAATGCTCCTTAGGCGAAAGCTGATCATTCTCATTTATAGATAGGTAGCCGTGTTGGTCTGCCATAGTCAAAACAAAAAAAATTCCTTCCAGTAGCACCTTAAAGACCAACTAAGTTAGTTCTTGGTATGAGCTTTCGTGTGCATGCACACTTCTTCAGATACACATTTCTCATTTATGTTCGCGTTGGGGAGGATGCAGAATCCAGGGCAAGCGTTTACTTCAAACAGGATCAAGTGGGAAAGTTTGCTGTTGCTGCTTGTCCAGGACTGCGCCACTTCTAAAAGCCTGGAAAATGTGTGTGTGTCTCTTAGTGCCCAACAACAACAACGTCATGTGTGCCTGGAAAACTAACATGACAGGAATATGGCTAGGTTGAACACTGATGCTTTTCTACGTGCAGGAAGCCTCTTTTTTTTAAAGGGGGGTGTATTCAAATATGCAACTGCAACAGAATCTGCTAAATGTGTGAACTGGTGCTTTATAAGGAAACCAGTAAATGGGGTCTAATCTGGAGACCCTGCAACGATGGTCTGTGAAGGCTGCTATGAATCCATGATGCATCTGTCTTCCAGAGTAGTCCCATTAGGAGGAACGCAACTGATCCACAGTAAGTAGTTTGTGCGTGGCAGCCGAAAGAGTTATTGCAGCTGCTATTGAAGAAAATGAACCGAAAAGCAGCCTTATTTCTGCCTCCCAGACTCTTCTATATTCTTACATTTAAAGATGTTTGAGTTAATATCCCGTGAGACTCCAGAATTCTGTTGTAGTTATATTAGTCCAACACTTGCCAGATCAGTGTTGCTACTTGAACTTTATCCCTCTCCTTCAACTTGCCTGAGGAGTTGGTAGGGGGGGCGGGGTGGGTGGGATGACAGAGGTACTTACAAAAAGATGTGATAAAACAGAATTGCAAAATGACATTCGAAGTCATTCTGGATCATGAGGACAGACCAATTGCCCTCCTCCACCACCACCACCACCACCCCAAAAAAATTGCAAGAACAGGTAATTGTTGACACTTCAGAATGACATGGCTTAACTTTACAGCTGAGTAGGGATTTAAAACATGGCCTCTAGTCCCAGGAGTGGCTCACCAAGAATTGCTGCTTACCAGGAAGAGGAGTGAGGTGGTGTTGAGTCTGGGGCTGTATAGACACATTGGTGCATGCACCAGGATGGTTCTGCCGGTATGTCTGCCTGGCCCCAACCTTGCTGTCATCTCATCCTGTTCCTCCCTCTCCTGGTGAGTGGCAGTGACCCCGCTTCTGGGAAGCTATGGCTGCTCACCGCCCCACCACACAAGCCACCCCTCTGCAGTTCAAGTCCACCACTCTAACCACTGCACCACACTGACTTATAATACAAAAATAATAATAATTGCAGCTTCCACAGACCTAAATTCTAATGGCCTTGTACCAGGGAAGCAAAAATAGTACATTTCCAAATTTCCTCCTAGGTGCAGTTTTCATGCACTCCCTGGCAAACTCCTGGAAATTTAGAGGGACTTCTGAAGAAGCTGTCTGGTGCAATGCATGATGTTTTGAGCAAAGGTGAGGTGAGGAGAGAAGCAGAAGCCCTTGTCCAAGTCCTTACGTACTCCTTGTGATTTTATCACAGTCAATGTGGTTAAAAAAACAACAGCCCTTCTTGGTTAATGAGCATTGCCTTCTGACATTTCAGAAAGTCTTTGCAGATGGACTTTTTTTGCATTTGAAAATAGCCAGCCGTAAGAGTGTTCAGCTGCCAGAGCCATGTAACTCTCATTCTAAAGGAACTACATTGACGCCCTGTTTGCTGCTGAACTCAATTCAGGGTGCAGGGGCTCACCTTTAAATATCCAACAGGACAATTCTGTACACTAGAAACTGGTGTAATACTAAGTTAAGCTGGAGTAAAACACACCACACTCAAACACCAGTCTAGAACCAGCCTGAGCTTGGCAGAGGGAAAACAAGCCTTTCAAATAGTGTTTGCCATCCTTTTTTCCAGCTAAACTTGCACTGAGTTCCCAGGTGACATGAAAGAACTGAATGGGCTTAGGGTCCAGTCTTTGTCCCCCTTTTTCCCATCTTGCCCCCGCCATGACCCCAGAAGGGCTCTTTTCAGGTCTTACACCAGCTTAAGATCTTCCAGACTCCGCTCAGCTGGAGATATGTTGCTGAGCTGAGGATGGGGAGTTAGTAAAAGGCAAAAGATTTATACAATCTTAAAAGAAACCAGAGTTACTTACACTGGTGTAGTCCAACCTCCTGGCAGAGCCAAAGATCTGATGGATTCTAACCCTGTTTATCCTGGCTTATTTTCCTGTAGGATTGCTCCCTAAATGATTTGGGGCCAAAATATCTAAAAAAAATAATCTATACCTCCATACATCATGCATTCTTTTTGGCTCCAGGTTATAATCTTTGTACTAAGCCAGCATTCTAGATGTAGGTATGTGTTGCTGATGGAATGATTATATTCCTCTTCCATTTATTGTACAACTCATTTGTTTGCTTCGTAATGTCTTTGTAATTGTAAATTGCTTTGTTTGCTGTCTTGAAATCCACTATTGCACCAAGAGTATTTCATCATTTGAAAAAGAAATAAACAAATTTAAATAAATACAAGTTCTGTATGTAGTATTAATAATATTAATTATTTCTCTTTGGGCACAATTTGCTCATCTGATCCTCCCCTCAATGTCTTGAGCTGGCCCTGTTTAGAGAACAAATCACAATCCCTCGCTTCTTCAAATGACTTTTGAAAACAAGCATTAGGGAAAGTAAATAATTAGATGCGCTATTACGAGCGTGCCTCCTGTCTAAGTGAAAATAACCTTAGATCATATTACAGCAGCAGCTGCAGCCATTGGGCATATAGTGAAAGCGCAAACTGAATCTGCACTGATCACAGTTGCTACACTGATAGAAGAGGATACAAGAACGAAGTCAACACTGCTACTAAGGAGGCTCACTTCACATGATGTACCATTATACATAGGGGAGTTGAGAGGGAATGGCAGCTGGCAGTGAGCAGCCACCATTTCCTCCGAATATGCCCTTGTGTATGATGCCGCAAATCCAGGGGTTTGTCAGCAAAGTGCCCACGCACATATACCCACCAAGGCTTTCTCACCATCGCACCCCCAAAAAATAGTCTTATAGTCTTGAAAGACATGTTCTGTTGAAGCTAATACCCTTGGCTGTGATATATGGTTGGTTGTGGTGAGTATTTGTGGTGCCCACAACAGTTTCTCTGGTTTTAAGTGCGCCCAGAGGCAAGAAAAGGTTGGTGACCATTGTTCTGCATCATGAAGTAGTCCTGTCCCAGAGCAATGGTGGTGGGGTGGAAAAGAGTGTGGCAAGAGGTGTCCGTTGTGATGAATGCCCATCTGCCCTTTTGAGCCAAAAGTTCTCCTCAGATAAGGTTACGCTCAGCTCCAAAAGATGGTTAATCAAGTCCCTTTATAAGCTGAGGCCTGCAAGGACTCTTCCCTCTCTCTCCTCTGCGGTGGGGTTTTTTCCCCCTTGCTCCCTTTCTTCTCTGATTTCCCCCCAGCTTCCTGTGAGATGAGTGATTATATGCTGTTGCCAAAGGCCACACAGAAGTAATAATCATTCTGCTAACTGCTGACGGCTTGTTATTGAGCATGATTAAACTGTGGTGACTGGCTTCTATTGCTGCTAGGTTAAAACGCCTGGTAAAAAAATGTGTCTATAGAAACAGCACTAAGTTTTTGCCAAAAAACAAAATAAAAATGGGTCAGTTCCTTGATGCGTCACACCATCACAACTGCCAAGTTGAGCTGGAGGAGGGGAGGGGCACTGGCCCTCATCCTCTTTTCATGTGCAGCAATGTTCATTCCACCAATGTTGAATGGTAGGAGCTGGAAAAGCACAATTTGGTAAACGTGCTTTGAAGCCTAGTTTGGATGTGGAACCCTGATAACAAAGGATTCATCAACACAGGGAGGCTTCTAAACATGCTTAGTCGAACACACAACTGGAGATGGGCAGGGGCAGGGATGTCCGAGACTGGGGCCGCACATGTGGCCCCTGAGCCCATACTGGCATTCCAGCTAGAGCCATATTCCGATCAGTTCCTTATGTTATTATAGAATTAAATTATGGGATACTGTCACATTTAAGCTTTGAGAAACATCCAGAAGGGGTAGTTCAGGACTGTAACTATCTTCTGGGTAGGATTCAACAGCACTGGGAAATTCAGGTTGTCTAGTTAAAGTGCATATGAGCTCTTCTGCAAAGAAATTGGACCAGGATGGGCAATGCCAGCAATGTCAGTTATAGGATGTAATGTGGAAATTGGGGGACTTCCTTGTATGGCTATCAGCAACAGGTGATTAGAACAGCTGTTGGTACAGATCCAGCCTTGCCCCAAAGTATCCTAGATATTATAATGACACTGCTGTGCTCAGAATACCATTTCTGATTTCAGAGCAAAGCTATCAACGTTTCCTGGCAGGGCCGGCCCTCTCATGTGGCAAGGTGAGGTGACTGCTTTGGGCAGCAGCATCCACAGGGGCAGCAAATCCGGCCTCCAAGGAATGCATTGCATGTAGATCTTCACTCCCCAGCTTGTTCCTGGCAGGGGGAGTACATGGGAAGCCATTTTGTGGTTTCCCTCAAGTGCCAAAATGTCTTAGGCCAGGCCAGTTTCCTGGTACATTATTAAATACTTGTCACTCTGTACTCATTACTTAGCTCAAATAATGTGTAAGGTTAGCCTTAGATAGTGGGGAAATTCATGCTAAGATTGACATGCAGCACACACGCTCATGTGTGTCCTCCAAGGAAGCAAAGAATAATCACCAAACATCCCTTTTTGAGGAACTTTTGATTCTGAACAAATTGATTTTATTGCCTGTGTTTGAAGACTGAAATTAAATTTTGCATGGATTTCTCACACACTACAGCTGCAGGGTAGTAGACTTTGTTTTTCATCACATTGCCCTCAGATTGTAGCTCTTTGTTTCTGTAAAAACTGTTTTAATCAAACATATCTTTCAGCTCTGAGCTGAGGTTCCTCTCAGGCTATATAGCATCATTTTCTACATTGACACCACTGGATTCTTCTCTGTATGCTCACTCAAATCTTAATCACTCCATTTTATTTCAGGTGCTTTTAGACACCAATGATTTAGCAGCACCCAATCATTCCTGTTCTCTTTCAAGACGCAAGTAGAATAGCAACTCTGCTTCTATAGACTGCAGGAATCCAAATAACCTTCTGTAGTCTGGTGGGCAGCCCCCTTTCCCTCACCACAAATGATAGAGTTGGGGACATTTTTATTGGGACTACTGTGTGTGGCGAAAGGATTAAAAACTTTCCCTCTTGTTGCGCTCCCAGTTATGATTCTTCTCCCGGGGAGGGGAGAAAATAAGTGATATAAAGACAATGCTATTTGAAAAGTGGAAGGTTAAGTGATACCCAAATAGGTGAGATGAGCCATAGAAAAAGAAATGGCTACTGTAATCTATATAGGCTGTACTGTACTAACAACCTACTAAACAGTTGTGCAATGACAATGGGGTAGCTACACCTGGGGAAATTGCACAGCTGTTGCATTGATTTTAGAAATGGTCAGATTTTCTGATTTCATGGGGCAGAGGAGGAACTTCAACAGACATTATTCTGGATTAATTAATTAGATTTCTATACTGCCCTTCATCCAAAGAATGGTTTACAATATAGAAACACAAAAATACATATCATAATAACGAACAAAAACAATACCCCCATACAGAGTTTAAAATGTCACAGATTGTTTAATTAGCCAAAGGCCTAGGAGAAGAGGAATGTTTTTGCTTGGCACCTAAAGATATGTAATGAAGGCACCAGGTGAGCCTCCCTAGGGAGAGTATTTCAGAAGCCACTGCAGAAAAAGTCAGTTCTCATGTTGCCACCCTCCAGACCTCTCATGGTGGAGGCACATGAAGAAGGGCCTCAGATGATGATCACAGAGTCCAGGTCAGTTCCTATGGAAAAAGATATACTTGAGGTAGAAGATGGCATGAGAATATTTTATTCACGTCATTGTGCAGATGCCTCCTTAAAAGTGAGTGAACAAAGTGTGGCTTTTCCATAGTAAATACTCAGTGTGGAAGCATCCTTCATCATATTCTCCACTGGATAAACAATTGCAACACATTTTCTCTAAATTTAGGTTAATCTCCATCTTCAAAGCACAGTGGTCACTGGATAAGACATTTTTCAGTTCTTTTGGAGTCAGTGTCCCTTTTGTAAACCATGAGAATTGTGCTGCTTTAATATTCCTATTCTTGTTTTTGCTCTGGGAATTTGTTTTTTTCCTGCCTACATCCATTTTCACTCTGGTACTGGTTAGTGACACATGACAACACACTGTCTAAAAATGGGTCTGATTTTTTTCTCCACATCTGAACTCCACTGAGCATCAGGTGTTTGAAAATATAAGCTTGCCTGCATGCCTGTCAATACCTTTATGGTGCCTGCAAAAAATCTCCGTAAATATTCCCTTAAAAATCCATAATGCACAAGAAACTGTTTTCCCCGCTCAGTTACAGTTTGCACTCAGTGTCTCATACATTGGGCATGGCTCCCTTAAAGATGCTCATTTTTCATTGGATGCCAGGATTGGATGCCCCCACCTCACATTGAAGAGGTGGGGCAGTGGCTGTTGTAGGTGCCTTTTATCCCATTGATGGGTCTGTTGATTGGGGGGGGGCACACACACACACCATTTTGTTGTCCTGCCTCTTATTTTGCTCTTTTAGATGTGGCAACCATTATGCCATGCTGACATAGCAGCCATTTTGTGTTACAGTGCACCCTTCACTGCAGCCATTTTGTGACTGGCAGCTAGAACACTATCTCAAAATTTCATATGTGTCCATTGGCCCCCAAAGTTTGGTGATCTGGTTTGTGTGCAGAAAGTTCAAGTCACACATGTAGTAGCAGATTTATTTTATACTGATTTAAAACTTCATGGCTTCTCCTAAAGAATTCTGTACTTTGGCAAAGCTACTGACAATACAGCTAGCAATCTTTAGCCCTTACAGAATTTCATTTCCCAGAGTCCTCTGGGGGAACAGGAATGGCCAGCCTAAATCTATGGTATGGATAGACCCAAGATTCCGGTAGTGTGGTGTCCCTTTAATTGTCTCTGCACATAAATTCATTCACTAATAATTAGAGAGCAGCAAAATGACTGCTTTAAGTAGAAATTGCACATAAATGATTATGCCTTCCATCTTTGTTTATAGATCAATATTGTTCCATCCCCGTTGTGCCAATTTAGTTTTCAAACACTGTTCTTGCTGTGGAAGGAATAAATGTATGGCAACAGGCTTCTTTATAATTCTTGCTCATTTGCTAGCAAATCAGCCTTGCAAAATGAAATTGTTCTTTATGTGAAAATCAATTGCTTAATTGAATATACTTGCCAAAAGAAATAAAAAGGAAAGTGCCCTGGTGTGCTGCTTTAATACTTATGCTTACAAATCCTGCTCATGGTTGCATGCATTATAAAAAGAGTATTTATCTTCTATGTCTTGTCCATAATCTCATACAGTGGGATCTTAATAAGAATCCTTACTAAGAATTCAGAGGGGACTGGGCACCAGTTTAATGAAAGTTGAGCATCTTAGTCAATTAGTCTCTTTGATAACCAAATACATTCTTTTATAGGTATGTGCAACTTTAGAGTAATGGGTGATAAGGTAAGCATTATTTTGGACTATTCAGCAAAACAAAACAAAATGTCATTCAGTAAAAGGCCTACATACATTTCTTCAGACATCTCTTTTCATCAGTTTTCTTACCCGCATAATAAGTTATGATGTATTTGGAACAGCTAGTACTAAAAAAAGAAAAGGGAGGAAAAAGCATATTCCATCAGAGAAACTCAATCGGTTCCTTAAATGATTTGGGCAATATGCAATGTTGCAGCATTCTGGAAGATCAATGAACATGGACCAGCAGTGCCTAGATGGAAGATCACTGGGATACACATAGAAGCAGCTCTGAACTTTCTAAAAAGAAGAGTTGGGTGTATAAGGATGGTGGGTATCATTTCAAAATGGCTTTGAATAATGAGCCCCATTTGCGTGTGTTAAGACTCAGCCAGTCTTCAGTTCATGAAAGAAAATGGAGGAGGCCCTTAATGAAATTGGCAGGGAGGCCCAACCCCCCTCATTTTAGCCAAATGATGGGCCTCCACTATAGCAGTAGATAAGGGAGCTGTCACAAAAAATAAGTGGGCTGGTCTTCCTGCAATTTGAAAATATTGGCTCTACCAGCAGAATTATATGTTACACTCCACACTCCAGACAACATTGCTATGCAAAACATAGTCACATTGTGACATTATCTCATTGTATGTTGACCCACCACACACACTGGCTGTTTCTGGCAAGAGTCAGAAACACACAGCATGCTCACACCAGTGTATGAGGTCAAGTGAAGCTACAGTGTTATGGGGAAGCAGCCCCGGAGGGAATGTATTGTTGCAGGTTTGTGGGGTCAGTCTACATGATGCCCTAAGACCCTCCCAGTTCTTGGGTTCCTGTATCTTTTGGGGAAGAAGGTATGAGAGCAAGCCTGGCAAGCCAATTTCTTTGTCTGGGAGATGGTTGAGGCTGGCTAGTTACGCACCATGATTCGCATAACCAAAGGAGTTGCGCTGTGCCATGGGGGAAATGGCTGTGCTTTTCCCCTTCCCATTGGGCTGGTAGATAGAAGAACAATAGGCAAGCAATTTGGGGTGAACTGAGCACAAAGCAGGCTGAGAAGCTGGAGATACAGAGCCATGCTTGACTTGTGCTGGAATTCAAGGCTATGACTAAGGGAGAAGCAAGATCTGTTGGGGGGGTTAATGCTGTGAGCTGCTTCATCTTATGCTCAGGTTGTATAGATGTGTAAATAAAACCATATATCCTAAAGACACCACAGTCTCCACTGACCTTCATTTCAAGAAAACTGAATCCTGGGTAAATGCCTGGAACCTCTCGAATCTCTCACTGCTCAGAGATTGAGGTGGTATGTAATTGCACCATGTTGCTCTGGCCTTTGTGTTTCTTCTGTTGTCAACCAGTGGGGAATCTCTTTTGCAGCATTGCAAACTTTTCACGTTTTCCTGCTTAAAGCTCATGCCAGGAGGCACTGCCTAATCGCTTCAAGATATGAGGATGCTGTAAACTCCCAGAACAATTCATGGAGTACAGCTGGGCAACTGTCCAAGACACCGACCATTTAAGAAGCCACAACAAAGGACACCACAGGGGCAAGCACACAGTCCTGGCCGTTGTGCCGTCAGCGGCTGAAAGATAGGGCAAGCATGCTTTCTGCATTGCATTCAAAGAGAAATACAATTCTGAGTCCAGCAGGGTGAAGAGAAAAGGCAGTCTCTAGAGATCATGATGCAATTACTGTACCAGAAGAGATCAGCTGTGGCTTTTTCTTCAGTGCACACAATGCACTAAATTGCCTCCTTCAGAGCAAAGTACACGGTAAAATAAATAAATAAAACCTAATAGATGCTCTGGAGCTCTGCATTGATACAGGTACCCAAATAGAATGTGCAGGTTTCGTCTTTGCCTGCCCACACAGACAATGCTGGAATATCTCATAGCCTCCCACTGTTGATCGTGGAAGGGAGAGAGCAAAAGAGACAGGCTGGCTCATTAGCTCAACAGCTGAACGGTTGTCAGTGATGTGGATTTTCCAGGAAAGGTTGAGAATCAAAACATTTAGCACCAGCTGCCCATGAAATCCATGTCACATACGGCTTCAGCCAAGTCTTGACTTTGGTGAAGAGGCTGGTGGGCTGGTGTCTTGCCCAGCATCTGTAGCTATGTCTGTGGAAGAGCCCGTAGAGCTTCTCACACCTCAGCAGATACCACAGAGAATGAAGTAGAGCTAGATGCCATGACTGAATGAAAAACGAAGATTTGACTTTTAAATTTTCCTTTCTTGCAGAGGAAATTCATCCTTGGAGGGAAACATGTAGTGAAATTATTTGAAGGGGGGAGGATCTATGGAAAAATGAATGTGTAACAAGAGAAAATGTGTGCAGTACGTGTTCATTAGGAGAAATTTGCACTACAATGCTGCTGAATTTTCATGGGGATTTTTTTCTTTTAAAAAATGCAAACTGAAGTGGAAATGTGGAAAGCTGAAGTTAAGGTTGGAAGAATGGAGAGAAACCGAAGCTGACAGGTTTGTCCATCCCTTTGTGTAACCTCCTCACCAACGAATCACAACAAATGCTCAGTAAAGTATAGTCTAACTTTGGCATAAATGTTGTGCAAGCAAATCAGGAGGCGTGCTCTATAAACAGGTCATCTGGAGGAGCTCTATCTCTAAACAGCAGCTTCCTACGCCGCTAACTATGCTTTTGGGAACTGAGCCAGACATAGAGAACGTAGGGCCTTGGAAGGAAAAGAACAAAGAAGCTGTGCAGGATTTTTGCGCAACCTTCCCTAGACAGCCATTGGTCTTTGCCATTGGTGCTGACTCTGCAAGTAATCTTCTGGTCTGTCATTTGAATTTACAATACAATCCTTATCGTGTAGTAACTCAGCAGTATCAAGGACCCCAGGAAATCCTTTATGCCTGGAATTGATTTTATGATGTAGCTCCTGCACTTGGAGGATCACAGTGCTTTCTGATCCCCAAATATGCAGATTCCGTGGTTTGCTGCATCAAGCATTTTTCCCCTCCGCCCTCTTCCCTGCTGGCTGCTTTGCTTACCATGTAGCTTGGTGAAGAGTTATAGAGAACTTGAAAGCTTGCCGAGTATTTTGTGACATTTTGGTTTGCCTAGTGAAGATTCCCACCCCCCTAGATGTGGATTTTGGAACAAATTTATTTTACCAGCTGTATTTCCTAGACAAAAGATATAGAATACAATGCAAACAAGCTTTTTTGAAAGAAAACTTTAGTAGGCTGGTAACTTTTCTTCACTACACAATGTTATTGGTGTCAAAACACCCCAACAGCAAATCAGGATGAAGGCTGGTTGTTGTATAATCTCCCAGCAAAAAAAATCAGAATGTCTTCCTCAGTCAAGACAAAATACTGAGCTCAGCGCCCGCCCCCCCAGGCTTCGGGGTGCAGGCAGCTCTCTAACCCTATAGGGCGAAAAATACGGTAGATATTTTTCCTCTGCATAAGCTTTATGACAGCAAATCAAAGTGAATGTTAAATAAATAGGTCATCTGGAAGAGCTTTGGATGGGGGCTTAAAATTGCAAACTGGCCATTGGCGGCAGGCCCCAGTTTATTAGATTTCTCCTACAAATGGTAAATCTGGATTAAATTTGGGAGATGGATACAGACTGGCACAGGGCCACTGAAAAATGGGTAGTGTGGATTAGTGATGTGCCATGCCCATAGCCAGCAGGGATTTCACACTCCAAGCTTCCATGAAAAAAAGAGCAGGTTTCTAGCCCTCCTAGAAAGAAAGGTTTGACGCAAAATGTACAAGTATCTTCTGTGTGATTTTTGTCAGATGAGACAGCTTGGCTACACCCACTTTCCAGTGTTCTTAGCTAATGAATGAAGTCAGATCTGTAAGTGATGAGTGAATTGTTTGACACAGAAGCAGGGAAAATGCACTAAGTGTAGCAGGGAACAGCAGATTTATAGGAACTTTCCGAAGCATTTCCTGGTCACTTCCCTAACCACAAGAAGCCCCTTTCTTTTTAAAAAGTGGATTTGTTGCACAAATGCCATAAAACACTTCACTTTTATTTCACTAGCCTACATTTGCTGCTATGTGCTTGAATCTTTTGTGTCAGCAAAAGACTGAGAGTCTGGAGTTCCCCTCAGAAGCTCTTCTGGTAGACAACAATGATTGATCCAGTTCAGGAGCCTTGGTCTTTGCAAGGGACCAGCTGGATCATGATGTACAACATATTGTTTTCCGAAACCTATTTGAACCTGGCAAACAGTCCTTTTGACAGAGCTTAAACCAGACACTTCAAAGTAATTTCACCTCATTTAATTTTGATTGCCTCTCTGCAAGCAGTAAATGACAAAAGGCTATACCTTCGCTAAGAGATTTTAGCTGCAATTACCAATGATGGCTTTCATGTTTCCTTGTTTTGCTTGCGCAATTTCTAGCAGTTGGAAGAAAATTAAGGGGTTCTATCAAGACGTATCTTGGACACATCAGTGTAAAGGTAGATCAATTTTCTTTTGATTAGGTCAATCCAGAAAAAGAAAAAGAAAAATACCTGTGTACATTTGAAGTGCTAGGAGGTGCAACTGATGGGAAACAAAGATATAGGCAGTTTTATGCTTTACAGGTCATTCTCACATTGAATTTGGTACCCATGTATGGTTATCAAAATACAAAAGCCCCAAGCCTCTCATTTAATGTGAAAGGACAACTCTGCTGGCGTGAAAATGTACCACATGGTTTACCTGACTCAGGTGTTCATTGGTTGTAGCTGTTGCCACCTTACAGTGGAAGCAGCAACCATGCCATGAGATACTTACGAATTTGGGAGAATGGGATGGGACAGAGCAACCAGAAGGAGCCAGTGGAATGGAAGGGGAAGATCTTTTATTTCATACTTTGCAAAGTGGAATGCAAATAGGGATATGTGAATCTGTCAATTTCTGTTTCTTTCAATTTCTGATTCCCCCCCTCCCCCAACCTTAAGTTCATTTCTTCATATTGGTTTGCGTATTGGTTTGCATCATGAAAATTCACCAGCATTTCAGTGCAAAGTGCATATTGCAAATCAATTCCCCAAATATAATGCAATTTTGATTGTTCTTTTCACAAATCTTTCACACATTTTTATAACACTTTGTCTGAGTGCATACATTTTTGTACACACTACTTGTCTGGAGAACAGCATTGCAAAATTCAGAGGAGCATGAATTTTGAAGGAGAGCAGTGTTTCGGTTTGCATATTGCTATGCAAGTGTGAATTAGGTTGGTTTGTCTTTAAATGAGAACAGAACTGAATACCTCACCCGTCCCTAGGTGCACACAATTCATCCCAATAGTTGGGCTCTCATTCCTTTGTGTCACAGCCAGCAAGTACATTACAGTTTCCTTCTCAATTGTCTTTGTTGCTGTCCGTGTACATACTGCAATTGCCTTCCACAATTCCTGATGTACCCCCTTCAGGGACATGATATTCTCCATTCAGCCACACCTAATTACCCTCCCACACACACACACAAACACAAGCACCATATGCGAGGGGGGGAGGGAGTTCCATATGCCAAGGCTTGTTCTCACACAGTCACCACTGCCAACAGCATTGTTGTAGCCCACATAAAGGGCTGCTGAGATTAAACCAATTTACTCCTCTGCAGGACAACCATTTAACTGAACCAAAACAATCCGCCTCGTCCTAAAGTGAGGGGGAAATGCAAAATAAAAAGCCCACGCTGATTAAGAAGTGAGAAAGGCACCACACTGCCCTGTTATGTAGAATAATTATATCAGTAGCCTCCAAGTGGCTTTGTCAGGAGCCATAGGAAAACCCTAGAGAATAGGCCATCAATGTGGATGGTCAGTTCATAGCTTCATATCCAGCTACAGAGTGAGAGGACATGAAGAAAGTGGCTCTCACAAATTTGTGGCACTGTGTTTATCATACCCTAACACAGGGGTAGTCAACATGGCACCCTTCAGAAGGTTTGGACTGCAACTCTCATTATGCCTAATCACTGACTGGGGCTGATGGGAATTTTAGTCCACAACATCTGGTAGGTACCATATTGGATACCCAGGCCTTATATGTAAAAATGGCAACATACAAGATGATCTAATGGAATTAAGGTAAAGGTAAAGGTACCCCTGCCCGTACGGGCCAGTCTTGACAGACTCTGGGGTTGTGCGCCCATCTCACTCAAGAGGCCGGGGGCCAGCGCTGTCCGGAGACACTTCTGGGTCACGTGGCCAGCATGACAAGCTGCATCTGGCAAGCCAGCGCAGCACACGGAAACGCCGTTTACCTTCCCGCCAGTAAGCGGTCCCTATTTATCTACTTGCACCTGGGGGTGCTTTCAAACTGCTAGGTTGGCAGGCGCTGGGACCGAGCAACGGGAGCGCACCCCGCCGCGGGGATTCAAACCGCCGACCTTTCGATCGGCAAGCCCTAGGCGCTGAGGCTTTTACCCACAGCGCCACCCGCGTCCCTCTAATGGAATTAGTCAGATGAAAAATAGTTGAAATAGTGGGTGGAAATGCCAGTTTTTGACAGTAAGTAGTGAAGATATCACATAGGAATTAATATAGTAATTACTCTTTTAAAAATAGGTTTGTATTGATTTTCCTCCACTGTGTTCCTTTTCCAGGTAATTGGTTTACCTATCCATAGAATTAAGAATTCTATATTTGGCAACCAAGGCACTGTTGTAATTTTCTTAAAATGAGAAGAGGCTTAAATTTAAACACTTCCCATGCCATGTTATGATTTAACCATTTTTTATTGAGGCTTTAATGAATTAATTTCAAACAACTAACCCTAATAATTGCAAAAGGGGTGCCAATTTTTCAGTTGTGTATGTGTAATTGTACAGCAGCCTTCATCCTCCCTTCCCAGTCTCTCTTCCCTCAGCCAGTCCTAAAAAATCCACAGACACTATATTTTGGGATCCTGCAGGCTGTATGTTTATGCAAGTAAACATACACCAGAGACCACTTCTAAATAGCATTTTACTTTTTTGAAGTAGGTGGTGATCTGTCCTTAAATTGCCTAGGAACAACATTCAGTACGTGCCTCAAAGCTTAGCCAGCTTATGCATAGATCATTGACTTGTAGGCTATAGGTGCTACAGTATTTTGTTCCTCACAACTAGGACTGCTTCTGCAAAGGAGAAATAAATAAATCACTCCATGTAAGGCTTCCGACTGACCCTTAAATTCTGCACAAATGTGATATTTGGCACACTTGCAGAATATAAAATTCAAAGGTTTTGAAGTTTGATAGTTCTAATGATCTTCACAGAGTGATCTAAGCAGGTAAAAGAAGGATAATCAAAGGAGAATAAACCATCTATTCAGTACGCTGCTGTGCACACAGCAGCAGAGCAGATGGGAAGATGGAGTGGCAGTTTACCTGTCCCTTCCGGGTTCTCTCTCTCTCCGTCTCCCTCTGTCTCTCTTTCTCTGCGTGTGAGTGTATGTGTACACAAGTTCTCCTGAGTTGAGATTTCTTGTACCTGGCTAATGATTGTGTAAACCGAAGGAGCTTATTGTTGCCATTCATCTGTCTTGAGAGACAACGCAAGAGTGTGTCTTCCATGGTAAAGTCAAACCACTGGATGCTTACAGCACCTGCTGTGACTGTAGAGAAATATGGGACAGACATGTTTTATTGCAGCTGGAGCAGATAAAGGCATCTAGTTTCATTGTTACAGATGCATCATGGCGTTTCTTCTCTCTCTGCTCCTCCCAGTGGTCATTTCTCCTCTGGTCACTGCTGTAGATACACAACGTATCTGTCTGTCTCCAAGCACTGCGCTTGTCTGCAAGGAATTCCCACGTGACAGGGTTAATGTTGCCAGCCTTCATGTCATGTTTGCAGACATCTATATAACACAGAGTTGGTCTGCCAACAGGCCTGGTGTTGGAAGCCAGTTCCCCGTAAAGCACATCATTGGGAAACCTGCTATCTTCCACTTTGTGTACATGACCAACACAGCATAGATTTCACTGAGATAGAAGTGCAAATGTGCTGGAAATGTGGGCTTCAAAAAGCCTATCTTTGTTTGAGACTGTCCTGTCATGTGATGCCCAAAATCTTCCAGACACAGTGCACATGGAAGGCATTGAGGCATCACTCCTGGCAGGCATAAGTTGTCCACAACTCACTTCAATAAAGCAGTGTGCTCAACATACAAGCCTGGTAGACCTTTATCTTGGTATTGGTCATTAGCATCACATTCTCTTGTTCCCTTTTGCAGAAACAAGCCATTGCCATAGCTGCCTTACCAATATGCTAGTCCAGTTCAGTGCCAATGGAGAGAATGCTGGTTCTGGTGGAGCCCAAATAGACAAAATAATCTACCACCTCAAGTTTATGGTCACCAGTGCTGATGCAAGAAGTGCTGGTGAGGTCCTGACCCAAGATATTGGTCTTCATCAGGCTGATGGTGAGGTCAAACTCCATGTAGGCTTGGGCAAAATGGCTAATGAGTCTCTGTAGAGCTTCCTTGGAGTACACTGTCAAGGTTGTACCATCTGCAAACAACTTCTCACAGATAAGAACCTGCCACACTTTTGTCTTGGCATGGAGATGTTCAGGTTGAACAGACCCCCATCACTCCTTGAATGGAAGTACACACTGTATTCAGTCAAACTGAAGGCATATAACAGCAACAGGGAAAAGAATATGCCAAAGAGAGTTGCGGCGAGAACACAGCCCTGTTTCACACCGCTCTTTATAGGAAGGCATCCAAGGAAGAACCGTAATACTGGACAGTGCAGCACATGTTCCCATGGAAAGACACAATTATCTTGTCTTCTTGCTGAGCAGTGTGAAGAGTCCTTTTCACCTGAGGAGGTCAAAGGCCCTTGTCAGGTCTATGAAGGTGATGTAAAGGGACATCTCTACTTTTGGCATTTCTCCTGCAGCTGCCGGAGAAAATCTTGTCGATTGTTGACTCTGAGCTCTAAAGTCACATTGTGACTCGGTATAGACCGTGTGAGTGACTGTAATCTGTTGAGAACTACAAAGAACTTGTGCAATATACACTTATATATCAAAGTAATTAAACTTAGTAGCATTCAGGTGATCAGCTTCCCAATGTTTGTCTCATTTTCATTACCAACATGGTAACAACACTCTGAACACTAATGAAAGTGTTTTATAGTGACATGTTTTATCCCGTTGGGTTTAAATTAATGGAGCACAACAGTACTCTATCGCAAATGAATCTTTATTACATGCAGCGAGTCGTATTTCTTCCTACCAAACTCTTACAATATGTAAAATTCTCCTCTCAGTTCCTATGTTTACCCGCTTCCTGTAATTAGATTTCACTACTGCTTCAAAAATAGATTTGTATGAATAAATACTTCAAGACCAGCCCTCTCTGTCCTTTCCCCATTCTGTAACATACAATGAAACATTTGGACAGGCATTTGCTTGGCCATCAAAAGGATGAGTTTGTGTTGTGTTCACAACCAGTCATTCCCTGGTACCCTTACCTCCCTCACAGGGCTGCTGTGATGATAAAGACGCATGCCATCTTGGCGGAAGGGAGGGATCAAATGCTAATGAATGACATTTTTGCATTTGCCTTGAGGGGGAAAGCAAGCACATTGCCACTCTTTTGCAGACGCCTTAGAGAAGACTGAAATCTTGAGGGTCTGGCAATGTCCGCCCGGCAATGGTAATACAGGAAACAAGAAGAGTACCTATAAGGTCCCCTCCAATTGTATGATTCCACTCCATTTCCTGTACAAACTTCCAGTTTGGAATAGCATGACACCCAGTCACTGGCACCATCTCCAGGGGCCCCTGGGTGCCTGGACACCCAGAAAAAATTCACTGTGGGTGCCCAGCCTACACCTGCCACCATGTTCTACTGACTGAGCTTGCATTCAAGTCCTCAAAAGTCAGTCAACCATATAGTCTATTGACAGTCCATGTTAGTTTCACAAGTGAATATTCAGAGGTCCATTGTGTTCCGGCACATTGTCTATCAATTCTATATCGATATTGATATCTATCTATCATCTATATAATTCATTTCTTTGCTTATATATATGTATATATGTGTGTATATATATATATATATATATATATATATATATATATAAGCACAGAAATGAATTATTTTTGAATCTGTTTTTCCCCAAATACACATTTTATATGCATTTTATCCCAAAATATGAATATTGTGTGCATTTTATCCCAAAATGCACATTTCTGTATGCATCTATCCCCAAATATACCTTTCTGTACATACTTTAACCTAATATGTGTATTTTATATGAATTTGTATAGTTTCTGAGTCAAAACCTGAACTGTGAAAAGCACAAAAACCAACAGATAACTGAATTTTTCACACTTCTCATTGTAGCTGCACACCAAATGTATTTAGTCACAAAAAACACCAGCTCTGCTTTTTTATTTACAGCCCCACCAAATGAAATGTTGACTTCGTCTATTAATTAACTAAAGCCTCACTTAATTCATCCATCCATTGAATCGATCAAGGCTCATTAATCAGCTAAAGCCTCAGTTAATTCATCTACCCATTGAATCAATTAAGCCCTGCAGCATTTTCAGCTTCCACGTCCTCTCTCACACGCACTCCTCCCCAGATGCATTTGCATTCAAGTCCCTTAGTTTGATAACTTGAAACAAATGCAAAATCCATTATCCCTTCTTTCCTTCCAAGGACCTCAAGGTGGCATGTATGCTTCTCCCCGCATTTATTCCTCACAAAATCCTGTGACTCTAAAAGATGGAAACTTGGCCCATGGACACCTAGTGAGTGATTCTTTGATTCTCTCATGGTGGAAAGCACTGGGTTGGACTCAACTAACTGGTTTTGTGAACAGAAGGCTGCAAAAAAAGTCCATTACCACAATGGGCCTCCCCCCTTGTGTGTCCCAGCACATACACACCCCAAATGGCTTTGGGGATATCAGGAGAACCCCCAAAACAGCAGTTGGAGAGGGCAGGTAGTTTGTTTCATCAGGGAAGCAGAAATGCTTGCACTGATAGAGAGATCTGCTTAGCACTACTTTGAATTCCTCTCAGAATATCAGACATCATCAACAAAAATTGCAAATCAGTAAGCTAACTTCTTCAAAAGCATGTAAATTGTTCAGTGCAATCATTCTTTCATTCAACCTACCATTCTGATTAACACGAGTCCATTTCTAGAAAGCGAACTCAATTTTTCATTTGACTGTTTTGCTCTAGTACTAATTGCTTTCTTCTCTCCAACTTTTCAAATGACTTTTTCCCCCTTTCTCAGCCAAGTATGGAAATGTCTCCTCACTACTCTCTGTCTCTGTGTGTCTCTTTGCAATTCTTTTGATGTAAAAAAGCTTCATTCAGCATTTCTAATTCAGGATTCTCATCAACAACAAAAAGGCAGAACTGTGCAAACGCTGAAAATAAACCTATGCATGTTTAGCAGAAATTGGTGCTAAAGGTGCAAAAGAACGGGGGGGAAATGAAGACTTTGTGAAACATATACTACTGTGTGTGTGTTTTAAGCTCTCTGAGAAAAGGGTGGTTGGTTGGTTGGTTGGTTGGTTGGTTGGTTGGTTGGTTGGCTGGCTGGTTCATTAAATGTACTACACACACATATATGCACACACAAAACACTAGTGTGTCAGCTCTTTGTTGAAGTGCAAGAAATTGAGGCCTCATTAAGAACTGACTTTTCTGCCAACACTGCTACCAGGCATCCAAGTTACAATAACATGAGAGGTGCCAGAAAGCCTTGAAGATCAAGTGCTTATTGCTGAGCCTGAAATAATTGGCTGTTCCAATCAGCTATGTTCTTAAACTCTTTTCTGCATCTTTTCTGCATCTGGATGTGTCACTTCTAGCCCTCATGTACTTAAAAACAATTGGTTGATGGTCATCTCCATTATTTTTCATGGGACATACCCAGGATACTTTGTGATTATGTGAGGAAAAAAATATGCAGTGAAATCTTACTAAAAGATCAGCATCAGTCCTTAATTTCCAAAACGAGGGGTGCTGTGTTACAAATTTTCAATGCAGTTTTCCAGTGCTATAATAATGTGCCACGATGCATTGTATGAAAAGAACCACTAGGGGGTTTCTGTAATTGTCAGTCTTTGTTTGTCCCTCTGAGGTTTCTGTAGAGGCTTGTTTGATGAGCCCACGACAGCCGCAAAAGAGTTCCATTCTGCAACTAGATATTAAAGACTGGTCCTATTAACAACTGCTTGAAGCTTGTGTTTTCATGCTGCTAGATCCAACCAAATAATGTGTACAAAAACACAAATAATAGGAAGAAGTGGCCATTAAAATGCATATATTAATGAAATAGCATACCAATTAGGTTTGCCATAGGGACGTGGGTGGCGCTGTGGGTTAAACCGCAGAGCCTAGGACTTGCTGATCAGAAGGTCAGCGGTTCGAATCCCCGCAACAGGGTGAGCTCCCATTGCTCAGTCCCTGCTCTTGCCAACCTAGCAGTTCGAAAGCACGTCAAAGTGCAAGTAGATAAATAGGTACCACTCCGGTGGGAAGGTAAACGGCGTTTCCATGCGCTGCTTTGGTTTGCCAGAAGTGGCTTAGGCATGCTGGCCACATGACCCCGAAGCTGTACCAATAACGCGAGATGAGCGCCGCAACCCCAGAGTCGTCCGCAACTGGACCTAATGGTCAGGGGTCCCTTTACCTTTTACCTAGGTTTGCCATATTTCAAAAGGTTAAAATCTGGAACCCAAACTAGTAGAGCATTTGGGGGGGGGGAGTTGGGGGGGGATTCACCAAAAATGCTAAACTTGCCGGCAGGGATTCCTGGCTTTTGACTTGCATCCTGTACTGTGGTTCCTGGCATAAACTGGATACTTTGGTTCTGAAGAAAAATCACCCACTGGCTCCTCCTGGAATGGATGAGGCACCAGATTTCCAGTGAAAATGGTCCCTGCTCCCATTTTCCCAATTTGCACCTTCAGCAGCAAATAGGAAACAAAGAGGGAAGAAGTTTTTTCTAGCAGAAAACTGACACAGGTTCTCCATCTAGTTTGGGAGCACTTTCCAGATTGACACTATACAAGCTGCTCTCCCTTCCAAATTAAAGTGGGCAATTTATGCTTTTTGTAAATAATAATAGTAAAGGTGGTAGATTACATCATGCATAGTTTGACCCTCAGAATAGCTCTGTGCTGGCAGTGTGGGAAGGTGGGCTGCAAAATGGTGGAGAACTTGAGAATGAGCCTCACGGAACACAGTGGGACTTACGTCTGAGAAAATATGGACAGGATTGTGGTGTGAAATGACAAGCAGGGCCACCCACTAGAGTTGCCCAGTCACCATTCCCGAAATAGCCACAATATATTCATGATCACGGCGGGGAAGGGGGCTGGAATGAGAAACAAAAAACAGAAGTGAGGAACGTAGGTGGAAGAGGAGAGAAGAAAGACAATCATTGATAGCAAGCCATTAAAAACAACATAAACTTTAGCTTCAAAGGCATGTCAACAGAAAAGAATATAAATAAATGCCGGCTTGGAAATTGGAGTGTGGCAGACTTAGATGAAGCAGGTAAAAAAATTCAGAGGATGAAAGATGTCGTCTGGTGAAATAATAATGATCGGTGTCAATGAAAATGATACAGACACTTAGAAAATATTGAGACGGTTTAACTATAGAGGGGGGGAGAGCATACAGTAGCAGCTTATTAAATCAATACTGTTTTTATTTTAGAAAAAGATAAAAGGATGACTTTTCAAAAAGTTATGAATCGATATGTGAAATTCAAATTGTCGCATTCACAAATCTATAACCTTTCCCTCCAGCAGGAAGCAGCCCCTCCTGTCCCAAAGGATAAAAGAGATCTGGGCCACGTCTTGCGAAAGAACAGAGAAGGCCTCTTTATAGAAGATGGAAAGGGAGGGGAGAGAAAGCTCTGTCTGCTGTTGTTAGCAACATATACATTATACATGAGATAAAGCAAGCACAGGTTTTTTTTTATCCCTTGCTTGGAAATGTCTGCCAAGTGGAGAATCAGCAGGGCTCTATTTTCAGTTATTCCCAAGAAGAGAGGCATATATTGAGGATCCCATGGCTGCTGTTAAGCTTACTAGCTCCCATCAAGTTCATTGCAGATGTCGCTGAATTAGGAGGGAGGTGAGGTTCCAAACTGTGTTTCTGCTCAGTTAGATGCCTACAGCTTTAGGAGACTAACAGTGCCGTAACTCCCTATGCTACCTGAAGTCTGTTTAAATAATCCACCAAAAGCATGGCAATAATTGATTAGTCTCCCTTTCTCTTTCATTCTGCATCAACAAATGTTGAAAGAGCTTATGGCAAACGCTGCTTTTCCTTTTCTCAAATGGAAACGGTCTGGTGTCATCAAGCACAGCCTGTGAGGGCGTTGACTGTGTCGCTGCAGCTGCTGTTGCCTGGGTTGTGGTGACACTGCGATGTGTAAGCCCACGCTGTGCAGGTGCCACCCGTCTGTTCAGCGAAGAAAGGAGACCTGGCATTCTCTGTGCAAGCTCAAAGATTTTCTCCCATCTGAGTGCCCATGCTGGGGGGAAAGACAACACATGGAAATCAAACCTCATTCCAAAGTTAGGAAATGTGTCGTATTGATTAGTATTGATGGAAGCCATCAATTGTGCATTTCGCTAGTTTTTATTGCTCATGTTGGCAATGAACCAAATTGTTGTCGGATGCTGGTAGCGAAGTGTTATTAATTCTTAATGTATTTATTCTCTTGCGAACCACTTTGAGTGCCGAATACACGGGAAAGTGGGGTGTGGAAGCAACGTGACATAATTACTTTGGGATGTTCTGTGCAGAAAACACTTTACTGTGCGTAGAACATTACAGGAGATGTCCCAATCATTCACATGCCAATCACACAGTGCCAGATTTCTGTATAAGCTAAACAAACTGTAGCTTAGGGCCCCACTCTCTTGGGGCCCCCCAAAAAAAAATTAAAGGAAAAAACTGGATGTACATTTCCGAAATATAAGATAAAAAGCAAATAAAACCTACATGCAGCAACAGTGTTTTGTGTTGTGTAGGCTCCTATTTGTTATGTGCAAATGGCTTTAGATACCTATTAGGTCCATAAATTACCATATAGCAGGCTTCCTCAAACTCGGCCCTCCAGGTGTTTTTGGCCTACAACTCTCATGATCCCTAGCTAGCAGGACCAGTGGTCAGGGATGATGGGAACTGTAGTCTCAAAACATCTGGAGGGCCAAGTTTGAGGAAGCCTGCCATATAGAATACATTCAACACAAAAAACAGCGACAATTTGTTGTTGACAAAGAACAGCTGGACATATAAAGGGCCCCATTACCTTCAGTAGCTTAGGGCCTCATAAAACCTAAATCCGGCCCTGCAATCACATTATATGAACCGGGTCCTCCTCAGCCCATCAGTCTGTCTTTCATTCTTTCCCCTCCCCACACATGGCAGCAGAGGCTGAAGCGGCTCTGTGACATTCTCAAAGACTATGCATGACAGTTATTTCCCACTTCTTTGTCAGAGTGGAACAGCTCATGAGAATCATGGCCTAAATCAAGGAACGTTCATCAGACAACTGAGTGCAGCTTAGATGCAAAGCTTTAAAATAGTGCAATCAGGCAGATGTAGGGTTTTTCTTTTCTAGACTTTAGTGGAAAAAAAATGGGGTGGGGGGTAATTTTATGCTATAGCACACCATACCACCCAAGTGCCCCGATTTTCCAGGGACAGTCCAGGAATTACAGATGGCATCCCAGTTTCTGATTGGATCCTAGAGTGTCCCAGATTTCCTTTTTCCTCCCCTTCATGTCTCAGAGAACAAATAAAAGGTGTGTGTGCAGAAACGGAGTCCTGCTTATACGGAAAATAAAATCCCTGCACCAAATGAAGGAAACGGTGAAGCTGTCACATGAGGCCCTTCCTATAATTTTGAAGGAAAAGGTCACCAATCCACTTCAAATTCTTTCATTGCAATGCTTCAGCAGCTAGCCATTTGTTAGGAAATGTGTAGAGTGTTTATCCGTTTATTGTAAATGGAGCCTTACACTGTCTACTCAGAAATAAGTCCCACTGTATTCAAGAGAGCTTACACCCAGGTAACCTGGCAAAGACTGGGCAGCTTTATGCTGTAATCCAAAGCATTTTTACTCAGAACTAAGTTCCACTGAGTTCAATAGGATTTACTGTCTGGTATGTTCCTGATCATTTTCACAGTTTCTATTATTATTATTATTATTATTATTATTATTATTATTATTATTATTACCATTACCCACCTTTTTCCCTGACAGGGACTCAGGGCAGTTTACTGCTACAATTTTATTTCATTCCATTTATCTGTGGAAGGTGTAGACCAGGCATCCCCAAACTCGGCCCTCCAGCTGTTTTTGGACTACAATTCCCATCATCCCTAGCTAACAGGACCAGTGGTCAGGGATGATGGGAATTGTTATCCCAAAACAGCTGGAGGGCCAAGTTTCCCATGTCCACAAGGGAAAATGCACACATTGCTCATAAGAAGCTTAGGCACCTTTCTATACTAATAGTTATCACAGGAAAAATCTGTAGCTTTGCGCCAGAAGGAGGTAAAAGAAAAAGAAATAAAAACCCCACATCACAGTCTTCCCTATTTCAATGGCTTTGCTTGCTTAGAACTGCATTTGCGGTTTCTGAGAAAGAGTCGGTAGAAAACGTGTATAATAAACCTTCCACCAGCATGAAATAAAATATACAAAAGCAGGATTTTCGCTCCTACGTAAGGATGCCAAAAATATTTGTGGGATGTGAAACCTCAGGAATGTGTTTCAAGACACATACCATGTTCCAAGTGCTAATGTTCGCACTGGGAACTTTACATTAATAGATACATGGGGGGACATAAATATAACTATCCATCTGTTTAGGAAAGCTGCAGCGAATCAAGCTGTGGCCTGTCAGTTGCTATTCCACAGAAGGGACAGAACAATGTGTGCTTTGAGCTCTATCTTTTCTGGGGCAGGCAACATATAAAACAGCATAAGAATGGCCCACAAACTCAATATGTGTATAGAAAAACAAGGTATGTGACTTTTGAAAGTCCTTTTTGGTTCTGTATGGACTATCCATAGCACAACACTTGGGCTGAATCATGAAAGAGAAAGCCAAAATAAGTAAGGACATTTGAACATTTAATCTCAAACCTGATGAAATAAGTTGAGTTGAATGACCTTACTTAGCATTTATGTATAATCAGTATTTGTTTCTTTCTTTTAAGTTCCTGTATGACTTTAGCTCAGGGATTCAGGACAGGTAGAATCAGGGCTTTTCTTTTTTCCAGCTGGAACTCTCCAGAACTCTGTTCCGGCACCTCTCAGGTGGGCGCCATTGCCATTATAAGAGAACAAGTTATAAGAATTATAAGAGAACAAGCTCATGATGAGTTCCAACACCTTTTTTTTCTAGAAAAATAGCACAGGGTAGAATATAAGAATAGTCCAACTGCCAGCCCAATGGGAAGACCCTACAGGACTTCAGAAAAATGCTTTGGTTCAGAGGAAGGTAATTCATCATAAAGATTGTGAGAGAACACCAGGGAAGAGAAAAAACACCAGGGAAGATGAAAAAAACACATACCTTGAATACTGTCTGGTAGTTTGTAAGAAGCTAATGGAGATTGAGGGCACAAGGTGAAGGGGACGACAGAGGACAACATGGTTGGACAGTGTTCTCGAGCTATCAACATGAGTCTGACCAAACTGAGGGAGGCAGTGGAAGACAGGAGTGCCTGGCGTGCTCTGGTCCATGGGGTCACGAAGAGTCGGACACGACTAAATGACTAAACAACAACAACAATGGAGATGGTAGAGTGCTGTAGCCATGACTCCTAATCATTTCTTAGTCATGTCTTCTGCTTTACAGAGAATAGTCCTCCATTTGAAGGAGTCTGCTATTTAAAGCGATGTCCGGTCCAAGTCTGAGATAAAGGACAGTAAGAAAGGAATTACAGAGACTTGAAAGCTGCCCATCAAAATTTAGGAGCAAGCACACACTTGACCTGCTCTGTCGCCCCCAGTATGGTGTGATGTATTTCTATTTCTGTTTCCACTTAAACTATAATAATTTTTTTTCTGTAGTTGCATCTTTACAAACAAATTAACCTGTTCAAATCTGTATCACCTTACCTCTCTTGTTTGAGTGATACGTTCCTCTTTTTCTTCTTTTTGGCAGTACTGTTTTTTGGTGTGTTTTTTAGAAACGAAACCCAGCTCTCACCACCTTTTCTAGGGCATTGTGCTTCATTCGGACTCCTGACAATATTGCAATATTGTCACCTTCGATTCAGGCAAGGTTCATTTCTCCAGTGCTCATGAGGATATGTGAACAACAGCCACACTGACACAAATGCAGTGCAACTCAGAAATGGGTCATTTGAGCATCGTGAAATCACACATTTACCAGAAAACAGGAGCATGAATCTGTGCAGTCTCAAGTCAAAGTAAGGAAAAGAAATCACAGGCGCACACAGAGGACTGTAAACACCAAGGTTAATCAAGCAAGTGGCACAAAACACAGGAGAGAAATTGACTTTACCTGACAGAGTTTTACCCACAGGAACTCACCAACGATGTACATTGGGAAATTATTGATTTTTAAAGAGAGCAAAGAAAGGTCGAACTTTCTGCCCACCCCATAACGTTGCTTAGATTAGAGTCTTGGACTTTGTTAACGTAGCAGAAAAAGCAAGCCAGGATGTAACCACAATAGCAACAGAAGGCATCTTCTCAGAAAATCCAAATTCATTTTTTGACATTTTACAGGGCTAGAACATTTTATGGAGTATAAATTGTAAAAAGTCATTAAATAATAATATCCACTAAATAATAAACGAAGCCTCGCTAATTAAATGAAATAAATAATAAATAGAAAACCTTGCTAACTGGGGCTAACGAGCATTATTTTCTTTCTACTGGGACTGTAAGCAAGAAATAAAGTTTAAAAGCTAAAATATGAATAAATAGCAAACTGGGAAACACATCTCAGCAAGCAGGGGAATTAATAAGCCAACTGAGTGTCATCTGTTTTTTGTTTTGTTTTTTGCCGAGACACTCAGATAATAGGATGTTTTAAGAATATTGGATAGTTTAATTATCTGCAATCTGTACCATATTTTTTTCTGCACCAGAATACATGTCTGTATTTCTCTGGATTCTATATATTTTCCCTCTTGATCACTACATTTTGCTCTATCATGGCCTACATTGAAGGCGATAAATGAAATGGAATCTTTCCTTTTTGCCCTTTTTTTCCAGCTATTTCGCTTTTCACCAGGGAGCTTGAGTGGAAATGGAAGCACATCATAAAGTCACAGAACTTGATTAGTATCATGCAGAATCGAAACCATAATGTGAAATGTTGACTACCTAGTCAGCTGGGCAGTTTTTTCCATAGGGGAGATTTGCTATGGCAAGCATCTCCAACCTGGTGCCCTCCAGATGTTATGGACTATCATGCCAAGCAGCTCCAGACAGCAAGGCCATTTTGTTCATGACAAAACTGAAATACTGGGGCATTACAAGCCTCCACAAAAGATAGCACAAGTTGTTTTTCATGATTCTGTAAAGTTTGGATTGGCATTATGGCAGACTTCCCTAACTTTGCTTTTTACTATTTGCAATCTGTTCTTTTTAGGCATATCAGGGATTGCAGTTCTGCTATGGGATTTATGAACCAATTGCAATTCCAATTGATGTGCAAATACATTTTCACCATATGGAGTACATCTGGTTTGACAAAAGGATCCCCAATAAATTTGATTTTTGAGAACATTTGTGCACGGGCTGAGCAATCCAGTAAACTCTGGGTCAGGAGCTCCAGGACATGTGATTTCTGGAGAATTTAAGAGTGTGGAGTTCTGCACAAGATTTTTACACTCTGCAGCAGAAGCAAAGCCATGGCTTCAAAAGACGGCAATCAATCATCTTCCTCAGAGTATTGAATCCATATAGTAGCTGTGCCATCAGAAGTAATTGCCATCATTTAACTTTGATTGCAAACAGGATTTTAACATTAACTTTGCAAACCGGTAAATCACTTAGCTTTAGATCAGGTTTATAGGGCATCTCTTCCCATGGAGTCTTGAATCATGGCAGTTTTACTGTTTTTAATTAACAGATTCCAAGAAGTTGATGCTTTGTGAGTCAATGAGAGGCGGTAACTCTTTGTGGTTCAGCAGGCAAGAGTCCATAGTCTGTAACGTGCCCAGAAATATTTAAACACAGTGTGATATCCAATGTAATTCCAAGTCAGAACAAAACCCACTAAAATTAATGGACTTAAACCCATTGATTTCAATGGGTCTACTCTGAGTCTGACTTAGTTCAATATCAGTCATTGTAGATATAGAGAAGGCTGCTGTATCTGTTGGCATTTCCCAGCACTTTCCCGACATACTGTGCTTGCTATGTGTCAAGGATGTATTTAGAGACCCAAAGTGTCTATCAGCGCAAAACATGGATGACAACTCCACTTAGAATGAGTACCTCAGCTTTTCTACATAGCTTGTTAGCCAAGGTGTGGTAGAAAGAAGAAATGGAAGAACTGAGTACAGACAGGAAAGGCATTTCACTCATCTTCCCCAAGAGACAGTTGAATACAAAGGTTAGAGTTTTGCAGGAGTTCCCCATGCAGTCATGAAGCTCATTGGATGACTTTGGGTCAAACATTTTCTCTCTGCCCACCAAACTTCATAGGGTTGTTGTAAGGAGAAGGAGCAGCAAGAACCATGTACATCACCCCAAGCTCTTTGGAAGGAAGGTGGGATGTACATGTAATAAATACAAATATTTATCTATAGAGAATGATAGGATCCATTCTATTGCCATCCACCATTTTCCTGCACTGACCTTCATGCCTGAGGGACAAACTGTAGTATACCTTCAAGAAGATGAACTAAAAGTTTACGACAAACAGAAACGTCAAATTCCTTTCCCACCTCGAGTAACATTATTGCTCATTTATGAGAAATCTCACTCCTGGAAACCAAACCCATATTGAACAAAAGGCCTTTTCCATCAGTCAAAGCTGCCACAATATTTTTGACTCCATGTCATAGAACATCAGGCACTTTTTCTCCATGTACAGACCAAACCAGACCAGACCAAAGTGCACCGTTTGAAGTAGAAGACGTGCAGAATTAATATTCAGCGGCGAAAGCTTGTTGTATTGGTCAAGGTTGTTTGCAGAGTAAACAAGCAAAAGGACTGAAATTTGTGTTAAGCTGGAGCCAGTAAATTATAAGAGTCCTGCTCTGTAATTGTAGGTTGCAGCTTGCTCTTGAGTGTAACAGTTGCTAGATTATGTTTATAGCTTTGCCCTTCTGCTACAGAGCTATGAACCGCAGGCATACAATTTTTCATTCGCCTCATATGCTTGTCAAGTGTGTGACGTATAAGAGGCATTAATCGGCAAAGGTCAGATCCTTATCAGCCACCGCTCATTTTAATGCCTTGAAGAGAGTCAAGAGGCATGGTGTCTTATGCAACTAGGCAAGGATGCCTGTGTTTCCAGCAGCAATGGAATCGCGAAGGCTTTAAAAACAAGTACAGAAAAGAGACACTTCATTCTTGAGGATTTCCTGAGAGCCAGAGTGGTGCCGTTTGGATGCTGTTTGGACTACAACTGCTGTCAGTCCCAGCCAGCATGGGTAATAGTCAGGAATTCTAGGAATTCTAGTCGAAAATCTCTGGAGGGCACCATACCATGTTGGCTACCTCTGGTGCAATGCGTAGAGCAGTAGTGGCAACCTGTGGCTCGGAGGCCAGATGCAGCCCTTAACCTGCTTTCAAAAGCCTCAACAAATGCTCATTTTAGACCCTGAGTAAGAGTAAGACATGGGTGGCGCTGTGGTCTAAACCACTGAGCCTAGGGCTTGCCGATCAAAAGGTTGGCAGTTCGAATCCCCGCAACGGGGTGAGCTCCTGTTGCTCGGTCCCTGCTCCTGCCCACCCAGAAATTCGAAAGCACGTCAAAGTGCAAGTAGATAAATAGGTACCGCTCCGGCGGGAAGGTAAACGGCGTTTCCCTGTGCTGCTCTGGTTCACCAGAAGCGGCTTAGTCATGCTGGCTGCATGACCCGGAAGCTGTACGCCAGCTCCCTCGGCCAATAAAGCGAGATGAGCGCCACAACCCCAGAGTCATCCGCGACTGGACCTAACAGTCAGGGGTCCCTTTACCTTGTTAAGAGTGAAATGTCCTTCTGACAGCCCACTGGGTGGTAAAAGAGGCAGAGAAAGGGCTGGTCCACATCTCCTTTTGGCTCTGACTTCACCCACAACTAGTTTGGTCCCAACCAAGGCTGACATGCAGCCTGCAACAGAGGAGTCTGAAGATCACATGCCTTGCAAAGATCATATCACCTTGCAAAGAGACCAGGATGTCTGTTATCTCCAGTGCTGCTCCTCGCTAATGGTTCCCTGCCCTGCTACAGATTAATTCATTAATTCAATCACCTTAGCAATTATCACCAATTGCTTAAAAGGTTAAAGGTGTGCCCATTCGACATATATTTAAGCTCTAATTATCACTGGCTAGAATTGTTGTATCTCATTGCCATTCAGCTCCCACTGTGCAGTTGTGTCTTTTAAATACCTGCCAACTCAGAATCCACTTCATCTGTCTGAGAAATGGCAACAGCCTTTACTCCCTCAGTAAAGGCTGTTGCCATTCCCCTGCTGAAAATCAGCTTCATGTAACTAAAATGAGCATAATGAATGCACCTGCATTCACTGAAGTGAAATAAAGCAGCCTATCATACTCCTGAACATGGGGGGGGGGGGGGGATAATCTTCATCATTATTTTGTAATAACAGTAATGGAGTGCCATGCTCATAGATAAGCATTTCTGAAACAATTTGCAATTGGATCTACAAGAAGAGTTGGTGAGCCCAGATACTCCATTATAGCTTCCCTTTGGGGTAGGGCTGTAGAGCATGTACATCAGGCATCCCCAACCTTCGGCCCTTCAGATGTTTTGGACTACAATCCCCATCATCCCTAAGCACTGGTCCTGTTAGCTAGGGATCATGGGAGTTGTAGGCTAAAACATCTGGAGGGCCGCAGGTGGGGGGTGCCTGATGCACATCTTCCCTCCATGTACTATTTGAGAGAGAGATTCTACAGGTTAATGAGAAAACCAGTGTATCTACAATTTATTATCACACACACACATCACACCATTGGCTATCATGTTCCCTTTTTATACAGACTTAGAACTAAAACTGGATCAAGCGGAGGTTTCTTTGTACAGAACTTCATGCATATGTATGATCCAGTTAGAATTTGCATTTCTCTTCTTTCTCTTGAACTGCCCTTTTTATTTTTGGTTAAAAAACAACAACTTACCACTGCATCACAGTGACATCATAATAATAATAATTGACAACTTTAGTTAATTTCACATCAAAGGCATGGAGTGGAGTAGTGGGAATCACTTTTTACATACAGTGGTAACACACTCCGCTAACCCAGAAATAGTGCTTCAGGTTAAGAATTTTGCTTTAGGATAAGAACAGAAATCGTGCTCCGGCGGCACGGCAGCAGCAGGAGGCCCCATTAGCTAAAGTGGTGCTTCAGGTTAAGAACCGTTTCAGGTTAAGAACAGACCTCCGGAACGAATTAAGTACTTAACCCGAGTTACCACTGTACTTTGGAAAACTTTAAATATGTAAAAAAAATCTGGGAATTGGTAGTTGACCTACACATTTCAGTCCTAGCACCCCATGGCTGGGCAAATAGCACCTCTTCTGGGATACTTCCTTTGCCACTCAGTGGCATCATTCACCGGCAGAGGTGAGGATAATCATCATCACGTTTTTATCCACCTTTGGGGTTTTTTCCTTTAGCTTAACTTTGTGCCCATTCAAAGGATGAGTTTTTTATGCTGCATCTATATTCTCAAAGTGCAAATCTCCCACAGTACTGATTACAAATCTCAGCTCTAAATTCATTCAAGGATGGGCAAATCTGTAACATTTGGCTTTTCTCTGTTTTCTCATTCTTCCAGTCTTAAATTCAGTTTGTTGCATTTCCACACGTTTGCCATTTTTTAAAAAGGAAAGCCTCATGAAAATTCAGCAGCATTTTAGTGCAAATTCTCCTAATAAACATATTTGTATGCAATTTTGCCTATTATACACATTTTGCAAAGCAACTTCTAATATGATGCATTCACACGTTGCTCTGATATATGCATTTCTCTACACACTTTTGGGCTGGAGAATTGCATTGCAAAATTTGGAAAAGTGCAAACTTGGGACAATAGCTGTATTCTAATTCCCACAGTGTTTCAGAAAGTGCATATTAGGTAGGTCAGGGGTCTGCAACCTTTAAGACAAAAAGAGCCACTTGGACCCGTTTCCGGGGAAAAACAAAAAACTGGGAGCCGCAAAACAAGCCAAATGTAAATAACCACACATTCTTCCCCTTCCCCCATTCTCTCTCTTTTCCCTGAGTCTATTTCAGATAGCAAAGAGGGGTATGGTACCTCTCATATCCATTTTTTGCAAAGCACCATGTGCATAGAGGGCATTACACAAATTAATACATAGAAAAGTGTCTGTCCCTCCCTGCAGTTCAACTCCCTCTCTTTTTACTAACAGCACATATCCATTCCTTCTGCTGGTGCAACTTTCTCACCATTTCTACATAGCAGCATTTATAAACCAGTGCCAGAGAAACTGGGTGAAAGGAAGGTGAGAGGGAAGAGATATGAATATTTATGTGTGTATATATATATACATAAATACACCTACACAATTACAGGTTTGAAGCCAACTTAAAATAAAAAGAGCTGGTAAGCAAAGGAATCTGTGGTGCTTTCCATGGGATCCGGGGACATGTCAGCTAATACCCTTCCCTTTCATCTTCATTTGCTTGTCTCTGCAGCAAATCTCGAGGGGGAAGGGAGAAGGGCAGGAATTGCAGAGGCACGAGAGAACGGGGGAAATCCCGCATGCAGGATTTTGGTGCCTAACAGCCCCCCCCTCCCTCTGCAATTGCTCTCGTGCTCCCCCACCTCTCCTGCTGGCTACCTCTGGACCCCCTCCTCGTCCCTGACGTAATTCACCCCTTCCTCCCTGACAGGGAGGGCAGGCCCATTTTGTGGTTCACCTCAGGTGCTCTCCCTCAACTGGGCGGCCACTCAGAAGCAAGGCACGGAAAAGGATCCTGAAGCACCACCGCCACCCCCCCCACCACAAACACACACAAAAACCCCACCCCGCCATTCCCCTCGAGCGTGCGCGCTCTCTCTCCCTCGCCTCAGGTGCCTCGCGCACGGGGCTGAGGAGAGCGTGGCCTGGGTGGGCGGCTCTCGACGTCGCATGGCGCGCGGGGCCTGAGGGTGGGCGGACTGCCGTGACGGTGAAAGGGAGCGCGCCTGCGTGTGGCAGGTGCCGGCAGTGGCAGTGGCAGCCACGTCCACCTGAGGGGAGAACCGTCGCTGCACCCTAGCGCACCTTCCTGCCACCGCCCTCCTCCTCTTCCTCCTCGCTCCCTGCACCATGAGGGAAGAGGCGCCGCCATGAGCTGCTCGGCCGCTTCCTCACCGTCCTCCAGACGAGGCATCCCCCTCGCCGCCGCCCATCCTACCCTGGGGGAAGCTATGAGCCATGAAGCCGCCTGGCAGAACTTCCCTCCAGCGGCAGAAGCAACAGAAGATTCAAGATATATAGAGAGAACGATTCTATCGCAGGATAACTTATTTGTTTACTGGCAGACAATGTGAGCTGCACACCTGGCACCATGAATTTCTGTCAGTTCATGGCTGGGTCATGAAATCAGCAGACAAGAGGGAGGACTGAGCTTCCTGCACTGATAAGCCTGAGGATATATTTAAGAGTCAGGATATTTACAAGCTGCTGTTGTCATTCTCTCCCAGTGCCTCAAGGGCAGTAGTATTCATCCAGACCCTGTGATTTCTAATCAGGGACATATATTACCAAAGTTTGCAAACAAACAAACCTGCAATTCTTAAAGCCCCATTCAGTGTGTGCTAAGGATGCTTGAGGAATTTGATGTTTGTCGATTCTGATGCAAATGGACCTGATCCACACCTTCCCTGACTAATGTACAGATAATTATCCTTCAGATTTCACACTTCGTGATACAGCCCTGCCTCAAAGATTGCACTCCATGATGTGCTTCGGTCCTCACTAGAAGGGCTATGGAAGGGCTCACAGCATTAACACTACAATAGATCTTGCTCCCCCATTAGGTTTCCTGGGATCCCTGCCCAAAATAAAGCTACAGCTTTGGTCGCAGCACTGGTAGCAAATCAGACTGCTATATCTTTCCAGCTCTGGAAGGGACTAGTCCAGACGAGCTACTGTCCTTTTCTCCTCCTGTTCTTAGCTTGGGGAGGAGAGGAAGGTCTGCCCTCTCCTTCTGGTGGAATCACTAGCTAGTTGTTTCCATGGCAACACATCTGTACTAGATCAACTATTTGGACATGCAAAAAGTGGTGTGTAATGTCCTGACCCCTGTATGCAGCAGGAGCCTGAAGAACCAGATGGCTCCCACCAAACATCACCAGTCCAGCAGTGCCAGGAGAGAGGCCATGACATGAAGGAGAAGTTTTCTCAGGGGGTGGAGCCTGGAAAAGATACTCTGGAGGTAGGCATAGAAGGCCTCAGTTCACTTCCAATATTTGTTGGAATAAGTGACTCACTTGGAGCTATCCATGGTCCCGCAAACTGCAAGCAGTATTGCCTTTAGCCTAGAGGATTTCTCGAGTCTATGGCATGGGTAGGCAACCTAAGGCCCGTGGGCCGGATGCGGCTCAATCGCCTTCTCAATCCGGCCCACAGACGGTCTGGGAATCAGTGTGTTTTTACATGAGTAGAATGTGTCCTTTTATTTAAAATGCATCTCTGGGTTATTTTAGGGGTATAGGAATTCATTCATTGTTATTTTTTCAAAATATAGTCCAGCCCCCCACAAGGTCTGAGGAACAGGTCCCAGCTGAACAAGATTGCTGAACCCTGCCTATGGGTTCCGGCTTTCGTCCAGAACACCACACTTTATTAGACTTTTTAAAAAGGCTGGTTTGATCACTTCAGCAGTGTCTTATATCACAGACTCCCATTTTACAGATATGAAACCATTTGGGGTGCAGCCAAATATATCAAAATCAGCCTCCCCATCCTGTTGTAATATGATATTCCCCCAAACAGGTAAAACACTTATAATGTCACCCCAAATAAAACACCAACAAATAAGGCACAAAAGCAGGCAACGCTCCCTCCAAAAGATACTCCCAAACCAAGCCCCCAGTATTGAGACGGGCAGGGGGCCTTGTCAGGCACCAAGGAAGGTACCTGAGTTGCCTATATTACAGAGACCCAAACACTAGGGATCTTCTGTCTCCCTCCCATACCACAGCCTTGACCCAAATTTCCCACTGCCATCTGCTTTAGCCACTATAACTGCTTCTAAAAGAATAAAATTATGGTGCAAGATTCAAGCACGTAACATGTACTTTGGCCCTTACTTGGAGTCTTTTTAGCTATGGAAGCTATTTCGATCTTGGCAAAATCCTGCAACAAAAATCTTGGCAAATTCAAAAGGCCACTGTAAAATCTATCTGAACATATAATAGGTAGAGAAGTAAAGCAGACTTTTTCTACGATTACAGTCAGCGACCACAAACTCTCCCTGGAAAATTGGAAGCACTGTTTTGCTCCAGGCTTCTGACTATAATGAGAGATAATGCCTCCGATTGTTTGGCAAGGCACATGATGGCAGCAATCTTGTGCCTCTGTTACAGCTGTGAATGTCCCACATAGTTCAGCAGGATGAAGGCATGACTGAAGGAGCCTGGCAAATGATGAGAAAACATCTAGGTGGGTAAAAATGCTCACCACCATTTATACTTTTGATTGTGAGTGTTTCTTTAGCCCCAAGACAACGGATAGGAAAAGAATGGCTGCAGTGTTCAATTATCTGTATCTTTTTTCAGTTCTGCACAATGGGGACATTATTTAAATAATTTCATGGTCATCCCTAAGAAATGCATACGGTATAAGGATAAAATCAGAAATTAAAATGCTCAAAAATTAAAATCTGATACTAATTAAGCATGACTGCTGTGAACTACGGGGGGGGGGGGAGCTGTGAAATGTACTAGGGTGGGGGACAACTTCACTGCACTGGTGATGTGAGCAGCCCACTGTCCAATTTAAAACATCAATCTATAGTGGAAGTCTGAATAACCCCTTCCTCTAGGAGCCCTTAGAACTGTCCAGCCACTGCTCACTTGATCACTTTGGCTAAAACGAGATTTGACCCTAGTTCCCTCATTCCTGGGGGTTACATAAATGTTTCTTTAGAAGAATGGTGGGCAGCCTCAAGAGCACACTCCTTGTCCCTGCCACACCCTTCCCTAGGCCCGTTCTGCAACCTCCTTGATAGGTTAAGACTCTGGAATGTTTCCTTGGAATGTGATAATGGCTTTTCCTTAACTTGTGGGAGGGGGAGGGTGTAGAATGACACCTCTGACTTTCATATAGCTGGAATGTAGTCTATTGTACAAAGATTCAGCTCACATTTATGGCTCTGCCTATTTGTACCCACCACACGGAAAGTCACTCGTGAAGGAATGTGGCCCTCAGACTTTAAAAGAGGTGTCTCTGTTGCTTCCTTCCAACTTGATGGTATGACATTTTATTCATAATAACCAATAACTTGGTCTTTTACTTATCCTGACTAGCTGAAATAAACCAAAATAGGCATGGCTCAAATGGCTGCATCATGGTGCACAGAGATACAGGTGCTTTGTCCACACCTTAAGGTTTTCCTAGTTAAACTGACCCCACAAAACCTAACCAAAGGGGGAGATGGATGCATATACTCATGACTCTTTCAACAAGGGAGCCAAAATGGCAATGAATGTGAGCCATTTATCTGCAAAGTACCATGTCATAGCTGGCTACCAAGGGCTCCAATTGTCATTGGTATCATCTCACGGTGACTGGCATTGTTAGAGGAAATAATCATAGGGTAAAAGAACACCTTAGCTGGCATGAAAGAGTTGTTGATTGGAAAGAGGTGCAGAGAAATTGTGTCAAATAAACCAATTACAGGGGGGGAAACATCTGTGGATTTTTATTGTCTTTCACTTGCTACTTGATGTCTTGGAACTGAACTCCTCACTTAATATAATGAACATAATTCCTACCACACATTCCACACAAATGCTCCATGTAGAAAGAAGTACAGTGGTACCTCGGGTTAAGAACTTAATTCGTTCTGGAGGTCCGTTCTTAACCTGAAACTGTTCTTAACCTGAGGTACCACTTTAGCTAATGGGGCCTCCTGCTGCCGCTGCACCGCCACCGTGTGATTTCTGTTCTCATCCTGAAGCAAAGTTCTTAACCCAAGGTACTATTTCTGGGTTAGAGGAGTCTGTAACCTGAAGCGTCTGTAACCTGAAGTGTCTGTAACCTGAGGTACCACTGTATATGTCCCTGTGTGGGGAGCTTGAAAGAATTAAATATAGAAGGAAAGGAACTGAAGAAATTAAACACGGAAGCCAATTATCTTCTCCATATCTCCTGCCACAAAAGCATTTTGATGTTCATTTCTGTTACCAGGGAAAAGATAAAAGCACTTCCAAATTCAATGAAGTAAAAGAGGTCATGGCACTCTAAGAGGTACTGTCTCGGGAGGATCCTGACACATCCCAAAATTGGCATCTGAAAACTAAAGGTCCTTAGTCAAATAACTCAAACTGGCCTCCAGCTCATTTTGCAGTGCTATTTTTTTGGGATCTGTAATTATAATGTGAAGTAATGCATCAGGAGTGCAAACTGACAGTCTTGGACAGTAAGACCTAAAAGATTCAGAATACTAATGTCAGGAATACTTATCTTCTTAGACACAGTCTTTGTAGTTTGTTGGAAGATAGAGAAACACATGGGTGAAAACAATTCTTGCTTCAAGCTTTAGCTGCTATTCTTCCTTCTCCACAGCAAAGTCAGGCAATGGCATTAGTTTCCCTAATGGCTGGACCAAGACATTTTGCTGCCTGAGGCAGAGCAGCAAATAACACCCCTGACCAAGTCAAGATGACAGTGGTGATGAGTTTATTCTGATCAATGAGATCCTCTGATGGGGCACTTCTGCTGGTTCCCCATGTCCCTGAGGTTTGGCTGGCTGTCAATAGGGAGCAGACCTTTAGTGTGACAGGCCCTGCCCTGTGGAACTCCCTGCCAAGAGAGGTCCAGTGGGACTCGTCCTTTCCTTCTTTCAGACATCTTTTGAAAAGGAGACTGTAGACAGGGCTTTGTAACATGAATTTTCTTTTATCCAGTCAGTATTCATCAATGTCTTACTGGTGTTTTTCATTATCTTTTTATAGACGCTTTTGCTGATTTTATTCTCACAGGTTGTATTTTGCCTTGAATTTTTTTTTAATGCAGATTATAAGCTACCTAATGCCAATTTAGGCTCTGAAGCAATAAAAACTGATTATACAATCATTAAAGTATAAGCATCAGTTCACAATAAGACAGAATATAAAATTCACATTAAAACCAAGCTTTTAAAACCCCACCATAATTAAATCAGGAGACTCTGGCCAAGGGAATGCCTGTCTAAGCACATGCATCTTCAAAAGGCAGAGGAATACCAATGCAGATGTATTATCATATTTTAGCAAGGGACACATTTCATTAAAGTGGTGCCACCAGTGAAGACGCACACTTCGGCATCACCAGCAGCTGATAATCATCAGCACATGGCAAGACTAACCGGATTCCATTTTTTCAAATAGCTTAATGTCCTTGCAATGCAATAGACAGGAAGTAGATCTTTCAAGTAACCTGGTCTACAATAGTATCCCAAGCCAACCATGTTATTTTGGGGCCTGGAGCAAAAATAATTCCACAAACAGTTCTTCCGCTTCTTCACAGTAACAATACAACCATAATAAAGCAGAGTAATAAACATTTGCTGCACTTTCATGTCGCCCAAAACCAGCCGCCTCAGATTGCCACCTCCCTTTCCCTAATGGCAGGGCCGGCCCTGGGTTCTCCTAGCTTGCAGTCCCCATTCTGCTTCCAGTCTGTCAACTCTTGCAGGCTGAAAACTGGTTCCTGGCTAAGTAACAGTTGTGGCTGCTCTACACTGGATTCTTTTGCAGAATGCTGGCACAATACATTCCACCAAAGCAACAAACAAATGAAAAAGATTGCAGTGAACAGCAACACTGTTTATTTATATTTGTTAATAAAAATGTTTCTAGACCTCTGATGTGCCCATGGAGCTTCCTGCATGAAAACAGGTCTATGCAGCCAAAGAAAGTGGATTGCACACAAAAATATACATCAAAAGCATGACCTATGATGAGGAAGAATATTATAGATCCTTTAAAATAAATCTAAACCTGTTCTTTATACAGTATGTCTGGTTCTGTTCCTCCACACACTCCTGAATTCAGTTCAAAGGAACAATCTAAAAACATGTCAATAAAAAGCTTTCATCCAATTTGCCAAAACACTAGCATAGAGTTTCTAGTGATGAAAGCTTTCATCAGCAAAAATGAGAATGTGGCTATCATTATATCTGGAGTAATCTCAAATGTTAACATTAAAAGCAAGTGTTGTTTTGAACTGTGAGTGGCTTTTGAGTATTTGATGTAGAAAGGTAGCAAATAAATAAATCCATAAATATCTTGCTTCTTGGATTAAACAGTCAACTGTGCAATGATACTATATTTCCCCTCAAAGAAAGAAACTATGCTGAGAGCCAACAAATGTAGAATAAGCTCCCCTATTCAGACCCGATGCATTCATGGCAGCAGAGTCTGGTGATGGGAACATGATGGAGGGGTGAAGCTAATGCTTGCTTTCACACATCTGAACATCATCTAAAAGCAAAGCGGCTCTATCATTTCCCTTTAAATAATATTTTTTACTCATATATACACATATACAGATTAAACCAATTAATTTATTTTTAAAAACTTACACAATTAATCAATTATGATTTCCTTAATCTAATGCAAGCATCACTGGCCATGTATACCTAGCATGCATCTAGTAATTATATGATGCAGAATCATAAAAGCACAAAAGTGAAGTATCTAAGAATGCATCTTTTGCTAGGACTAAAGTTGTTGCCAGTTATCTGGAATAATATCACCGAACACACATTGGAAAGAGCTTATAGCCTGCTTCTGAATGAGTGCTTCTTTATTGAACATCGCCCTCAGGTCATCCTGTGAATGCAAGACTCTAGATGAAGGAAACCGAGTCATCTCATGAGAATATATAGCATTGTTTTTAAAAAGTAAGCAACAAAAGAAAGAAGCAAAATAATATAGAATGGGGTCATACAGAGAAAGTCAATAACCAGACATGACATTACCTTGTGATGGCTTTGCAACCTTCCATTAACTAAAGGAAGCATGGAGCATTATCCGGTGCATTTACTCAGAAGGAACTCCCACTGTGTTCCATTGGGCTTACTTTCAGGTAAGCCTGCACAGAGTTGCAACCTCAGTAAAGCTTTTTTTTTATAAATAGTTTTTATTAAAGATTTTATTGGATTACAAAAGTACGTGCATTGTCTCTATTTTTGGGTTGTAGAGTCTTTTCTACAGATTAGTTCCATTGGATGTGAGGCATTAATGTTGTATACAGTATAAGGTTGGGGGGGGGGACTCAGTAAAGTAAAGTTGAAGAGATGCTTTAGGAGCTCTTCACAACCTCTTTTTGTTTCAACCACCCTGAACAATCACCAGCAAACTTGGCTAGCTCACTATTCAACCCCCTCTGTAAATCATTTATGAACAAGTCAAAAAGCACAAGTCCCAATACCAGTCCTTGGGGCATTGCTACATCTGTCCCATTGGGAGAACTGTCCATTTATTCCTGCTCTCTGCTTCCTCTTACCCACTTACCAGTCTACAAAACAACCTCTCCTCTTGTTCCATGACAGTTAAGTTTCCTCGGGAATCTTTGGTGGGATACTTTTCCAAAAGCTTTTTTTAAGAGCCTAAGTGCACAATGTCACATCACTGGATTTTATTTAGGATTTTTTTGGGGAGGGGGAGTTGCACTCAAGGGCAAGCTTCAAAGTAAACATCCAGGGTCATTTGTCCCTAAGTAGTCTTATCTCTTTCAGTGGATTTGAAGGCATCATTTTTAAAATTCTGACTGCTGCAGTTTTCATATTGATTGTACTATACTGACTGTGACTATTATTGTGCTTTTAGTATGATTGTCTATCACTTATTTTGGACATGCGGTATTGTGTGTTTAAATTTGGTATGTCTTTCGTTTTGCACCTTGAGTATGACTTTATAGACAGCTGAAATAGACCTCTTCAAAATAAATAGATAAATAAATAAAAAATGCAACACAATACAAGATTCTACCTAGCTTGGTTCCAATGTTCAGTCTCTTCTCTCTCTCTCTCTCTCTCTCTCTCTCTCTCTCTCTCTCTCTCTCTCCCCCCCCCCCCCATCTCTGTTTTGTACTTTCCATTCTACTATGGCTTTTAAAAGACAGAAGTCGGTCGCTTAGATTCTTTACAATGCTCAAGGACTTCAACAGGCAGCTGATTGCTTCTTGAAAAGAATGCAATATTAAACAAACACCATCTGAGCCACAGCATTACCAAAGTTGGCATAAGCAAAGGTCACCGTTGGATAATTTATTCACAACATTTGCTAGGGGGCTCCCCTCCCAGTTGGTTTACCTTGTTAATGGCATCCAAAGAAGATCATTAGGAGTACTGATGAGGTTCATAGTGCTTTGTCAGAAAACTATGTGACCCAGACGATATCACCAGAGCAACTGTAGTGAAATCTAGAGAAGTCAATGAGCACATATGAAAACATGAGCAGGCTGCTGAAACATTTCAGCATGGAGATAATATGTTCCCTTAGGAGAGGAAGTCTCCATTCTTCTTCCTAATGATTGATCATTAAAACAGTAGTAAAGGTGCTTCTGCAAAGATTCCATTAATTTCAATTTGACTTTGCAAACCAGGGTCCTGGTGGATTGTGCCCCTGGAGATGAGAATGGCAAAAACAGCATGCACATAAGCGTGGATATTCACCAAGGTCTAGTAAGTCTGACTAAATTAATGGTGTTGAATTTATTAAGCATCCAGGACATCCTCCCAGGACTCTAAAGTACTCTGCAAAAGCCATTGTGTGAATTATTCATCCAGAAGCTGGATTCAGTCTTCTCAGCTGTTTCTAGATCTGTAAGACCTCATAGAGCTGGAGAAGAAGGAAGGTGACATTGAAGATGTCATTGGAACCTTCCATGTATATGCCTCTCCTTGAAGAAATCATGTGTTAAATAAACCTAAAATTGTTAGAAGAGTAGACATTTTCAGAATAACTGCTCTCTCTTCTCCAAAAATTTGCACCCAGTTAAAGAATCATAGAATCATAGAATCATAGAGTTGGAAGAGACCACAAGGGCCATCGAGTCCAACCCCCTGCCAAGCAGGAAACACCATCAGAGCACTCCTGACATATGGTTGTCAAGCCTCTGCTTAAAGACCTCCAAAGAAGGAGACTCCACCACACTTCTTGGCAGCAAATTCCACTGTCGAACAGCTCTTACCGTCAGGAAGTTCTTCCTAATGTTTAGGTGGAATCTTCTTTCTTGTAGTTTGGATCCATTGCTCCGTGTCCGCTTCTCTGGAGCAGCAGAAAACAACCTTTCTCCCTCCTCTATGTGACATCCTTTTATATATTTGAACATGGCTATCACCCCTTAACCTCCTCTTTCCCTCTCAAAGAAGGACTTATTCCATCAAAGGAAGGTTGCATCCTTGGATGAAGAGATCCAACTCACTGACTTCTCCAGTCACACTACTTGTTATATTCCTGCTTTCCAAGTATGGGTTGCAAGTAAGGATGGGAAAATTCAGGTTTCTTGGTTTCTCATTTTTCCACTTCTAAGTTCAGTTCCGCACATTTCCACATCAGTCTGCATTTTTTTCATTCTCATGAAAATCCATCAGCATAACCCGCAGTCCATTCATAACATGCATATTTGTGTGCAATCTCATCCAAAAGACACATTTTTGCAACTTCCATCCTGCAGTGCATTTTTAAAATACAGGCATCCCCCCCCCCACTTACATGCAATTGACCTGTACACAACCGTGTATACATGTGGCACCAGGAAATAAACAAATAATTCAATTCAAACCTGGAAATGGCAGGGGAAGGCTGGAAAGTTCTCATAGCTTGCGAGGAGACCCTCCTCAGAGCCCAAAGAGTACATCAGTGAGCCCAAAGTCCAGAAATAAAGGTTTAAAATGCTTTTTTTTTAAAGAACTTATTGGTTCCAAAATAACACACAGGAGCTCTCGTTGCTGCCACACTACCCTGTTCAACAGCTGTTGGGCGGGGAAGCTGTATTGCCGCAGCTGTATTACTTGGACACACTGTTCTGTTCCCTGCCCTTTCTGGTGATCTGGAGAAAAAGGTATTTCTGATGCTTCTTAAATCGACCTAGTTCCCTTCTCTGATGATCTGGCAAAGGTGAGGGCTGAGGGTGAGGGGAAAGTAAAGCCACAAACGGAACTTGGCTTTCTGCCAAAAACCAAATGAAGACAGGAAGCAAAGTGATATACAGTGGTACCTCAGGTTACAGACGCTTCAGGTTACAGACTCCGCTAACCCAGAAATGGTACCTCAGGTTAAGAACTTTGCTTCAGGATGAGAACAGAAATCGTGCAGCAGTGGGAGGCCCCAGTAGCTAAAGTGGTACCTCAGGTTAAGAACAGTTTCAAGTTAAGAACGGACCTCCAGAACAAATTAAGTTCTTAACCCGAGGTACCACTGTAATCCACAAGCAATCCAAAAAACCAATGGTAAAATACATAGCAAGGAAAAATATCAGTATGATTTTAAAAGGGGGGGGGGAGACCTAAAGCATGTATAAAGTTGCTAAATTTATTCACCACTGAAGAGACCAGAGGCACAGAATGCTAAAAACAGGCTTTTAGTGGCTTTCTAATGGGTGCTCCCCACTTACGTGCATTTCGCTTATGTGTGCAGGGGACCGGAAAGTAACCCCCGTGTAAATGGGGAGTCACCTGAGCTATTTTCGCTAATGTTGTATTTCTCAAAACTCTTTACCCTAGTATATGTATTTCTGTGGATATTACCTGAGTGGAGAGTTGCACTGCAAAATTCAGGTTGATAGCTGTGCAAATTTCAAATGATAGTCGTTATTTTCTGCAGATATTGCTTTGGAAACTGTAAATTAGTTGGGTTCATCTTTAAATGCAAACTGAATCAAATTTCTTTCCCATCCCTAGTTACAAAGAGGGGTAATAAAGCCACAGTGAGATAGCAGATTTGGGGAAATAACAATAGGTGGACCAAATTGGCAAATTATGACTTTATTGTATCAGCCTTTATGGGAGGCACTATTTGGATTTTATGTCTTTTAGTATTATTTATGAGTTACTCATCACAGACAAATATACAAATCAAGCATGCTGAAGGCACTCTTACTTGGATCATTGATAAAACTGCCTAATTACATTAGTACTCAAAGCTGCACGCTAAAGCATATTTTAGACTTCTAATTGGTTCTGCACTAAGCTACACAAAGATTAGCTAGATAATTAGAAAAGCCAAAAGCGTAGCTTTGACATCCTATTTTTGCTCCGGTGTAATTTTCTAGAGCAAAGCGTGATTTGGTTATGAATATCCGTGTCTTAATTTAAAACTTATTTATGTTTAGCGCTTGTGACATTTTGAGTAGGGAAATAGCCCATTTCCAGAGTTTCTTTTCTTTTCTTAGCAATCTACAATTCACTATGTGCTTGAGGAGTCAGTTAGCAGAGAGCTACCACTTTAAAATTTTATGCTTTCTGCCAAAAACAGACTAAATAAGTTCAGTTGTAAAAGCAACACACAGCTTGATATGATTGCTTTATAATATTCTACTTCCAGCTATTGTTCATGATTCTGGCTTGTTTTTCTAAATCATAGTTAAGCACAGTTTGACCACATTCAGATGTAAACAAAAACCATGATTAATTGAAAACAGAAGCAAAGAGCTTCCACTTTTCTCCTTGCAGCATAGTGCTTAACTAATTATACATCTAAATCAGATCACTGTGACATAGTCAGGTAACTGGGGTGTATGGGGTGTTAAGGGAAGGATAGTACCTCTGGTGGGTCCATTCACCACGGGTCCCTACCCTGCACTCAGCTCTCATATGTGGCTCTTGGAAGCTGTTAGCATGCGGCGGTGGCCACAACTTGTGTAACAGCTTCGACTGGGTAGCTAAACCAGGTGACAGTAGTTGATGGGTCTCAAACCCTCAGTGAGTTAGGGACTTCCTCTGCATGCAAAGACAGGCTCCGGCAGACTGTGCAGACGAGACCAACAGTGGGTCTAACAGTCAAGAAGGCTGTTTCTGCACAGTAGAGGAAAGTGAGGGGCAGATGGGGGTCATCGACCTGGGAAGGTAGCCCATCAAGGAGAGTGAAAGCTCTGATCCTCAACCTCCACTGTCTTGTAGCTGTACTCATTTGTGAGAAAGGCTTTGGAGTATACCCCAAGGAAAAGTCCATACCCACCTCTGTGCAGGAGCATAAAGCTCCACATCAGTCTGCTTCACACCCAATTTGCCAACAGCTTAGGATGCATATGGACTTGAATGGGTGCTGCAATTATGGTGCTAAAGACCACACTCTGTCGTGCATCACCTTAGCTTAGACCCCATGAAAATGGTTGACCTCTTTGACCTCCCTGGGTTGTACGTGCTGGGATTTCCAGCACCAGCACATCTTTGTTTAAAAATAATACTGTAATATTTGAAGCCCAAAATTTGGTAGAGAAAGGACTGTCTAGAGAAAAGGAAAAACATTTCTCTTTACAGCTGCTTTTCTTTCTTAGGAATGACCGTAAGAGCAACACACCTGGGAATATTTGCAGACAGCAATGTGGCACATGCCAAACATTTTAACAGAAAGAATGCATCATTTCTGATGAGAGATATTTTCTTCTTCTTCTTCAAGGAAATGTCATGCTCAGAAAGGAAAATATTGAGATAGTATTTGTTGTGTTGGGTAGCAGGAAAAACAAATCACGAAGGAAGCAGGCCTGTAAAGCACAACTGTCCTTTATTAGTACAGAACAATAATTGAAAAAGACATGGAAAATGGAATGGAAAAGGGCAAGCCAAATGATCATGGGGATGGAGCCTAAGATGTTCCCTATGAAGAATGGTTGCAGCATTTGGGGCTTTTAAGTTTAGAGAAAAGGTGAGCATGAGGTGACATGATAGAAGCTTATATGCATGACATGGAGACAGTGGATAGAAAAACGTTTCTCTCCCTCTCTCATAACCCTAGAACTCCTGGACTTCTAATGAAGCTGAATCTTGGAAGATTCAGGACAGATAAAAGAAAGCTTGCAAATTACTTGACCTTAAGAGGTCCTCCTTTAACCAAGGGTCTGCTAGTTCATAGAGTAGCTTACTTATAAAAGAAGCTTCTAATCACCTATCTAACTGACCATATTTTAATAATGTCATTTCTTATTAAATTGCAATATTTCAATTTTACAAAGGACTATTCTCTCAGAGCCAATTCAGCTGCAATAAATTATGGAAGGCAATAATGAGCATAATTTTATGCCTGGCTATTTTGGTTTATTATCTGAAAGACATGACAAGTTGTTTAAGTCTGTATTACTTCGAGCGAACGTAGCTAAAGATTGACAAAAGCTATAACATACAATAGTTATTCACTTAGAGCTATTGCAAACAGAGGGAAAACTGCATTAGACCATCATGTGCACCGAATACTAAATCTAATGACTGATCACAGTTTTCTCATCTTGCAAAATAGACCCATCAACGCAGTTCTAATCTTAGATCTTCTGAGATGAGTGAGTTGGAATGTGTTGGGTCTCTGGCTGAGCCAGCAGGTTCCTGTCTAAGCCAGAAATAGGCCAGAGTAAGTCCCCAGCCCCAACTCAGCAGAGGCTAAGCTGGCTCCGTTGAGACCAATGGAACTTCCTCTGGTATAAGCCCTTAAAAACTGGCATTCTGGAGGAGTGTTGGGCAAGACTGGGCTGAAAAGACTTAACCCTGGATTTTAACTTTATTCAGTTCAGTCTTATAACCTGCCAACCCAGCAGAACTGATGCATTCAGCAATATCTAGCTTTTTAAGGTGTTATGTAGTACTTGATGAACTGCTCCTTGCACAGTTATATCTGTGTCATCTTTCAGGAGGTGAATTTAATTTCACCTCAGAGGGCAGTTCATCAGACTCATTACCTGAATGTTTCCTGTAAGTCCAAAAGGATGTTTTATTAAAGCAGGAAGATGAGTATAATAAAGGGAAGTTCAATGAGCAATGAAGTAAGATAATGTCATTAAGAGCACAAACAGGAACACTTAATATTTTGACTTGTGCACATCAGTACCATGTCATTTACTTTAGTAGAGTTTCTTGAGTTCATTTAATGAACAGATTTTTGAAATATCTTACACTAGCATCCTCACACCCAGCATTGCTCAAGAATTCTAAGAAACAAAAAAAGAGTGCAGTTTTGAAAGGTTCATTCCACCACCTTGATTCAAAATGGCATGCAATTATATCTAAACATATAGTAGTTGAAAACTGGCCCCTTGATCTCAGGGACCACCATACAAAATTTGGTTAAGATACAGTATGTCCTTGTGCTAAGCTGGGTGACCCATCTTCAAAGCCATTCAAATTGGCACCAGTTGGAACCGTCACACCAAACTAGGTGAAGTCACATCAAACTGGGCAGCTTGGACCCTTAATGCCAAATTGGGTGAAGTCACTCTGAAGTCACATTTTGGTCTACCATCTTGATTCAGAATGCCTAGTGTCCAAACATAGATGAAGGTTAATATCTCCCCTTCGGGAACCCTCATGCCAAGTTGGGCAACAATATCATCAATAGTATCCAAAGTCATGGAGGTTGGAACTGTCATGCCAAAAATCAGTTGAAGTCATGCCAAAGTCACATTTCAGTCTGCCATCTTGAGTCAAAATGGCAGGTGGCCACCTCAGAAACCCTTATGTCAATTTTGGCGCTGGTATCTTAAGAGCTGGGCAAATTAAAAATGGGCAAAGTCATGCCAAAGTGATGTTTTGGTCCACCGGTTTAATTTAAGGTGGTGCCCGGCATTCAAATGGTGATGAAATCCACTGCTCCCATCTCAGGAACCCTCATGTCAAGTTTGGCAACAATATCTCAACCCTAAAAAAAAAAAAAGCTCAACAACTCTGGTCGGCCCTCATGCATGTTCACTTCATCAAATCTGGCCCTCTTTGGAAAAAGTTTGGGCACCCCTGCTAAAGTCACATTTCAGTGCATCATTTTAAATCAAAATGGCACCTGGCATCAAAAAGTCAGCAAAGATTCCCTCCACACACACACCTTGGAACCCTTATGTCAAGTTTGACACCGATATCTCAAGAGGCATCCAAATAATGCACAGAGAACAAACAGACAAACTACTTCCCAAAATATACAATAGATTGTCAATAGTCTTTTTTGTAGTTTTAAAGTTTTTATTACAGTTTTTCCCTCTCTTTCTTTTTTTTTGGGGGGGGGGGGACAGGCGTTTGGCAAACAGAGATCCTGATGGGCCACTCAGGTAACAGTAAGTGCTTGTGAGTATGCAAGATGTCAAGAAGCATCACTTCACTGCTGCTACCCTGGCCTTTTATACTTCCACTAAATTTAGTGCATTTGTAGTAAGTTTCAGCAGTAAGTTAAAGTCTACTTTTCCCTTTCAGCAATTAAAATTAGACCCATTTATATTGGATTCAAGTAGGTCACCAGAAGACACTTAACTGCACATGCTTTCCATCACACTTAAATACTTTTATCACACATGTTGATCCATTTGCAAATCAACTGAGCATACTTAGGGGAGCCATTCCTTCCTCCAGCTGCACCCATGGAACAATGCTGTGCTTTTACATAGTGGCCATGGAACTGCCCAGGGAAAGCACCACTGCTGGATTCAGCTTCAAAAAGGAGTTAAGAAAGAAAAGGAGGGAGAGGGGAAAACGGTGCTGATCCTGAATTTTGAAATATAAGTCCCCTTCTAAAATTGAAATCGATTTTTGTTTGCCTCTCAAGGGACAGAACAATTTTCTCCCTGCTATTCATCTCCCAAGGCCCCCGCAAATTGACAGAAGCGCTCCCAATTACTACTTCTGCTGTATGTCCAGCTACAGGGAAATGACTTTTGTCCTTCATTAATATAATCCTTTGTTTGCTAAAGTAAAACTTTGCCAGCCTACAGGGGACAGGATTGAGTTGTAATACCTAATTTCCTTTTATCGATCATAACTCAGAAGCTGAGGCTCTTTGTAATTTCTCTTTACGATCACTGGTTGTCCTTTCCGAAAACACTAGGTGCTCCTCTCAGCCCAAGGTTGCACGAGAGTAAAGATCCTGGAAAAAGAGTGTGATATTCCTGTTGCTGTACAATGCCAGAGCATATCATTCTCTATGCCATACAAACATACACCACCACCAGTTATTTGAAGACTCCAGCATGACCATCTCTACCATTAGGTAAAGTGGGGCAACTGCTTCAGACAGTTGATGCTTGGGATTAAATAACACCAGCAAGGGAAGGCTTCTTTATTAAATACGACTTAAACCCAAAATAGATATAAAATAAGTATAAAACTATGCACAAGCATTAAACTATAGCCATCCATAACAAAAATATACAATAAAACAATCCCATTAAAACAGGTTGAAGAACCTGTGCTCCTCCAGTTGTTGTGGAGTTATGACTCCTATGATTTCTGGTATTATTTCTTAGGAAAATGAAGTTGTAATGTTATTCTTAAAAAAAAACACATTGAGTTTACAAATTATACTGCCTGGGAAGTATAAATAATATGATCATGATTACCTGACAGGGTGGCATTTTTAGAATCCACTTTATGTTGTCATTAAAAAGTCAGTTTTAAAATACATATTAAGAAGTAAGCTACAGCCATAAAATACAGTAATGCTGGGCAGGCCAGTCTTCCTGTTATATACCTGCTAGGATTGGCAAGACTTTCACCTGAATCTCATAGCTCTCCTGACAGGTGATTTGGTCTGCAGCCACAGTGTGGAAATAAAGGAGGAGATTTCCCTCCAGATACCAGGCACTCTATTATTCAAATTAGGCCCCAGTGTTTTTCTTACGATCCCCTTCTCAATTAAGTAACCCATTTTAATCTAGAATTTAAATTCTCAAAACTTTCTTATTTGTTAATTTGAGCAACTACTTCTCTCACTTCATTACAAACAGTATTTCTACCTGCAACACACTTGAGCAAACCTGGTCCTCTTCCTTTCACAGATATTTTGTTGCCATTTGCAACTGTAGCTGCCTCTGATGAGTTATCATTTAACTCTTTGGGGGAATTAGCATCAGATGTCATGTGCATGGAAGTTGCCAAATCAATTAACCAACTAGAAGGGTTACTGTTAATAGCACCAGTTTTCTTATAAATTGATATTGCTGGATAGTTCTGATGAACCGCAAAAGCATTTTTAGTTTGCTTTCTGTTGCCACCCTGGAACTTTTCTTTATTAGTGCCACTTTGTTTTGTACGATTTCTTGCAAATGAGGGAATACAACTTTTCTGCTTGTGTATGTTGATAATATAATTCTGGTTACTGAGAACAAACAAGATTGTACAAAAACAAAAGATTTGGTGCAGGCCTGGCCAGGACATAGACGTCCTGTGACAAAGGTGACCTGTGTGCTTGCTTGCTTGCTTGCTTGCTTGCTTGCTTGCTTGCTTGCTTGCTTGATTAACAACTGTTGGGAACTTCAAGGCCCCTGCTCTCCCTTCTTATGGTCTTTATATTGGACCTGGAGACTCCAATAGTGAGCATTCCATGTCAAGAGGGAGGGCAAGTGGGCACCCTATCAAATGACAGGGCAGGAATTACACGGAGCAGGGCCTTTTCATTGGTGGTGCCCATTGTATGGCTCACTCTTCCTAGACCAGCTCTCTTTTGGCCTGTATTTTGGAGCTTTATAATTTAGGAAGACTTTGGAAGAACTGGTTGACAAGTCTTATCAGTAGCTGATGTATGAGCGGATTTTATTTGCTGCTATTCTGGGCTTCTGGTGCACCAGGGTTTACACCAGCATAATAGAGTTGGCCAGGACGCCAGAAGGGATACAATTTACGAGCTTTCTCCATTATCTGCACAGCATGGGGTGTTCAGTCAACAGTGCAAAGGCTGAGCTGAAGCGTTTCCTGCTAGTTACCTGCTTTCAGCAATAGGGGTCGCTAACCCGGTTGGTTAGCTGTCAGATTCTAGAGCTCCCTATTGGTAGCTCTTAGATAATTCCAAAAATACAGAGTCCATTAATAAAACACAGTGTTCATTCATAAAGCAGTAACATAAATCTCCATTGCTACATATTGGGTATGTATTTCAGCAGTTGAATGTACAGGTTTATGGCCATGCTGTAGTGTAGTGATTATGCGACTGTGAATAAAAGGTGGCTGGGCTCATCATCCACCCCTAGATTTAGAGGCCCTAGGCTTCAGCCTACTTAGCCTATACATAAATCCGGCACTGGCTGTTTTGACAGTGGCACAGCCTACCTCAGAAGGTGATGGACTCTCCTTCATTGGAGGTTTTTAAACAGAGTTTGGATGACCATCTGCCAGGGATGCTTTAGCTGTGATTCCTGCATTGCAGGTGATTAGACTAGGTGATCCTTGGGATCCCTTCCAACTCATATGATTCTATGATTAATTTCCAATCTTCCAAAAAGTCATGATGACCAGCAAATTAATATTTCAAGTGCTTCTTTTGCGTTTATCTAGAATTTTGAAAGAACCCATGTTTGACTCACGTATATGATGGAAACAAAGTAATTCAGCTTTGTTTGAAATTACTGGCATTGGACTACTTCTCAGTATTAGCAACGTAAAATGCAAATCTGTCCTTTAATGCATCCTGGCAAAACTTGCTGGCAAAACTGAGAAACATGAATGTGCAACTTCCTAGGAACATTGTGCCTGAGTTAAAGGATCTCTTTATTAACAACACAAATTAATTGCCTTGTTGGAGATCTTAGAGATCCTTAGAGGTTTCAGGAATAAGAGATTTGTTCAAATGTTTAATGCATCTTGGTTAATATCTTCCTGATGATGCAATAATTATTTTGCCTGAAGAACACTTAAGGGAATACAGAGAGCTGCCTTACTGTGGGTCAAAACATTGCTCCTTACAGCCCAGAATTTTTGTTCCTGCAGTGGCTCTCCTGGGTCTCACGTAGAGATGGAGCCATTCCCCGTATCTGATACCTGATCGACAGTGACAGGGATTGAGCTGGAGGCATTTTGAATGCAAAGCATGTGCTTTACCACTGAGCTGTGGCCCCATGTGTCATAATTCATACCTGAAATAAAGAAGTGTTTCATCTCAGGATTTATGCTTTATATTACTGGATTCTCAAGGAACTGAAGGATTCAAATTTTGCCTGGGATTTATGCATATGTACACAGAGATAAGAACACTTGGTAGCAGGGCATTTTCATCTACAAGGACGAAGCCTTAAAGTAAAGTTAGGGAATATAGTGCTATCCGGATGTGATGGACTACAACTCCCATCATCCAGTGGCGTAGCGTGGGTTGTCAGCACCCGGGGCAAGGCAAGTAATTTGTGCCCCCTAACCCGTGGATTTTAGAGAGCTGCGAGTGCGAGTGCACGTGCCCCCAAATGTTGCGCCCGGTGCGGCCAGCCCCCCCCCTGCACCCCCCACGCTACGCCACTGCCATCATCCCCAACAAATGGCCATGCTGGCTTATGGCAGCTGGAGTCAGTAATATCTGGAGGACATCCCTTTAGCTGGCTCTGCCTTAAGACAGGGATGAGGAACCTTTGCCGGACCAAGGGTTCATTCCCATCTGGGCAAGCTTCTGAGGGCCATATGCCAGGGGTGACATATTCTTTTGTACAGTAGGCTACTTTCTACACACACACACACACACACACACACACACACACACACACACACCCTCTATCATGCTTCCAGGCAACCAAGAGGCATTATTGGAATTCAAGGACGCATTCCAGCTGGACAAAAACACTCAAGGAGCTGAAGAGATGGGTGGCCTGGGAAGAGTCTCAAGGGCCAGTTAGAAAAGCCAAAAGAGCTGCATTTGCCCCCACCTCCTTCTGTTGTGCCATTTGGCTTTCTCTTTCCAACATCATCAAATATTAGTCAAAGGTGGTGGTGGTGGTTGTTATGCCCACAAATCTGAGCATCTGACTGGTTGAGCAGTTTAACCTATTACAATTCTTTTGATTTCACAGAAGATATCCCATCAAATTTTGTTATTTGAAAATGAAAAACCCTTAACTCCTGCCTCAGAAAAATCAGCTTTAGAATCAAAGGAGTCTTCTGCGTCCCTAACTTATTCAGTTCATGTCCTCCTTTATCTTCTTGATGCCAGGCAAGGGGCAGACAGTGTTTTATAGCTCTCCGGGTGCTGTTACGACAATCCTCTGTATGCCTTCTAAAACCCCGTAACTTTCGTGTTTGGAGCATTTCCTCCCTCGAGCACACTGTGTCTCCTGCTGTCAATGCTGTTTCCTTTCCTATAGGAACCTGAGATCAGCTACCAGAAAAAAATTCTATCAATTCTGCAGGTCATTCTGCCACCAGGCAGGACATAGCGATTTGGTTTATGTCACCAAAAATTCTGCCCCGAGTGCTTGTTCTATATTTACTGTGCTAATTAAAGAAGAAGACCTAGACTTAGCATGAAGGTGGACAGGCCTTCTGGGGTGTGAGAAAAGTAGTTGGAATAAATATTTGCTACATTCTGAGCCACCTGTTTTCAGGGTAAATGAGGTGTCAACAGATGGTGTCTTATACCAAGTCAGAACACTGCTCCATCTAACTCAGTGCTGTTTATACCAGCCCTCCCCAACCTGGTGCCTTTTGATGTCTTGGACTAGACTCTCATCAGCCCCAGGCAGCAATGATCAGGTATGATGAAAGCCATACTCCACAAGGTTTTCCAGGGTTTCAGCTAAAGGTCTTTCTCAAGCCTACGCAAAGATACCGGGAACTGAACCTGGGACTTTCTGCTTGCAAAGCCCGTTCTCTACCACTGAGCTATGGTTTATGTTCAGATCACTTCCATCACAACATAGAATGCCTGTCCATTTTCACCCTTTATCTTATCCTTCAGGCAACAAGCAGGGCCTTCTCTGTTGTTGCACCTACCTTGCTGAACTCACTCTCAGGCCTTCTCTGTTGTTGCACCTACCTTGCTGAACTCACTCTCAAAAGGAACTTGCCTGGCAACCTCCTCATCTCATTTATAATAAATATATGGAATTCACAGCCCCAATATGTGATTGTGGCCTTTGACTTAGGTGGGTTGCAAAGAAGATCAGACCATTCTGTGTGCAGAATATATGGCACATTAGGAGCAGTGACCCAACATAAAAGCAACAGAAGTCTGTTAAGTCTGATGGGCTCAGAAGGGATGGCAAAGTTGAGCATGTCTAGACGGAATCCAAATGTCCAAGTCCATAGTTTGGGACTTACACAGGAATTAGGGGTACAGGAACTTGGCCATTTTTATCAAGATGAGCATATTGTAGTATTTATCAAACTTTAGTATCCTTTTAAGATGTACTAGAGTCTTCTAGGGTTTTCTGTTTGAGAGGCACTAGCTTGTGTCCAACAAAATTGCCCCATTAGCACAAGGACTTCCATATGCCCCCAAATCTGTTCTGGTTTTCCTCCCAACCCTTCAGAGCAAATTTTTGGAGGTTGGTACACAGGCAAACAATAGAAGATACAAGGGGGATATTTTGTTGCTGAAGTGAAAGTCCTTGTTATAATGGGACAACTTTGCTGGAATTTTCATAGAGTGTAGTCAGAGTGCAGCCAAAAACAAACAAAAGGGATAAATAACCCTTTTTATATTAGCACATAACTGAAAGTGGCTCAGTTTAAGATTTTGTTTAGATGATACATGGCACCCCAATGAATAGCAGAGTACATTATACTATTATATTTGTTTGTTGAAAATATGGTAGGATTCATGCAGATTAATATCATATGCTATGAATCGGCCCACACGTTATTCAACTCAAATAATTAACAAAATAGCAGGGGCCAGATTAAAATGTGATGCATTAAGAACGTTGTTATATTTTATAAATGGAAGAAGCTAACAAAGGGTGTTAAATTTGATTAACTTTTTGACCACAGGAAGAAAACTCACCAGCTGCTGGGAAAGCGCTTTGATCTCCACAAACTCAGAATGACTCTTAAAAGTACTGGAAATCTCACACACTGACAAATCAACCAATATGGTTTCTAGAAGAAACTGCAAAACTGTGTAAACTTTCGTCCCACTAAATAGTATCCTTTATTATATACAGTCGTACCTTGGATCCCAAACGCCTTGTGAGTTGAACATTTTGGCTCCCGAATGCTGAGTGTTCCGATTTGTGAACGTTCTTTGGAACCCGAACATCTGACGCGGCTTCCACAGCTTCCGATTGGCTGCAGCTAATCAGAAGCCGTGCCTTCATTTCTGATTGTTTTGGAAGTCGAACGGACTTCCGGAACGGATTCTGTTTGACTTCTGAGGTACAACTGTATTTGAATAATTATTTTGGGTTTTATATTTAAGTAATGCTAGACTGCATTTCTAATACATATCTGTTGAGGAAGGTCTATAGCTTAGCGGAAGAACTTGCATGCAGAAGGTCCCAGGTTCAGTCCTCAGCATCCTCAGGTAGGGATGGGGATGCCTCCTGTCTGAAACCCTTGAGCATCTTCTCCCAAGCAGTGTGGACAGTACTGAGCCAGAGGGACTAATAGTCAGATTCCTGCATTCCTGTTGCTAAGAAGCAAGACCAAGCTTACTGCTTAATGTTGAACATAGTAGAGATTCCCCCCACGCACAAACATTTTCTTTTACATAATGATGCTCTCTATGTCTTCTGGAAGGTTGACAAAGGCTTGTTTTGTAGGCTTTCCACAGAATTTCATTAGGCAAGTATATTTTTGTTGAGATCTATGATTGATTCCATCATTTCTTTTTTATTCTTTACATCAACATGCAAAATTGCCTAGGCTCGTGCTGGTGGAATTTAATGAGCAGAACCCATGAGGCCATTTCCCACCTCCACATAAAAGTCCCCAACAATGATAAGAAAACAAGACTGGAAAATAGTAGCGAGACCAACAATAGTTATCTACAATCCCACTTCCTTTGCAGTAGCGCAAGCTATAAAAGATCAACCAATTTAAAAGCAAATTCATTTGCAAAACACGCCTGAAAGTCATTATTCAGAATGTTCTCTGAAACACCTACACCTTTCACGAGTTTCCAAATATGGGGTTTTTTTTCTCTTTAAATGCCTTATTTTAAATTACACTATTAAATGATGAGAACTGCTTACAAAAAGTAAAAGGAATGAAAATATTTCCTTGTTATGCTGGGGTGGGGGGGAATGTTCCAGTTTGGGAAAACTATGGTTGTTGTTGCCATCCATTTGTCTTGAGAGAGCGTGTCTCTCTAATCAGTTACATAGCGCAGGTTCCTGGCGCCCAGGGCGGGGCAAGTGTTACATCATTGTCATCGTCCCGTCCCCCATCCCCCCGATCACTTGGACATCCCAGTGGTGCTGGGCTATCACTGAGGAACTTGCCTCTGCAGCTCTCTCATGCACCAGAGACCAGTGGAGGAGAGGCACAGCAATGCTACCACCACCATGGCTCCTCTCAGCTGCCTGTCATGGCTGCCTCACTGCATCCTCTCAAAATCATGTGCCCAGGGCCATGGCCCCTCTACCCCCTCCCCATGCTACACCTCTGTCCCTAATACCCCATACACTCCTGGAAAAACTTGTGTGTGTGTGTGTGTGTGTAAAAAGTGACATTTCTGTAGTAGCTATAAAATGAAGAATAACTCTTCTGAAGTTTACTATTTTCCTCTGGGGCTCCTGTTCCTTGGGGAGGCCTCTGGAGACCTTATACTTGGATTTACCACTGACTTAAGCAGTTCCTTCCAAAAGCCATCCAACAATTCCTCTGCTTTTCAGCGTCTCCAACCAGGCAGAAAGTCTTTGATTTGAAGCTAAATGGATCCACAGTAAAAGCATTCTTTGGGTAGTCTTTTCCATTTCATAAGGTTCTCAGAGCCTGGGGTGGGGAGCAAGAGCAGCTGCTAGGTGTACTTTTGAGGGATTCAAGTGAAGCATGAAAATCCCAGGACAGAACCAAGGGTCCTCACAACAGATGAAGAGGTGGTCATAAAAGGAAACATCTAAAAACATGAGGAACACACAACAGGAGTTTCCACTCATCTTAGAAAGATAATGAAATAGTTTAGAAACTTTAGCATTAAATTTGTGCCAAAGACCAAGTTATGTCACTTGCAGCAAATCACATAGTCAAATGAGGGGGAAAGACAGTTTTATGTATAGTCTTTGCTGCTATTAAACCTCAGAGAGCCTAGCATATTGGTATCAACTTCCCCTCCAGAAATGCCATTCATTCCTTACCCACTCACCCCAAAAAAGTGGAATTGAAAACGGAAGATCAACTCCATGTTGAATATCCCAACATGGAGAATGGAAATCATCACTCAGGAATCAGGGCAACCCTAAATTTAGGCACAGGGGGTTGTTGCCTCAGTCTGTGGGTGCCACTTCTATTTCTTCTAAACCCTCTATGCTAGCTTGCTCTGCATTCCCCAAAAAGCTAACTACCTACCCCCAGGTGGAGGAAAATGTTCTGCTGGCAGGATTGAAGTAAGTTTCAACTGCCAATGCAACCATATCTTTGCAGGTCCTTTTTTTTTGAGCCAGCCCTGTCATCACCTGAACAAAAATATAATACACCCTTTTATCCCTATAGCCCCAATAGACAACATACAGCAAAAACAGCAATATTTTTCAGGGGCTTTGTGTGTGTGAAAACGTTGAAGCCTGAACATCTCAAAGTACCCTTGAAGTCCTTTCTTATGCATGATCTGCAGGATAGAAACATCTATAATTTCTGAATATCTGTGGTTTTGACAGCTGGTAAATGTGGGTGTTTTCTTTTTCCTGGCACACCTCCTATGCGGCTTTGGAGAGCAGATAATTTATATTCAACGGCAACGTCTTGCCTTTCCTAGCATGCAGATTCATAGTGTAACATCATACGTGTCTACTCAGAAATAGGCGCCACGAACTTCAGTAGGACTTGCTCCCATTGCCAACAGAGTGAGTTCAATAGGAACTGAGGTGGGGCCAAAACGTAAACGCCTCCCACCCCCTTGTGTTGGCCCTCATCATGTCACACACAATGGTTTTCTTTTAGAATAATCTTGTGAGGGGAAATGTGAGGGGAAATATCCCATCTTCTTTGGACATCAGTTTACACAAAACCAAAATATGACGGAAATCATATTACAGATTCATATTCATTGATACTGAACACAGACATGCCAGATATTTGATTCAACATTTTTTTACCATTAAGGTTTATGCCCCAACACCCCAAAGTATCCATTCACAGATTTGTTTTCAATGAGGAACAACAGTGAAAGGTTTTTGTCTGAGGAGAGTACAAGAGTGCTCAAACATGGCAAGAGGATTCCTCCCTCACCACTTATTCTGGAGTTTTAGATTTTCCCACTGTGTAGGACAGGGAGAAACAAAGAGATTTAATTTCAAGCCTCTCTTGAGACCATTCTGATAGAAATGAAATAGGCTACCTGCAGGAATATCAGTTTTCTGTTTCTAGCTAATATGATCTCTATTTCCAGTTTTCTAGACCAGGGTTTCCCCAACTGTGGTCAACAAGCTTCATTCAGGTGGTCTGTGGCATGTCTGCAAAATACAATTTAAAATCATACAGCATCTAGCACAGCACCTTGGAATTGCTACAAGCAAAAAGAAAAATCTTTAAGTGGACAACCAAGACCCCCCACTAACTTTCAAGTGGTCCATGAGGGGAGTTTGAGAACCATTGCAATGGACAGTTGGAGCTGTACCATGGTAGAATATCTAAGTATGTAGGCTTTGTTTTTTGTTTTCTCGTTTTGCTTATTTTTGTAAAATCTAAATATTAGTGTGTTAGACGTTAGTGTGATGAGGGATTGAAAATAAATAAATGAATAAATAGCACCCCTTACGCCAACATTGTTGTCTTTTGAGATGCTATTTCTCCCTTGGGGGCGGTGGAATTTTTAATATAAGTTGTCCACATCAGTGCTCATGAATAAAACAGAACACTGAACTAACGTGAGTGGGTGGTAGTCAGCTAAGTTTTACTCGAAGTAAACCTAGTAAAATTAATGGACCTAACTGAGTCATGTTCTTTAATTTCTGTGGGTCTGCTCTAAGTTAAGCTTAGCTGAATACCACCCAGCGGTAATGTATGCTTTGCACATAATAATACATTTTAAGAAAGAATGTACCTTTCGTTTTTGAACTGCATAAACATCTTAACTGGAGTAAGTGCTATGATTCAACCATTTTAATGAAGTTTTTCGTAAAATTATTCCGTGAAGCAGCTCACTGTGTTCTGCAACTATATTTTATTGTCTAACACAACCTGAAAATAATCTTTTCATACCAACTTCATTATGAACCAAGAATAATATAATAGACTTAAGAGGCAGCTCATCAGCCACAGTCGGGATGAATTACTGGATATACCACTCTAGTGTTTAAAGTCCTTGATACACTTGGCTACTCCACAATTATGTCTCACAAATTTCATCCTCAACTCAAAGGCATGAAAGAAAAAGATACAAAAACAATTATTTGCAAAGATTTTTGGTACGAATTTGCAGTTTAACAAATTAACCCTGTTGGATCCCAGACTTTTGAGCCTACCTGGATATAGTAAAACTACCACCACCCCTGGAATTTCAGGCCTCTGTGGAATTTGGTATTTTGAAACTTGCTTTTATCTCCAGTTGGGATTCAAAACCTAAAGTGCTTTCGTCTCAATCCATTAAACAAGAGTTGCATTGCAAAAAGTCTTCCACACGAGCCACTGTTGGTGCAGAGTTGGATGTGCATTGCAATGCTCACCTGGGTCTCACTGTACTAGAAACAGCTGCTAGTCATTCTATGACTATTCACCGTGTGTAACTAGACCTGATTTAGCAGGATTTTGGAAACCAAAGATGCGTTTCACGGGACAAAATGGAAATACTCTTCATTTTTTGCTTCATTATTTATTCTGTTTCATTTGATGATTGGCTGGAGAAATGCACCACAAATTTCACATGAAAGGGTGGGTGTGTTTTGGTTCTCATATTTCTTCATAAAGTGCAGATCTGATAGATTCATCTCTAAATGCAAACTGAAATGAATTTCTTCCTCAGCTCTACTTTTGAGGTGTATCAGACAGCTGCCTATAGCCCAGCCCTGACAGGGTTAAAAATATGCATCTGTCACACATCCACAGCTTACATATTTAGGTGTACTCCAGGAATGGTGGAACTGTGGCTTTCCAGAATGTTCATAGAACAACACCTCCCATCATTCCTGGGCACTGGAAATACTGAACAAGGCTGCTGAGTGTTAAGAGAAGAGAAGTGAGGTTACAGGGAACCAGACATAGGGTCTTCTCGGTAGTGGCGCCCACCCTGTGGAACACCCCTTCCTTCAGATGTGAAGGAAATAAGTAGCTATCCTATTTTTAAAAGACATCTGAAGGCAGCCCTGTTCATGGAAGTTTTTAATATTTAACACTGTATTGTTTTTAATACTTGATTGGGAGCCGCCAGAGTGGCTGGGGAAACTCAGCCAGATGGGTGGGGTATAAATAATAAATTATTATTATTATTATTATTATTATTATTATTATTATTATTATTATTATAGTTCAACAACATCTAGAGGGCCACTGTTTCCGGAATCCCTTGAAAACTGTTTATAGACCTATATTAAAAACCTAAATACAGCATCAAACATCATTTGCCATAGCATGTAAACACAATAGCAAGGGCAAGACCAATTCTTCTTCAGAGAAGTGAAGGAAAACACATTTGCTGGATGCTCACATTATGGTTTTAGAAGCATAGGAGCAGACATTCATAAAAAATGTAACATATAATTCCAGCTTCAGTAAGCATGAACTCAACAAGCACGTCAACATGAGAAAGAGGCCAAAGGAACCAGCTCTGACGCAGCCGCCATCCTGGCATCCAATTCCATCACGGAGGGACAGGATTCTATGCAATGTCAGTGGATTCTGTAGAATGACAAATATTACCTTCTGTTTCCCCATCAATCTCTTTTACATGAGTGACTGCAGGATTTATGTACCTGTGTGACAGAGGCGAGTATTTGTCAGAAAGGTAATATGGCTGTTTCATCATAGCAGCTGTTGAAAGGACTTGGGGAGGTCTAAGAAGAAAGATGCCCAGAAGTAAGATTGAGACTGCTGCCTGTACCGTTGGGACAAAAGGGCAGCGGCAGTGGGGTGTTCATGCAAAATGAATAGAATAGTGATAAAATCAAGCTCTTTGGTCCTGGCATATCAGGGCTGCCTAGCAGGATACACATCTTAGAAGAAAAAATGCAGGGACAGTGCAGTAGCTGACTAGTGACATAAATGCTGGCCATCTAAAGCCTTATTTCTGAATGTTCTTGCTTCCACTGTTAATTTTCCAGCAGGATTTTAAGACTGCAATTAAGCACAGCATGTTGCACAAATTTTTGATCAATTAGCTTAAAAAGAAAAACCCACAATATAATGATGGACTATATCCATTTACTTGAGAGTAAGAGATATTAAGTTTCGGGGGACTAACTTCTGAATAAATATGCAATGTATCATGCTGCTGGAGTCTTTATTTACTCCAAGTTCTGTGGAGATGATGATATTTTTAAGAGATGAATATATAAAATATTCATTAAAATGTGAATTGTGTGGTACCATCTGAAGCAGCTGCCTATGGCTGATGGAAGTTTCTGCCGCCCTAAAACATCTAGAAGTCACCACTAGGTCTGCAGAGTCTAATCTAAAGAGTCTCCTAACTGGGCCCAAGTAATTCCACATACACACTTAGGGATTCCAAAATTTCTCATTTCTACAGCATCTTCTTGTGCTGCATCACAAACAGGATCACACAGCTTTCAGGAGCAGTTTTGCTGGGATTGGAGATAACTTCCTTTTAATAACATAATTTTCACGGAAAGATTATGTATTTTTATGAAGCTGTACAAGTCTCTGGATGCCTCTCAGAAGACATGGCAGAGTGCCTTAGTGAGCCTAGAATAATTCAATAATAATTTCATTTTTGCCTTGATAGTGTTGATGGTGATGAAGATTAACAGCTCTTGCTTGCAGGCTTACATTCTAGTAATCGGAAAAGAGAGGGTGGGGAGAGACTTGGTGGGTGCAAGTTTAAATACACGTTGCATTCATGCAGCTCATAAACCCTTTCCCCAAATACTACTGAGCTAAGCATTTTGGCATTCTAAGGCAGGCATAGGCAAACTCAGCCCTCCAGATGTCTTGGGACTACAACTCCCATCATCCCTGACCACTGGTCCTGTTAGCTAGGGATGATGGGAGTTGTGGTCCCAAAACATCTGGAGGGCCGAGTTTGCCTATGCCTATTCTAAGGTTTCATGCTCACACCTCTCCAACTGAAATAAACAGGGCTTCCGAGTGCTTACTTTAGCTAGGCTGTGCCTAGATGGTATACAGGAGCTTAATAACCTATCTCTCATTATGAAAAACCAAAATTAAAGTTCTCTGTTATGGTCAGGAAGGGAGACAATGACTTGAACATTATTAAGTTGAGGCTGTTTACACTGCTTATGTAAGGTCGAGAATTTGCTCTAGGAGGAGTTGGGAGCCTTTTCGCATTTTACTCAGTTGCGTTGCTGAATTTCAGATTCCTGCCTTACAGTTAACAGCAACGTCCCAGGCTAGTCAAATGATGCACTTGCCATTCAAAAGTCTCTAGTTTAGTTTGTCTTAGAAGTCTGCAGTTTGAATATGCGATACAGAAATTTGGGTACATAAATACATCTCTTTAAAAAAAAATGTTTTATTTAGGTATGCATCACAGAGGAAACATTAACTAATGCAAGGGAAAGGGCAGTAGTCCCACCTCACCCCAGTGTTAGCAGTCCATCTGTGGCTATTGGTACTTTCCCCCCTTTTGGCTGAAGTCCAATATAAGGCTTATATGAAGCCGAAGAGCAGCAGGCTAAAAGGCAGGAAAGATAAAATACATGTAACTCAGGAAACAGATTAGGTTTTGTTCTTCTTAATGGTCTGTTTTTCATATTTTTGAAATTTTTAAAGCATTTCTATACTACTTAAAATTTCAAAGTCTCTATGCTGTGTACATTCTAAAAAGACAACCATATATATATATATATATATATATATATATATATATATATATAACCCACCTAGAACCAGTACAGCAGCAATATAAAAACATATTAAGCTGAATAAAATAGAGAGAATTCAAGCACGCCTCTCTCTTGAGCGGCCTGCTGAAATGGACATTTAATGTTATTATCTCCAACCTATTATTATTGTATAGCATATTATTGTACTGTTGTACATATTTTAGCTGCTTTTTCCAGATATTGTCAGCCACCTTGGGAAAATGTACTTTGAAAAGTAAATTTTATTTGTTAAATAAAGTAAATTACGTAGCCAGAAAAGAACATTAGGCTATGGTTTCAAGTCTGCAAGCATTTAACTTGCCATGTTCTGCCTCCTTCCTTGCTAAACGTTCAGAGAGACACAGTCCTTGTCCGGATGAGAAATGAAATTCATTGCCGACAATTCAGGTGTGAACTTTCTGCCTTCATATCTATTATCAGGTTTTTTTTAAAATAAAAAAAGAAGAAAAAGATTAGGTTCAGGACACAACAGATAATCCATTCCCAAGGAGGGGAGCAAGCAGGAACGTACACGGAGTCATACTTGTTCAGATCACGTAGCTCTCCTCTCGGCTGCTTGCTCTCAAGCCCTTCGAAAGCATGAAATCAAAAGGAGCCATTGCATTGCAATTTAAGTGGCTGTAATTCCACTCAGGGGTCAGGTAGCAGTTCAAAGAGAATGAGAACCTGACACATTCAATTAGTCATATATTGCAGCTTCTTACTTGCCTAGGTTACCAATCGCAGCAGAGTCCATTATATTGGTGGGGGGAAGGAATTTTTGTTCTCTCTTTTCAGCCAGGATTGATGTAGAATGGTGTAGTTAGGAGGGATGATAAAGCATCGCATTGCAGGCACAGGTGGAAGACATTTTTGACCCACTGAAGCTATATAAACACAACAGGAAGAGGAAAGGCTTTGATGGTCAGGCTTCCTGAGCACAGCAAGCTCCATCAGAGCTTGATGAGCATGTCATTCAATTGTCCAGCTGCCAGCCATTCACAACTGAAACCCTACTTACTGTGGCAGAAATGGCTTGTCGCTGTTCCCTTGTTAGCTGAAGTCAATGAAACTGCCCAAAGTGTTTCTACATCCTCCCTCATCCTTGTTTGTACCAATCGAGGCCAAGTATGATAGCTCTTTTTGTCTGTTCCCTCAGTGCAGAGGGAAAGTGGGGGGTGGGGGGGAACCATGCAAACTGTGTGAATGAAAGCAGCCATAGTGGACCAGTCTATTCCCCCGGCTGGAGAAAGATGGCAGCAGGCTATGACAGTTGCTTTGTACTCAGAGGAGAAGAGCTCCAGATTTAGGGGTGCCTCAAGGTAGTCTCAGGAGCCCCTCTCCCTGAGTGGACCCACCATGTTACCACCATCACCATTTGCCCTCTTTCACTGTGCCAGATCTGCCACACTCCCCAGATGAAAGAGCAACACAAGTGGAGATTGCTACTCCTTGTCCTTGTCCTTGCTTGGTCAGAAAGGGAAGGCAGTGTCCTGATGCAAGCACTGACCACAGCCAAGGCAAGGCCTTCCAGAGTCACCTCGCCCTCCCAGTTGAGTCCTGCATGAGATGTTCTGATGTTGCTTCAGCAGCCACCTTCATGGAGAAAAGGATCTTCATTTAAAAGAGCCAAGCTTTCTGCCACAGGTGTTTGGTCCCAACAGAACAGGGGAGACTCCAGCTAAACTGAGATGGAGGTCTCTGAGTCAAGAGGAGGGAAATGTAATGTCCCTGGACCACAGGGGTACTGGCTCTTCTTGCAGATAAGTTTCCAGTAGACTAGCTGCTTCTAGGGCTCCACCCATTCTGACTCTCCGGTCCCAAAGAAGGGTTGTGATAGGCAATGGAAGCAGCAAGAAGGTATAATAGAAGCCATGGACCATGGAGGTTAGCAATGTGACCTGTGTTGGAGTGTCCTCAGCAGATGCCCAGCAATGCTCATTCCTGGCACCAGCTTTGGAAATGTGGTGGCAGGCAGAGGGACAGCAATAGAAGGCTGTAGTTACTGTGTCCTCAATGGTATTTAAAAGATTGCCATAAAAGGTACGTATTTAAGCTGTAATAGTCAGGCAATTTATTCTCAAATAGCACTGGAGGCAATAGATTTGCCTCAAATGACACTTGAATATTGCAGTTCAGCAGCATTTTAGAACCAGACTTCGGTGGCTGTTCATCAGGTGGCCGTGACCACCCCTGTTGCGGAGCTCAGAGAAAATCGACGGAGCAATCATTGCCTGCATACCGAATGGTGTAAATGCTTAAGAATTTGTTGAGTGCCTGCACAATAAAAGGCAACATCTTTATGACAGCTGGTGTCATGCAGAACTTGTTAAGTGTATTCTTCAGTCCAGCCATTAAGGATCTATCCAGGAAGAAAGCTGCATCCAAATAAAATTGCCTGTGAGAATTCATATGACCTCTAATAAAATGATGGCTTACGGTACTTTGCTGCAGTAGTCAACTGTGTGTACTTATTCAGAGAGATGCTTTAAGATCAGTGTAGTCATTTCCATAAAATATGCATCTTCAGCATGTTGACCCTAGTTCTCCAGAGTTCTTATAGAGCCAGCAGAACACTCATCACAACAGAAGATAAATAATATTCTAAGTAAAGATGCTATAGAATAGATTCAAGCCAAACATTCAAGAGAACCCAAATTTATCATCCTCATTTAGGAAAGGACATCATAAATCAAAGTTGCCAATATGACTTGCTGTGCCGGCACATTGTGCTTAAGGTACATCAACAGTTATACCTGAAGACAACCACAGGTGTAACTGTGATGCTGGTGCAAACATTTAAGAAAGAAACTTTCCAGAGTCTACAATACATTTCCGAGCACAATTCAAAGTGTTGGTGCCGACCTTTAAAGCCCTAAATTGCCTTGGCCCAGTACAGTGGTGCCTCACAAGACGAAATTAATCCGTTCCGCGAGTCTCTTCGTCTTGCAGTTTTTTCGTCTTGCGAAGCACGGCTATTAGCGGCTTAGCGGCTATTAACGGCGTAGCGGCTTTAAGAAAAAGGAAACAAACCCGCAAGAACTCACAAGACGTTTCGTCTTGCGAAGCAAGCCCATAGGGAAATCCATCTTGCGAAGCACCTCAAAAAACGGAAAACCCTTTCGTCCAGCGGGTTTTTCGTCTTGCGAGGCATTCGTCTTGCGGGGCACCACTGTATACCTGAAGGAGCGTCCCCACCCCCATCATTCAACCCGGACACTGAGGTCCTCCTCTGAGGGTCTTCTGCTGGTTCCCTCACTGTGAGAAGCGAAGTTACAGAGAACCAGGTAGAGGGCCTTCTTGGTAGTGGTGCCCTTCTTATGGAGAGCCCTCCCTTCAGAAGCCAATGAGATAAAGAACTACACAACTTTTAGAAGACATCTGAAAGCAGCCCTATATTAGGAGGCTTTTAACGCTTGATGTTTTTATTATGTTTTTAGATATGCTGTAAGCCGCCCAGAGTAGCTGGGGGGAACCCAGCCAGATGGGCATGGTATAAATAATAAAATTATCATTATTATTTCAAGCAGCAATCTTTCTGTAACTAGGGTGATGGACAGATAATGATGATGATGATGATGATATATTTAATTATACCCCATCTATTCCCCTGATGGGACTCAAAGCAGCTAACAGCGAAAAACAAGAACCGCTAAAACATAGAAAAAATAATCATTACAAACAATTAAACATTGATAGGATTAAAACGTTATATAAACTCTGCTTAGAACATACAAATAAGTACATTAAAAGCAGCACGGCACCAGCCCTTTGGTTAAAAGAATTCAATCCCCGAAAGCCTGTTGGAACAAGAAAGTCTTTACTTACCAGTAGAAGGCAGCAAGGAGGGAGCCAGTCTAGCTTCTCTAGGAAAGGAGTTTCAGAGTCTGGGAGCAGCTACCAAGCTCAGTCTATTTTCATTGAGAATGGTGATTGTATCTGTGAGCGTTCATACTTTGCCTTTGCTCATATGCATGTGGACCCAGAAATGGTTGGGAATAAACCCACAGGAGAAAAAATAAGTTTGCACGTTGTACATTTCACAGCTACTATTTAAAAAGTTTCCTGTCAGGTCAATTCAGTGTTGTATTAGGAGCCAGAATACCAGGTTTTATATGAAATGTCTACATTTCTGTTTGAACGGTGTGGCATAATGAGCTGCTATGAGAGCATAAAGAATTGCCACTGTCTATGTCTGGGCAAATCAGTCCATTTTTAGTCTGCTTTACTTTCATCCGTAAGTCAGTTCCATCCAGTTATGGAATGCCAATGGATGACCTAAATTCTGATCTGTACATTAGTCTTGGAGGTGCAGAGTAGGTCAGTTTGCATCCAGATTTACAAAGTTTGTGTTCCTCAGGCTAAGCACTTTGATGTTTCATTCCAGGCCAAGAGAGAGACCTGTAATTGCACATACAATCAATCTTGCTGATTGTAAATATTTAAATATTCAGGCTCTGGGTGGGAGGAGGAGGGTAAAAAGCTGGAACAGCAGCACAAACTGTGCATCTCTAATTACTGCGCAGTGTAAAATTGCAAGTTTTCTAATTAAATATTTTTGCTTGCTTGATAGAACGTTTCTAATGTGTGGTGCTGATCATTTCATAAGGGTTGCTGGAGTAAATGCAAAACATTTAGAAGTATAATATAAAAATAAATCAGCCCTACAATGAGAAATATATCTGACATATCTGGTTCACTTTATTCAGCTGTTTCTGGCAGTTTGCTCATTCATCGGATGAGCTGCAATTCTTACACTGATACAGCAGAGGAGTAAATTCAAGTGAGCACTACAACAGCAAAATCAAATGAGACATCCTTGCAAGACTTTGAAAGTTGAGATAATCTTTCTGCTCTAGGTGAAGCTTCTGGACCAGATACAAGGGTAGCCCCACATAAAGAGAATTACAGTAATCAAGCCTTTGCGTTCACACATGGACTTCTGTGGTCAGGCTGTCATGGTCCAGGAAAGGTCACTGCTGGCATATTAGCCAGAGCTGGTAAAAAGCACTTCTGGCACCAGAGGTCCCTGCTTCCTTTTTATACAGGTTGGCAAAATGGTGTGTGTGTGTGTGTGTGTGTGTGTGTGTGTGTTGCTGAGAGTTGTGAAACTTCCCATTGCTCAGAGTATTTTTATTTTTATTTTGTAGCTCTGTCATAATAAACGTGTAAGCTTTTAAGATATCTCAAGACTTATTTTGTGGTACTTTATTCCACACATTCCTTTCCTGGGAAAGGGGAGCCCCTTTTGGGCAACTGCACCAGGGTCCCCAACAAACTTCATTCAGCCTTGGCAGCTCCAACCCCTGAGGAGAGAAAATGGAGTCTAAACAGGGCTGGCCTTCCAGATATTGCTGGAATACAACTACCATCATCTCTGAGCATTGGCCACACTGGTTGGGGCTGATGGGCATTGGAGTCCAACAGAATTTGAAGAGCCACAGATTCAGGACTGGAAGCTAATCCCAAACCTGAGCCCTGTAGCTCCATATAGCATCATGGGAAATGTGTGTCACCCGTGAGTGCCAAACAGCATGACAAAGCTCTTGTACCAGGCTGAATAAAGTTTGGAACAGGAGAACTCTGGCATTTTTTTACAAGTCCCATTTGCAAACAATGAATATGCACCTCTCAATTTCACAATGAGAATTGATAAAACTTGTATTCCTACCACATTATTCCGCCATCACATGCCCTCCCCTTTTTTTACACTTTAATCTGATATAGTAAGATTATCACTTTGCATATTATACTTCGCTCCCATGTAATTTTGCCTCGTAAATAAGATGTGCCTTCATGAATTATTACCACTTTCTACTGTCTGGCTCTAACAACCTGGACAGTCTCCATGTTCCATGTTTCTGCAAGCTCAGCCCTGTTAGCATTAACGACCAGGAACTGCTTGGGGATGGAAGCAAATAAAAATTCTGCCCATGCCTTCCTAAAGAAATTAAATTTTATCTTTTGTGAAGCTTGTAGTTCTCAAGCACATAACCATCCGTTTTCTGTTACCTCTAAATGCTATACCTTGTTTTTATTGGCCTAATCATGTCTCCACATTTCATGGTGTTAATGTCAGCAAACACAATATTTCACTTAACAGTCAAGAAGTATATTGCTTGCTCTCCAAGCTAGTTACATGCCACATCTTTAAGCTCTTATGATCTTATGGTCAAGATGCATTCTGGCCTTTCTAAGTGTCTAGGGAAAATGAACTCTAGCCAGCCAAGTATAATTTGAACTCCTTGATGCCAAAATGCATGCATTCTTGGCTTTTTCCCCCCCTGTACTACTACTAATAAAAACTGCATTTATATCCCACCTTTCCTTCAAGGAGCTCAGTGGTATTCAAGGATTCTCTCTCCAGAATCTACCTTCAAAACAACTCCGTGAGGTAGGTTAGGTTGAGAAGCAGTGACTAGCCCAAAGTCACCCAGTAAAGCTCATGGCTAAGTGGGAATTTTAACCCTGGTTTCCCAGGTCCTAGTCCAACTTTCTAGCCACTACACCACCCTGGCCCTGAAGCTTAGAGTATCAGCTTGAAAATTAACTGTAACATGTATCACCTTGTTATTTTACCTTCTAAGCTTCAGGTATCATTAGCTGTCACACCTAGATTTCCTATGTGCTAACTTATTAAATCACTGTATAAAACAGAGCGACTGTCTAACTATGGCTGCAGTCCTGTAACACATGTCTGGGAGTAAGCCTCCTTGAACTCAGCGGGCCTTATTTCTGAGTAGTACAGAATTGCACGGTTACTGTTTATGAAAAAACTGTATTCATGAAAACACTCCTTGTTCTTCAAAGCCTCTCAGATGAAAATAGTCTATAACTTCTTGAAGTTCTGTGGGCTGTGCAGTATAAACTTAACGTTGACCATAACTTAGTAATTTTCTGTGAAAATATGAGACATTTGCACCCTGTGCAAGAGGAGAACACAAAAGTTGTCAAGCTTTTGGGGGACAAAGTTGTTGAGCTTTCTTGATAAATCTCCCCCCAAAAGGAAGGTTGGGGGCTTCTTTTTAGGAAGTTTGCCCAAAAAATTCAGCACTGGCTTGCTGTACACCCAGGTTTTCCCAGACCTTTTTTGTGATTTTGTGATTTTCAAAATTTTCATCCAGACACTATTTCCGAAAGACGAGTCCCAGACATGTCCGGAAGATTCCGGATGTATGACAGCTCGAGAAGAATGAAGTATGTATACTTTGGCCTCCTGAGCTCTTCTTCGCTGCCACAGATCTCCCCTTCTTGCATGAATACCAGACTGACACACCAGCATACCTACATATGTGCAGTCCTCAGTCACTTCCCCTACTTGAGAAAAACTTTGCCCCCTTCAGCAGGTAATTTTAAAATGTCCTGGACATCAACATCCCTCAGAGTCTCCCTAGCAGTTCTGTTTTGTGGCTGGTCTCATTTAGCTTTGAAACCAAACTGCACAAAAATATTTTGCCTTGTAATGGAAAATTACTGTTATAGGGAACTATATAATAGCTTGCCTTTAGAAGCATTTTCCTTCTAAGCCACAGATCTCTTTAGTTCTTACACTTAGATTTCATATTAGCTTACTGATCATATCACTAAAAGCTGTTGCAACTGATTAGTGGGGGACACATATGATCCTTGTTCATATGCAGCACAATCTTATGTAGGTTTACTTGTAAGTAAATCCCACTGAGTTCAGTGAGACCGTCTCCCAAGTAAGATTACAAGCTAAAGAGGCCCCTTTTACCCAAAGCCTTTAGGATGAAAATATAATTTGAGTTATCAGTACACTGTAGTTTTTCCCCAGTCTGAACTATCATTTAGTAATTTTCTAGGCAAGTATGCCTAGAAGTCTGTCATGGTGATATACCATATTGAACAAGTGTTTAGTAATGATCCCTTAAATGATGACAATTTTGTTTTTAATCGTCTGCTTTTTACTACTTAGATATATTCAGCAGACCTATTGAGATACAGCATGTTGAGATACACAGTTTATTTACGAATACAGTGGTACCTCGGGTTAAGAACTTAATTCGTTCTGGAGGTCCGTTCTTAACCTGAAACTGTTCTTAACCTGAGGTACCACTTTAGCTAATGGGGCCTCCCGTTGCTGCCGCTGTGCCGCCAGAGCATGATTTCTGTTCTCATCCTGAAGCAAAGTTCTTAACCCGAGGTACTATTTCTAGGTTAGCAGAGTCTGTAACCTGAAGCATCTGTAACCCAAGGTACCACTGTATACAGGTTGAGCAGAGGAGGTTTAGTGCAGCTGGTATCTCAAGGTTCACTGCTCCTTCTTCATCAGATTTCTAGGGAGACAGAACCTCCAAAATGCTTTCCAGAGGCAGTTTCGCTCTCTTTCTGTCCTACCCCAAGCCTGAATGACACCTACATGCTGTCCCAATCAAGGGAGGGGTAAGAAAAAAATGTCCTCTTTTGCCTTATGGGCTCTCACCTTGCAGAAATTTCTTTAGCTTCTGTGGCAATATAGCCACATAACAAAGGGGATACTTAACAGACCAGGCCAGTTCCATTAACAAAAGAAGCGAGTTTATTCATTTTAGCAGTCCTCATACTCTTCTTCAGACCCCAGTCTCACAACTACAAAATCACAGGTTTGGAAAGAATCCTGAGAGGAAAATCCAACCCAACGTAAGTCCTATAGCAATATTATCTAGATCAGTGTTTCCCAACCGGTGTTCCGCGGCACACTAGTGTGCCGCGAGACGTTCCCTGGTGTGCCGTGGGAGGGAGGCGGGCGAGTCGGGCGGCGAGAGGCGGGGCGGCGGCGGCGAGGATCCGCGTCGAGCCGGGGGCGGCTCCGCAGTGGTGGTGCCGAGGTTTCTCTCTCCATTCTCCCCTCACACACACACACAGGAAATAACACAGGATCAGCTGACAGGACCCGGCCAATGGGGCGGCGGCGGGTCAGCGCGCGCAAAAGGGAGGAGCGCGAGACAGCGGACGAGGAGGAGGCCGGCATGTCCGGGCAGCAGCAGCAACAACAGCAGCAGCAACTCCCGGCGACGGCTCCTCAAGCCCCGGGCAACCCTACTCCCTCACCGGCCTCGGCCGCCCTCCTGCTCCACCCGCCGCCGCCTCCCCCACCGCCGCCGGCCACCTCGGCCCCGCCGCCGCCCCTCCTCCGCCCGCTATCGCCGCCACCACCACAACAGCCGCCGCTGCCTCAGCTGGGCCCATGCCTGCCGGGAGCGGCGGCGGCAGCAGCAGCAGCAGCGCCCCGGCGCCCTTCCCTCCCGGCGTGACGCTGCGCGCTGACGTCACGGGGCTGTAATGGTGATGTGCCTCGAGATTTTTTTCATCAAACAAGTGTGCCTTTGCCCAAAAAAGGTTGGGAAACACTGATCTAGATGATGCAACTGCATCTGAAAACCTTAAAGCGTCGACTCCCAGGTCCGCATAGTATATATACTGTAATATACTACCACAAAAGGAGATAGTGTTGTTGTTGTTGCTGCTGCTGTCTATTAAATTTGTATACTACCTGTCAGGGGTTCAGGGAGAGAGGAGCAGATGAGGGAGGAGACTGAGAGCGAGGGGGAAGGATCCCAGGGCGACGAGGAAGAGGATGACAATGACTCGAGGATTTCCATGAGTCTTTCCAGTGAATCGGAGGATTCCCAAAAGGGGGCGCCCCTGGTCAGGCCAAGGGGAGCCACAGGGGGGAGTAGCCAGGAGCAGGGCAGCAGCAGGGGAACCCCCAGTGGAAGTTGGAGATCGGGACCGGCTTCTCCGCCGGAACGGAGTGAAGGGGGTGGAGTTCCCAGTGTGTCAGACGGAGCAGAGCAGGAAGGAGAGAGGGGAAGGAGATTGGGGCAAGATGTCCTGCCGGAAGGGGCGGAGAGTAGTACCGAGAGCAGTGTAACTGTCAAGAGGAAGGTCAGAAGCAGCGTACGCGCGCCAAGTTCAAATGTGGAGGCGCGCGGAAGTGAGGAGAGCCCGGAGGAGGAGCCTGGTCCCAAAGCACGAAGGAGGGGGGAGCAGGCGTCAGCGGATTCAGCTTCTGGGGAAACCCGGAGGGAGGGCACCCAGGGGGGCAGAAAGACCCTGCGGAAAAGGAAGGACAGGAAGAGGTGGTCCAGCACAAGCCTCTTAAACTGGTGTAGAGGCGGGACTGATTCAGAGGGGACTTCAGCGGTCTAAGCCTAACAGACGTGGGGCCACGCGCCTCGGCTGTGAACTGACAATGTTGTTCTTCAATAAAAGCTTTTGTATATAAGCTGGACTGGGCGTTGGTCTCTTGTGAGCTGGGACCTTGGGTGGCCCTGACACTACCATTCATCCAAAGGTCACAAGGTGCTTCACAACACAAAAATACAAAATGAGAACACACACTGCATAATAAAAGAAGAACAAAAACAATCTGATAAACCCTTACCGCTAAATAATTTTGTATTCTATGGCTACAATACAGAGACAGTTGTACTCAATAATTATGCAGCACATACAGAACTAGCAACTTAAAACAACAGATAGAGATGCACATTTGCATATGTACTGTAGCACGGATGGGAACACAGATACCCATCCACGATCTCCAGCGCCAACAGGGATAATACAGGACCTTTTGCATCTGGCTGCATTATTTCCAACCCAGTAAAGGATTCCAGACATGTAATCCTGCTTCTGATTATATATATTCCTTGCTGGGTTGGGATAAACACCTTATCATATCACTGTCAGCATTTTTAAAACCTTTAGAAATAATCAAGCCATCTTTCCCTCCTGGTATTAATGAAATTAGATTCTTCTTTACTTTTTATTTTCTGCTTGTATTTCACCTGCATTTTTGATTTTATCTTTCACATCATTATATTTAGGATAGTAAAAAAAAATGCACCAATTTCAACAGTATCATTTTAATTTACATAAAATGAATGTAAAATGAAAGGAAGGTCAGCAATGGCAACTCAGTTATGACAATCATATACATCTATCATTCTAGCAAAAACGTGCCCTTAACAAGTATGTCTCTACATGATACGCATGCCAATCATTTTAGTTGTCCTTATGCAGATCTGTCACATCTGCTGCTAATTCCAGAAATTTGAGTACATAGGTGCCCATCATTACTGCAATCTCACTGAGCCTTTGATGAAGTGATTATGTGACCTAGAACAGCATGAAGAAGATTCAAACCTTCCCCCAAAAAACCTGAATGAAAGCCTTTTTTGTATAAATTGTTGGTGGGGATCAAAATACTGACTACCGCAATGAAAGGGAAAGTGATATGCTGTCAGTTCCATCACTGTTTTTCTTAGTTATTATAGCCTGATTTTTTGGTTTAAAACCTTTGGACATACTGTACATTTATATTTGTAATATACTGACATTGAATACTTGTGCACTTAGCTTTCATAATCAGACAGCAGTTAACTGTCTAACAGTGCAATCCTAGGCATGTTTACTCAGAAATAAATCCCACCCAAAAGGTGGTAGATTTTCCTTCATTGGAAGATTCTAAACAGAGGTTGGATGGTCATCTGTCAGGGATTTCTTAGCTGTGATTCCTGCATGGGAGCGGGGGAGGTTTGGACTAGATGACCCTTGGGTTTCCTTTCAACCCTACAGTTCTATGATTCCATGAGTTTATTGGTTGAGTGGTGTAGGGTTTATCCCTAGTGCTCTATATGAAGCCACTGGGAGCAATCATTCGGAGATTTGGTGCAAGGTGCCATCAATATGTTGATGACACTCAGCTCTGTTTCTTGATAACATCTGAATTAGGAGAAGCCATGCAGGTCCTGGACCAGTGTCTGGATGCAGTGCTGGGCTGGAAGTGAGATAATAAACTTGAATTTGGATCCCAGCAAAACAGAGGAGCACTAGGTATTGCACAGCAACCTGAAATATGTGTGCTTCAAATTTACAGTTGCTTTCATTTCATGCCTGGAATGCTCCTAACTATTCCTGGCATACTCCTGAACTAAGCATAGCGCTCTCTCTCTCTCTCGCTCTCTCTCTCTCTCTGTGTGTGTGTGTGTGTGTGTGTGTTCACTTGATCCCTCAGATTTCCACAAAACTAGAAAATGAAGTAAAAGTGGATTAACATCTCAGTGAAGCTCAAATGTGGTACAGGTCCACTGTCTTTATCAACCACACTGACTATACAGGAGAACCTGCCACCATTTCCTTTAAATAAAATTCACAGATGAACTGCGTTAGGAAGGGATTTTGGAGGACTGCAGGCTACATGGACCATTGCTCTGAGTTGCTCCTGATATTTCCTGAAGACAGATACAAAGCTAAACAGGATTGATGGAAAGAATTACATATGCATTTACATGACATATTATAGTGCAGGCAAGTTTCACAGACTTTTACCATCAAAGGAATACACTGATTTCTGCATTAGGAACACTGACTACAAAGAGCTATAAAACTGTCCTTCCTATAGGTGTTTCAAGCATTTCATTTCTTTGTAATAAAGTGTATTTCCAGAATAAAGTGCAGTATTTGTGCTTATAATCCTGTAAAATAGAAATTAGGGGGAAACAATTATCTGAGCTATACTTCAGACATGAAAGGGAAGAGACTCTTTAACGAGAGGAGGAACATCCTTGCAGCCTCGTATCAGGAAATTTTTTATGTCTGATGTTTTTACAAATTTTTATATGCTGTAAGCTGCCCAGAGTGGCTGGGGAAACCCAGCCAGATGGGCAAGGTATAAAAAATAAAATTCTTATTCTTATTCTTATTCTTACTATTACATCATGTCAAAGTATATCTGTGGAATCAATCAGCTTTCGGTCTCAAAACATATACTGACTGAGTGATTTCTATGCCATTCCATATATTAAAAATATCCTGTCTAAAAAACTGAAGCAACAACAAGCAACCTAAACAAAATATTACAAAAATACAGTTACATATAAAAATGTTACATTAATACAAGTTGATTAATTTATATAACTCAATGTTGACTCATTTTCCTACTGACATACGCTCCTTCTCAGCCTCCGGGTTCTCCCCCAGGGTCCAAGAAATCCTCAACTCACCCACAAAAGCCTCACAATGAGAAGAGTTCCTGGAAACAGTGAACATCACTCAAGACTTGCTTTTTATGAGCAGACCAAAGGTAGATGATACTTCCTCAGGCTGTCTACTGGTGCGTCCCATTCAGCTGCACACACTGCACCCATTTCCAGGTGAAGCAGGTTTGTTGAGTTTCCCAGAAGGTGCAAAGTATGGGAGAATAGCAGCCATATCTAACAATGCATATTCTTGCTAGTAAGCAAGTGAATGGGTTAAGACCACAGAGCTGTATTGCTGATAGGCACATATAAAATTAGGCACAATATGGATAAAGGAGACGGGGGGATGACATCACAAAGAGCCCTCTACCAATTACATTTCTATGGTCTGGATCTGTCTAATATATGGCCTAACTAGTCCATCATTCTGTTCCCACAGTGGCCAACCAGATGCCTACAAGAGCCCCAAACCAGGACATCACGCAATAGTACTCTTTTGCTCATGTTCCCCAGCAACTGGCACACTACTTCTGATACCAGCCATCATGACTAGCCTTATATGTACACATGATCTACTGCAGCTACAAATTGCATAGCAACCAAAGGGAGCTACAAGCAGCTTCCAAAAGAAAAGGAAATACACTTGAAAGAATGAAGCAATTGACAATCAGTTGCCTATGGTTCTCAATATAATGCAAGTACTCCAGTCCATGTGCACAGGAGATTTCTGCATGGGAAGAATCTGGAGCTGCTCCATTCTGTTCATAACAGTCTGAGAATGTCCTTTACATCTTTCCACACGGACAATGAGCGGGAGACATGCTAGGAAAACACAGAGCAAGCTGTAAGAATGAGTGGGGCACAGTATGCTTGCACAGAGTACATCAGAGCTCAATGTTGCTTTTGATGACAGAAATTTCCTCACCTATATAATATATATGAACACAGTGAACACCCTTTTAATGAACACGGCGTGACACAATCAATGAAATTGATTGCTCGAATAAAATTAATGGCTTTCTCGTAACACCCTTGCAGTTCTGTGGACGTGAAGCTGGGAGAGATAAATATCTTACTTCCAACAGCCTTGTCAGGACAAGGTTGAACTGAAATTTACGGTTGCTCCAAGTTCAATCTTCTCCAAATTGTACTCTGCAGTTGCTTCCAAAGAGTTAATGAACTCTGAGTTATGTCCAATGACTTTGCTTTAGTGGAAAAAGCTTGCATCCACACATCAAGATACATTATTTTTGCTGAAGCGCCCTCCCCGTTGCTTCAGCCGTCAAAAAGATGTACCTGAGGATTGGGGATCCTCCAGAATAGATTTGTTGTTGTTGTTTAGTTGTGTCTGACTCTTTGTGACCCCGTGGACCAGAGCACGCCAGGCACTTCTGTCCTCCACTGCCTCCCGCAGTTTGGTCAAACTCATGCTGGTAGCTTCGAGAACACTGTCCAACCATCTCGTCCTCTGTCGTCCCCTTCTCCTTGTGCCCTCCATCTTTCCCAACATCAGGGTCTTTTCCAGGGAGTCTTCTCTTCTCATGAGGTGGCCAAAGTACTGGAGTCTCAGCTTCACGATCTGTCCTTCCAGTGAGCACTCAGGGCTGATTTCCTTAAGAATGGAGAGGTTTGATCTTCTTGCAGTCCATGGGACTCTCAAGGGTCTCCTCCAGTACCATAATTCAAAAGCATCAATTCTTCGGCGATCAGCCTTCTTTATGGTCCAGCTCTCACTTCCATACATCACTCCTGGGAAAACCATAGCTTTAACTATACAGACCTTTGTCGGCAAGGTGGTGTCTCTGCTTTTTTAGATTAGAATATACTATATACAAGAAGACAGCAAAAACAGGGGGGTCAGAGAAAACTGGATGCCCCAAGTAACCTCCCACCATTTGATGCAACGTGCAACTGTTGTTGTTGTTGTTGTTCATTAAATCTGTATGCTGCCCTTCATCTGAAGATCACAAGATAGTTCTCAACATAAAAATACACACAAATCAGACACAGGCCCCACTTCAGCTGATCTATGGAGATTATGACTTCATCTCCACCAATAAAATGATTGATCTGATAGCTGGGGAAACTTAACAAAAACCTAGTGCGCCTAAGCATGCAATCTCTGTGATATTTTTAGGAAAAATTAAACCCCAGGATGTGAACTCATTTCTCTTATTTTAAAATAATCTAGTGGCATACAGATTTATGGTTTGGGCCCATTTTCATACATCTGCATTTTGCTTCCTAGGTGATGCTGTGCCCAAAGCCACTGGAACAATTTTTTTCTGATATCCCTATAACATTTCAATCAGATTAGCCACTCAGAGAATAACTTCTCTGCAGCAGCATCAAATTGAAACTGACACACACTGAACAAAAGCTTCCTGCTCCACAAACTACAGAAGAGGCTTTATCTTTTCAAATCCATCAAACTCTTTTTCAGTTTTATAGCTTCATAACCTAACTTTGCTATTTGAGCTCCAATGATTTCCCACCAAAGAAATGGACTAAAATCAGTGCAGTATGCAGGATATGCATTACTTTTTAAGCAAATTTTTTTTTGTAAAGAATTGTCCTTTCATAAGTTATGTTGTTATATCCATGCACCTCTTTGAGTGCATGGCTTCATGCTAGTTGACTCTAAGGGTTGCCTGAATTATCCTCATACAACAATTGTGTGCTTCTTTCAAAGACTAGGTAAAGGTAAAGGGGACCCCTGACCAATAGGTCCAGTCATGGCCGACTCTGGAGTTGCGGCGCTCATCTCACTTTATTGGCCGAGGGAGCCGGCGTATAGCTTCTGGGTCATGTGGCCAGCATAACTAAGCCGCTTCTGGCGAACCAGAGCAGTGCACGGAAACACCGTTTACCTTCCCGCCAGAGTGGTACATATTTATCTACTTGCACTCTGACGTGCTTTCGAACTGCTAGGTTGGCAGGAGCTGGGACCGAGCAACGGGAGCTCACCCCATTGTGGGGATTCGAAGCGCCGACCTTTTGATCAACAAGCACTAGGCTCTGTGGTTTAACCCACAGCGCCACCCACATCCCTCTTTCAAAGACTAGGTTTTATAATTATTTTTGTATTGATGCCATCCATAGTTGTCAACCTTCGCTTTTTTTGCGAGAAATTCCCTTATTCCAGCACCGTTTCCCGCTGCTTCCCGCTGCTATCCCAGATTGTTAGATATCCCGTAGACTGCCCCCGGGACAGGTGAGGCTGCTGATCCCTTATTTTCAAATCTGAAAGTTGACAGCTATGATGCCATCCTAGCAAGCAAGAGGCACCATAGTTCAAGACTACATTTGAGCCAGGCAAAGAACACTTGAAGAAAGCACAGAAGAGGGATAGGAAGAGGTGTGGACTGAGGAAAGCCCCATTGGTGAAATGAGGTTCACCACTCTTGTCCTAATGGGGCACTTCTTCCATTATCTCTTTCTGTTCATCGCTACAGTAGAAGAAGTAGACATTGGAAGCGCCCTTAGGAAGAAAGCAAATAGACTGGTGCCTTCCTTTCAAACAATAACTTTTCCTTTCTGAGGACTACTGCAGAAATAGGTTCCAAGGGAAAGGATTTATCTTACTAAAACTGAAATATCCTTGATTAGAATGTGCTGCACACCGGCAAAGGAACTCCATTAAGTGAAAACTCACTTAGAATGTAGGGACCTGAGTGGTTAAGGAGTTACTTATTTTAAAATGTCACGAGGAATGAAGAGTGCTTGATGTTTGAACACTCCCGTAATGGCTGCAGTCCTAGGAAAACCTCAGCCAGGGTGATGGAAATTAGATTCAATAAGGTTCTCTTATGCAGCTGCTAGGTTTCAAGTGTCTATTTTGATGATTTGGATATTTTATTGTAATGTTGCCATCCTACACTAAACCCACTCATACAATATAATGCCCAAGAAAGCCGAAAAGGCATAATAGCAGGTGATTTGTTTTTTTTTACAACCTAAAGAATTGCAAACTTTTCAGCTTCTCTTACCTGAAGATGGCAGGAGTGATGAAGCCTACCATCTGTTGGCTTGATCCTTACCCGTCCTATCTGATTGAATCAGAGAGATTATGGCTGAGCATCTGCACCTCAACAGTGGTTAATGCCTCCTTGAGGGAAGGAGAAATCCCCAGCAGCCTTAAGATGGAGGTAGTGAAGCCACCCCTTAAAAAGCCAAATTTAGATCCTGTAGCAATTGTCCAATTTGCCATTTAGTGGCAAGGTATTGAAGTAGCCTGTAGCATCAGAACTCCAGAAAGTCTCAGGTGATGCTGATTCTGTAGATCCATCTCAGTCTGACTACAGGTCTAGCAATGGGAAGGAGATGCTGTTGTTATTATTTATATACTGCCCTTCATCAAAAGATCTCAGGGTGATACACAAGATAAGTCCCCGGGAGAGGGAAATGAGTGTCTCTTGTTCTGCTTTATTTCCTGTCACTGTGGGGCAGGCACTTTCCTGGGCTGCTTCATCCCAGATACCTTACTCTGCCTTTCTTCAGAGCAGAAGTGGTGGCAATGGCACACTGTCTTGTGCCAGTCCTGATGGTCTAATGATATTAACTGGGCCTAGGCTGCACAGATTGACAACCCCTTCCTTTATCCAAAATGGATTCTTGATAACTTTTTAGCACTGATGATATCAGCCTGCATTTGTAAAAGGCCACCCTCCATTCAAAGAAACAAGGTGTCACGATCCAGTTGGCTCTTCGGCTTAATCAGGCAGCAAGCAGACTCTGTCAGTTTTCAAGCAGTTTTATTATATACAGCAATAACACTGAGAGCCACTCCAATGGCTACCGACCCCTTTCAAGACATTGAGGCATCTGAGCTAAGGTTACCAGATATTTTTCAATGAATCTGGGGACACTTTTCAACTTCAATGGATTTTGTATGGGGACTGATTTGTAAATCCGGGGAAATGGGGACGTCTGATATCCTTAATCTAAGCTCGGATTCCTCCGCCAACAGGATGTCTTCCAGAAGCCCCCCTTTCGTTTCTTTGATTGACGTCTTTCCTTGACCCTCGTTAACCTACGAGCACGGGGATATTCTGGCTGTCGTCCCACCTCTTCCTCTGACGAATCATTCCCCCCTTGTGCTGTTGTTAGAGACCTCTTATCAGTGCCTTGGCCTCCCTCCAGCCCTCTCTCACTTCCCTGAGAATTTATCTCCTCTTCTCCAGCAGAGGAGAAGGGGGGTTGCGGGGGGCTGTCTACAAATGGCTGAGAAGGAAAGAGAACTACTCCTTCCTCCTCTAGCTCTCTGTCTCTCTGGAGAGCTCTGACATTCTCTGGCTCTCTATCCCCATCCTCATCCTCATCGTCCCTCTGGGGAGCCCTGTCTCTGACACAAGGCTTCAGTGCTCATCAAGCAGCTCAGAAGCATCATCTGCACCACTAGGCAGGTAAAAAGACACATGAAAAACTGCCATCATTGGAATGAGAAAACTTCAATCAAATGATATATCAACCAAGGCACAATCAATTCTAAGTGAAATCAGACAGCCTCTGAACTAATTTATCTCAACTATCTGATGGATGTGAAAGAGACTTGTCAACTCAAAAATGTGTCTGGTTGTTGGTTTTTTACTGACAAAATGTCATCCCTTCCCAATGAGTTAATAAGACGAAGGTCGATGCCTAGCCTGAAGGCTTGATATATAATCAATATGTGCTCTCAAAACTATAGCAAGAGCCAATTAATCGTCACATACATTGTTGCCACAGTGAGAATTTACCTGGATTGGCTGATGAATCTCTCACAAATGCCTACTACATAGTCAGAAGGTCCAAAGAAGCCAGAATCCAAGCCACTGTGCCTCTTCCTCATAAGCAAAAGACTGGTTTCCTGCTACTAGCTAAATGGGAACGCTAGGAAAGTTTGCTGCCCTTGGGATTTGCACAGATCATATTTTTGATGTTACGGACAAAATGAAAGCGCCCTTTTGGAACATGGACTTTGACTTTTGTAAAACTGGTTGTGTGTTGTGCCCTAGCAGCTCAAATACTGTCTTGATGAGGATAGGTAGAGCAGCCCGACAAATGCAACCTTTGCTACTAAATAAATAAACCCTTTGTGAATTATCCAACTTACTGGATTGACAGGTTGTTTAGGGAAGGGCCATAACTCAGTTTTCAAGCATCTGTGCTGTATGCAGAAGATCCTGAGTTCAACCTCCAGATAGGACTGGAAAATATCATTGTCTGAAACTCTGGAAAGCCAGTCAGTGTGTAGACAAAACTGAGCTAGAACTGGACTCACTATAAGGCATGTTTCTATTTTGTAAAAATGGGTACTCATGACACAAGGCAGAGAAAAGTTGTTGAAGCTAAGGAGGTTTGGGTCTGGTCAGCATCTGATATCCTAAACTCAGAGACAAAACATCACATTTGGATGCTGTCAGAGACGGCCCCCAGGTCTCAGCTCACAGAAGACCAACGCTAGCCAGCAGAACTGTACAAAGTCTTTATTGAAGTTTAGTTCCCATTTTCAAACCCTAGCGTGCGTCTCTACGTCTAGACCCTAGACCAGCGAAGCCTCGTCTGAGTCTCCGCCCCCTGTACACCAGTTTAAGACTCTAGCCTTACTCCACCTTCTACGTTTCTCCTTCCTCCTCTGGGTCCTACTACCCCCCTGGGTGCCTTCCTTCCTGGACGCCTCGGAAGCGGACCCTTCGGACTCCTCCCCCTCTCTTCGCCGGGCTTTAGGACCCGGCTCCCTCTCCGGGCTGCTCATTGCGCCCCCCTCTTGTACATTTGAACTTGGCGCGCGCGCGCTGCCCCTGACCTTCCTTTTGACCGTTTCCTCGCTCTCTGATGCAGGCGTGGCTAACCCTGACTCATGTCCTTCCGCTGACGGAAAGCTGCCTGCTGCCGATGCTTGGGACTCCTCCCCCTTACTGCTCTCCGGTGGGGAAGCTGGTCCCGATTTCCAGCTGCTGCTCTCTGAGTCCCCTCTGGCCCCTCCTTCCTGGGGTGTTCCCTCTGGCAACCCCCTAGCTCTGACCACGGGAGCTCCTTTCTGTGAATCCTCTGATTCGCTGGAGAGACTTAGAGACCTCGGATAGCTATCATCGCTGACCTCTCCCTCGGATTCCTCTCCCTCGGTCTCCAATCCCTCCCTTTCCTGTCCCTCTGCTCCTGAACCCCTGACATCCATCCCCCCCTCGAAGCCCCCCCTTCCCCCCTCCCCTCCTTCCGGTGTGGGTACTGGGTGCTCCGTCGTAGCGGGGGTGCGTGCAGGATACAGTTCGTCCCCCATGTACTCGTCGACCTCGCTCTCCTCTGCCTCCATCTCTCTGTCTCCGTGCTCGAACCCCACGTTGTCCCCCAACACGTCCATGTCCGTCTCGCCCCCCTCCCCCTCTTCGGGTGGTCCCAGCCAAGGACCCCGCAGCCACTTCCTGCGCCACTGCTCCTCTGGTTGATCGTCCCACCAATACGAGTGGTCTGAGGCAGACCCTGGTGGCGAACCCACCTGGGAGCTCGGGACTGGTGCCTGTTCCTCGTCCGAGGCGAACCCCTGGAATGTGCTGGCTGAAAGAGTGGGTGTGAAGAGCCAGTCGTCGAAATACTCTGCTGGCATGGGCCTGTGCGGGAAGATGGCATGAAACTCCTCTTTGAGCAGAGGCTCCTCCAAGGCATAGTCCGGTACCCAGCTGTTGGCACTGGCCGGGGTACCCTCTCTGGCTAGGAGATATTCTACTCCCTCTTCCCCCCATCTCGAGTCTAAAATCTCTGTGACCTCGTTGATGTGCCCCCTCCTAGGCGACCCCCCCTTTCTGGGCCCTTCCCTGAGCGGGTCTGGTGCTGTGTCTGGCTCCTGAAATCTATGAGGTGCTTTGTAGGGCGTGAGCACCGATCTATGGAACACCGGATGCATTCTGGAACCTTCCGGAAGAGCCAACCGGAAGGCCACTGGATTGACCTGTGCCTGGACTTGGTAAGGTCCTAGCTGCTTATGCCCTAGCTTCTTCTTCGCTAACGATCTGGTCGGCACTGCTTGCGCTGCTAACCAGACCCAGTCTCCCACCTGTATGTCTTCCCCAACTCTTCTGTGTCTGTCAGCCTGCACCTTGTATGCGTGCTTTGCTAGTTCTAACTGCCTCCTGAGTTGTTCGTGGACTTCCTGCAACTCCGACGCTAAGGCTTCCGCTGCCTGTGGCTCCCCCGCCCCCACTCTCTCTAAACCCGGGAAGGTTCTGGGATGCCTCCCGTTGTTGGCGAAGAACGGCGTCACCCCCGTCGACACGTGCTTCGTATTGTTGTAAGCGAACTCGGCGAGTGGCAGGTAGTCCACCCATGTCGTGGGCTGCTGATTGGCGTAGCATCTCAGGTACTGCTGCATGATGGCGTTGACCCTCTCCGCTTGCCCGTTGGTCTGTGGGTGTCTCGCCGACGCCAAATTGACTTTGACGTTCAGAATGCCCATCAGCTTCTGCCAGAAGTTCGAGATGAACTGTCGCCCCCGGTCGGAGAGAATAGACCGTGGCAGACCGTGGACTTTGAACACGTGGTCTATGAACAGTTTGGCGGTCTGCTCTGCCGTGGCTACCTTCGCACACGGAATGAAGTGTGCCATCTTAGTAAACATGTCCACCACCACTAGCACTGCTGTCTTTCCCCTCGAGCTGGGCAGATCCGTGACGAAGTCCAGGGCCACCCTCTCCCACGGTTCAGACGGTGTCTGCAGCGGTTCCAGCAGTCCCGCCGGCGGTTTGTGAACTGACTTGGCCCTTTGGCAGGTGTCACATCTCGAGACGTAATCCGCTACTTCCCCCCGCATCTTGGGCCACCAAAAGTCTCTGGCTACGAGTTCGACAGTCTTTTCTTTGCCAAAGTGCCCGGCGGTGGGAGCGTCATGTAGCTGCTGCAGGACCCTTGCGCGGAGGTCGTCTCCCGGCACGTAGAGTGCTCCCTTGTGGAGGAGCAACCCATCGCGTATCTGGAACTCGTCGGCCCTCGCTGTGCCCCTGTGCACCTCCTCCATCTTGGCCTGTGCGAAGGGGTCTTCCCGCAGCGCGCGACGTACGGCGTCCAGGTCCACGGTTGCCGACGCGCATGCCCACGCTTCCGGTGCGAAAATGTGCTTGGCCGCCGACGGTGCCGCCTCCTCAAGGTATTGCGGCTTTCTGGACAATGCGTCCGCCATCACGTTGTTGTCGCCTGGGATGTACTCTATCTTGAAGTCGAAGTCCGCGAAGAACTCTGCCCATCTAATGTGTCTCTGGTTGAGGAACCTAGCCGTGCGCCAGTACTCCAGATTCTTGTGGTCCGTGTGGACCTGCACTGTATGTCTGGCTCCGATGAGGAAGTGCCTCCATGCCTTGAATGCTGCATGTATGGCTAGCAACTCCCTGTCCCAGATAGTGTAATTCTGCTCCGACTTGCTGAGCTTCCTCGAGTAGAAGGCGCACGGCCTCCAGTCCCCCTGCTGGTCTTGTTGCAACAGGACAGCTCCCACGGCTCTGTCTGAGGCGTCTGTCTCCACCCTCATGGGTCTGCAGGGATTCACATGCAGCAGCTGCTCTTCGGACGCGAAGAGACGCTTGAGTTTCTGAAAGGACTGCTCCGCTTGCTCCGTCCAGATGAATTTCTTCTTCTTGGAGCTGAGCGTGTCGGTGATGGCCGCTGTCTGCATGGCAAATCCCTTGATGAACTTGCGGTAAAAGTTGGCAAAGCCGACAAACCGCTGGACTTCCTTCCGATTGCGTGGGCTTTTCCAATCCAACACTGCGCGAACCTTGGCGCTGTCCATGGCGAGCCCCTTGTCCGACAACTTGTAGCCCAGGAAATCCACCTCCGTCACGTCGAACTGGCACTTCTCCAGCTTGGCGTACAGCCTGTGCTCCTTCAGTCTCTGCAGAACTTCCCTGACATCCCTCTCGTGCGCTTCTCGCGATTCTGAAAAAATCAGGATGTCGTCCAGGAAGCATACGCACTTCTTGTAAAGGAGCCCCGCCAGCACATGATGCATAAAGGCTTGGAAAGTGTGAGAGCCATTTTGTAATCCGAAGGGCATAACTCTGTATTCGTAGGTGCCCAGAGGCGTGAACATGGCCGTCTTCCACTCGTCGCCGTCGCGCATGCGAATCAGGTTGTACGCCCCACGTAGATCCAACTTGGTGAAAACGCGTCCTTTCCGCACCGTCGCGAGCAGGTCGTCTATCTTGGGCATGGGGAAAGCTGAGGGCTTGGTTTTCGAATTTAAAATTCTGAAGTCCACCACCAGCCTCCGTTGGGGCGTGTCCCGCTTCTTCACAAAGAATACTGGACTGCCTCCCACCGCTTTCGACTCCCGGATGAACCCACGCTTCAAATTGTGATCTATGAACTCCCTGAGTTCCTGCAGTTCATCCTCAGACATGGAGTACAGTTTCCCAGTTGGCAGCGTCGCCCCCGGCAGGAGGTCAATCTTGCAATCATAGGGTCTGTGAGGAGGTAGCTTGTCCGCCTCCTTCTCGCAGAATACCTCTAAAAACTCCGCATACTTGAGGGGTACTGCTTGCAGCGTGCCCAACTGTAACTGCGGGTCCTCCTCCTCCCCTTCTGGGCTGGGTATAATGCAGTGTTCTGCACAGTAGGAGGAGCCAAAAGTCAGTTGGCGCTGGTACCAAGCCAATGCTGGGCTGTGCCTGTGCAGCCAACTCATGCCTAATACTACAGGCGTGTCCGACAGTTGGGTGACATTGAAGCTGATGACCTCCCGGTGATTCCCAATTTGCATCACCATCGGCGGCGTCTGCTGCACCACCTGCCCCCCTAGCAGTTCCCTGCCATCCACCGTGACAACCTTCAGGGGCAGCGTGGCTGGCAGTAAAGCTACGTTGTGTTGTTGAATGAACTCCAGTCCTATAAAGTCTGCATTACTGCCAGAGTCAATTGTAATAGGCACTTCTAAGGTGAGTCCATTGGGCAGCTGAAGCGATGCGGTGAGCTGCACCACTGGTTTGGGCGGGAGGGGGTCTGTGGGCTGCAAAATCTCTGGGGACTTCCTCACTGACTCGTCTGGCTGGGCCCCATTGCCTCCTATTCCAGCCAGACTTGGTCGTTTCCCTGCTGTGGTGCTCTCTGCTGAGTTGTTTCCAATACTGTCACTGAAGCTGCAGTTTGCTTGGGGATCCTCTGGGGACACTCTTTCGCCATGTGCTCTTCACTCTCACATATATAGCACTTCCTGTTCCTTCTAGGCAGCTTCGGTTTTACTGCTCCCGGTGTTAAGGCTCTGGTAGCTGAGTGAGCCCTAGCACCGCCAATCTCCATCTGCTCGTTGCCCCCTCCCTGTGGAGGCGTGGACTGCGCACGCGCTGCCTCTCTAGGCAAGAGGGAGGGCACTCTCGCTGGTGTGCGTCCCCAACGCCCTTCTTCTTTGCTCCATGGGCGTTCCTCCTGCCTCACCCCAATCGACAGCGCTCTTTCAACCACTTGCTGAGTGGTTGTGGGTCTCTCTCCCCGTGCCATCTCATCCTTGATTTGTGGGTTCAATCCCTCCAAAAAAAGGTCTCTAACTGGCGGAGAATCCTTATCCCAATTCAGCGCGTTGACCAATGCAAAAAACCGGGAATGATACTGCCTTACGCTGGCTTTCCCTTGTCTTAGCCCAAATATGTCTTTCCGGGCAATGTCAGTGTCTATGTTGGATAAGAAACAGGAGTCCATTGCTTTAATGAATGCATCTGCGCTTTGGAGCGCTGGATCATTATCCCTCCACAGATTGCGCAGCCATGCTTTCGCGTCCCCATGCAGATGAGACAAAATAAACCCCACTTTCTCCCGCTCATCTCTAAAGTCTCTATCCAGGAGCTGCAGCGCAAACAGCACATCTGCTCGGAAATTGGGGTACTGCTGCAAATTCCCATCAAAATGAGATACAATGCTGCCTCCTCTCTTCCCCAGCCCAATTCCCTCGGATCTGGGTCCCGGTAGCCCCTGCTTCACAAGCCCTTCCAACCTGGCTTGAAGATCTCTGCAGGCAGCTGCCGCTTCTTCCTCTCTTTTCCTGGATGCGATTATTTCAGCGCTGAGTTGTGTCACCGCTTCTTCCAGGGAAGCTATTTTCTGTTCTGTAGTCATCTCGCCTGACTCTTGTGAGCTCGCAAGGCACCAGTCTTCTGCCCTCCCTGCCTCGCTCCCGCAGCGATGCTTGAGGCGAAGAAAACCGATGAAACTGTGAGACGAGGCTTACTGTCAGAGACGGCCCCCAGGTCTCAGCTCACAGAAGACCAACGCTAGCCAGCAGAACTGTACAAAGTCTTTATTGAAGTTTAGTTCCCATTTTCAAACCCTAGCGTGCGTCTCTACGTCTAGACCCTAGACCAGCGAAGCCTCGTCTGAGTCTCCGCCCCCTGTACACCAGTTTAAGACTCTAGCCTTACTCCACCTTCTACGTTTCTCCTTCCTCCTCTGGGTCCTACTACCCCCCTGGGTGCCTTCCTTCCTGGACGCCTCGGAAGCGGACCCTTCGGACTCCTCCCCCTCTCTTCGCCGGGCTTTAGGACCCGGCTCCCTCTCCGGGCTGCTCATTGCGCCCCCCTCTTGTACATTTGAACTTGGCGCGCGCGCGCTGCCCCTGACCTTCCTTTTGACCGTTTCCTCGCTCTCTGATGCAGGCGTGGCTAACCCTGACTCATGTCCTTCCGCTGACGGAAAGCTGCCTGCTGCCGATGCTTGGGACTCCTCCCCCTTACTGCTCTCCGGTGGGGAAGCTGGTCCCGATTTCCAGCTGCTGCTCTCTGAGTCCCCTCTGGCCCCTCCTTCCTGGGGTGTTCCCTCTGGCAACCCCCTAGCTCTGACCACGGGAGCTCCTTTCTGTGAATCCTCTGATTCGCTGGAGAGACTTAGAGACCTCGGATGGCTATCATCGCTGACCTCTCCCTCGGATTCCTCTCCCTCGGTCTCCAATCCCTCCCTTTCCTGTCCCTCTGCTCCTGAACCCCTGACAGATGCGCTGATTAACTCAATGTAGGAATGGATTAAAAAACTGACAGAATATGCGGAACTGGATAGTTTGTCCGAAAAAATAAAGAACAAACCAAAACAGGTATTTGTATCAAAATGGGAAGTCTTCAAAATGTATTTAAAAATAATTATAGCAGTTTAAATTCTATTGCAGTGTTTAATTAATTTCAGTAGTAGTTTTAAGAATAATGTGAGACCCAAGACTAAGTAAGAAGCAGTTTAATCATGATAACAGTTTGTATCGGCAACAAGTTTTATGTATTTGAATTAAGGAGTAGATGGGAAGTCATTTGTGTTTTTCCTTTGGTTTTGTAATAATTTTATTCACTTTCTGTATGGTATGGGTATAAAGGGTGTCTTTTTTCTTTTTATTTTGTTTGTTCTATTTCTGTAATAATTCAATGAAATTTTTTTTTAAAAAAAAAAGATTAAATCATTGTAAGACACATGGGTGTTGCCAGGATTTTTGTTAGGGGTGGCAGGACTTTGTTGGGGGAGCAGGACTTGATTAGTCAGTTAGTTAAGTATTTCTATTGTTTTACTTTATCTAGGGGGGCAGCTGACCCCCTTTCCCTCCCTTGGCTATGCCCATGTTAAGATTGGCTCCTCCTGTAGGGTAAATAAGTGCAACAGACAGCAGCAATGTGCTGGGGAGGTCTTGATGAGCTGCTAAGTGACATTTGGAAGGGAGACAAGAAATATGTCCCTCCATGTGGGATAAAATAAGACTACCTGGGAAATTTCTTCCTCCTGCTGACTGTAGTATGCCTTTCCTGAGGCCCCAATCTGGGTTCCCCTCTGACAGATGCTTGAAGAGAGGGCCTTTTCAGTTGTGGCTCCGTTTGTGGAATGCTCTCCAGTGAGAGGTGCCTGGTGCCGTCACTAACATCTTCTCTGCTCCAGTTAAAACCACGCCTCTTTCCCCCAGCATTTAAAGCCAACGGTTGTTGGCTATTATTGATGCTACTGAAGCATTTGCTGCAGTTATGGGGCAGGGAGGTTTCTGTTGATTTTTTTATTATTATTAACTATTCTGTTTTTTTACTATGGTTTTTTTTTGTATTTCTGCTTTATGCGCATAAAAAAAAGTCACTTTGAGACCTTTTTTTGCATAGCAAGCAACTAATAAGTTCAAGTGATCACCACTACGATCATATCTGTGAGCAGAAAATGGCATTTTGCCAAGTAAAGAGCTGGTCAGTGACAGAGCACATGTTTCACATTCCAAGTTTCAAACCCTGCCCAGAGGCGTTTTTGCAGAATTTCCCCCCAGGAGTGAGGATAGTAAATACTCCAAATAAAAACATATGCATAATAAGCATCAGAGGACAGGTTCATCACACAAATGATGCCTGCACATTTTGCCTCATAACTCAGGCAAATGCTGGCAATTTAACACTTATTTAAAAATGAAAGCAGGGAATCTGAGTATTATGATTTTTTGGGAGGGGGAGAAGTTTCCCACCTTTGCCCACCTGTGGACACCCATGTCCCCCATAATCCTCTAGTAAGGCTGTATAAGACACCTGTCTGAAAGAATCCTGAAGAGTCACAGCTAGCCAGTGACTAACCTGAGATACGTGGTCTGACTTGATAACAGGCAGTTTCCTCATTATACTGCAACTCAAATCAAGCCCTTTGTGGCAATACCTCTCTGCTTGAGATCGGAGTGTTATGAGATGTGCGTTGCAATCCAATAAGTTCACTCCAGTAAGCTCAATAGGACATAGTCCCAGGTAAATGTACAGGATTGGTGCCTAAATCAGTTTGGAAGGGTAAAGTATTTTGTACGCTGGAAACGATTTAATAGTAATTATAGTTTACAGAGGGATTTATGTTTCAAAGCAATTATGCTCTCTCAATCTTCCTGTGGATAAACAGCAATTAGCCAAACAGAAACACTTATTTACAAGTTCCATAATAGCCAGCCGACTTTGTATCACTGGCAGATTCAGCCACCTTCTGCTTTCCTCCCAACACGTAACAGTACTTAATAAGCTTGCCATTTAATGGGCTATTTTTCCTGGTCCATTTCACCCTAGTGACTAAGCTCTTTCTCCTGAGAAGTGGCAGTTTGATTCTGACATTAGTCATCGTTAACAAGAGACTTATGGCCGAGGAGTTTAAGAAATTAGAAGTATAATGAGAGTCACCAGCTGAGCCACATCTAGAATTGTGTCCCATCCCTTTTCTCTTCTTATGAGGGAGGGGGCTTCAGCATTGGAGCAGCTCTCTGAAGGACAGTTTTCTTGTTTTCCTCTCTTGCTTTCTCTTGACTGGTCTATATATTTATTTATTTTATTTATTTAGACTGTTTCTATACCACTTAATATATACAAATATCTCTAAGCAGTGTATAGAAAACTGAAACACACCGATTCCGAAAACACACAATAAAACCATTAGTGCAATTTGCTAAAAATATATATAGTGATATCAAATTCCTTCTCCTTCTGACAGACCTCCCCACTTAACACCTCTCAGCCCCCAGGCTCTCACCCATCCAGCCTGGCTCTCACAAACCTCCCCCAAAATCTCACAGGATTTTTCCTGGGACCTGCTGGCATCACCTTAGTCCTTCACTCCAGGCTTGTTTTTATGAACAGGCACCATGGTTACTGGAACTTCATCGGGTTGCCCACGGCTGTGTCCCATTCGGCACTCAGTCAGCTGCACTGAACATACCCAAAGCCAGGATACAGCAGATTTAGTTGGGCGAGTTTTCTGGGGGGAGTCCAAAGGATGGCAAATAGGAAAATACTCTCCTCTCTTCTCATGTTTCTTTCTCTAGTCTCTGCATACTTCTCTTTCAGCTGCTTTGCTTGACATGGGTTAGAATGACGTGGGAATAAGATGGGCAAGAAAATCATGTGGACTACAGGGCCTCTTGAGCACTGTTTCAGCATAGGGATTCCATGATGCTAGAACTGTTTTGATTCCAAAATTGGAAGACACTAAAAGGTCACCTTGGTTCCAGCCTCTGCTGCAGGGCAGGCCTATCCTCTTGTCTTCCCACACCTGCCCAAGACAGCTTAGTGTGCTACAGGTAGACCAACCACTGGGGAAGGGTTCAGTGGTAGAGCAGGGGTGGGAGAATGCTCTAGTTATCTCCCGCTTGGACTACTGCAATGCGCTCTACGTGGGGGTACCTTTGAAGGTGACTCGGAAACTACAGCTAATCCAGAATGCGGCAGCTAGACTGGTGACTGGGGGCGGCCGCTGAGACCACATAACACCGGTCTTGAAAGACCTACATTGGCTCCCAGTACGTTTCCGAGCACAATTCAAGGTGCTGGTGTTGACCTTTAAAGCCCTAAACGGCCTCGGCCCAGTATACCTGAAGGAGCGTCTCCACCCCCATTGTTCTGCCCGGACGCTGAGGTCCAGCGCCGAGGGCCTTCTGGCGGTTCCCTCATTGCGAGAAGCAAAGTTACAGAGAACCAGACAGGGAACGCCCTTCCATCAGATGTCAAAACGATAAACAACTACCTGACATTCAGGGACATCAGGGAAGTTTTTAATGTATGATATTTTAGTGTTTTTTGGTTTCTATGGAAGCCGCCCAGAGTGGCTGGGGAAACCCAGCCAGATGGGTGGGGTACAAATAATATATTTATTATTATTATTATTATTATTATTATTATTATTATTATTATTTTCAGCTTGAAGGCCAGCTTTCCTTCTGGACAGACTTATGATAGCCCCATGCCAGTGGTGAGCAGAGCCAGAGACAAAAGTACGTGGAGCGATGCATGCACAGTAGGCTAGCTTCCACACACACAAAGCTCTCTCTATCCTCTGTCCACACAGCCAAGAGACCAAAGTTCAAGGACATATTGCTGCCAGGCCAAACCCCTCAGGGTGTGAAGCAGGGGCAGTGAAGAGCGTAGCCTGGGAAGAGCTTTGAGGGCCGGCCGGACAGGCCTGGAAGGCTGCATTTGGCACCCACACCAGAGGGACCCCACCCCTGGTGGAAAAGCATGTTTTGAAGATCTCCTGGTTCATCCCAGGCATCAGCAGACAGGGCTGGAAACATCCTCTGTCTGACAAGCAGCCAGTGCAGACACTTGGCCAAGTCGATCTGCAACACAAAGCACAAAGGCAAGTTTTTCTAAGGAAGCAGACTGTTATCAGGGAGTGCCTTGCTCTTCTTTCTTTGCTCCTGTCAGGATTTAAATTAGCCTATTTGCTAATCAAATGAAAAGGATTTAGCATGCCTATAACTTTCTGCTGATTTATGATATCTGAGCATATGTATTGTGTAGTTGTTAGAGCAGCTGTTCAGATATATATCACGTCTGACTGAAATCCACAGAAAATAAAGGATGCAAGTAATTGTGCTGCACCGCATACATAATACCGATCACCTCTATCAGCTGGGCAAATTTGAAAACTAAATTGTCTACAACTATGTTACATATGCAACTGTTAAATTGGGCATTCACTAATGGTGGTTGCAATCTACAAATGATTTGACATGTGGCTGTATTGTGGACAATAAAAGCTCAAGGGTTTATCAAGGAGGTTCCAGGCCATTAAACCAAATTCTGTTTTTTGACTCCGTGAGACAAAATTCTGTAGATAAATAAGAGCCAAAGAAGGACCTGCAACAAAATATTGCAGTGTGGAATGCTTTTTAAGAGTTCCAGCCTTTTCCTGGATTCTCCATTCCATTTCCCCTTGGTTTCCCACTTTCCCTTCCCAACATTATTCTGCAAACCTTTGTTACACCAAGCTGACTGATACATTCCTTGTGTGTGTAGACGGTGTCATTTTGGCTAAATAAGGATCCACACTCAGAAGATGTGTTTGCTATTATTACATAGGTTAAGGTAAGTCCTTTGCTGAATCAAAGATCCTTGTCATCCAGAATGCCATTGGAAGTTGACAAATACGGTAATTCTACATTACCCCTTTTGTTTAAATCATAAATGCTTAGATTTTCTCATTCCTCCTCCACTCCATGCCCCAGATCATTCTCTGCGTGAAGAACGGCAAGTAAGGCAGATGTGGTGCTGAATCAGTGTGTGGGATCAATGATTACCTGGATGAGGGCCAATAAACTGAAGTTGAGATAAGGTAGAGTGTCTATTAGTAAGTGATTTGTCTGATTAGGGAGGTCATGTTCAGTATGTTCTGGGCAGAGTTGTTGCTAAAGGATCAGTTTTGCAGTGTGTAGGTGCTGATGAAGTCCTACGGTGACCCGTGCATGAACACTGTGCCCAGATTATTGTTTTATGCACTCATGCCACAATTATGTTTTATATTTTTAGGAGATAATTCCATGCCATTTAATATAATGTTAATGCACCAAAAGAATATTTATTTAAATGTGATCTAGAAATCTGTCTAGGAGAGAAGTCTCCTAAATACTTGTTTTTGGGGGAAATGAGAAATACATATACACTTTTTTAAATTACTGAGTGGGAAGTCAGAACTATCATTTTGACACAATGCATAAAAGTAATTTTTACAACAGTCCAATTTTCTTTAACAGTATTTGGAATGTTTGACTGTAATTGTAGGTGCAACTACTATATATTCTACTGAGATTCCCTTACCAACATTTGCATAATCTCTTCTGTGATTCTTGTCTCTTGTGTGAAGATATCCACTATTCAGATAATGATAAAAGAATTAGAGATAAAACATAATGAAAACCCAATATATATGGAATTAGGAAAATGTTCAGTGCTGTGGACAACTATTGAAGAAAGGGAAGTTTTGCATACATTACTTTGAAAATTCTGTCCAAAATCCCCAAATCTTTGTAACATGAAGAACAGCTAATGTCTTAATGCTACCTTATTCTTTTAAATAGAGATTAAATACTATTATGTAAAAAATCAGTGATGAATCATCAAAATTATTAAGATTATTCTGTTATGTACCTATTGTTAGCTTTAGCAGTGAGCATTAAATGATGTTTGGGCACCCAGTTTCATTTACAGTATCTGGATATAATTTAGGCTGCAATTCTTAACAGCGCTTCTCTGGGCATAAGCCCCTGCTGAATTCAATGGAATTTACTTCTGAGTAAACATGAGTAGGGTTGTAGCCTTAGTCATTACTTCAGTTTCTTTCTTCTACAGCTTTATCACTATCACAGCCTTCCACAACCATGCTGGCTAGGGGTGATAGGAGTTGTGGTCCAATATATCTGGAGACCACGTCATTGGGGATGTCTGTGTTATCAACAACTGGCTTTTTGTGAACTACCATGGGTAATAACAATTACTATCAGAACTTTGCTTCATTTCTTTTTCTTCTGAACTCACTGTGACTATACGTATATGTATCTGCAACTCAGGATAACACTTCATGTATCTGATGAAGTGGACCATAATCCATAAGTCTATGCCATAATAAATTTGTTGGGGCGTTGCAAACACTGTGCAAACACTGTTCCCCTTCCCCTTCCTCTCTCTGCCCATCTCCAAAATCTGCTACAAAGGGTCTCCCAAACCTCTGGAACAAATTTTGAGACAAGCAGCTGCAGGGGAGAGAAGATCCATTGCACAAGTGGAAGTCTGTTGTACAAGGGCAATGGCAGCTTTCATTACAGCCAATAATCTTTAAAATGCCATGACTGTTTTTTATTGTAACAGACTAATATCCCTTTGCAAATTTCCCAGACATGTCAGGCTTTAAACACTGCTGAACACAAGTTTACCATCGGTAATGTGAAATAACAATTTCTGCCTTTGCCAACTATGAAGCTCATAGAGTATTAAGACAAATGTTGTCATTTGGAAGTGGCAGTTGACAGAACTTCATCCATCTTTATATATGATGTGAATATTCTTCAGATAGGAGGTGTAATCATTGTCAGCCAGCTTGTAAGAAAGCTGAACCACATCTCAGGCATTTTGTGGAGGGGATCATCTTATGAAAAGACTTTATCATGTCAGAAAAGCTACAGCAGCAACAGAAGCTGAACCTACAGTCTGCAAAGTCTGTTTGCAATGAGGAAATGGTTACCACTGTAGGCCCTTTTATGGAACTCCCTTCCAGCTGAAGTCAAACAAGTTTCCTACTGAATACTTTTTTATTCCAGCAGGCATTTTGACTGAATTCTGATCTTACAGTTTTAACCCATTTTTATGTTCAAAGTGTTCCGTGTAAACCGCTTAAGAGACAATTGTAATTAAGCAGTATGTAAACTGTCTAAACAAATATGTAAATATCCAACCTTGTGCAAATGGACTTCAACTTGCTCAAAGGGCCTTCCCCTTCCTCTCTGCCCCCATCCTCCTGAAATCTACTTGAAGGCTCTCAAAAGCTCAAGAACAGATTTGGAGTGTGTGTGCAGGGGACTATTGGGGCAAAGGAAATCCCACTGTGCCACTGTGAAAATTGACAGGCAGCTGCAGCTAGATATCATCCAGTGGGATTTGAATGTTTCATTTTGGTAACACTATAGAAAAGTTCCAGATATGAACAACATGAAACAAACTTCTCAATTTTTTTTGGTACTGCATTACAAAACAAGGAGTCTGAAGTTGTCAACGTGGGCTGTGATAAGTAATGCTAAATTAACACAAATCAAACTAAATCTCAACCCTGGTGTTTTCAAATACTGTAAGGTTTTTTTCTTTCCAAATGTAATGTTGCTGAAATATTATGAGGTTTCTTTCCAAACCAGAAGCTCCAGTAAGTTTTATAGTTGTATTTATAAGGCTTTACTGCAGGTTATTTTCTTGATTTCAGTATCATTTTCATCTTAACACTATCCCATGGCTCTCTACATATCAGTGGATAAAAAACTTCATGTCATTAGGTGAAGGAAGCTTACTCCATGTCTTCTGTGTTGACACAGGTATAAGATCCTTTTCTAGCGTTAGACTTAAGCACTGTTTCCTGGGTTTCCTTAGTACAGAGTACCAAGTTCAGCAGGGTCAAATTAGTGCTATCAAAATGCAATCCACATTTACTTATATCAGTCTGGGGATTAGTCGAAGTAGCACTGAACTGGTGGGTAAGCATTAACAAAGAGAACCTGTCCATCTCACCAGTAAAACAACTGTTTTCGATTTGTAGCCAATGCCAGCCTGAAACCGGAAAACTATTTGCATTCTCTTCAGATGGGGGGAAAAATGCATTTGGTTTTTCCCAGAAAAGAAATACATTTGATATACATTGTGCTGACAAACAAACCAGATTGCTTCTAGTGGGAAAGAAATTCTACTTCTAAACAATATGCATCTTCACAAATATCAAATTCAAGTTACAGACTAAAAAAATTTTCCAGTTTGGAGCTATGGAGCATTGGCCAACCAAGATAAATCATTATCATGTTCCACTGACTTTAGTAGGAAAAAATAATCCAATTTACTAAAATTTCTTAACTTTAGGTCATTTGCAATTAGGAATGAGGCAGGGGGAGGGCTCTGCCTCGATTATGCCCATGATCTGAAAATGGATACAAATTAATATTAAAACATATACCAGGTTGCAGCAGCTTTTCTCAGCTTTGTGGCACATCTGCCTAGGTGCCTTTTTCCTCAAAGTTTGGGATAGGTCTGGAAGACACATAGCACTGTGGCAAATTAATGCTCTCCATTATTAACGGGGAGCAGGCAAGACTGCTACAACGCAACCATATAACTTTCCTCATGCTGCAACTGACAATTTCTTTTCACATTCAGAATTTGATTAACTGCTTCCTTTCGTAGCAGCAAATGTTTCAGTTGTTCAACACAACACTGTAAGTTTAAAAGTAGTGTTTGATAACTAATGGATCTTTGGAATTAGTTATCTAACTAAGAGTTAACCAAGAAAAAGTAAACTAGACTTCCATAGCTCGTTAGACCCATTTGTTTTTTATTTCCTTTGCTAGCTGCATTGATATTTTCAATTCCAAAGGCAGGATGTAAATAAACTCTAGAAGCCATTCATGCAGCACATTGCTGCCACCTACAGTTCAAAGTAAGTATGCTGTCTTCATTGAGAAGCAACTATTATTAATATTCCACAACATATGTTGCTATTTATATTTATATGCAGAAGCTCTTTAAAGAAAACCAGGTTCAGAGCAGGGGATAATAGGGAGAAGAGGAGCAGTGGTAGACAGGAGGTGCCTTAACCCTTCCAGTGCCTAAATTTGGAAATCAAGATGGGTGGTGAAAGAATGCCCTTTATCCCATCCACATTTCTGTATCTATATGTTAGTGATACAGCATGCAACTGAATGGACGACAGAGAATCCACTCTAATAACTTATAAACTGGACCTTATTTGCAGTTTCATACGGTGGTTTGCAATATGTGCATTTTAATCAGATAACTTATTGGTTCAACACCACAGGGGGCAGAATCATGGTAATAAGCTGATTTGAAATTTACTGACAACTACTTTACGTATTAAAGACAAATCTCATTAGTATTTTATACAGCAAGAATTTAATGTCAAAATGTCTGCATTCAAGTATGGAATTAAACACATGATATAAACATTAAAAACATGACAACATGCAAATAGAACAGTACCTTTAACAAATAATGCTTAACAATGTAAACATTGGATAAATTAACACAAAATAATTTGTTTCATTAATAAAACAAATATTTATGATGCAACTAAAATGCAAAGGGATTTACAAGGACCACAATAGTATATAAGTAATTTGTGTGAAGTCAAATTTGGAGGCATTCACTTGGAGTTAAGTTTGTTTTTGTTTTTCTACAAAAATAAATCTCTCATATGTATCATTTCCTTCTTACATAATACTTTGCTTTTTAACTAAATAATGTTTCCCATCTCCAAGAGAAAAGAAAAGAAGTGTGATCCTTGGTAACAAGATTATAACCAACATTTGTAGGCACTTAAAATATGTTAATGCTACCATTCAGCAAAGTAATTACTTAAAAAAAATATTACTTGGATTCCCTTACCTACAATTAGACAAGGCATGAAATACTATGTCACGTTTGAAAGAATCCCACTCTTGCCAAACAAAAACACGTTTGAAACTTTATCTTCACACAAATTCAGTAAATTTATAAGCAATCTGTAAAATGGATAAAGTTAACTCACCAAAACTAATTGCGTGGACCCGATTAAAACTAAAACTACACTCTAGATTTAAAATAAAATAAAACGTATTCCATTTTCATCCAGCTTTTTCTCTTCTTTTTTTTTTCAAAAGAATGAGGCCTGATTGGAAATATACAGACGCTGTCCAACATGGTTGCTATTAGCAAGTGGAATTGTTGGTGACAAAGGGTAGCTTGGATAAGAATACGGTCTGGATGCATATGGTAACATGCTGGTTGTTCCAGAAGAGAGAGTAGCGCTAACTGGAGAAATGTTATTTACTGAACTTCGCCGGAAATTGTAGTCTGTAAAAAAACAATAATAATCTGAGTTAAGTTTGAATGTACAACAGAGGTTTAATTAAGCAACAAAAGTTAAGAAATAAAACAATGGTCACTGTTTTAGTTTTCTGCAAATCTAGACTATGCAAACAGGTATCGTTCGCCTTTTACCGAAGATTTCCATGCAACCTACACATTCCTCACTCAAAACCTTGATGCTCACCAACAGAACTGAAGACTACCTATACACATGGGCTACTTTGAGCCAAAGCTCTCTAAAACAAAGTATGACAGGGCCATACAGAGAGAGCGCTTGTCTTGCTTATACAAAATGAGCTATCAGGAGAAACAATGGCTACCTCCCTGGATGTCCCCAATGAAGACTTTGTGGTGCCATCTAGTAGCCTGGTACAGCATTACAACTTGTCCAGCGCATAACCCATGGCACGGTGGAGGTAAAAGAAATTTGATTGACTGTCACATGGAGACAGGAGCTTACATGCTTTGTCCTTCAGCTAAACAACTGTCTATACATTTCATTTCATGAAGATGGATGATACTGAACTGCAAATCTTGTTACACTAAGAGATGGCTCAGAAATTTTGTTCCTAGTAGCTACGAATACTGGGCACCTAGGGTCTAATTAAACATTATATGCAAATTCATATAAAGAAACCCTGCAAGCCTTTTAGAATAAAATCTTTAAGCTGTTTGTTGGGATTGGGTGGGCACATGGAGTGGAAAGGATTTAGCCCTCCCTCTGCCCTTCTCCACTCCCAATTATCAGCATCTTTCCTCCTGAAGGATCAGAAACTCATTCTGAAGATTAAACACACATGGAATCAGATTTGGAACAGAGATGCTTCCTTTCAAAAGAGTATTTTACTAGTAAGAAAGCCTTCAGTGCTTTATTCACATAGTTGCATATAATGTCTAATTAGCCCCTGCCTAACAGAAATTTCATTTCTAGATATCAGTTGCATCTTTAATTTTGCAGAAACAGAGTTATCATGCTGCCACACTGAAGTGTTTTAAATAATGGGTTTCCAAGAGTCCAACCTTAGCAAGTTTTAAATCTTTGCCTTTAAGACTCAATCTACAAGTTAGAAATATGTCAGTTTCAGAGAAAAATAAAGTGGCAGTACTTTTTATCACATCAATTAGCCAATATTTAACTACCATGCATCTTGGTATACACCTACATCTCTTAACAATTTAAGTATTATTGCTGCTGCGCAAATACATTAATAATAATTTGCAGAACTGCAACAAGCTTTTCAAAGGAAAACAGCTAAAAACACATCTATAAATAATTTCCCAGCATGTGCATCTTAAAATTCAATACTGTTTACAGTGGTGCCTCGCAAAACGAAAAGAATCCGTTCCGCGATTCTCTTCGTCTAGCGGTTTTTTCGTCTTGCGAAGCAACCCCATTAGCGGCTTAGCGCTATTAGCGGTTTAGCGGCTATTAAAGGCTTAGCGGCTGAGCTGCTAAAAGGCTATTAGCGGCTTAGCGGCTTAGAAAAAGGGGGGGAGCGGGGGGGAAAATGGCAAGACTCGCAAGACATTTTCGTCTTGCGAAGCAAGCCCATAGGGAATTTGTCTTGCGAAGCAACTCAAAAACGGAAAACCCTTTCGTCTAGCGGGTTTTCTGTCTTGCGAGGCATTCGTCTTGCGGGGCACCACTGTAGTAACAAATTAAATTTCTACTTTATGACTGACCAACAAAAATTCTTAATTTTCCCACTCAGTTATGCCTTCTAAGATAATACAAGCCAAAAAAAGCCACATTATTTTCTCAACACCGTAAAAGGAACAGGATGAAGCTACTCTTGGTTTTAGCCAACAGATTATATTCTAAAACAGTGTTTCCCAGCCTATGGGTTGCAACTCGCAATGCCTGTGCAAGTGGAGTTTATAAGTAAACCCCAAATAATAATTTTTTACTTTTAATCCTTAACTGAAATAATGAACACCTCTTACAACTTTTTGCTTCATTGGCATATTGGAATGCTATGTTGACAAAGAGAAAGGCTCAAGTCTTACATTTTAATGCTTGGAAACTGCTCCCTGGCAGATGATGGCAGATCAGGCCACAATGTGTGCATACACTGCCACTATTACTGTACTTGCTAAAATGGACTTTATCATGAATAGAATAAAAATATTTATAGTTCATTATAACTACACTATATATTTAAAGTAGTATTACGTACATCACTTTCACACTCATAAAAGGTAAAGGTAAAGGACCCCTGACAGTTAAGTCCAGTCGCAGACAACTCTGGGGTTGCAGCGCTCATCTCACTTTACAGGCTGAGGGAGCCCACGTTTGTCCACAGACAGTTTTTACGGGTCATGTAGCCAGCATGACTAAGCCACTTCTGGAAGCCAGAGCAGCACACGGAAACGCTGTTTACCTTCCCACCAGATTTATCTACTTGCACTTTTTTGGTGTGCTTTCAAACTGCTAGGTTGGCAGGAGCTGGGACCGAGCAACGGGAGCTCACCCCATCGCGGGGATTCAAACCACCAACCTTCTGATCGGCAAGCCCAAGAGGCTCAGTGGTTTAGACCACAGTGCAACCCACGTCCTTTCACACTCATGGCTTCCCCCAAAGTTCAGTTCCCCCCAAGAACTGTTGTTTGTTAAGAGTGCTGTGAGTTGTTAGGAAAACCCATTCCCCTGCACAGAACTACAATGCCCAGAGATCCCTGGGTTGTTAATCCACTTGGGGAATTGTAGCTCTATAGGGGAACAAGGATTTCTAACAATTCTCAGCACCCATAACAAACAGTTTCCTGGATTACATGGGGGAAGCCAAGTGATATAATACTGCTTTAAACATATAGTACAGATGGGGCCCTACACTGTTTATGTAACCATATGTTTATAGAATAATTTTTGTAGCTTTTGAAGCAATATCCTGCAATCCAGATGGTGGGTGTTCTGACATTCCCATAAACAAAACTGAGAATCACTTTGTAAGTACAGTCGTACCTTGGAAATCGAATGGAATCCGTACTATACTATAAATATTTCAACAAACTGCACATTAATTGGAGTGTTAAGTAAATTTGTCTTTGGGTGCCTCAAGTTGTTGGTTATAAAATAGGCAAACTTGCCATTAAAATGCACAAAGCTGATGGCTGTCAAAGACCTAAGATACAAAATTCACATGACAATGAAGCTATAGATCACCACAGCAAGGAAATGTGAACTTGTGGGCTGCTGTACCAAAAAGCTTGTGAACCACTGTACTAGATAACTTGGCAGAGTTACATATTGGTTCAAAATAAAAACAAGTACATAGCTGTATTATTAGGAAAATGTAAATGCTATACTATAGTTCTTAAAACCTACATGGACAATAACTTTGTTTTAAGTCTTTTAAAGTGCCATAAATATCATGGCTTGTTTTGCTATAGTAGACTAGCATATCTAGTCTCCTGAACTAGGCAGGATTTTTTAGGGGGGGGGAGGCATGGGGCATGGGGGGGTTAGAAATGATTTAATTTGCAGCCCTCCAGTTAAAGTAGAGTACACAGGTTCAGACCAACTTCATTCCTTGGACTTCATAAACCTTGCCATTTATTTTTCAACATATATTTTAAAGCTCAATGAACCAAAACACAGGCACTACGTCATCAACATTATTTATAGGCATACTAATAATATACTAGGTGCTAAACATGAATAATATGCATAAGCTTCTGCCATAATCTAGATAAAAATGTGAAATGAAAAGGGAAAGAATTTAGTGTGACAGTAAAATCAGCATTTGGGGGGTGAGACAAAAAAGAAGCAAAAGGAGTCACAATAAATAAAACTTTATGAATAGTAGAAGACATTTTAATATCAGTGGATGGTGTGGGGGGACAGAAAAAATAGTATTAAAACATCAATTAGTTTATATGCAATTTAAGGTCATAATTCTCAGAGAAAGGCTCATTTAAGTATGATTTTTGTCACACAGAAATTTCTTGTGCCAGAAAAAATATTGTATTTACATATTTTCATATTATTTCTGCCAATAGTTAAATATATACCCTGATCACTCTTTACAATGGAGGAGAATTTGTGACTTTTTACTATTGGGGATTAATTACTGAAGTTACATGCAACATTCAAATTAGAAGTGCAATAACCGAAGCACAAGTTATTTCTCTGCAAATGGCAATTTCATTCCGGGGGGAAATCCAAGCGTTTAACCAGGAGTGAATTTGGCCCATTTTTTTTCCCCTTCAATCAAGTTACTTACCTGCTTACTTTCTCCAAATTTTCCTACACAGGTCCAGACTGGGGATGTTATGTACCCTTTCTGCAAGCAGTGGAGACAGAATGTAACAATCTTCAAGGTGATGTTAACCCTAACAAAAGTGTATGGAATTCTGGAACTTAATTAACTGGACTATGCATTTTCAGTTTGTTATGTACGTGTAACTTTTTAGTACTCAACTCACTTTAGGGCACTGATCTTCCGCACACTGAAGTTATGATTAACAACCCCCAATCCTCCTGTACTAGCACACACCTTAAGAAAAAGGGCACCAAGTCCTTCATCAAAAACCGCCGCAAAATTCATTATGCAGTACAATGTTGTGTTGGCATTGCAAAATACACCTTCACAAATATGCCAGCTAAGAACGCAAGAATAGTATGCTGTTGCAGTGCTGATCTCAAGGCATAAGTTCCAGAAGTACTGAGCTCTTCATTTCAAACTAAAAGCAATCTAGAGGTTTCCTTAGTACGTTGAAGTCACAGGGTATAGATTTGTATAACATATACTAAAATAACAAGATCTAAATTGCCGATTATGAACTTGATCAGACTCCCATTGGTTTTAGTAAAGGACATAGTTGCCAAACAAACAAAAAATCCCTTTTATACAAGGAAACCTATCTGTTACTTTGTATTTATTTTCAGGTACATTGGCACAGGAAAAATGTTTACTATTTCTCTCTCCTATAAACTTTCACATGTCCACTGAGGCAGTATAACCCATGATCTTCTTACATTTTAATACAGATAATTTAAAGTTGGTTTTCATATCTTCCAATAACTGACAATTCTTTGATAGCTCCCTTCTCAGCATCTGATAATAACATTTTAAATTGTGTTTCCAAACATTAACATTTTTCAGTAATCTAATGTTATTAGTACTTAACTGCAAAAGCTGAATGGTAAGTACAACTTTATACTGTTTGAAAAATCTCTCAACCTCTAGCTATGTTAGATTTGTTGTTGTTATCCTGTTGTGTGAAGTGGAAGGCTGGTTCCTTTCTCTAATAAACAATCAGCAATGTAAAGGCCCCGGGGAGGGAGGGAACATAGTATGTTTTTTAAAGGCCCCTTTTCCCCTCAAAGCTTTTTTTCTGAAAAATTGGAAAAATCTGGATGATGAAATATTTTCTTTAAAATGATGAACAAAATGTTTAAGACAAAGTGGAAAATGGAAGGAAAATGAAATGTTTACTGTAAACTGACACAAGTTTAGTCACAGATTTCAATACAGTTTGCATTTGATTCACACTTCCCAAACCAATACAAGAACCAAAACAACCTCAAAAATTCTTCTAATTTTTCAATTCAGTTTTCTAGCCAAGTAATGTGTAAATAAATGCATGTACTGGAGTAAAGTATGCATAAAAATGCATATATTAGTGGAAACAATGTACAATGCATACTATTAGGGGAAACTGTTCTGCCAAATGTGTATATCAGGCATCCCCAAACTCAGCCCTCCAGCTGTTTTGGGACTACAACTATCAACCACAGCAAACAGGACCAGTGGCCAGGGATGATGGGAACTGTAGTTCCAAAACAGCTGGAGGGCCAAGTCTGGTGTATATTATGCAACACTGCATACAAATCTGAGTATATTATGAAAAATACACACTAAATTCTGATGAATTTTCATGTGGATTGTTATTTTAATTGCAAACTGATGTGGAAATGTGGAATACTGAAAATGAGAAACTTGGAAGAACCCATAATTGACTGATTGACCCATCCTTACTGAAGATCATTCAAGTCTCACATATAACTATGACTTATATGTGAATATGAAAAGTAATAAAGAGTAGTGATGAAAATAGAGGTACAATTTAGTTCAAATCTAACCTCAGTCATGAGCTGACTAGGTAGCCTTAACCAAGACCCTCTCTCCCTCTCTGAGTCCCCACATATCTCCAAAAATGGAGGAAAATAATGACTTGCCTTGCAAGCCTTGCAAATATCTAGTTGTAGATATTACAACTAGATAATGCACATGAAGCAATTTGAATAATTGGCAGTGCTATACAAACACTAATGTATTATTATGCCTTTAGTCTTACTTTACCTATTTCCTCTTTTTTATTATTAAAGATTTTCTTGTTTTACAGTAGTAAGTGTAATGTCTCTCATATTTCTTCCATGTAACATTTTTACAAATCCGTTTCATTTGTTGAGACATTACAGGGAAGAGAGAGAGAGAGAGAGAGAGAGAGAGAGAGAGAGAGAGAGAGAGAGAGAGAAGGGGTGGAGGGAGGGAAGATGGGTGGGGGTGGGGTCGGGTGGAGATGTTTCTGTTATGCTTAATGTATGTAGGGTTTGGTGTCAGCGTTTCTTGTGCTGTTCACTTGTGTTCCTTTGGTGGTGAGAGAGGTTGGGGTTGGCCTAGGGTGTGGTTGTTTGTTTGTGATTGGCTGTGGTGATCTTTGTTTTTGTGTGTGAGTGGGGTGGGTGGGTGTTTTGGATCAGGTTAGCCATATTGATTTGACCTATTTCCTCTTGAGGGCTTCAGGTACAATTCTGGATTTTGGATAGCAGCAAAATATTATCAATGGGGCATATCAAATAGGATGTTTTCAAGAAACAGATCATCTGTAAAGTTTTCAATTTTAGATTGAGAAAAGGTAGTGGGAGTGTTTATTATGGCTACTGTGCTGAAAATTCTCAAATACCAGCTTTTATATTGATAAAAGTTAACCTGAACTTTGAGTTGGCAGGAAGTAGACAATGCAATAGAGATTAGGCATATAATCCTGATAGGGATTCTGAAGATTATATTATAGTAACCCCTGTAATACAAGAGTAGAAAATATCCAACAGAATGTGTAGCCTGAGCACTAAGAATTAGGATATTCACTTTCTTAGAACTGCTGTTTATGAGAAGTCGGCAGGGAGAGCAGTACCAAACCTCACCAGCCAGACCATATTGTACAGTACAATACTTCAGTCATGTAAAAGTCACACCAGGCAAGTCAATTGGGAGGCTACTGCTATGCAAGACTGGACCCAAGAATAATACAAAAGGAATGGGTTTGGAGGAAAAGGTAACTCAGAGCAGTAATAAGTACGGTACTCAAGAAACAAGTAAGGTAGAACTAAGTATAATCAACTGAAAAAAATCCAAACTGGCAGCTGACTTTGCCTGAGACTTCCCTCAGATTATAAATGTTGTACAGGCATCCTCGCACTTACATACAATCAACTCATGCAAAACTGCATATACACACAGTGCTGGGCAATAATAATTTAATTCATAACCCACCCGACATGTCTTCTGATTTGTAACATTAATCATAGCACTTTCTCCTGCAGATGTGACCTCAATCATGCTTTATCTTTTCCTGGTTGAGTTTTCACAAACCCTTTACTTTACAACCTCTAAGGCCTTATCAACTATAAATTAGTCCTTTTCACAAAGGAAGTGGGTAGCTTTTGCAAACAGTGACTATTTGCTTATAAAAAGAGCTTAGAAAAGGTGAAGAGGTTTGGGAAAATATTTTACCACTCATAGCTTAAAAAACCAGAAGTGGGAAACTTTTTCAAGTGCAAGAGCTGTATCGCCTTCTGAGGGCCACATGCTGGTGCTTGACAAACACATCTCTAAGGACAGTAAATGCCTCCCAAAGCCCTGAGAAAAGTTAACGCACATGTGTAACTCCATCCTCAAAACAACTTTACTGTATCATTTTTTTTCTGCAATCCCCCCCAACGCAAGTATGTGATTGAAATGAAAATTAACTGCCACTGCCTTTTCAATAAAACTAGAAGCCTCAATCTTAAAGGCAAAGATCCCAGATGAACATGGTCCAAAACAACAAAGAAAGTCAGATTTACACTGAAGATTAAATGTATTCTTGTTCTCTAGCATGCTGCTGCTTGACAGTTAAAAAGATGAAACTGAGTATCTGACAGGTGAATTCTGAGGCAAAAAGTACAAAGTCTCTACATCCCTTGGTGTATGTAAAAGATTCTAAAGTATCTCTGGAGTATAAAATGCAGGCTTTTCCATAGAGCTTGATTACTAATCACCAGGGGCTACTATGAAGTCTTATTTGCTTTAGATTAATTATTCATTCTGCTAAAATAATGAACACCAAGAACCACCACAACACTAATAAAAGTTTTAAGAACTTACCCAAGTGTAGCAGTGCAAACTGTGCTGCTAATTCTTTTGCATCTTCTACTGTTGTGCAGAGTTTGTCTGGCATAAAATAACTTTGGGATCCATTTGCAACAGTAGGAATAACAATCTTGTACACTAGTAGAACCTTTCCATCTTGACTTGTAGTTGAATACAAGTAATATTCTGGAGGAGCCCAGTTATTTTTGTTGCAGTAATAATCTAACTGCATTGCTGCAGAACTAAAATGACTAGATTTTAATGAGTACATGCTAATTGGAGTAAGCTTTGTTCCAGGAAAAAATGGGTAAGTACACCTTTCAATTTCAGGAGGACTTGGACTGTGCTGTCCATTAAGTCGAATTGGGAGACTGGCTGGCTTCGGTAGAGATTTTTGGTGACCATCTTCTTTGTTTGCAAAGACAAGGAGGTTTTCAGAACTGGGACTAATTTGTCCATTCAGATGTTGTCTCCAGGTACTCTCTTTGTTTACTGGCTTGGCCAGTGTTACCTCAATGCTAGCTCCATCAATGCATTTCCCATTCATTACTGACATAGCAGCAACTGCATCATCTCGGTTGAAAAAATGAACAAAAGCATAATCTCGAAGTTTCTTTACACGCTCAACAGCTCCTGGTTTAAATTTGTTAAATTCAGCCTTAATTGTTTCTTCCGTAGTCGAGATCATCAAGTTTCTAACATATAATACTTTGACTCTCTGCATGGTTTCTTCATCAACCTCTTTTTCTGGGTCTGCCCAATCAACCTGAATAGTATGGCCCCACAACTGGAATGTTCCTATGAAAGAAAAATGAAATGAAAATGCATCAATTTTTAACATTTTCCATAGTTACCTAAGAATGTTCATCTACTTCTCCCTTCACCCCACAACCCCCAAAAGCCTTTCCAAATGGTTGGTGGCTGTCATAAGCAATGTGGGATAGGGCATTGTGGTTGATTTGCAGGGAACCAAATCAGAAGAGAGCCAAAAATCAACTCTCAGCTACACAGGAAAAACACAAATTTGCTTTATGTAAGAAGGCTCATTGTCATTTCCTCATTTCTCACTTCAGTATGTTAGGGCTGAACTAGCTGTGATGGCAGATCAGTATAATAAAAACCCAAATTGACTCTATCAGGTATGAAATGGTGGTTCAATTTTAAGAACAAGTGTGTGGGAGAAAAGGACTTGAACACAGGCTTCAAGGTAAACTGTAGCCGAGGGATAATTTAGCATTCCTCACCTATGTGCTGCCCATTTTGTTCTTAATCAGATTCACCACTCCCTGCTTTCTACATGGCTAGGGAACAAGAACCTGCCACTATCTCATCAAGGTTAGCTCTTAGTGAAGTCCATTTCTAGGAATGAAGTGCTTTATATGAAAAACAAAGATTTACCAGGAATCAATTTTCTTCGTGCCATAGCTGCAGCTCTGTGGGATTCATATTCTACGAATGCAAAACCACGATTCTTTGTCTTGTCAGTTGCACTTGGATAAACAATAACATCTACTACACCTTCTGTAACTTTTTTCATTTCATCTAAGATCTCCTCTTTCTTCTTTTCTTTGGGGATAGCTCCAATAAATAGTCTGCAGTTATCCAAACTTACACAAACACCAATAAATTTTCCAGGACGGATCTCATAATTATTAAGGATCCTAATGGCAAGCTGAGCTTCTTCTTTGGTTGTATACATTACAAATGCATATCCACGATTCTCACCACTAAATTCCATCATCAGTCTAAATTCATAGATCTTCCCAGCTCTTTCAAAAACAGGAACTAGTTCATCTTCATACATATCACGGGGAATTTTCCCTACAAAAACTTCACAGCCTCGAGGTGGTGGTGGACCTTCCCAACCTTAAAAAAATTGTTCAGCACATTATTACAAATGCTATGAGACAAGATACATTGCCAATAAGAACTTTAACATACACATCTTAACACATTAGGAAATTTCTAATTTGTTGTTTCCTGTATGATAAATAGATGGGGTAAAATATCTGTTTTATTAATGGAGTTTGAAAATAGTTTAATAGCTCTATTCCCCTACCCCACCCTGCTAGTTAGTGATTTCAACTGAATTTACTGCAAAATATGGTCAGAATTATAGCCTAGTCTAACAAGCAGGAATAAACCAACTTGAATCCAGTTACTTTATCTTAAGATGGGATAGGTCAAATTATAGAAAGTGTAGTTTCCTGTAACATTAAGCACAAAAAGGATCTGCGCTCTTTGGAAAAACTAACTACAGAGTTCTCAGTCAATGTTAAATTGACCTACATTACACGTATTAATTCAAATTCTGTTCCCTGACTCCCACTCCAAAGCTTAACATTCTCAAAATACACAGGTTTGCTTTCTTACCTGGTGGAGGTCCACCAAATTTTCGTTGTCCATTTTCTTGAACCATGTTGTAGCCAGTCTTTTCCATAAGAGCCAATAAGGCAGCCTCATTCTGAGTACCAGTTCTGACTTTACTGCACCCATTCGTTACATCTGTGTGTTCTTCATTCATTGCTGTAACGTCTTCTGCAAACTGATAGAATGTGCATAGTGTTGCTTAAACAGAAAGCACAATTTCTTATTTCATGTTAAGATCTTATTATTGAAAAACCTTTATTGAAAAGCAGTTACATGTTTAAGTAGCCTGATATATTTCAAAGAAAATTCATGATATATCTATATATGCTTGCTAATTTCCAGGATCATGTTTTAAGTTACGTATCAATTTTTAATGTAGATTTTAATACATGCTGTATGGTTTTATTATGCAGTCTATTCCTGAACCCCAAAACACTGTATGAATATAATATAAACTAGCAAAGTGAAACAAAATGTTTAAAGTGTTTACAGTGTTTTAGCTTTATTAGTGCATAAGCAGAATTACTTTAAATAAATGTGCATGTGCAATAAACTGCCAGCTTCTGAAAATGCTTTTATAAACTGCTAAATGGACTCAGTAATTCTTGTTTATTTCAAACGTGATCCTCCCTCTTTCATCTAGAAATTATTTCAATTTCTGTTGTTAATGCAAATAACCATATTTTCTGGTAAGACAAAGTGTTGGGTTAAGTAGTCCCCTTCCCTTCTCATGTGGCAAGGAGTACTTGGTGAGCTTACTTTTTATTTCAAAAGATCTCTGCTCAAACTAACCAGCTTTGAAGTTGGCTTGTTTGCAACTAACCTTTTTGTTGTTGTTGTTATAAGCCAGGATTCCCAGTGCATACATATTGCTGAGTATAGATTCTCTGAAATTGTAGAGTTAGAAGGTACCCTGAAGTCACCTAGCCCAACCCCCTACAATGTAGGAATCTCTACTAAAGCATCCATGACAGATGGTCATCTGACCTGTGCCAAAAACCTCTAATGAAGGAGAGTCCACCACCTCCCAAGAAAGTCTGTTCCATATTAAAACAAGAGATTTAATATGCAGGTTTTCAACAAGGATCCAATTTAGAATGTTTGACTTACATTTATTATACATAATATCGCTCAATTCTGCATGCTATATAAAAACCTTTCCCCCCAAAGCAAGTCAATTAATGTCTCTTATTAGGAAGGGGGGAAATGCACATTGCAATTAAAAAATATATATTCAAACTGATTCAAATGTTTACTTGAAAATTGTTTTTGTTGAAATACCTGTAAATATTGTAAAACATGACAACTCAGTAGCATGCACTTTCCTTACTCTGTTTGAAGGAATACCGTAATTACGGCACTGAACTGAACAATTCATTTTATTAAACAGTGTATTTTATTGGTGCTCTCAGAGATCCAAACCTCATAGCCTTCCTAGAGATACTGGTGAGCCCCTTGTGCCAAGCACAGAAAATGGAGCATTTCCACGAGAAATATGCTGCACTAGAAATTTTTCTACCCCCCCCCCACCCCCATTTGCCGAATTTTAACAAAGAACGTACTATCAAAGATTTCTAGACTCCTGGTGCACACATTCACAATTTTAGTAGTGCTTCTAACATGGGCATGGGGGGGGTGTCAGGTCCTCAGTTACATTTATTTATTTATTTACTTACTTACTTACTTACTTACTTACTTACTTACTTACTTACTTACTTACTTACTTACTTACTTGATAGGGGAGGAGCGCTAACCCCATGGCTTCTAATATGAAACTCAAGACCACCTTTTGACTTTTCTATAGAGACGGCGTTTGTTTTCTTTTACTAGGAGGGCGCCCAAAGCCTCCTCTTTTGAACACAGTATTTTCAAGATTTGGGTGTGGTGGTTTCTCGGAGAGCCTCCACCGCTACCCAGGTCCCTGATGCTCCCGCGAACAGGAGCTAATGCTGGCATCAACCCCAACAGAAACTCAAAAACCAGGCATTTCTGGGGCAAGATCCTAAGGCGGCCCACGTGCCGCTGATATGGCCAAATCGAGACTTCTGGGCTGCGTAAGTCTAAGTCGGCCAACGTGGAGCGGCAAAACTTCCGGGAAGTTTGGACCTCAGGCTTTCGGCCTACCGGCCGGCTCCCCCTACCCCGCTTCCCAATACCTTATGGGCAGGGGGACCAATCTTAACCAAGAACAGGGGTGCAAAGGATCAGACGCAGGGCCTACAGGCCGCATCCGCGGGAGAGAGTACGGCAAGGCCGGCTCGCCTGCCGTTCCCGTTTCTACGCCGCCTTTCCATTTTCTCCTCGGCTCTTTCTCGGGGTGGTTTGCTTTAAACCCCGGGGTTCCCTCGGTTCTGTTTCCGGAAAGGCGAGAAAATGGAGAAAGGCCGTTTCTACGGCCTGCTTTCGAAACTGTTCGAATTGAGCCCGTCGCTTCGCCCAGCTCGTGTGAATGTCTCCGCTGGCCCTCGCCCTTCCCGCCCTTCCGTGGGCCCTTTCCCCAAGCCCTCACGAACGACCGCTTGCCCTTCCCTTGAGAAACCGTGACGGGGAGTGAGGAGGCAAAAGGGAAAGGAGCTCAGCGCCGACGGCGGCAGGGCAGGAATTGCTTGAACCCCCTCACATTACCACCTGCCAACCTTGTCGCCCAGGCAGGTTCCTACCGCCTAGGACGGAGGTGGGTGGGGGGATATAAGGCTTCCTTCTCTTGTACAGAGGGGGGAGAACACGAAGCCGCGCCACGCCTTCTCACCCGTGTGGCACACGCGCATCTGCCGCACTCGGCCGTCTGAGTTTGCGCCGGCTGCTTTTTTCGCGTGACGCCTCACAAAGATTGACGGCGGCCGCCTGCCAATGGGAGCCCTTGAACCCCGGCGGAGCGGCACGAGGACAGGTGGGAGGGGTCGCTTTCTTTAAACAGGTGCGTCGCGCGCGGTTTCCCGCAGGAGGGGAGACGGTTGTAAATCCCAACGGACGCGCCTCCCCCGTCTAATAATTCTCGTCGATGGCCAGAAGCAGCCAATGGGAAGGGAGCTGCCAGCTCATAGGCTGACTAAGGCAGTGTTTCCCAACCTTTTTTGGGCAAAGGCACACTTGTTTCATGAAAAAAATCTCGAGGCACACCACCATGCCAGATGGGGAAAGGTCACTTTTTACTTATGTAAAAAAAAATAAAAAAATAGTAACAGCATAGAAGGTAATGGTTATCTCTTTGATGTCTGATGGGAGGGCATTCCACAGGGCGGGCGCCACTACCGAGAAGGCCCTCTGCCTGGTTCCCTGTAACCTCACTTTTCACAGTGAGGGAATTGCCAGAAGGCCCTTGGCACTGGATCTCAGTGTCTGGGCTGAACGATGGTGGCGGAGACGCTACTTCAGGTATACTGGACCGAAACCGCTTAGGGCTTTAAAGGTCAGCACCAACACTTTGAATTGTGCTCGGAAAGGTACTGGGAGCCAATGTAGGTCTTTCAAGACTGTCGTTACGTGGTCTCGGCGGCAGGTAGCAGCGCTCACAGCTTACGGACTGCACCGTGTAACAGGTGTCTGGCCCAGCAGCCTAAGGCGGACAAGCCACTGAAACAGGCATTCAGAATCCATTCATTTCATAAAACCTGCAGGGCTCAATCTCTGTGTTTGTGTATGTGTGTGTTTCTGTTTTGCCCAAGGGTCTGGGGTTGGGAGAGAGCTCTTTAGCATGATGCTTTTAAAACAATTAAATTATCAACAAACAAACCTGATGATACGAATAGCAACGTCAGGTGCTACGGGGGGGGGGGGGGAGAAGGGGGCCTACTTGGAAGTAAATACTGCGTCCAGGCGCAATTAGCGCTGATTTAAGGTGCACCAAGACTGCCTAAAAACCTCACCAAAGATATGCAACAAAGCGCTTCGTTGCAGAGGGGAGAGTTTGTGCACCGTGGAGGCTGGAGGGCTTCTATTCTACATGCGGGGGTTGGGGGGGCGAGGAAAATGTGCTCCGTGGGGGGGCGGGGAAGGCAAGAAAAGGAGCTGAGCTCTAACTATAGGCTCCCACGCTTGAGCAGGCCCGACTCGGTGGGGCGGACCACCCTCTCTCCTGGAGGAGGAGGAGGAAGAGGAGGAGGAGATTCCCATCCACGGCGTCGCCTCCCGCGCTCCTGAACGGGAAATCTCTGCAGCCCAAGACTCTCCGCGAGGCAGCTCCTCCCTTCCTGCCTTGAGCCGCCGCCAGCCGCGCCCCCCTCCCCAGTTATCTGCTGCCTGCCAAGCCCCGCCCCTCTTCATTGTCCTCCCCTTCTGTTTATTCCCCTTCCTCCATCCCTCGCTTTTTTTCCTCTCTTTCCTTTTTTAAAAAAAATATTTTCTCTTCCCCTTCTTTTTTTTCACCCTTTCTTTTTTCTCTTTCTCCCCCCCCTCCCCGCCCTCCTGGGTTAAAGGATTTGAGCAATGGGTCTGGAGGTGGAGCTCGTCGGAGGATTAGCCCGACTCGCCTGCCTCCCTCCCACGGCACACTAGGCAACGTCCGGCGGCACACTAGTGTGCCGCGGAACACCGGTTGGGAAACACTGGACTAAGGCACGTTTACTCGCAAGTAGGTTCCATGAGGGGGGGGGGGCTTACTCCCAAGTAAGTGTGAACAGGGTTGAAAGGAAACGGGAAATATGCAACATAGCTACACACACTGGCCTGGTTCCCACAACACGGTAAGCCCAACTGTGGCTGATAGAGGAATAGGGAACCTTTGGTGCTCTGTATGCAATTGGGGTTTTTTGTGATACAAAACAAATAAGCAAGGAAAGGTACATACATATAGGACTCTGACTCCCATCACCCAGTATGACCAATGGCCAGGGATGATGGGAAATGTAGTTTCAAAGGCCAAATGTTCCCTCACTCTGGCTTACATTGCCACTTTTTTGCTCCCACACCACTTGGCTAAACCCAGATTTGGCTGGTGGTTAAACTCTCTCCTCACTAACTGTGAACTGCAGTCAAGGTGGCACCAGGCTACCGTTTGGCCTCCAGGCATTCCTATGATCCACGAAGCAATTCAAAAACAGGCATTTTACAGCTTAGCATTATTCCCCACGTTACAGCTGAAAAGATATTAAAGAATATGTTTTCCTTGCAGGTAACAATCAAACAGTTGCAATAAATGTTAATAGCTCCAGCCCCGGGGAAGTTAATGATGCCTAAGTGTGATTCTACTGAAATGAATCTCAGCTGCAGGCCTGCAGCCAACATTTTGGCTGGTAAAATATGGTGCAAAAAGCAAAACAAAAAGCCATCCCCACAGATTCTTTCCAGAGGCAGTGGGACGCTCACATCACCAGAGCTGGGATGGAATGGTTGTTAGCCAAGAGGCAGGCCAGCTGTTCAGCACAGCTCTCAGGTACTCCATAATAGCTCAGCCTGTACTGAGCAGGAAATTAGTTTGAGCAGCCAAGCCCAAAGAAAGCAGCTATCAAAAGCCAGGTGGGGTCCTCACATCACTAAGTTTTGCTGGTGTTGAAAGTTGCAGTACCTTATCTAGCCCTGTGTGGTGGTGGTGCAGCAGAGATTAGCAGTTTTCTCTGCACGGAAACCACCAAGTGAGACAGAGTTCCCTGCTCAAAATCCTCAGTGCCTTAGCTTTGGCTGTGTCTCTGGCCTCACCTCATGCATCAGGGATATGGAACTTCAGGCCTGTGGGCCAAATGCAGTCCTCCAGGTCTCTTTTGGGACTCTTTCCTGGCCTCACACTCTCTCCAGGCCAAAGCCCTCACCAGTCTTACCTCACCCCCTTCCTTGAGCATTTTTGCCTGGCTGGAATGTGATGTTGAACTTGGATAATGCCTTTTTTGTGAAGAAACTAGTCTGCTGTACCAAAGTGAAATGTATATTCATTGCTCTGCCCACTTTTGCCTCTGGCCTGATATTACCTTGAGGCTCCCAGAAGGGTATGCAGCCCTCAGGATGAAAAAGGATCCCCCCACCCTGCCTTACGCGTTTCTGTCAGTTGTCTATTTCTTCCCCCTTCTCTGCTGTCCGCTGAGTGTCCCACACACTTTACACCAGCTGACCTTGCCCTCTCCCCTATCCTGCACAGACTGTAGAAAGAGTGTGGCCATTTTCCGAGCTTTAGCAGGAAGGTGCTGGCAATCATCACCTTTGTTTTATTCCCTAGGCTTGCAGCCTGCAGTGTCTGCCTTTCTTGCCTTGTTGCCTTCTGGTCCTTACGTACAGTTCTAAAGCCAGCCTAATTCATGCTGCCCAATGGAGACTGGTCTATAAAAATGAATGGGGCTTTGCACCATCTACTTCATTCTGCTCTCAGACAGTCCCCACCTGCCTGACATCTTGCTTACAAACACTTCAGGGGTTAGCACAACCTATCCACTTCATCTTTAGGTCTCAATGTTGACCATGTACAACTCGGCAGGGAGGAGAATGGGGACAAAACTATATTTGTTCTGCCTACCCCCTGTCTTCTACCAGTGCCCACCTCCTTCTGAATTCCCATGAGAAGTTCCAAGTCTCAGAGTATTGTGAGACGCCATTGTGATCACCAGGCTGCTCCTTCCTGTCTTGCCAGATGTTGCAAAGCAGGACTATGATCTCGTTGCCGTGGCAGTTGGGTCATTGTCTCTTTACACACCACACAATTGCACCTCTTCTCTCTCGCTGTGTCTCCTGTCTGTGAGAATGATCTGACCTCAGGACCTGCCCAGGATATTTTTCAGCCTGAGGAAGAAGGGAATGGAATAGCACCCTCCACCGCACTTGGGGCTAAGTTAGGGTCCCAGGTCAGGTTGTGTGGCATAAATAGCTCTGTCTTCAACAGAGGGCAATGGCCAGAATCTCAGGAGCAACAGCTGACTGCTACCACCTGAGGTGGTCATGGCATTTTGCCTAAGGGTATGTCTGGCTCTGCTAGGCTAGCCTGCCCTTGCAATCTACCACTTTTGAGAGCACACACACACCACCTATCTCTGCTTTTCCAGATAAGTGCCCCAACTTCAGCTTGCGTGTTCCACTGTTTCTCTCTCTCTCTCCCATCATCGAATCTCACTTGCATTCAGCACCTTGTTTCACACTCTTTTCTGTTTCTTCCAAGGTTAAAAGGGTACTACTGTAGGCAGCAGGGCTTCACTGCCACCAGTACAATGCAATCAGCAATAAGTATTAATCCAGAAAAACTAAGTTGTGATTCTGGGGTTTTTTGTTGCTTCCACTTAGCTTTATCGGGTACTTTACATTCTCTCTTTTTAAAACAACATTTACACACACATTATATATAATAAACACAGAGATATTAAAAACTCAATATCTTAAATGTTATTTGCAGAATTTTAAATACCGTTTTCATACACTGTAATTACAGTTTAACTTTCAGCCCACATTGTTTTCACAGTGGCATGTGATCCATCTCTAAGTCCTACGTTTATGTTCTAGTAAACTGCTGAGTCCCAACTTCTGAAAATTCTCTTGGGGGGGTTCTTAAAAATACAGTTAACCTAATTATTTCTGTTTAAATCCATATCTTGCATTTTAGTTTGGATTTTTATTTTTATTACTTTGACATGTTTTTGTAAAAAATATTCTGGATCTTGCACGGATGTATACAATTGGAATTTGCTTTTCTTATGGGATGGTTTTTAATTAGATCATTGAACATTTCATTGATTAGCTCAAGCACTCTTACTACATACAGTAGAAGTGCCACTCTAATTTGCAGTCTCATCTACTTAAGGGACAGTTACAGATAGGTAGCCGTGTTGGTCTGCCATAGTCAAAACAAAAAAATTCCTTCCAGTAGCACCTTAAAGACCAACTAAGTTAGTTCATACCAAGAACTAACTTAGTTGGTCTTTAAGGTGCTACTGGAAGGAATTTTTTTGTTTTGACTACTTAAGGGAGTTCAGCATTTGTACAGACTTTTGCTGTAATAAGTTGTTGTTGTTGTTGTTGTTGTTGTTGTTGTTGTTGTAAAGTGCATTATGGCCTGCAAAATGAGGATAAGGTTCACAGCAGAAAGTGCAGAAGAACACGAGGCTGACAGAATCATGTGTGCTTTTGTGTCGTGCTTTCAAGCTTCACTTCAATGAATACATCTCCCATGTGCACCTGTCACTTGACACAGGTAGATCATTTTACCTTAATAATGGCAGATCATTGTCAGCTATCAGACTGAAACTTCAGACAGTTTAAGAAGATTGACTATATATTTTGTTAGCCTTAATACCAAGGAATAATAATGCTGTATCAGTGTTCAGTTCAACAGGAGGATGCCGCTAAGCAAGGGCTGAAGTGTGGCATGCGTGGCCTCAGTTCTTTGAATAATCACTTGCCTTAAATATTACAATTTTGGGCAGGGTTTCTCATTACAGCAGGGATGGGGAGCCTGAGGATCTCCAGATGTTGTTGGATCTCTATTCCCATAAGCCTCAACCAGCACGGCCAATGATAAGGGAATGTCATACAACAGCATCTGAAGAGTCATGGGTCCCCCATCCCTGCATTCCAGCAAACATCCCTTAAGTCAATGCAAATGATTAAAAGAACTGGAATCTTGATTCTCATGCACAGAAAAAAAAGCAAGATAAATTATTTTCCCTTCCCCATTAATCTTGTCTGTGCAAAACCTCAGACTTGGCTTCAGCTGCTGTGGTACAAACAGTACTTTGCAGCTTTGAAACTTCTGCTACTGAACAAGTGGGACAGAACATCACTACAGAATTGTACCAGTTGTTCCTGTTGTTCCATTGTAGATGAACAACTCACAGAATGCTGACCAAGACACAGGCAGTGCAGCCCAGGTGAACTGTGATTCATCACCAAAGAGAAGCAGATATGATCTAATTAGTCTCACACACAATAAATAAATTTTAAAAGGAACCTAGCATTAATGCTGTCCTCCATTTTTGCTCATGACCAACTACTGTACTGAAAAGCTGTGCCATAGAAGAACGATATCAGTGGGCTATGTTGCACTGGAATTTGAGCCAGGATTGAGCAACAGTTAGTTTTTTTGGTTGTACCGAGAGTTAATAATAATAATAATAATAATAATAATAATAATAATAATAATAATAATTTATTATTTGTACCCCGCCCATCTGGCTGGGTTTCCCCAGCCACTCTGGGCGGCTTCCATAGAAACCAAAAAACACTAAAATATCATACATTAAAAACTTCCCTGAACAGGGCTGCCTTAAGATGTCTTCTGAATGTCAGGTAGTTGTTTATCGTTTTGACATCTGATGGGAGGGCGTTCCACAGGGCGGGCACCACTACCGAAAAGGCCCTCTGCCTGGTTCCCTGTAGCTTTGCTTCTCGCAATGAGGGAACCGCCAGAAGGCCCTCGGCGCTGGACCTCAGCGTCTGGGCAGAACGATGGGGGTGGAGACGCTCCTTCAGGTATACTGGGCCGAGGCCGTTTAGGGCTTTAAAGGTCAACACCAGCACTTTGAATTGTGCTCGGAAACGTACTGGGAGCCAATGTAGGTCTTTCAAGACCGGTGTTATGTGGTCTCGGCGGCCGCCCCCAGTCACCAGTCTAGCTGCCGCATTCTGGATTATCTGTAGTTTCCGAGTCACCTTCAAAGGTAGCCCCACGTAGAGTGCATTGCAGTAGTCCAAGCGGGAGATAACTAGAGCATGCACCACTCTGGCGAGACAGTCCGCGGGCAGGTAGGGTCTCAGCCTGCGTACCAGGTGGAGTTGGTAGACAGCTGCCCTGGATACAGAATTGACCTGCGCCTCCATGGACAGCTGTGAGTCCAAAATGACTCCCAGGCTACGCACCTGGTCCTTCAGGGGCACAGTTACCCTATTCAGGACCAGGGAGTCCTCCACACCAGCCCGCCCCCTGTCCCCCAAAAATAGTACTTCTGTCTTGTCAGGATTCAACTTCAATCCATTAGCCGCCATCCATCCTCCAACCACCTCCAGGCACTCACACAGGACCTTCACCGCCTTCACTGGTTCTGATTTGAAAGAGAGGTAGAGCTGGGTATCATCTGCATATTGATGGACACCCAGTCCAAACCCCCTGATGATCTCTCCCAGTGGCTTCATATAGATGTTAAAAAGCATGGGGGAGAGGACGGAACCCTGAGGCACCCCACAAGTGAGGGCCCAAGGGTCTAAACACTCATCCCCCACCACCACTTTCTGAACACGGCCCAGGAGGAAGGAGCGAAACCACTGTATAACAGTGCCCCCAGCTCCCAACCCCTCTAGACGGTCCAGAAGGATGTTATGGTCGATTGTATCAAAGGCCGGTGAGAGATCCAGCAGAACTAGGAATATTCAGAAGCCTTCTGAAGAGTCATGGGCTTCCCCATTAAAACACCAATACAAAACTCTTCAGATTCATAGAAAGTATATATGGATAAGTACCGTAATTGTTCTATGGTGGATATAACCAGGACCAGCCCTACCATTAGGTAGAGTGAGGCAGGAGGGCAGGGAGTGTCATATGTCCTGTCAGATATACCCTAAGCTAGCCTGCTGTCTTCAGATGCAGTGAAGGATACTGTACCAGTGTTAAAGCAAGATTCAACTGCCATTTCAGCTGCTTTCTGTATATGAAATGGGAAGGGACACCATCTTGTTCTCGCCTCGGGCAGCAAAATGTCTTACCCTGAGTGCTTTCCGATTTAAAATAAGTCTGCAAATAATGGATGTTTGTTTCCTACAGCTCTTTCTTTTCATTGAGAGTATGAAGTGGCGTGCATTGATTCTACCACATGCTGAGGGGGGGGGGGAGAGTAAATTATAAGGTTGGTGGCACTATCCTTGCTTCCTTGACAAATTCATTTTGATTTCCATTTGGTTGACAATTACCTGCTTGTCCCAAATAACTGGTCTCAATTCCATCATCTGGGAAAATGTAGGAAGCATGGCTGAGTTTTGTGGAGACAATAAACCATTATGCAAATGATCAAACCCTAGGGGCTGCTTTCAGAAAAGAGCACCTTGTAAGATCAGCAATACCCCCCAGTTGGAGGCCAATATGTTTCAGGAGTCAAGCAGATAGCCAGCTTCTGTGAGGGCTGCAGAGGATGATTGATGGAGGCCATTTATCTTATCTAGAAGATGACAGGACTATACAATCTGGAAGAGAAGGGAGGGCCAAGCTCCTCTTTATTCTGAGGACTGCCTTCTTTCTCCCTGCTTCTGTCCTCATTGCACTTGCCCCCTGCTCCTGCCAGCAACTTCTGTTCATTTCACAAACCCTTCTGAATCGAAGGTTTTGTTTCACTGGGAGAGGGTCAAGCTTTGTCTCCTTGTGAGAACATGTCTGTGCCTCCCATTGCTATGACTTTCAGCTCATCCAAAGTTGCAGCTTCTCCCCCAGCTAGTTTGGTGTTGTAATGCTAAAGAGAGAAAGATGATCACGTGCAAGAAGTACCAATTATGGTGTTTTACTGCAGCAGTTGCCTGTTTAGGCTATGCCCCCAACCGCTCCTCACTCTAAGATCTGGACTACCAGAGATCAGCAGAGTTGCTGTATGGCTTGTGAGTATCAGGGATGCAGAGTCAGTGTTTTATTCCCTCCTACCAGCCCCCTTTGCAGAAGGAAAAAAGGCTCCCATGCAAATGAAACTGACCACAGCAGGAAGTTTTTCAAATTTGCATCTCAAAAAGAGGAAATGGCATGGTTGGAAGGGCCCCACATTCACATTGTTTGGGTTCATGTGTGCTAGCAGTAGAGTTGGGATCACACCAGTCATTATGCATTGGCTGGGTGCTCTACTCCAGATAGTTCTATTGGAGCTATGAATCACAGCCCTAGACTTCTTCAACTAGTTTTCCATTTACAAGCCCCCACCATTAAGCTATCTCACTATTTAAAACGGTCTTCATCTTACGCTCAGGCAGCTTGCTGCAAAGATAGTCAATGTGGTATCATCCAAATGTTTTGTTTTACAACACTCTTCAGCCCCAGCCAGCATGGTGGCCAGGGATTGTGGGAGTTGATAGTCCGAAACGAGTCCAGACTATATTGCAGCTATTTTGGGGCAGTTTGAATTGGCCTGGCAAACTGTATATTACCTACTTGGGAACAGGTGCCCAGGTAGAAGTAACCTAAACGTAAGGTACAGTGCAGTGACATCGCCACCAGAAAACAATGGGTAACTCTGTGAGCCATTAGCAGCCAGTATGAATATGCACCCATGTGGTCTGAGTCCATTTCAACAACGCCCAGGAAACATTTAATTTTGATGGCTTGCCCTGGTATAGTCATAATTGGCTCCAACATTGAGTGTCTATTTACACAAGCAACTAACCAGTTAGTAAGTTAGGTCTAAGACAGGTGGGGAGAAGATAAGCAGAACCCATTTTTTCAATGTATCTTCTCTCTTTTATAAAGGCATTGTTGGCCACCTGCTATTCCGGTTCCTTCAACATCTGCAAACCGGGTGATTTATAGTTATTTGAGCAATTACAAGCCCCTGCCGAGAAGATTATAGGAACTGTGTAAAACAGATATACATATATACATACATACATATATATATATATATATATATATATATATACACGCAAGCCAGTTGAGTTTTAAAGGGGGAGGAAGTTATCCCATTGTTTTATCAGAGATTTAAAAAACTCTAATACATCATAGACTGAACACAAGGGAGGACTTTCATTGCAGAAAGCATAGGTATCAACCATGCATCAATAAAGGGATGCATGGTTGTGATGTCAAGATGTGGGTTTTGGTACTGGTGAGAAAGAACATGACTATGTTAAGAAGCACTTCTGTTTTAAATACCAGATATTGAATTTTGAGGCTTCTTCTGTCCCACATGGAACAATCAGAAATGGCTTAAGACAGGTTAGGGGGCGGGGTAGAAATTCCAGCACACACACACTCCAGTGGTGCTGAAAACATAACAAATATGCCACCCAATTGTACAGTATTCATGTTTCCTCAGACATCTATCAGTAGCAGCCTCTAGCTTGCTAGGAATCAACAAGGGCAGAGGCCTCTTGTGCCTCCTGCCCTGCTTGTGGGGGGAGGTGCTCTGACCCCGCAAGCAATCTTTTTTATTCTTAATCGCTCTGTGGTAGCTCCTACGTAAGTGTACTCAGCACTGCGGTCTAAATAACTGACAATTTGCCACACTTTTTACAGCACCCTGAAATCTGCTGCCTGGCGCAGGTTGTTTCACCCTTTCTAATGGCAGGTCTGGCCCTGGACACAGTGATGCCACACGCTTCCCACTTCCCAGTGCATTAGCTGTCATAAAGCAGCTTCATGATTTCCAACCCGATTGGTCTCATTGTCAAGAAAAGATTAAAGAGCAAGGCAGTCTCCTTTCATCTTCCCTCAAAACACAGCCTTTCTCTCTTTTTTTGCTTGCTTGTTAGCCACTTGTACCAGCCAAACTGTTTTAGTCTCTACACTTCAGAAACTTCTGGCATGATTTATAACATTTAATAACAGGGACAGCTCTAGGAAGGTGCAGTTTTTTCACAGCCCTTAAATCCAGGCAGGAGGGTGGGAGGCAGTTTTGTAATTTAAATGGAGAGCCTCTTGGTGAATTAACTTCCCACTTTATAGAACTCACTGGCAGGACTTTGGGACAGAAGTCCAGGGCCCCTCTCAGCAGAATGAGCAGGAGGTTCCCCAAATGCAGCAGGGCTGGCTTTGAAGTAAGTGAAGTAATACACATTACTGTCTAAAGAGGTGGCCCCTGTAAAGCCCAGAGTCTAAAATTAGAAATGTAAAAAAGCAGAGGTGAACCAGTCAGAAGTTGTTAAATATGCAACAATAAAAACACACATCTGGACTTATTTTATTCCCACTGCATTTGGTTTAGAAACAACAAACTTCAAAGTACAACTGGAAGAGATGCTGAATGTTAGTAGCTTGTTTTCATTCCCTATTTGTCCCCTCTCAACTAGCTAAGGACTCTAATACCCTGTTTCACTGAAAGACACCTCTTCCCATATTACCCTTATTGTCCAAACCTATGCACATTTACTTGGGAGTTAGACCTATAAATTTCATTAGAATTCACTTTTGAGCTTAGGAATGCAGTTTAGGAATGCTTGCTTGGGAGTAAATCCCATGAACCCATTGCTAAATTTGCCTTCTAGAAAGATTTTCACAAAATCCAGTGGCTTACACAGTAAGCTATTACATATTCTGGCCAATGATGCTTTTAAATCATTACACAACTGGATGCCACATTTTTCTTCTGTACACAATGTTGGAAAGGTGTTTGAGCTTTCATAAATACATTGTACATTCTATTTACAACTTCTAACAAGCTCTGTGGGTGCCTTTAACCCGCCATCCACAAAATGAATGGAATAATGATGGTAGGGAGGGTAGTAGAAGGTGCCAGACCCAGGCAGAGTATAGAAACCAGTCCCAGCAGTGCTGAAGCAAGAACACTCCTCTGGTCCCGAATAATCATCTTCACCGTTTCACAGAACTGCAAAAATCAGAGCAGAAATTTTTAGAATGCAAATTAAGGACTGCTTCCAGTTGAGAAATAAACGCATGCATGGAATCATAGATTTAGCAATGACCTTAAAGCTCATGTAGTTCAACCTCCTGCTGATGCAGGGAATTGCTACTACAACACACCAAAAAGTGACCAGCTAATCCTGGTTGAACAAAGGAGAGTCCACCACCTTCCAGGTTATATAGTAAACTGACTTACATAGTATTTAATTTTTTAATTGAAATTTAGCAGGGCTAGTCCAAAATGTTTTGCTGTTACAAGCAACTATGCCACATGATCTAAGAGATGTACCCCAACATCCTCAGTGATATTACAAGGGATATTGAAGCACCCTTGTTTATTTGGGAGGACTCATAGCTTTGTGGAAGAGCACACCATTTGCATGCAAAATGCCATAGGTTCAAAACTTCCAAGATCTCAGGGCAGCAGGGCAGGGAAACAGCTCTACCTGAGACCACAGAGAGACACTACAGGTTAAGAGTAGGCACCCCAGTGGTCAGGAACCCACTTCCCATCCATCTGAATTTCTAATTCTCCAGTTGATGTGTGTGTTTCTAAAACCATTTGGATAATTATGTTATGTACTGCATGATGACATTGGCTAGAATTTGGTTTCAGTTCTCTGCTAACTTTTACATGATGGTATTTCAGTGCTTTCTAGCAAGTTGGTTTTGATGGACTGAAAGTATATAATGCCTTGACTGCTTACTCTCTAGCCACCCCCATCTCAACTACCCCATCATCACAGCAGAACTGTGGTACCTGCACATTTACTATTTACTAGAGTACTGCATTGGGATGAGATGGCAGGAGTGAAATGAACAGAAAGGGGGAAAGAATAGTCTTCAGAATGTGCCAATCCACCAGTGACATCCAAGTGAGGCGCAGAGTAGTGAATAGTTGGGGTTGGCTGTTGTTTTTAAAGTGTATTTAAAATGAACAAATGAAGGCTTCAGAACTAGCTGTCCTACTTCTTAAGGAAACATACCAATTTTATTTTTTTAAAAGCCAAACCAGGCAGCCTTAAGGGTTTAAAAGTTGCAAGTTCTCTCCAGCCAAGCCATTTATTAGACTAATAAAGCACTATACAAAAACTCTGTTAGATTAACAGTGCTGAACAGTAACACCAATTAAAATCTGGTTTTGTCTGTCAGAAACCTGGCAAACCTAAATGACTTCATTGGCATTTCACACAGATTCAATATTTTTAAGAGAGAGAGAGAAATTAAAGCAAAATAGCCCTTGCTCTGTTCCTGCCTGCATTGGGCACAGAGAAGGTAATATGTGTTCCATTCTAATTAGCCACCCAGAAACACTGCCTCTACTACAAGAAATTATTTGCTTGGTACCTAAATAAATCTGACGTACTTCCTTTTGCAGACTTCATCAAGTTCAGCTTGTAAAAGCACGCCTCTGAGCTAACCTGGGGCTGCTGGTAATACTGCTCCTAGTCTCTGCACAATGTACCTTTATTTCTGTTGAATGGTGGAGGAGAGATCAGCTCTGCTCTTAGTACCACCATCCCCAGCTACAAAGGAGAATCATAACCTTGAATTTCAGGGCATCACATTTAGATGTTTGCTAAACCACACCAAAAATATCCTGTGTTTACCCTCTGATGGAAAGATGAACTTTTTTTTTTTTACTTTTGCAATGCCAAACCCCTGCCTGTTGGAACAGTACACAGTGTACAACCTAAACCAGTGTTCATTTTCACTCCCTGTACCCAGCTGTCCCATATGAAGAGAGACCTATTTCCTTAACACTGTTAAGCTTGAGATGGAAGGTTCACATAGGGCCACCCTCAACAATATGAAATAAATGCTGACTAAAACATACATTCAGCAAAACGGGACTGAACTCAAGTTCTGCAGAGGATATGCTGTGCTTCAGATGGCTGTTTTGCATGCTCTGCTTTTAGATAGCAGCCAATCCAATGAATGAGAAGTTTTCACACACTAAAGATGAGAGTGGAAAAGGAAAGGACATACCTTAGCCCACACGTTTTCAACCCTTTTGAGTCTACGACTGCATTCTTTCTGCAGCACCCCATTGGGGCTCAGGAGCCCAGTTAGGTCACCCCTTGCCTGCAGAGCTGGCAGCCTCTCACCTTTTTTCAAACACCCTCCTTTGTGGAGTGTTCCCTCAACCTCCTCTCCCCTCTCCTCTCCTTGGGAGTCCTCTGGGCAGCTGCTGCCCCTGGTCTCTGAGCTGCCCCCCCCCCACCCCAAAGAGAGGTGCCTCATCACACTGCTCCATGGGGTCGTGGGAAGTACCCCCTGGCCAGCCACAGAGGCACCATTCACCTGGGGAGCTTGTAGCCAGGGCTGCTGGAACAAACAGCTGTGCAAGCCTTTGGGAGGCAGAGACACAAGAGGGCATAAGAGAAGGGAGGGAAGGAAAGAGGGACAGAGGCCAGTGTTGCATGCGGCACCCCTTAGCCCTATCCATTTCTGCATGAGTATTAAAAAGCCAGAATCTGCAACAGCCTTGAACTGTAAGCCTTTCAGGGAATCACCATTTCATTAGGGGGGAAAGCGGGAGGAAATATATACACTATATAGCAATTCCTGCAACCAGCACCATTGTCACTAGGTAGAAAGTACTCAAAATACCAAATCTAGCATTCTGTCAGCAGTCTAAGGCCAAATTCTATTTAGATTAGTGGGCCCTTGCTAGAGGTCTGGGCTTGGATCTAAGAGAGGCAGGTGGAATGTTAAAACAATGACTTGCCCACTTTTGACTTGCAAGAAACAAAATTTAAAAGGACTGTAAGTGTAGTCAAATCCTGAGCTGAATAATAATAATAATAATAATAATAATAATAATAATAATAATAATAAATTTCATTCCTTAGGAGCAATGGGAAGATGAGCATTTCTCTTCAACAGAGAAGGCTCTAGTTAAAATCTTTTGGGAATTGAATAGCTCTCTGCCCAGGTTTGCTTTCAGACAGGAAAACTGGATAGCCGGTGCTACAGCAGGATCTCTATACTTCCTTGGCAGCATCAGCTCACACTGCCCTGTTCCCAGACGATGGAATGGCTGGACAGTTTTGTTTTTGTTTATTTGTTTATTCTGGCTCAGAGATACATTAAGTGATTGGATAGCAGTCTTGTTGGGACAGGCAAGGAAAGCTTGGACTTGAATCTTACCACTAACATAAAAGGCACTATATAGCTTTTTATGGATTGTTAGAGATTTTGGAACACAGTTGGTTACTAATAGTTAAAGGCACAAGACTGAACCAAAAATGAAACACCCTCAACTTATGCAGCTTACTTTATGTTCTGGGGGAAGGAAAGCGCAAGTGAGAAATGCTTATAGAAATAGGTTATAAATGCACAACACGGGAGTCCCATACAGATAAGCCACTGTGCAATTGTCCCTTTGTGCTCTCAAAGCAAGGACTCAGAATCCTTTAGCCAGGTTGCTTGGCTAGATTTGTACAGTGGTAGTTTACCTTCTCAGTCTGGAAGCTGACTGGAGAGCCATATCTGCAGAAGGTCACAAAATGTTCACAGTTGTTCCACAGCAAGCTGTATTCAGTGGCACCCACCAGCTTTTCTGCTCTGCAGACCACCTCTTCATCACGCAGGACGTTGTTCTTGAAGAGTTTGTCCATGTGGTTTACCAGAATAGAGCCTCCATAGGCAAAGTCTTCCACTGTGTCCACACGGATCCTGGCCATTTTAGTGATGACACCAAAGATGAGTCTCTTGTTAGTCACCACCTTCTGGATCTGTTTCTGGTCGTTGGTGAGAGCAGGCAGGATATCTGGCATAAGGTGAGCCACCCGGTTATCCCCCAGGTAGATGCCAAAATGAATGAAGAGTGTTCGGGGCACCTCCAGCAAATCCCCCGGCTTGAAATAGGTGGTATCATAATAACAGCATCGTTTCTTCTTCTCTTCTTCCTCTGCACCGGAGCCCACACCGAGAAGTTTGAAGTTGGCAAGCAGCAGAAACTTCTCCAGTAGCAGGGATGCTATTTCATACATGGGGTTTTTCATGGTGCTGATCTTATTCTTATTCTGCGGCTGCAGCTGCTCCTGATTCATTCAGCTTCAGCATCTTGCCTTTTTATCATGGCAAGAGGGGCTGTCCCACAACCAGCATCAGTTTGGATTGGCAGATAGGCAAGTGGGTGGTTACTGTGGAGTGAAATAGACCTCTACTCAGAAAGTGACTCTTTCAGAAACATTTTACAAGAGTCCCAATTATGCATTCAGTATATAGAATGGGCAGACACACATACAAAATCACCTAGTCTAGACCATGTACTTATCAGAATGCAAGCACTTAGTGACTGAACAGCTTGAAAGCCTAGAATGATGTAAGTACCAATGCAATCATTAGGCATTTGATTCAGATTGTGATAGATTATGACTAATGAGCCCATCCTGGGAGACTGAGACACAAAAGCTGCAACATACACTTATTTTGGAGTAAGTTGTCACTGAACTTGGTAAGACTTTCTTCCAAATATGCAGGGGTTTGGGTTACAAGGCTGCATACTTATGGCACCCTGAAATTATTTCCAAGTAAATATTAGAATTGCAGACTTTTAATTGTATAGATGCTTACATGAAAGTGAGCCCCACTGTGCTCAATGGGCTTTATTTCCTTGCACATGTGTTTGCAGTCTTATTTTCAAGTAATGGCCACTGCAACCAATAGGAATGGGTTTTCAAACCTTGCTATGTAGTCAGTGTTAGGAAAATGTTGATAGGTACATCTAAGTGAAAGGTTTTTTGTTGTATGCCATGCAAATTGGATCCGAGTTTATACATGTACTGATTGAAAGATCTGCTTACTGATGAAAGTGATTCATTTTTGACATATACATGAACTCAGCTTGGTACTTAACATTTAAAAATATATATATCTGAATTTGCAAGATGGTGAGAGACCAAATGCCATGATGGAAGTTCATTTATTTGCATTTCCTATGTGACTGTTCAAAGCATACCTTTCCACATAGTTTCCAGGTAAGATAGCATCAAGTTCCAATGCAACATATAGGGCTTTTGTCAAGTGTGGTTTCTGCTTGGCAGAAGTTTGGGAAGTGGTTTGGTTTCCCCCAGAATTGTAATGTATCCTTATTTTATTTTAACTTTTAGAGAGGCAACAAGATCTGTACAGAATTGGGGAAGATATACATTTCTGTTATGACAAAAAGCAAAAGCATGGGCAAACCCTTTCCACCACCCCATCCCCAGCTAATCTTTTCATGCACCCTGGAGGTACTTGCAGGGTTCTCAGAAGGAAGGTGCTAAAGAAACTGTAGTGATGGAGAAGCAGAGTGATGGGAGAAAAGCAAGCGATCCTTTAAAAGTAATTCCTCCCTTTTCAGAATGGGCCAGTATTTCTGCTCAAACGAAAAAATAAAATAACAGTTGGCTGGCTTTGGGGAAGGGGGGGTATTAATCTTGCACTTCACACATCTATTCATGTATGGATATCCCCGTTTTAACTTTCCGCATTTCCTTTCCCTCTGACGCCACTGTTTACACTGCCCTCCCCCACCGTGTGTGTGTGTGTGTGTGTGTGTGTGTTTGTGTGTGCGCGCGCGTACCTGCAAGTGAGGATAACTGATGACGTGGGCTTCGTTCCACGAAAGCATCTGGCACAACTGCGCCAGCCTTCGAGGTGCCACGAGACTCTTCGGCGGCTTGTCTGCCTGTGGCAGGCTAGCTGGGCTGCCCCAGCCGGGGAAGCCAGAGAGACGCGCGGAAGGAGCCAGCCGTGCCTCGCGGTTAAGATTGATTCTCTGCTAATCCATTATGCGGAGGGGTCAAGCCCAGCAAACAAAAGCCTCAACTCAACACCCACCCCAAGCCCCTCAAGCTGCTTCTCCCCTACCCCCCCCCCGGCCCCTGTCGAAGGCTACTGTGCTCGGTAGCCCAGCGGAATCTGCGAAGCATGATTGATGGGGGGCCATTCATCTTACCTGGAAGGCGACAAGGGCTTGACAGCCGGAGCGGGGGAGGCTACTCCCCCGCGCAACCCGCCATTCTCTCGCTAGCGGCCCCTGCCAGACTCACTTTTGTGTGTGTGTGTTTCGCCCCCCGGCACTCCGGATCCGGAGAGGCAGAAAAGCGGCCGCTGGAAGGGGGAGAGGGCGGGGCCCCGGGAAAAGGGGGCGGATCTCTCTCGCCTTGCGCTTAGAAGAAGCGAGAGCTCCCCCTTTCCCCTTGTCTCTCAAAGCGCCGCTGGGACCGAAGGGGAGAGAGGCGTGGAGCCGTTTCTCTTTCAGCCCCTTTGCCCAAACTGTGCAACGGATCCCGATGGGCCCTGACAGGACGAGTTTCCTTCCCCGCCCGGGCAGGCAGCGCTGCCTAAGGACCTCCCTGGTGGCGCGGCGGGGGCGGGGAGGGAGGGAGGGAGGCGCACCTCAGGACCTCTGGCTTCCCTAAACAGGGTTACCAGGAAGGAACTCGCAGCCAGTGTCACAGAATCGTATTTGGAAGGGGCCATGAGGGTCATCTAGCCCAACCCCCTGCAATGCAGGACTCTTTTGCCCAACGTGGGATTCGAACCCACGACCCTGAAATTAAAAGTCTCACGCTCTACCGACTGAATGGGACACACGCTTGGAACACTCCCAAGAGCACCTGGGATGCATTTCTTGGATGGAAGAGCGCTGCACACCTGGCACTCTCCTCCGGGCTGTATGTTGCAAGAGATCTGACAGCGGTGGCAGAAGCTTGCCTGCTATTGTTAATCTTTTAATTGAGGAAGCATATTAAACTAACAAAGAAAATGAGCAAGACTTCTCCCTCCGTCCCCACCCATTCAAATTCCGGGGGCGGAGAATGCCTGGGGCATCAGTTGTGAAGGGAAAACAATGGGGGAAAGGGGTGCGGTGGGGGAATAGAGCCAAGCAGTGACGGCATGCTATACTCAGCATCAATGTTTGCAAAATGAGAATTCTCCCGCGCAATTGTTTCAGCTCCTTTTCATTGATAGTGGAGATAAGCAACAGAAGGGCTGCTCTTACATTCCTGTCCTGGTTATGAACTTCTCCCCTTGATAGGCGCTTGGCTTACCTGTCCTTGGTCACAGCACCACAACATACATTTAAAGCACATAGGCTGTAGCCCTTCCGAGATGTTCCCAAGTTACATTTTAGGATTGCCAATGCAACAGCTGAAGAGCAAGATTGTTTTATCTTTACCAAAAAGAGTGTTAGTTTTTCTTCCTGGGTGCAATCTGGAAACTGCAAAGCACCTAACAGACTCCTTTCAGCTGACTGCCAGCGGCCTCCTACATACCATCTTAAAGTTGTGCCTAAATGCAGACTCCATCTGTGGCTCCAGCATCTACCCTTATGTAGAGATCCCGGGAATTCACAAACTTGTGCACTATTTTGTAACATGTTGGTCGACCTAATAAGGATGTTGCCCTAATGTGGATTTTGTAATTTAACAAATGCTATAATGCGAGCCTCAGGCCCTGAAGGGCTACTGTAGAAATCTATTTCAGATGATCCATGTGGAATTAAGAAGGAAATGGCCCAGATCTCCACTCTGTTCCACAACTAGGAACCCTTACATGACACTTATCTTAAGTGAATCTTCTGCTTCTCTTTCTTTTAGATTTGTGGTTTTGAGAACTTGTTGCCTTTTAGTCTTGGCTGCATAGCTACTCTCTCTCTCTCTCTCTCTCTCTCTCTCTCTCTCTCTCACACACACACACACACACACACACCCTCAGATGAACTCACTGTAGTATTGCCAGTGGGAACTTGAGCTGGAAGTCAGGTGGAGAGAGAGCTAAGTGTTGGTTTTTAGTGTGCAAAAATATGTTTCCAGGATGTTTCACTCCTTGTTTAGACAGAGGCAGCCTTTGTTTTATTTTCCAGTGCCATTTAATCTTAATCCCCCCAAATGAAGGGGTACATTACAGATAAATCCAGAGAGGAAATGGCCCATGAAACCAGAGATGCTATTTAGGTTTCTGGCCAAAAGCCTTGATTGCTTGGGTGAATCTCAAAAGGAATGTATGAAAAAACTAGCGGTCCCTTTTCTTACTACTTCCACTAACAAGCTGGGGAAACAACAGTTTCATCTTACCTGGCTGCTCATTAGCAGGGATGGGGGGGAGTGTTGCATTTTCTTGAAAAGCTATGCATTGATCCCATGCTGACTGCAGCTCCAGAAAATTCAGCTGTATACTCAGCCACTCTCTTAAATTAACGCTTCACTGTCCTTGTGCTGTTGGGAGCTTCAGATGCAGAAAGCAACAGTAATTAGTTTAAATATATATTTCAAAATGGGGTGTGGGTGTGTGGAAACAAGCAGAGAACATTCACGGATGTTATAGAGGGCATACTATACACATCACCCTTTATCAAGGACCTTCTCTAACTTTCATAAAAGGCAAAAGAATTAAGTCATAGAATAGACCCATTGAAATTACAGAGTTTAAATTAATTTCAGTGATTTCCATGGGTCTAATCAATTACTTAGTTGGCTATCATTCACATACAACTAATTTCCTATTAAAGGAAAGACAAAACTAAATACCTTTGAAACAAGTTGAGTAAATTTTAAATAACTATTTTCTATGGTACCCTTGGAAGCCATGAACAAAGGCGTTTTGAGACTGAACAATTAAGAATGACTTTGCTCCATATTCAGTAACTAGAATCAGTATAACAAAATAGGAAAGTGTGCGTGTGTGTAGGTATTTCAGCTGTAGCAACAAATATGTTGCTACACATTATTTTTGAAAAGAAAAGCGTCATATGGACACAAATCTGTCAGAACTAAAATATAGCCTAAATTTGCATTACAGTTCTACAGTATGTAAATCTGAAATACTCATTCTAGGGATTAACATCACAGCTCAACCAGTGACTCACAAAGGCTGCAATCCACCCACCTAATGGTAAGCCCCATTGACCTCACTGCAATTTACTGCTGAGTAGTCATGTTTAGGATAGCACTGTAAGGATGCAATGTGCATTTACCTGAGAGCAGGCCCACACTAAAGTGGTCTTACTTTTGAGTAAACATAGGGTTGTATGAGTTATATCCACACAGTCTCAATACCATGCATTGCAAAATTTTGCTGGAACAGTGCATCAGAATCAGACTTTAAATACACTTTCTCCAATAAAATGTGCTATAGAAAATATAGACACGAGAGCACAGTGCCCAAAAAACGCCTAAGATTGTGGCACCCAAAAATGCATGTTTTGGGGTACTGTGCTCTTGCATGGGTCACGTAATTCGTGCAGAAACACGTCCCAGAAGCCATGAATCCCAGTTTTGCACTGGGACATGTTGGATGGTACGGTAGTACCATTTACATAACAAAAACTACCACAGAAATATTAGCATTTTCAAAAGCAGGGGATCCATGGCTTGGCTGGGGGTCTGCAGTACTTAGCTAATTAGGAAACACTGTCCTAGAGCCTACTAAGGTGAGCTAAGCCTGGCAGGACAGCTTATGCTATGGTCTTAACCCCTTCATGCATTAATTAGACTAAAGCATGCTGGTTATATGAGGCTGGTTACATGCCTTTCTTCCTCCCCCATAGTTTTATTTGCAAAAATAATTTTCCATTTTCAGGGAGTGGGGGGTTATTAAAAATACTTTGGAATTCACTTCAGGGTGTCTGGATGGAAAGGAGGGCAGGGTACCTGCAATTGGCTTGCAAACTACGCTTGCTGAAATTCCCTCTTCTGCACTATTTTCACTTAACCATGTGTGACTTTTCTGCCAACTTCCTGTCTAATCATCACCTTTGTATCACCGCTCAGTAACTTTTTGGAAAATCTGATTTAGAACTGACTGTCCTTACTAACTATGCTAAGGCTGCAATCCTAAACTCACTTGGAAAATCAAACTGAACTGAAACTACTCCTGGAAAGACATATAGGATCGCACTATAAAGGTCCAAAGTATTTGACCCCTTATGCATGCTGCCAATAGACACACACAGCTTTCCTACAAACTGGAGTCCTAATCACAGGAGAGCTGCTGGAAGGGAGGAATCATTTGGTGGCAGCACACCAGAGGCAGAGCAGTCAGTTCATGCACAAAAGGATTCTACAGATGACTGACTGACTTTTTAAATGTATACTTAACTTGACTAATGGACTTTAAATGAATGCAGCTAGCCACTTCCCATTCTCTGCACAAAATGAATTTCCCAGAGGTCCAGTCCTAGTTAAGATGGGTCACAAACAGAAATATTATACAGTATTAACTGTTTATCTGCTTTTTGGTGTGTGTGTGGTGGGGGACATGAGATATGATGTTTTGCGGAAGTCTTGGGTGGAGTGTGATTTCAAGGGGAAAACAACTGGCAGGGTGAAGTTAAGCTCTGCCACACCTACTGGTTCTCCATACCAACCTCCAGCAACTGTTTTTTTCCTTTTTCAGAAGCATCCACCTTGCCAGGTGGATCAATGCCTACTGAATAAAGTTGCCTGCCCCTGCTGATTTAACTATCAACCTTTATCCAGATAAGAAAGTGAAAACAAAATTTAAATCATGTAGCAAGTGGAGTCTCTTTACAACAGAAAATACCACAAAAGTCTGCCTCATCATTCAAGGCACAACCACCTTTCTGTGATAGGGACGCAGGTGGCGCTGTGGGTTAAACCACAGAGCCTAATGCTTGCCAATCAGAAGGTCGGTGGTTCAAATCCCCACGATGGGTGAGCTCCCATTGCTCGGTCACAGCTCCTGTCAACCCAGCAGTTCGAAAGCACGTCAAAGTGCAAGTAGATAAATAGGTACCGCTCCGGCGGAAAGGTAAACGGCGTTTCCGTGCGCTGCTCTGGTTCGCCAGAAGCGACTTAGTTCTGCTGGCCACATGACCCGGAAGCTGTATGCCGGCTCCCTTGGCCAATAAAGCGAGATGAGCGCCGCAACCCCAGAGTCGTCCACAACTGGACCTAATGGTCAGGGGTCCCTTTACCTTTACCTTTCTGTGACTATATAATGAGATGAAGTTGGAATACGTTAGATTGCTGCTTCTTGGGACATCATTATATTACAGTGAGCCTAGAGAAAGTCAGCAGATGAAAAGAAAGATAGAAAGGGAGACACAACAAAACTGCTGATTCCATTTAACATTTATTTAACACTAAAATTATGTGTACCACTTTTCAGTAATGAAGATGGGACTACACCCGGGTGTACTCCCTACTTTTATTAGTTCTGTACAGAAGCCTCAATGTCAAGTCCAAAGTCTGATCAACATATTCAAATGTAATCTTGATAAACAGTGGCTTGTATGCTGTTCCGGAGGAACGAATGTGCAAAATCTGTGTACAGGTCTTGAATTTAATATGTGTCTACAAGGTTCTGGAAAAGTTAACATAGTCCAAACTAGTGTTATATATATAAAAAAAATTCAAGCACTTAACAGCTACAAATAATAATTCTAAAAATAAAATAAAAAAATTCAAAATAAAAAATTGTACTGTCATTTTCAGTGAAGCATGTACTGTATACCAATCTTCACTGTACTACAGAATGAATGGATCAGGATTTCTGATGCCTGGACTCTTAACCAGCCCATGTCAACCTGTTGCTGATGGGAGTTGTAGTCCAAAACACCTACACTGCACCAGGTTAGCACAGACTACTCTAAGCTAATAGTTGGTCAATTCCAAATAAAGGTTAAGGCAGGGAAGGGAAACCTGTGGCCTTCCAGACATTACTGGACATCATCAGCCTCAGCCAGCATGGCCAACAGTTAGGCATAATGGGATATACAGTTCAGCAATACCAGGAGGCCCCCAGGTTCCCCATCCCTAGCTAAAGGCGATAGTTTGTACAAGTAGGATAAGCAACCACTTGCCAGTATTCAGGGTCTGTCCCCATGTGGACTTATCTGGAGGTAGTATCTTTTTAACACATTGTACCAGCCATCAAATGTGACCTTCTAGTTCAACATGCCCAAGGAGTCCAAGGGCTTGCTTGTATTTATGGGTCTTCAGTTTTGTCCACCCACCCAACCTCGCCATGACAAAGCAAGGAAGGAGTTTCAAAAGCAGCTTGTGACATGGCATGGTGGTGTGCTTGCTTTAAATATCTAAAGGGCTGTCACACGAAAGATGCAGGCTAGGATCCAAACTAATGGCTTCAAGTTACAAGAAGGAGATTCCGATTATACATCAGGAAGAACTCTGTGACAGTAAGAGCTGTTTGACAGTGGAGCAGACTTCTATGAGATGTGATGGACTCTCCTTCCTTGGAGGTTGGATGGCCAGTGTTCATGTATGATTTACTTGAGATTCCTGCATTGCAAGGGGTTGGACTAGATGACTCTTGGGGTCCCTTCCAACACTATGATTCTATCAAAGGGGGTGGGATACAAAATATCACCCGGCTTGCCCCCCATCTTTAAGCTGATCTAAATCAGTTCTTTGGATCTTTGCCATTGTTAATAAAACTTACATTAAAGCGCATTCAGGGGGAGACTCCAGCTTCTACCTTGTCTCATGAAGTTTTAACTCCCAATGGATGTGCAATCACTGGAACTTCAAATTGCTCGTCTTGTCTGATTACCTTCCTTTCAATTGCCTCTTCCTGACCAACTGGGAAACCAATTCAAGAGTATGGAATGGCTCAACAGCATCTGGAGAAATCCAGAGTGGTTCTTCATTAGTTGTACAATGTATCATTTATCTTGCTGCACGTTGACTTAAAATACATACTACACCATTTACTGAATATACATACCCAACTGGTTGCACACTGAACACACTTTGAACCACTGATGCAACATTTTGAAGCTAAGCCTTTTCCAACCTGGTTCTTTCCAGATGTTTTGGATAAAAAAAACCCATCCTCCCTGATCCATTTACCATGGAACTATGCTGGCTAAGGCCGATGAGAGCTGTAGTTCAAAACATCTGGAGGGAACCAGGTTGGGGAAGGCTGGGACACAACACATGTTTTGTTTTTAAATCCAAATAGCAATTTGGAAGCCTCCAATGAAAGCAGTGCTAATCTAGAAGCTAAGTTTCAGTAACCATGAAAGATGAAAGAAGCAAACAAGACTGAGCAAGCATTAAAAATCATGTGTTTCTGAGTTCCTAGTATAATTAGACCTCCTGCAGACTGTGGCAATAACAATTCCTGGATCCCATAAAGTAGCATCTATCTGCAAACAAATAGCAATGATTTAATGGTAGCAAACTCTATATTACAGTGCTGCTGGAGCTACTGCTGTACCAGAAAGCAGTGAAGGACATGCATTTTGGGGGGGAGGGGAACAGTGGTTATCTCTCAGAAAGATATTCCAAAATTTATTGCTTAATTATATTAACAGGAAATAAATAGGCTCTTCATCCAATGCACTAGACAGGAAATACCAGTCACTTTCAAAGCAACAAATCTGGCATTACTCAGAACATTTCCTTATCTGTGCATAGGCGTTAGCTGAACATTTTAACTGATAATTGCCACCAAAACTTTTCGGTGGTTTCTTGATTTTTGAATGAAGCACGTGCTTCTGGGTTGATATGTGTTTGACGTTGTTTGAAAACTGAATGAGGCCAAAGATTTGTTATTCTATCAAAGATTTTAAATCTGGAACATTTTTAATCTGGAAGTCCAACAGCATCTGCCCATACGCCTTGCCCTGTGAAAGCAAATAAATAAATATCACTTTATGCAGCAACAAAGGTAATTTCTTATTCAAACAAGGGGGGACCCCAAATTTGTCTCCCTAGTGACCCTCCCCCTTTTGAACAGCAACTCCCTTCCTCATGCTGCAAACTATTTCAGTTTGGCACTTTCTATTCAATTACCTCATGGCCCCAAACCTGTGTGATTTCTGCCTGAGAATGTATGTGCAGGATTGCACCATATGAGTCTCTATAGAAAGGGAAGCCAAGATACAAGAGAACATGAGGCTGTCCCCAGAAGCTGTTTGCAGAGGCCAACACAGAAATGGGGTAGAACATGACAAGTCACAGGGTAACTCTCTGAACTCCAGGGGTGGAATTCAACTAAGTATTCCTCAGAACAGACCCATTGAAATCAACAGTCCTAGCTTACTAATTTCAGCAGCTCTACTGTGAGTAAAACTTAGTTGAATACCATCTTAGAGCTAGAATTGGTAACTTCAGGACATTAACATCTCAGCAGGTAATGGCTGGTTAATCTATCACAGTTTGTTAAAAGGAATGTAAGGGGCGGGGAGAAAACAAATTGCTTGAGTTCTGTGTCTTGTGCCACCTTAAAGCCTAAGGCTGCAATCCTATATCCACTAATTTGGTAGTAAGCCACATTAAAGGGCTTACTTCTTAGTAGACATATATAGGTTTGCACTGTAACAGACGTATTGTGGTATACATTTAATGAACCCCGCCTCCCCATCCCATTTACAATAAAGAGGGCTCTAATCCAGGAATGTTTATGCCACAATACATCTATCAATCTTGTAAGGGGCAAAAGACCCTTTTAATTTGCTGCAACAGGCCAACTCAGTAACCCCTTGGGAAAAAGACACCTACTTGTGGGTCACTTCTCAGAGATGCAGTGCCACCGCCACCCAGGGCATTTTTCAAAACGAAGTTCAATCCATGTATTCCTGGCATTTCATATCTGGAAAAATAAAATATAGCTGTTTGCCTCACCAGCTTGCAATTTCATCAAAGTCCTTAAGAAATCACACTGGGACTGATCATGGATTACAAAACTTGGATTTAGAAACTAAACACATGAGTAAGTGAAATGATGCACATTTAAGGAAGATGACTTCAAGGAGCTGACCTATTTTAACAAGTGTGTGCATAAGGCAGAGCATTTCATTTTATTGCTATGTTTATAAAACTAGCAGACTACAACAGTCTGGAAAGTTTATTTCCAATACAACAGTCTAAAAAGTTTATTTCCAATGTAAAAGCTAACATAATGTTTAGTATCCAAACTTCCTGAAATTCTTTGGCAAGTGATGACTGTTTGCTAGTCATACCCCAATTCTGGAGGGTTTCTTCCTCCTTCTCATGGACTTCTCATGGACCAACATGACTGCACTTTTTTAGCTGCCTTAGGGAATATAGAAGGAAGCCATTCATGGCAGAAGCATCCATAAGAAGCTGCATTCCTACCACCTGAAGAGGAACTTTGCATTTTGAAGGTTACATCCAGTCCTACCACTAGGTTTACCACACAATTTGGTATAACTGATCTCCAGATTTGCTAACATACAGAATGCCATGCTTTTCTTTATTTCAGCTCTCTGACTAATCAGGAACCCAGGGTTAAGCCACTGAAGGCATGGGGGCAGATCTGGGTTACTGTTGGACATTGTAATTTTTAAAAATGGGTTTCAGGCCTTGTTTCTTTATCCCAGCATGAATAATAAATAATATTATTTAATACCTGTAGCTCCTAACAGAGACTGATCAGAGACACTCTGTAATCTCCATCGTGAAACTGAGCCAAAAGCGAGCAAAGAAACTAGTGTGAATTTTACCTTGTATAGTAGGTTAGTTTCTTTACAAATACCTCTCTATCCTCCATCAAGCAAGGAAGAAGCATTACCAGAATTCAAGGCTAGGCAAAACCAATCAAGTAGCACACAAAGCAGGGCTGGTGGGGTGTGTGGCTTGGGGAGAGCCCTGATGGCCATATTTGGCCTGTCTGGCCAAAATCCAGCATACTGCTGTTGTTGTTGTTGTTGTTGTTGTTGTTGTTGTTGTTGTTGTTGTTGTTGTTGTTGTTCCTCCTCCTCTCCCCTTGTCGTCACTATTTTGTGACAACTTGGTTGGTACCAATACAATTCTGTACGTTTTTTAATGGAGCAAACTTTGCTTTTCTACATGTTCTTCTCTCTCTCTCTCTCTCTCTCTCTCTCTCTCTCTCTCTCTCTCTATATATATATATATATATAATGAACTGTTATATCTGGGTGAAAATATCAATTCCAAACACATGTTAAGATGAAATGTGAGTGGAGTTTTGCCTGTCGAATGCAACTTTCCTACCTTCCCCATCTTGCTTGGGGCAGCCCCCTGAACCACCTAAAACCAGTGCTGAGGATCAGCTCCATGTATGAAGCAAAGTTTAGAGAAGTCTTCCCTCCAAAGAGCAGTTCCACTCTAGCTAGCAGGCTGCTCCCAAGCTTGACTAAGATGGGATGCAAGTCATGACTGAAATGGGGCTCCTCTCATTTAAATGTGCTTTCAGACTTGGTGCCACTTATATAATAATAATTTATTATTGATACCCTGCTCATCTGGCTGGGTTTCCCCAGCCACTCTGGGCGGCTCCCAACCGCATATTAAAAACATAATACAGCATTAAACATTAAAAACTTCCCTAAATAGGGCTGCCTTCAGATGTCTTTTAAAAGTCAGATAGGTGTTTATTTCCTTGACATCTGATGAGAGGGCGTTCCACAGGGCGGGCGCCACTACCGAGAAGGCCCTCTGCCTGGCTTCCTGCAACCTCACTTCTCACAGCGAGGGAACTGCCAGAAGGCCCTCGGCGCTGGACCTCAGCATCCGGGCTGAACGATGGGGTTGGAGATGCTCCTTCAGGGATACAGGACCGAGGTCGTTTAGGCCTTTAAAGGTCAGCACCAACACTCGGAATTGTGCTCATAAATATACTGGGAGTCAATGCAGATCTATCAGGACTGGTGTTATATGGTCTTGGCAGCCACTCCCAGTCACCAGCCTAGCTGCCGCATTCTGGATTAATTGCATTTTCCGAGTCACCTTCAAAGGTAGCCCCACATAGTAGTCCAAGGCAGTAGTCCAAGTGGGAGATAACTAGAGCATGCACCACTCTGGCAAGACAGTCTGCGGGCAGGTAGGGTCTTAGCCTGCGTACCAGGTGGAGCTGGTAGGCAGCTGCCCTGGACACAGAATTGACCTGCGCCTCCATGGACAGCTGTGAGTCCAAAATGACTCCCAGGCTGCGCACCTGGTCCTTCAGGGGCACAGTTACCCCATTCAGGACCAGGGATTCCTCCACACCAGCCCACCCCGTCCCCAAAGAACAGTACTTCTGTCCCATCAGGATTCACCCTCAATCCATTAGCCACCATCCATCCTCCAACCACCTCCAGACACTCACACAGGACCTTCACTTCCCTCACTGGTTCTGATTAAAAGAGAGGTAGAGCTTCACTAACACTCTCAGTTAGGGTGTGATTAAGCTGCCTGGGGCAGGTGGAATGACGCTGACTCTGTATGAGGGGCTGCAATGAGCTTCCACAAACAATTCGCTAATCATCAAAATACATGCAGAAGATGTGTATTGTACTGTTCTCTGGGAGTTCTGGGAAGATGACAATGTGTTGCTGTAAATCTGGGAGGTTAGTCTGGATGCCGCCTGAAGGATCCCCAGGTTGTGAGGCTGACATCTGGTAAGCAGATAGCTATGCTTTAGCAATCCTGCTAGATCCCATTACCTTGATGGCTCTGGCAGAGGGGTTGGTACACACCTACTTTTGCCAAAGAGGTGTCTCTGAATGGAAGGGGAGAAGTTTTTGGAATCAGGGCTCAGCTCCCCCCCCCCCCTTGTTGGAGGTGATGCCAGTAAGGTACCGTATTTTTTGCTCTATAAGACACACTTTTTCCCTCTTAAAAATTAAGCTGAAATGTGTGTGTGTCTTATGGAGCAAATGCAGGCTGCGTGGCTATCCCAGAAGCCAGAACAGTGAGAGAGATCGTGCACAGCATTCCCTCTCGCTGTTCTAGCTTCTGGCTTAGCCACGTGAAGCCTCTTCAGGGCACTGGGAGCCTTCATTCCACTGCCCTGAGGAGGCTTCGCACGGCTATCCCTGGCTTTTGCGGGAGGTGGGGGAAGGGACAGAGGGCAGCCCCTCAGTCCCTTGCCCCACCTCCCAGAAAAGCCCGCAAGAGCCGCGCTCCACGCGGCTCGTGAAAGGGAGCGCTGAGCAGAGCCTGGGATGCATACAGACTCTGCTCAGCGCTCCCTTTAAAGAATTTTTTTTTCTTGTATTCCCCCTCTAAAAACTAGGTGTATCTTATGGTCAGGTGCGTCTTATGGTGCAAAAAATACGGTATGTGTCTGTGAAAGGGAGCAACAGCATGGCAGTCTTCTGTTGGAGCTGGAAACACACAGGGATTTGTGTTCTTTGAGAATTCAGAGTGGCTTTGGTGTTCCCCCACTAAAAAAAATACCAAATGGGGGAACAAGATCTGTTGGGGGGTGTTAAATAAAAATAAGCTATATATAATTTTTAATGTAAAAGATAAAATAACTAGCTAGCTATATACGAGTATTATCAAGTTAACTCTCATTTAAGTTCTATTTTAACTGGGCAATTCTAGGCAATCTCTGCTCAGAAGTATGGACCACTGGAGTTCATTATGCTTACTCCCAGGTAAGTGAGTACAGAATTGCAGCGTTAAATCTTTCTGTCTGAAGTCCTCAATGGCACAAAAACAGAAAGTTAAATTTTGTAATGATTTCTACAGAAATAGTACTAAACAATTGTACTCATCTGAAGTCCTCACTGGAACAGAAACAGGAAGTTACATTTTGTAGTAATTTCTACAGAAATGGCATCATAACAATTGTGCTCATTTGTCAGATAGTATACAAAAGAGAAATAGTGCTATTAAAATGCAAGAATATGGTTTTCCTTCTCAAATTGCTATTCAAAATTATGTGTCATTTTCTTTTCAATGGAAAGCTTGTTTGCTTTTGTTCCCATAGGCAAACAAATTTTGCCAGCCCAGTAAGAAGCCTTCAGATCTTAAAAGCATGTGAGTATAATTCCTTCTAATCCTCCTCAAGGGCAACACAAAAGTGTTCTTTCTTCTCACTGGTCACTTTTCACCCTGTGTTCACATTATTCTGTTATCACATCCTTAAAAATACACAGCAAACTAAATGCCTATGATTTGATTAATCAAAGAAATTTGATTAAGCCAAAAACTTCAATAGTGGCCTGAGCACACGTTTTCACGAAGCAAATATCTGTTCACAATGCAAAAATGGCACAGTTAGCTCATGGTCCATAGCATTGCTCGGTGAATAAGATAACTATTCTCTAGCCTTCAGAGAACACAAGTGCTATGAACTTAACCTTTGCAGAAGACCGCATAATCATGAAGATTTTAAGGTTGATAAAGAAATGTTGTTCTTCAGTTTGCCCCCGAAAAAAAAAATTGCGACAGAACAATTGAATCATTTCTTGGAAATCCCACAGCAAATGTCACAAGCTGGAAGGCCTTAATTAAAAGCCTTCCTAAGTTCCCTAGCAGTTCGAAAGCACGTCAAAGTGCAAGTAGAGAAACAGGTACCGCTCCAGCAGGAAGGTAAACGGCGTTTCTGTGTGCTGCTCTGGTTTTGCCAGAAGCGGCTTAGTCATGCTGGCCACATGACCTGGAAAAACTGTCTGCGGACAAATGTCGGCTCCCTCGGCCAGTAAAGCGAGATGAGCACCGCAACCCCAGAGTCGTCTGCAACTGGACTTAACTGTCAGGGATCCTTTACTTTTACCTTTAAGTTAAGATTAGAGGACATTCCAGAGTCATTTCTCATCTTGCTTCCACTGTAAACAGCATTGTAACAACCATTTGAAGGACAATGACTTGGGAGTTTGGAAACAAAAATATTTAGGGTGGAATTCCAAGGCGATTATTCCATCAGTACAAGCATATATGTCTGCCAGACAGAATGACCTCCCCTCTTCTCATCCTGCCAGCTGTTCTGGGGATTCTCTCGACCACCCCCTAAACACGTTTGGGGAGGGTGCAGGGGTGCATAGTGGGAGAGAGGGGAAAGTCCCATTGTGCTAGTGCAACTTGTCTTCCGTTAGTACAATTTAGTTTAATCCAGGTCCTTAGCATCTAATTTAAATACAGTGGTACCTCGCAAGACGAATGCCTCGCAAGACAAAAAACTCGCTAGACGAAAGGGTTTTTTGTTTTTTGAGCTGCTTCGCAAGACGATTTTCCCTATGGGCTTGCTTCGCAAGACGGAAACGTCTTGCAAGTTTGTTTCCTTTTTCTTAACACCGTTAATACAGTTGCGACTTGACTTCGAGGAGCAACTCATAGAACGCGGTGTGGTAGCCTTTTTTGAGGTTTTTAAAGACTTTGGTGATTTTTGAAGCTTTTCCAAAACTTTCCCGACACTGTGCTTCGCAAGACGAAAAAAATCGCAAGACGACAAAACTCGCGGAACGAATTAATTTCGTCTTGCGAGGCACCACTGTATCAGTAAATAATAACTTATTTCTACAGGATCTTGAGGCATCACAATGGAAAACTTTGGTAGAATTTCTGTTACCTTATGGCCATTTACTCGCTGTGAATTATTGTTGTTTCCATTCCTAGTAAGAGGCTGGGTGGTTTTATATTTAACATCATAAATTATCTGATTTATGATGAGCCAAAGGAACAGAGATTGTTATCAATTCCTCTCTGAACTCAAGTAAGAAGTCACATTCTGCATACGTACAGGATTTGGTTCAACACAGAAATGAGCCCAAGGCAAGGGACAGATGCATCATTTATGCCAGCAGTATTAACAGAGTAGACACTGTAAAACTGAACTACCAGCACGACTAGTCCTATTACTATGATGATGAAACATTTGTTAGGTGTCATAGTGTGCTAGGTGCTGTGACAAGAAATCTTATAATTTAATTAAGATGGAAAGGTAAAGAGAAAGACCAGGGTTTAGATGAATGATCTTGCTCGCTGGTTTGATCATGTGTCTCCTCCCTATCATTCTTGTCACTGTCCTCCAGATACATTATATACCAATGTTGCAGTGCTCCTGTTCATGGCTGTCAAGTCCCCTCTCTGGTCTGTTTCCTCCCATATCCATGCAGAAGATTTCCCCCATTCTGCTAAATAGCACTAGAGGACTGTTGGCCCCCAAACCATATAGCTGGAGGCAGGGGATGGGAGAGGCATCTCCTCAACTTCAATTCCTATCCCTCTTTTGGGATACTTACAATGAGCTGTCAAAGGCTTGAGTGGCCCAATTCACACTTTTTCCACTGCCCTCCATTTTCCTTTCCTTTCCCTTTTTCCAGGATGGTGTTTGCTTTTAAATGACACAAATACTCTTTGTCTCAAACTGTTGTCAGACATACACTTGATCCTATCTTGGTTTATTAAGCCAAGATGTAAACAAACCTTTTGGCCATTCCCACAGCCTCTTCTCAACTAGAGTAAACAAACCAGGAAGTTCTCTATTAACGATAGGTTTCCATTTCATCTGAACCAGGAAACTTTATTTCACTGCTTTGGAGCAAACCAAGATATTAAGTCAACTTCAGGCATGCCTTAATATCTCAACCTCTTCCATACTTTCCCTGTTCAAATGAGGCAGCTCAGTGGAGCCCCAAAATCCATTTTTCTACTTGTGATATTGAATCAACCCTTCAGTGGGAACATTTATGTGTGTCCAATGTTCTCCGCTGGACTTTTGACTAGAATAACATTTGAAGCCTATTTCAAATGTGAATATTTTCTAGTAATCTAAGAATATGACAAAACAGTTTCTTCAAGCCACACAGCATGAATATCTTAATCTGAAAAAGCACATACCTTGTGACCGAGCTCTCTTCAGACTGTTCCTTCTCTAAAAGATGTTGGAAATACCCTTCTATAGTCTGAGCAGTTAGTGCTTTCTTGAGGTATGGATAGTACAGTGGATGTCGCGCTACTACACCTGTTGTTGCATACAAGAAGAACACAACTGTTATGACCTCAGAGTCTAGCCTCCAGCAACACTAGGAGTCAGAGGCTGCAGTCTTCAGCTAAGGGGACAGACCAGGTGCAGGGCTCTGAGTGTGCTGTTGGACAGCAGGAGACAACTGAGCCTGCAGAACATAAGCCCCACCCCCAAAGAATCTCCCATATCTCAATGGGCAGAGCGGGGACTCTTAAAAGTAACTTTCCCCAGAGCCATCCAATGCCTCCCTCACTAGTCCAGCGGCACAAGGAGACACCAAGATGGAGGCTATGGAACAGGAAGTGCACATATTCAGGCCAGAGGGTTGGTCCTTTATGGTCCTGAAGTTATCTACAAGGGGTGTGCTTGATTTAAAAGGCTTGGTCTGTTCTCAATCTTTGTCAGAGCAAGTGGCTCACTTGATGCTATCCATGGTTCTGTAACCTTTGACCTGCCTTCTCCATGAGATCCAGTACAGTTGTACCTTCGTTTTCAAACAGAATGCGTTCTGGAAGTCCATTCGACTTCCGAAACGTTTGGAAACCAAGGTGCAGCTTCCGAGTGGCTCACGATTACGCAGGCGTGCCGGAAACAATAGCGTAAGCCACATCAGACATTCAGCTTCCAAAAGAACGTTTGAAAACTGGAACACTCACTTCCAGGTTTCGATCGTTCAGGAGCCAAAATGTACGAGTACCATGGTGTTCAACAACCCAGGTATGAGTGTATTGGGCCAGAAAACAACACCAGCCACATACTGTTTTATAGCAAAACTATCATAAAAAAAGAAACCATTCCACTCCAAGTTTTTCTCAAACCAACAGCCTTGCAGGACTAAAAATAAATGCATTTTCTATGGGAGGCGTTTCTTCCTCTCAGCTGTTGTTTCATGTTTGATGAGCTGTCCTTGCTGGTATAATAATGATAAAAAGTAAGGTAAAGTTGTGTTTGTTTTCTGCTGTATAATTTTTGCACCTGGTGACACATTTTTAAAATAAATTCAAATATTTATATCTCACCTTTTCCAAAACAGTCCCATGACAGCTTACAATAGAAGTACAAAGATGTGATAAAACAACTACAAACTATTTTTTTAAAAAAACCAAAATCAACATGACAGCCAAACAAAGCATCAGTAGGAAGTAAGAAAAAATTCCAAGTAAAGGATGTAGATGATAAATCCATATAGCTTATTGGGGTTTAAATATATTTGAGGTCCAGTTTTATATGAAATAAGCTCAGTCTTAAGTTACTGTATATTGCTTCCTGCATCTCTTTCCACTGACTTGTGATAAATGAACAACATATACAAGGGCAAAATCCTCAAAGCTTAACAATAATTCATTGATTGTGTTTCTCTTTGACAGATGGGAACTTAGTTGTATTGACAGTGATTTTAATAAGCTCTTCAAGTTTGAAATGCACATAGACAAAGTGGGACAAAGGGGTGGAACACTGTCAAAGCATTATTTTGAATGCATGAAATGTTTAAAATTTTGTTCTACCGCTTCAGCATCAGTTATCCTTGCAATAATGTATGAAGGTTAAGCATATTCTCAATGTGGTGTGAAAGTTCCATTCATTTAAAAAACAGCTCACATATGTAACCATAAGAATTGAAGAATACCTATGTTTGCAGAATTGCCTTTGTCCCCACTTCTGGTATAGGCAAGTTCTTCCAGACGATATACATGCGGACCACTTGGTAGATCTATACATATGGAATGAAATAAAATTACTGCTTTCTCACCTGCAACAGGAAAGCTGTTGTTTTGTTTGTTTGTTTGTTTGTTTGTTTGTTTGTTTGTTTGTCTCTCTAGCGTATTGCTGCTTGCAGACTTGACCAGGCTTCCTCAACCTCAGCCCTCCAGATGTTTTTGGGCTACAACTCCCATGATCCCTAGCTAGCAAGACCAGTGGTCAGGGATGATGGGAATTGTAGTCTCAAAACATCTGGAGGGCCGAGGTTGAGGAAGCCTGGACTTGACTCAATCTTCATGTATATATTCTTAAATGAAGCTAAGGTAGGAATGATCCATAACCCTTAGCAACCAAAAACTAAGTTAAGGGAAAATGTATTTTTTAAAATATTGAATTCTTTATTACAATAAAATATTCACTTCATATACAAACACTCCAATAATAACTATTATAATAATAAATCCTTAATAGGCCAACTTGTGTACAGTATATTTCAACATAAACCAAATGAGCTCAAGTTGGCTCACCCACCCACTTTATCCTCACAACCAACCTGTGATATAGGCTGGGAGAGAGAAAAACAGGCCCAATGTCCTCCTGGGTGGTTTATAACAGAGTGGGAATCTGAGCCTCAGTCTTAGTCTGGAACTCTAATTTCCATCATTTACCAGTAAAATTTTGAAATTACTACTAGGATTGAGAAATGTCCAAAACAAGCCCCCAGATCCAACCATTTATAATATGCTACAATACTATCACAAATCTGTCCTTTGTGCAATATCCTTAATTCGTTTTAGTAATTAAATAATCCAAAACTTTCGAATAAACCATAAAGCAAAATTATGGCATGTGGTCTAATAGGACTTTAAATAATTGTTTATTCTGTTAAAAACAGCAATTCTACCAATTTTCAGCATGTGGCTATAAGGCTATAAGATTATGCCCAAGGCCTATATTTTATTATCTGCTAATTTTAGGATCTGCTACAAGAAATATACTTTGCACATTTGACAGAGAAGATTTCTCCAGATTTGAGAAACTACAATAGCATTTGATTTATTTTCAAGTGGACGTGACTGTGTGCAAATAGAAGAGGACTGTACTGAAAAGCACACCCTGTATAAAGAAATGTCTATATGCAAAAATAAAAATAAAAAATCTAGGTATGGAGCAATTTTAGTGGTAAACAATAGTACCTTTTAACTCTTCCTGAGTCATGGGCTCATCATGTGAAATTGTTGCATCTGAAGTGAACGAAAGATCCTCCTCATATGTTTCAACATGTAGCCCATTGATAAATATGTCAATCTGGGGGAGGATATTATTTAAACTGTTAAATAGGCTTGCCACATATACAAGACTAAAAGCCATGTAGGCAACAAGTTAGATGTAAAATGGGTAAAACTGTCTGTGTTAGTGCTCCCATGCAACATCTAGCTTGTGCTTTCAATGAAATCTGTGTTGACACAACCTATCACACCAAGGCATCAGCTGACTGGACTATAATAGCTCCTGCTTACAGATATCTCACAAATCAGAAGTGTCTACTGCAACCTATAGACGCAGCCAGCCAGCCAGTCATGTCAGTGGCTTTTCTCCAGCTTTTGATTTTTAAAAACTTCTGTGGTGGTCTACAACCATTTAGGGGCAAGTACATGTTTTGCAAAAGATTCAAAACCAAAGTGGAATGAGAAGCAAGCAAGCCTTCCTCATATACATCCAGCATTGGTCAGCAGAAATTGAAGACTAAGTAAAACTCAGGACAATAGGCACCATTCTTACTTTTAACAGATTGTTAATTTGGGGGGACTTGGAGGACAGAGGAAGACTTACTGAAAAATGTTTCAGCTGCTCCTCAATAAAAAAAACATGCAAGGTTTTATCCCAATGTTAGCCATACCCCAGTACACCAACTGAAATGAACAGACATGACTTAACTTAGATCCATTAATTTTATTGGGCCTGCTCTAAGTATAAATTAGTTGTATATTACCCATACAATTATATATTTTGAAATCAAAAGGTTTCTAACTTGTAAAGATACGAAACTGCACAAACACTGTTTTGAAGTTAAGTACAATTACATAAAAGCTGAAGGAAAAGCTCCACTGATCCTCATTCTTCACAAGAACAGAACAAAGCTCTGTTGCAAACCAAATAATAGAATCTTTGTATCAATGCAAGTCTTTGGAGACGGGGGGAGAACCTTATGCAATAGGTTTTACTCTAGGTCAGACTTTAAAACAATATTTAAAACAGCACGCATTTATGCAACTACTGAAATCCAGGTCAAACTTTAAGCACAGGAAATGGTACAGTCTCTCCCACCCGGCATGGGCCAAGATTGACACATGAGTGGGGACTCCGACCTGTCAGTCACAATGACCTCAGGTGACCTGTTTCTGCACAGCGCTATGCAAGCCTCCCAAATCAGCTGATTGTCAATGCTCGCATGGAAGCACCAATGATCAGAAAAATGTTAGTGTTGTTACAATAGGACTTAGCCGCATCAGGTGCAGAACAGGTGGCATGGCTTGGCCAATAACAGCCTCATGGGCTGAGTGGTTAGGCCAATGGGCTAGAGGTTCCCACAGCTGCTGGAACTGCTACACTTTATTAATAAGGATATTACTGTTCTTCCCCAAGCAGGCTAGAGAAACATAGAAGGAGCTATTTGGAGACAGAGGAGAGAGGGACGAAAGTGCAGCAGAGTCCAAAGAAGCCTTGTGTTTCTCATTCTTAGGTCCTCAGAAGACATTTAGCCCCAACTCCTTGCATGGATGAGAGTATATGGCAATGTGATTTCTCATTACATTTTAGACATATAGGGAGGATTGTTCAAGCTTTGCTACTCTGGCCTCGCACAGGTTATTTGATTTAGGGGTGTGCAGCTGCTCTGTTCTGCAGCCATACCATAATGAAGCAAATTGGGGTGATTTTACTCTTCGCTGAGTCCAATCAGGGGCGGAGGGGGTGGTGTGCCCCGGGTGCCACTCTGCGGGGGTGACAAGATGGCCCCTGCCTCCCCCCAGCTGTAGAGTGGCCGAGGGCATGCGCAGCCAGTATGGGCGCCGCTCGCACGGCGACCATATAGGCTGCCGTTCTCGTGCACCATCCATACGGGCATCGGTACAGGTTGCCACGCATGTGCACTCTGTACGGGATGCCACGCATACACACTCCGTACAGGATACCGCACATGTGAACTCCGTACAGGATGTAACGTATGCACAGCCCGTATGGACGTCGGGTGTGCTTCACCGGGCGGTTCTCCCCACCCCTCGGTGTCCTCCGCCACTGAGTCCAACCACAATGTAAACAAACCACCTCGAGTCAGAGCCGGGCCCTCACAAAGTTTCATGTCACACTGTTTTTCTGTGCACTCTTCCTTTCTGTTCTCTTTGTTTTCTATTCCTCTATCTTTCTCTACTTTAAGTCAACAGATTTTGCAAGAGGTGTGACTGACTAAATGCTGCTTGCAGAGCACTAAAGAGCTCTGAATTGTTTTCTTTTTCTTTTTCTGCTAAAGCATAATGGAAGATTCTTTTAAAAAAAGATTTAACTTTTAAAAAAATCACCCATACCTATACTTATGGGGGGGGGAAGCATTTGGAGCTTTTCAATACTCCACAGACAATATTAAGAACAGTATCGCCTTGTACAATGGTGCATATTGTAGGATGTCTCTTCCCAACACAATCAGCCACCATGAATAACACACACCCTTCAAAATATAAAACCAATATGAATTTTGTGATTTTCTGCAGCAGCTACAAAGTGTATTTGGGACTGGTACTTAGAAAGCAGCTCCTACCTTGACATTCTTTTTTGGATAAAGAAAGAAAAATGGTTTCAGAACTGGTGATCTGGAAAAGAAGCCACACACAAAAAAGGCAAATTAAGTACAGATGCCAAAAGAACACCTTTCAGTAGGTTTTTAAATGGTTCCTGAATACATCTCAACATCAACTATGATCTTTAGACATTCAGTGCATCTATTTAATTCAGGGGCGGTCCTTCATGACCACTGGCAATGATGGCTGGGGCTGATGGCAGTTGGGGTGCAAGACCTGTCTTTTAATTATCGGCAACACAGGATAATTTAAAACCATGCAGTGCAGTATCGCTGATAATCTGCTTCTGAGCTACTTTGTTACGACTGGAAATTTTCTAGAAATATAATGACCAATAAATATTTTCACTGTAGGCAAAGCCCTCCAAAACACAGCAGTCAGCACATTCCTGAGACTGACTAGAATATTTTAGGATTCTCAACTAAGGGAGTATATAATTTGGCTGTCTATAAAACATAAAGTTAGCTAATCAATATGCTAAGTAACTGACAGTTAAGAAATGCACGAATTCCCTAACAGTTAAAAATAAAAGTATATATTCTTATAACCCCCTCTTAAAAACTTACACTTTTGGACGTCCTCCAACTATTCCAGTGAGACCAGGTGCTAAAAATGAAATATATTTTAAAGTTAAGATTCTAAAGATGATTAAAAGAAAATCAGGGTTGAACCATTTTATTTATCGAGATTTGGTTTTTCTCCAAAGCCCGCTCAGACAATGAGATAAAGTTTTAGGATGATGAGGACTTTTGCCTAAACATGAGATACTTAAAATCACTCCAATTCCTAATTAGACCCTGCAGAATTGTAGGGCAGGAACAGTAGGATAAATGGAGTTTCAATAGGGGGAGGACAGGAAAATCTGAAGGAAATAAAATGATTATCCTTCTGCTAGAAGACGTGCAACAGAAGCTAAGAAGATGGTGGGAGTTTGCGACTAAATCTAGGAATCTGAGTGAGTGAGTTTTCCACTGATAAAGTATTTAGGATGCCTGTTTTAAGTAACTATACAGGTGTCCCCTTTACAAGAGCTTTAGCTGATGGGTGTAAATAAAATTAACTCAGGGTGCTGAACTAATATGGGTCTAATCTAATACAACGCAAAATACTTTTTTTAAAAATGCAGTTCAACTGTAACACCAACGCAAGTTAGAAAGCGGAATACATTTTCAGCTTTTATAGTGCCCTTCTTTTTCTATCGTAATACAGTAGTACCTCGGGTTAAGTACTTAATTTGTTCTGGAGGTCCGTTCTTAACCTGAAACTGTTCTTAACCTGAAGCACCACTTTAGCTAATGGGGCCTCCCACTGCTGCCGCGCAGCCGGAGCACGATATCTGTTCTCATCCTGAAGCAAAGTTCTTAACCCGAGGTACTATTTCTGGGTTAGCAGAGTCTGTAACCTGAAGCATATGTAACCTGAAGCGTATGCAACCTGAGGTACCACTGTATCCACAAGTATTAGGATGAGCTAGAGCCTGGAACGAAATCAAGTTCAAGATTTTAGAAAGAATATTATTTTCACTTCTCTAGCGTCCGGCCATAGCACTTATTACCAACTTGAACTTTTCAAACTCTAAAACAACAAGCATCTGAAATCAAGTGTCCTATAGTCATTATAATATTGCACACCATATACAAATAACTTTGCTTACAGAGGCCAATTAAAATTGCTATATCCATTTCCTCTCAACCCAAAGAGATAAGGTATCTTTCAGGATTATGTATTCAAACATAAATGAGGACTGGCCAAGTTAATCTGTTAAACCTAGAAGCAACTTCCAACACACTTGTCATCAGTCATAATATTTACATATACCCAGGCACTTTAAAATCTCAAGCTGCATTAAGCAGCTGTCATCGTGGTGTCAAGCTCCGGTCACTTAAGATGTGAAATAAGGGTCAGCACATTAGTTTTGTAGTTAGGAAGCTGCTTCAGAAGATTAAAAATGTGAACGTTCCTTGCTGACGCTGTTGAAAACTCCGAACATCAGTTTTGTTGTAGTTATCTCAATAAGAAAATCAGAATGAGGGGCCAGTACGGGAATTTGGGTGACTTTAATACACGTTTCGAATCTGGATCCACTGGATCCCCACCCCTGCCTTAGCCACACCCAGATTAGATTACAGCTGTACACTCCATATGGGTCTGCCCTTGAGAAGTGTTCGGAAATTGCACTGATCGTAATGGCATGTTTTCAGAGAATATGACAGGTTTTATTGTCTTAGTTCTGAACAGTCAATGCAACTTAAGACTTAAGCCCCTAAGAAACAGGGGCAATGCCATGCTATCAAATGGTCTAGCTCAGTGGTTTTCAACCAGCATGCCATGACACCCTGGAATAGTGGTCAGGTGTGCCGTGGGTGGCGCCGGCCTCCATCCTTCCTTCTCTCCATCCTCTGATGCCCTCTCACATCACTTCCAGAGGCCTGCGCAGCTGTTTGTTGCAGCGGCCCTGGCTGCAAGCTCCCAGGCGAATGAATGGTGGCTCTGGGGCCAGCCAGCAGGTGCTGGTTGCCAGGAGCTCAGGTTGCCTCGGAGTAAGCGAGCTAGTAGGCGATGATTCCTGAGAGGTTGTATATATGTGTAAATAAACCACATATCATAAAGACACCACAGTCTCTGCTGTGCTTCATATCTAAAAGCAAACACAAACCTTGGGTAAGCACCTGGAACCCCTGAATTTTCAAACCGCTCAGAAATTGGGGTGTCATCCAACAGTGCTTTTGACTTTCACTATGAATTAAAGACTGTTTTTATTGACATTCACAAATGTTCTGAGGAATGGGCTTTTACTACACAATGTTGTTGTTTTTGCAAATACGCTGTAAAAGGAAATACATTTTAAAGGTAAAAAAAATCCTTCCTGAAAGCAAATCTGATCAATAACAAGTGTCAAGATGGTTACATGTATCTTATCTTAGCAATATTTAATATCATATAGATAAGTGCTACTTTACTTTGCTCTGTTTGGTAGAACATAAATTTACTGCCAGTTACAGACTGTGACCATACACTGACCCTGCTTCTGTAAACAGAGGTTTAAATCAACAGTGTATTTATTCTGTCTCCAGGCCACTGCAGAAGCAATAAATGAACAGCTTATTCACATGGACCACATGGTTAATGTACTCCTAACATCCCAAGCAATGCAATTACTTAACTACAAAGGGAACTTAGTGCAAATGAATACCTTAAAAGCTGGTCTGTATTAAGGAAGGACCTTGCTCAGGAATTCAGAGTACCTTGCACATGATGTCATTGTAACATCACATGACTGACCTGGGCAACCCTGCCCACCAACCAAATTTTGCCTTAAAGGCTGTCTGGGGAAGTCAAAATGGTTCCCCACTCCTGTTCTAGATTAACTAAAAACCAAAGAAGTGCTCATTTTTGGTCAAATGACAACCAATTTTATACAGTTTAATAACCAAGTTTGGTTATAAACCACAACAGCAGAAAAACAACCAGATACCGAGAGAGAAAAGATTCAAAATTTACCCATTCCTGTTCCAGCTGGAGCAATCTCTCTGGAAAAGATTTCCACTGCCTTTTTCTGCTTATGAAGTACGGCAAGCCAAATAACAACTTCCCTGGGACCCTGTTTTCAGATATTAGAAAAGAGAAAGGTAACAATTATAAACCACATTGAAAGACTAACAATTCTATGATAATAAAAAAAAAAACTCCACAGAATTTAGAAGCGGAAGCATAAATCAAAAGACACAACTCCTACTGCAAATGGTTTGAAATTTAACTTTGAAGTTTCTATTTATTTCCATAATTTATTAAAATTACCAAACGTGCACGTGAAATTAAGACAATAGTTTTAGTTTTCAGCAGAGAAACCATATATAGCATATATAGCAAATAACTGTAGAATGCTGAGCATTAAAAATGTGACTGACACATTTTAACTTGCAAGCAAGCCTTCTAAGAATAGTCCAAAGTTTAGAACATTTCCCTAGTATAAACTTCCCTAGTAAAAAACTGCTGTTCTTGTCAGTAACAGGGTCAGTATGCTAACTTTCAAATGGCACAGTTCAGAGTCTGGATGATATGTTCTGTACAGAAGCAAATTTGATCGTGAGAACATTATATTTTGCAACAGAAAGCACAATATCAAGAGACCTATTTTCTTGCAGGAACAGAATGTTGTATTTCTAAAAAAAAGAGATATTTCATACATGACTTTTAAAATTAAATTTTAAATAAATTGGAATAATTCCAGCCATGTGTACAGATTTAGATACTGAAAACAGCCTGGAGTAGAGGGACAAGTATTGACAGTTTAAAGGTTGCATGAAGCTTCATACTTACTTGGAAGGGGATCCTACTGAGATAAGTTATTTTAAACATTTTTATCCCGCTCCTACCACAACAAGAGGGGGTTTACAAACAAAATATATAAAATATAAATAGCAACCATAAATTATCAGTAATAATACCACCTAATAAATCCAGTAACTAAACCCAGTAGCACTACAGCATCCTTGCCCACCAAAGGCCTGGCTTCAGAATGCCTCCTAAATCACTGTAAAAGGGCATTAATGACCTGCCTTGTCCTGTAACAGAGCCTCAGTTTTATGAAGAGAAAACCCAGCTCCTTCCCATTTTCAGCCTGATCATTCTAAAGAATGCCATTCTGAGCAGTAGCTGAATAATGGTATTTATGAAAACTACCTCAGTTATTTTCAAATTGATAATATATATGTATATTCATGGCAACTAGGAACTTCTCCTTAACACAAATGGTAACTTTTACCAAAAAAAATCACAACTGCACAGTGAAGCAATATTTGGGGGAAGCATTGGCAATGTCCCCTTTACAATAATGCCCCCCTCCAATCCCACAGCTGCAATTAATTTACGGAAAAGAAGAGACATAGCTGCTCACTAAGCAATATGTATTTTAATTCTTAGCCTCCATTCCTTCCCAGTTGGTGAATGAATATAAACAAGAAGAAAGTGATAAGACTGGTAAAATGCATGAGAGGAAGGATCTTCTTCTCAATCTGGTGTTCTCTGTTTCTATTCATCTTCCCACCTAGGCACCGAAACCAGAACACAAAAACAAAAATATCCTCTGCAAATAACGTCATACGCTCCATTTCATTCTCCTTTCCTTCAGGGCTAAGTAAACGATAAAACGGTGAAAATGAAGAGTAAACAGAAATGCAAAGGGAAAGAAATACTTCTCTTGGCTGCACAATCAAGAAAAGTGCTTGTGAGTCCACCTTCTCACTTACATCGTCTGTGCTCCTTTTGGCGTGTGGTCCATATGTTTCCTCAGAACCTAAAATCTGTAGGTTAATTTTGCTGTAGTCCTCATATCCCAGCTGATCAAACATCATGCGTGTCCTGAAACAGGTCAAATATATTCAATAGGCTGCTGCTAAAGAAACTTTTGCAACAACCAAGGTTTGTTTGTAGAACTCAAGTCCCGTTTGCAGGCTTCCCCCGGACATGCAGTTGGCCAGTGTGATCTACTAGGTATACCTTTGGCATGATCTAGCAGGGATTTACTTATGATCCCCATTCTGAGATTCAAACTCTACATGGGGCAAGAGTAATCAAAGTCTTCTAATGGGTTTTCTACCTTTGTGTGTGAAGTGGATTCAGATGTGAGTGTGTTATACGCAGGTGACATATACGTATATTTTTCCACCCCTGCCCACTTGTGGCTTACCTCCGGCTTACCCGGTGATTTTCTCTTCAACTGAGCTCTGGCACCAGCTCAGCTGGGAGAAAAGCTCTTGGGATGTTTTGGCCCATGCACCCACCCTATTCATGTGCCCTTTAAATTGTATCCTCGTCCCCACTTTATACCAGCAGGTCACAACAGTGTTTAAAGATGCAACTCTACCACCTTCACACGGGGTTTGGGTCAGAGAGCAAAGCTTCCTATTGGGCAAGTGTTAGCATAGCTATAAGCTCAGAAACCGGTGAAAGATGGGAGCCTCTCCCCCCCCCCCCAAAAAAAAACCCTTATTATCATAGCTCTCATAATAAGAAAATGTAAAAGAATCAAGAAAATTCTAAATCCTCATAAATGAAGTCTGAAACATTTTTCAAAGAATGTATTTGAATTTCTCCCCAAGCTATTCTATTCATTCCTGGTACACTCTGAAGGATTGGGTTTTTTTAAAAAAGAGGGGGGTAAGAATGAGTGTGGAAATCAAATGATCTCTTGCCCCAGCCAATCTTTTTTTCAAGGGAAATGCCATTTACCTTCCCGCCAGAGCGGTACCTGTTTATCTACTTGCACAGGTGTGCTTTTGAACTGCTAGGTTGGCAGGAGCTAGGACAGAGCAACAGGAGCTCACTCCGTCACGGGGATTTGAACCACTGACCTTCCGATCGGCAAGGCTAAGAGGCTCAGTGGTTCAGACCACAGCGCCACCTGTGTCCCTCTTCTGGAAACACACTTTCTCATTTGACAGTATTCATATATTGCAATAGGCAACTCCAGGCTTAATTTGCAAATATGGCCACAGGCAGTAATGCTTCTGAATGTCAGTTGCTTGAAACTGCAGGAGGGGAGAGCCCTCTTGTGCTTGGGTCCTTCCAGAAGGTTTCCTGCAGTCTTCTGGGTGGCCATTGTTAGAACAGGATGCTAGACTGGATAGGCCATTGGTCTAATCCAGCAGCTTCTTCTTAGGTTCTTATACATAATGAGCGCCTGATAATACGCTGTTGGAAATATTAAGTGTATATTACATTGCTCTTAATTTAAGATACTGACATTTTAAGTTGCGGACGAAGTGGCATGGCTACTTTTCAACCAACGGGGCACTATGAGATGATTATACAATTAGGGGAGCTGTTCTGCAGTAAATTCCAACCTTTCCAAAATACTTTCAGCAGTTCTTCTTGCTTTTTCTATTGCCTTTGGTCCTCCTACTGGGCAGCAAGCTGTAGCTCTGAATCCATCAAGGTACGTAGCATTTACCTGGAAAAACAGAAAAGATGTGAATAAATTATTAATGGTTCATTCTCATTATTCATTCTCATATTTTGTTTAAAATGGAAGAGCTATCCTTGCAGCAACAAGGAGTATCAAAAAAAGCTGTATATTTTATGCAAAGGGTTTACTGAATGAAGAGCGCTCATAGCTGATAGTTGAAGCAAATGCCATTAGAAAACTGGATTGTATTGATTATATTTGCAATTAAGATCCGTGCTCAAAACACCCAGGGCACTTGTTATTCAAATAAAACCTTTGACAGTGCCTGTGGCTTTGTTCGTCTGTGACACCACTCTTCAGTTTCATTAGCTATGCAGACTAATGTTTAACCATCTATTTAAAAGAATCCTTTACTCTTATTTAATCATATTCAGATAATTAGAGAGGGATAGATTAAAGTTCTGTCTCATTTTAGAAATAAATTAAGATAATGGAGGATGATTGTGATTTTCAAATGCTGTGAGAAGTTGGAAGATAAATCTTTATACTTGCTAAATAGTGTATCTGTGGTAAAGGACTAGCAAGAAAATGTTTTAATATGTATACATTTAAATGTGCAAATTTCTGTTAGATACAGAAAGAGACAGTGGTATAGTACAAAAAACCCCACTGAACCAATGCAAGATAAAGTAAATTCAAATCTCAGCCTAGAAATGGTTATGTGAGATGCCAGCAGACAAGTCACCCTCTTCAAATCCCCAGATTCAATGCACAGAACACTACACAAATTTGCATCTGCACTATCCAAAAGTTTTAAAACAAAATTTCTGTTCGTATGGTCTTTCAGACTCCTTTTTCTGAACAACATGTTCGAACAGTTTGGATAGTTTAATTTCAGACTGTTTACCACAGAAAGGACTGCAAAACCTTCTAAAACTAAATACATAATGTGAAAATAAATAAATGCTATGCAAAACAGACTTGCCAAGAATTTCTTGAAAGACTCATCACTTCAGTTCAATGACGTTTGCAAAGTGTCTATATTCTTTTCATTAGACATAGGAAAACACATGTTTCACACCATGGCAATACTATCTTTTCTTCAGGCTTATACTACCGTTATCATTATTGAAACAATAATTAAGGTAAAGGTAAAGGTACCCCTGCCCGTACGGGCCAGTCTTGACAGACTCTGGGGTTGTGCGGCCATCTCACTCAAGAGGCCGGGGGCCAGCGCTGTCCGAAGACACTTCCGGGTCACGTGGCCAGCATGACAAAGCTGCATCTGGCGAGCCAGCGCAGCACACGGAACGCCGTTTACCTTCCCGCTGGTAAGCGGTCCCTATTTATCTACTTGCACCCGGGGGTGCTTTCGAACTGCTAGGTTGGCAGGCGCTGGGACCGAGCAGTGGGAGTGCACCCCGCTGCAGGGATTCGAACCGCCGACCTTTCAATCGGCAAGCCCTAGGCGCTGAGGCTTTTAGAGGGACGCGGGTGGCGCTGTGGGTAGAAACAATAATTAGAACCTTGTAAAATGCTGATGGAGGCAATCCTTTTGCTCCCTGAACTTTCACTGCACCACCTTCAATACCTGAAAAAGGATATTGAAAAGATTGGAATTACTTATAACCAAACCTTTATTAATAAGCATTTATGAGCTACTGCACTCCAAAGTGTATAGGACTGACAACAACACTATTAAATGAAGACAAAATCAGAACTGTCAAAATATGTTTCCCTGGATACATGTAAAAGCAATGGCTTCAAAATGAAATTAGACCAGTGCGTGGCAGAAAAGTATTTCAGTGGATTTTAGCCACAACAGATAAATGGAACTGTGCAGTTGAGAAGTGGAATTCCTCTGAACATCTGTTGCTGGGGTGGGGACAGGTGTTGTGTCCAGGCTGCATTCAATGGTGTCACCCAGGTGGCAGAAAGATTTCTGGCAACAGAACAGGAAATAAATTCTCGTCTTTTCCAGTCGCCTGCGCCACCTCTGAATCTGCTATGATGGTTCCCCCAAAATGCTCTGAAGCAGACTTTGGAGAGGGAAAGGTAGCACAGGGGAAAGGGAATTGCTGGAAATGGCTTCCCTCTCCATCCTGCAGGCAGAGACCCTGCTGTCAGCTGAGCAGTACTGTTGGATACAACCTCAAGACAGCAGACCCTACTGAATGAATTAGGCTGTGAGAGTGTAGGTACCTTGCACTAGTAGAGCTTCAGTTTGAATAATATGTTCATATCCAATCATCAGGGATCCCCGCTTGCCCTGGACAACAGTCTACCCAATTCAGCAGATCTTCCAACCTTCAACAGAGCATATCTGAGGGGCTTGGAGGCAGGAGCAGGCAAGCCAGCTATAGCCATTTAATTTAAACTAGCTCACTATCTAGTAAAAGACAGGCAATTTTTGCCCACAAAATGGTTAATCGTTATATTATCACAGCTACCCAAAGATGGCTCAGTCTGCAAACAGGATCAGCCAGGATCATGCTGATATTTTGTACTCAGGACAATTCTTCTGGATGACTGTTTCCAGGTGCTGAGGAGGAATTTTAACCAGCGGTGGGAAACCTGTGCTCCTCCAGATGTTGTTAGACTCCAGCTCCTAACAGTCACAGCCAGCAGGGCCAATGGGGTCAGGGATGATGGGACTGGGGAGTCCAGCAACATCTGGAATGGTACAACAGGTCCCCCACCCCTGATTTCAACCCTGTTGTCGCCATCACAGTATATCAGATTGGTTTATTTATATCTAGCCATCAGACCATCACAAAGCAAGCGTTTAGCAAACGTAATTCCATATTTGTATAAAAGTCACATGCATTAACATAAATAAATAGATGCAGACCTAAATAAAACTATATACAATATAAAATGAAAAGTTCTGAACCTCCAGGACAAATCACAGCAGTCCCCCCCTTTTAAAAAAAAAAACAACCCTCTCTTTTAACACAGATCAAAATTAAGAAAATCTAAACATATCTGAATAAAATTATATAAAACCTAAATAAAAGATAAGAACAAATGTATGCCATGGTGTTGGTATTGCTACACTAAAATCTGCTTCAACAGAATTACCACTGGTGTTCTAGTACATGATCCTCCCATTTTATTTGCTCCAGTTCCCCTTCACAAAATCACATAATTGTAGAATTTGAATTGATGCCAATGATCATCTAGTCTAACCCCCTGCAATTCAGGAATCTTTTTGCCCAACTTGGGGCTCAAACCCACAACCCCGAGATGAAGATTTTCATGCTCTACGAACTGAGCTATCGCAGGTTCTAACCAGGGAGGTTTAAACTGATAAAGAGAGATGATAGTTACAACAATAACTCTGTAAATTATTCCACAGCTAAAACAAAACAAGCTCTGGAGAAACAAGCCATAGTTTGTTTGCCTGCCTGCGAAATGATTTACAGTTTGTGGAACACACTGGGCTGAAAACAAGCCATGGCTTAGTGTTATGTTCAACCGCAGCCTTGAATGTATGATGCACTCCTTAGTAATAATGAGTATAAACAACGTCTTTGAAAACAGCTCAGCAAAGAAATCTTATCTGACTGAATGGTTGGCCCACCTAGTCATGTATCTAACTGACTCTGGGTTTGTCAGTGTTTGTAAAAAGAAAAAGAAAAAAGAAAAGGGTTCTGACCTCCCTTTGTCTCCTCAGCCTGGTCCTCAGACCCTTGTCGGCATAAAAGAGTCCACAAGAATATCCTTGCAGAGTGCTTTCTGCTTTTATTCTTAAAAGTCTTTGTGCAAAAGCGACTGACCAACTGTAAACACCAACACTACCAGCTTTCACTAACCAAGCAACCAACCCCAACCACCAAACTAACATTTCTCCCTCTATATATACAACCTGGTGCAGGCCGCTGACTCATGCTGACCCAGCTTTATTCGCATTAAAGAAACAGCGGCCATTTTAGCCGTGACAGGGTTTCCATGTCAGACATGTCAGCCCTTGATGCTTGCAAGTATATCAACGATTGATGATTGCACACAGGACGATTTTAAAGCCTGGGTGGGATGATATGGGGGTAGACAGTCCCCTGAAGCAACTAGGCCTTGAGCAATTTAGGAAATTAAAGATGAGCATGCTAAATTGAACCTGGAAACACACAGGTAGCTAAAGTAACTGGAATAATAAGTCCCAGTTATCAGACTTAAGTTCTGAATGCCATTTTCAGTCCTACGGATGAAGTTTCCAAGATGTTTGTGAAGGCAGCTACACACAGAAAGCACTGGAATACTTTAGCTCTGAAATAACTAGAGCCAAGACCATTTTGTCTTAACTGAGGCCAAGTCCATCTTTTCTTAAAAGAGGCTTCAGCTGGAGAATCACCAAAGTCGATAGGCTTGACTTGTACACAGAGGAGGTCATGGTTTTCTCCTCCATCTCAGCAGAGCTAAATGGCAGACTACTCTGCAAATTTCAGTGGTGCAGGACTTCAAACTAATTCATAGAATCATAGAATTGTAGAGTTGGAAGGGATTGTCCAGTCCAACCCCCTGAAATGCAGGAATATGCAGCTGTCCCGTACGGAGATTGAACCTGCAGCCTTGGTGTTATCAGCACCACACTCTGAGCATGTGAAGGAACAGATCTATGCAATAATATTAAATATTTTTCTTCATAAATAACCCATCACTAGAAGAACATCGTAAGCCAAACGGTACCAGGGCAATGCAATTTATCATTACTTTTGAAATGGCTTTACTCCTTGTTTTTATATCTAAAAAAACATAACTTCCTGAAGCTTGATTCATTATAGCTCATGAGATCTGTTAGAACTTTTATAATAAGAAGAATACATTTTAAAATCACAAAATTAGCAGAGCTCTTACACCAATTATGTTTTTTAAAACCCTTCATATTCCCCACTGAAATAATAGAAAGAGCATCTCTAGTTCAACCAACTAGTTTATCTAATCCTGCCATACAAAAAATTTAGTAAAGTAAACAATTAAAGTAGATAGGCCTGGAGTCCTTTTTCTGGTGTACGTGTCAAAACAATTATATCTAAAGATATTTGAGAAATCTGCCTATTTCCCATCTGTTATATTTCTACTAGAATAACTGAAAGTTCATGTGAAAGTTCATTTGGAGTTCAAATGTGTCATGTTGGGCCATTTACAAACTAAAAGTTCATTTGAAGGTTAGGTGTATTTTTAATTATTTTTTAAAAGGGTTCCTTTAAGCTTAGAGCTATTGCTTTTTTGATTCCAATGTTTGTGAAGCTTCATGTATCTGTTTTAGGGGTTTTTTTGTTTATCAAATATATATGTGCGTGCACAATCTTTCTAGATTAATATTGCATTGTATTTTCATTGTATAATTTCATTTAAAATTCCTTAACACTAACGGCATGACGCTATACATTTTTACTTGTTTGGCAGTAAGCACTATTGAGTTCATGGATCTTAAAGGTAAAGGTAAAGGACCCCTGAAAGTTTAGTCCAGTCGCAAACGACTCTGGGGTTACGGTGCTCATCTCGCTTTACTGGCCGAGGGAGCCGACGTTTGTCCGCAGACAGTTTTTCCAGGTCATGTGGCCAGCATGACTAAGCCGCTTCTGATGACACCAGAGCAGTGCACGGAAACGCCGTTTACCTTCCCGTCAGAAGGTACTTGCACTTTGATGTGCTTTCAAACTGCTAGGTTGGCAGGAGCAGGGACAGAGCAACGGGAGCTCACCCCATCGCGGGGATTCGAACCGCCAACCTTCTGATTGGCAAGCCCAAGAGGCTCAGTGGTTTAGACCACAGCGCCACCTGCACGGATATTACTGTAGTCTAAAACAAAGAGCAAAAATGAATGAGGATACAAAAGTAATTATGTATTTTCCTATTCTCCACAGTCACAAATCCTTGACCTCGTAACCAAGGATGCCAATTTTTCTAAGTAGGAAGGAGATCTCATTTATTTTGAAGGAACCAAGTTTGAGTAAAACCTAGCAAAGCCAGCCAATTTTGTTTTATTCTTTAAAGGCAGCACACTAGGAGGAAAGAAATAATACGGACATGGAAGAAAGTGCTTAAACAAATAAACCCCAGTATCATCCTCTGTCCAGCACAGGCTAACAGCAACAATGAGTTTTCTTGTTTTATCTACCACTCTGAGAATGCCCCTTTCCTGAGTCCCGGGTGGGAGTGGTCAGCATTCTTTCCTTTGGTTACTTATCAACAGTGATTAAATTCCTTAGCAAAGGTGCTGCTTGCCCAGTGCTGAAGCCTTACAGTACTGTACCTCCACAGTTTGCTTTCTAACTTTCTATAGAAATATCCAATTGACCCACTTAAAATTGAAAACTAAGTCTAGGGTCCATGACCCAGTGCAAATGTACTTCCCTGATACCAGCCCTGTACTTAAATTAGATTAATTTAGATTTCCATGAGCCTGGAATTTAGAACCTAGGAAGGTGGTACATTTCTCCACATAGCCATGTGCAAGTAGCCACATACAAGTTTAACTCTGGTCTTTGATAGGGATCAGCTCCCCCGGCACTTCTTGGTTCCTCGGCTTCATGGCACACAGCTCCATCTTTGGTCTCACCAGAGGTTGTCAACCTGGTCACACTACTGCCCACTAATGGGTGTTTCAGGATTCTAGGTGGGTGGCAGGGGGTACAACAGCACAAGCTGAATCCTTCCATTGAGCACTGGTGGGCGGTAAGGAAATTTTACCATCAAGAAAGATGCATTAGTGGGCAGTAGGGATAAAAAGGTTGACTACCCCTGGGTCACACTGTTCTTGCTATGATTCCTTATCCTCTCTACCCGTTTCTTCAACCCATAATCCTGTGTTTATGCATGTCTGTACACACCCTCTGCAGACACTAACCTGGGATTTCAGCAAGGGAAACTTGAGAGAAGTCACATGTGACATCTGGCAGGAGATATTCCTTAGGATTACCAATTTCATATACCAACTGTTCTGCCACCGTGCCAAAAGACAAGAGCCCTCCTGTGTTAGGTGGTTTGGATACAATAAAACTTCCATCAGAAGAACATTCTACTATGGGAAAACCGATGTTATGCCTAAAGGGTTGAAAACATTGAATACTTTATTTATTCGGAAAATATATAAGCATCCAAATAACAAGCAATATATGGCAATGGTTAGGGGGGACAAAAATATATCTACTTCCAAAACATATACTAAGAGCTTTAAAGGGTATAGAACACACACACAGTTTTCAAAGCTCTTGAAGAGTCAAATGACCAGCTGCATTATGGTAAATAAGGAAAAATAACTGGGGAATTAAATGTTTGTGCACCAAAATCAGAGATGGGGACAAATAAACAGAAGGCAAGCTAAAAAATTAAAACTTAAGAACTTTGAGAAAATTAAAGGCAGATTCAGAGGCTGGCTACAATACTATCAATTTCATGAGGTTTTTAGGCAAGATAAAAAGAAAGGCTTTGCAACAGAATTTTTGAGATTTGAAAAGGAGGTGAAGAAGAAGAGTTTGGATTTGATATCCCGCCTTTCACTCCCTTTAAGGAGTCTCAAAGCGGCTAACATTCTCCTTTCCTATAGGTGATCTATAATGAGGAGAAAACACTATCAAAAATGTACAAAGTTCTGCTAGATTGGTCGGTAAAGGAAGAGTAGGTTAAGTCAGTCATGGTAAAATGGGCTACGGATATAGGTCATAACATCCAACTTTCAGCATGGGAAAAATCTCAAATTCACGGCATGCTACACTCTTAAAGAAAATTATATGAAGATTTTTTACCGCTGGTATTTAATACCCAATAAATTGGTGATGTATAAAAATAACTCAAATCTGTGTTGGAAGTGTAATAAAGCAGTAGGAGCAAAATATCATGCATGGTGGAGATGTAAAAAAATGGGATAATTCTGGGATATAATTTACAGTGAGTGAAAAAAGATGTTTAAATTATCATTTCCCCAAAAGCCAGAAGCTTTCTTTTTAGGAATCATTGGGGATGAGATCCCCAAAGATCTGAAGAAGTTGTTCATGTACGCCACCACAGCAGCGAGGGTATTGTTAGCACAAAACTGGAAAGAAGACCAAATTCCAATAAAGAGGGACTGGCAAGTGAAATCGATGGAATACTGACAAGCTGACAGTGAAGTTAAGAGACCAAGAGTACCAAAATTGTACAAAAGAGTACAACAATTGTAGTAAATTAAAAAAAAGTCTGGGAGATTACTGTGGTGATTAATTTTTTTTAACTTGGCTAGAATGACTCTTGTAAAGATAACTAGTAGAAACAGTGGGAATGATGGTAAATAGAATATTAGATACAATTGGAAAGGCATATAACATAGAATTCCATGGACCCAAGTAAGAAGTGGAAGGAAGTCCAGTGCAAACAAAGTAACAACAAAATAAGTAGATAAGTAACATAATATTTATTTTCTCTTTAGTTTATGCATACATGTTAAACATTGGAATGTTCATTTTGTCCAATTGTTTTTTTGTAAATATTGACGTCTATGAAAACGATGGCTGTAAACTAATTGAAAAACCAATGAAGATGTCTATGAAAAGAGAGAGAAAAGAAGGAAAGCTAAAAAAAAGGGATGACAGTGTGGAGAACAGAACACTCTGTATTCAATGGTTCTAAAGAATCTGTGGTAGGTTGGCGCTAACTGGGTTACAGTGAGGCAAAGATGCACAGTTTAATTAAAACAGCTGAAATTAAGGTAAAATTGCATTCAAATGTTTAAGCCTGGCCTGGCTAGGCCTCCAAAAACACAGAGAAAAGCCAAAGAGGCACATAGCAATTTCTAAAATGGGATTCATATATTTTGAGGGTTTGGTGTTTTGTTTTTACACACAAGCTGTATATAAATTTGATGAAATAAATGTGATGAAATAATTTAGACTGCCCACATATACTGATACACATTGTCCTAATATTGATACATATTGTCCTAAAAAGTTTGAGAGAAAAAACTGACAAAATAGGCATAAAGAAAAGCGATAAATCCCCTTAAGGTGTCCCTGTTTCATTTTCACCACATAAATCAAATCAAACTATCAAAATAGAATCAACATACCAGTCTGGTACCTTATGCCAATCAGTAAATATTCCGCCTGTACATTGAGCACCGCATTCAATCAGATGGCCTGCAAGACTGAAAACCGAGAGTCGTAATATACATTTTAGTTCAATGGCAGAAACCTTAGTTTACAGTCATTCAGATTCAACTTTAATCTTTCCGAAGGCAAAGAAAGCTAACCTAAAAATATCCTGTTCATATGACACATGGTTAGATGCATCTATAATGGTCAAATTGACCTTAAAGGACCCCCCATAATAGATAAAAGTTTCAAAATTTAATGGATCCACTGGCAGTTTCTATAGTCTTTAGCGTATCTTGGAACAGAGTGCTTCTTTGGCCTCTTCCATCTGTTTGATAGTCAGGAAACACATTACTACCATGTAATTAGTCCTCCTGCTTAAATCGACTATGGAATCTCAGCAACTAATTTATACTTCTGGTTCATTAACTTCAGAGACTTTGACCTAAGGCCATTTTCCTAGTAAGTCCAAATGAAATCAGTGAATCTTAGTGACATCAGTATTCATATAGCTCTGAAGAGATAGTTGATGCTAATTACTAATAGGCCTAATTGCATCAATTGCCTTTTTGGATGGGTGACAGTCCTTCACCCCCCCCACCCCCTTCCCATTCTTCCTCAATAGGAAAAGAGTGAAAGAGGAAAGCAAAATCTAGTCTGACACACACAGAGTCCAAAGATAAATTTAGCACTGTGGAAGCTCACAAATGTTACAGTCTATTGATCCAGAGTTCCTACTCCACTGTCAAGAACCACAAATACAGCAGATCCAGCACCAAAAACTATGCATGCAACATACTTTGTTTGTACATAATTTGCAATTTAGCAGGGGATTTCTATGCAGAAGCCTGCATCAACTTCATTGGATCCAGATATGCTTCCTGAAGCCATGACACTTCTGCGTTGGAACTCAAAATAATTTGATATACGGTATTCATAATTAAATGTGAAAGCAAACATTGCACTCATGTTTTTCAAAGTAATGTTTCCATTAGAATTATGCAGAACATAACTGATGTTCATACAGCATTACATTTTAACAGCATTTATTATTTTTTAAAGTCAAATCGTTTACCTTCCAGATGCTAAAAGGCCGAACTCATCTCTCTTCCAGCCAAACTATAAAAGAAATAAAAGGTTTAAAGTGTTAAACATAAAGGGACCCCTGACCGTTAAGTCCAGTCACGGACGACTCTGGGGTTGTGCGCTCATCTCGCTCTATAGGCTGTGGACAGACAGCTTCCGGGTCATGTGGCCAGCATGACTAAGCCGCTTCTGGCGAACCAGAGCAGCGCATGAAAACACTGTTTACCTTCCCGCTGGTACCTATTTATCTACTTGCATTTTGACGTGCTTTCGAACTGCTAGGTGGGCAGGAGCTGGGACTGAACAATGGGAGCTCACCTTGTTGCGGGGATTCGAACCGCCGACCTTCTGATCGGCAAGCCCTAGGCTCTGTGGTTTAGACCACAGCACCACCTGTGTCCCACTTAAAGTGTTACGTGAAGTACATTTAAGTGGTGCACTGAATATTAAAATGCAAAGAACAGTTCATCACAACCTACCCTAGAGGTAGGTTGAGCCCAATTTCCCCACTGCTTGTATGCACACACAAATACGCTATCAGGAAAAGAAGGCCATTGGGTGAGGACTACGTGATGCCTAGGTACACGTTCTATCCTTCCCCTTGGGGCAGATAACTTGCATGGATGCATGGCAAGGGAAAGAGCCTGTAATGAACTGAATTGTGCCCTGAAAATTAAATAGACATCAATAAACAATGGAAGAACATTTTACAGAGATAAAGAGGAGTATTCTCAATATCTGCAAACCAGGACACAATGTAGCCGGCTTTCAAAATTCATTTGGTAAATATCAAACTTGTATAGGTAAGGATCTGCAGCATAAATAGCAAAACCTCTGGAGGTACGGCTTTCGATGCAAAGGACATGATTTACAAACAAAATCAAAAACTGACATCTCTGACTTTTTATACACCGATTATGTTAAAGATGCTGTGCATCAGCTCAGCTACATACTTGCAGGAATTTGTTTTAGCCTAACCAGACATTTAGATAAAAAATTGCTAACCCATGAAAAAAATAATCACATGTTTAAAGTTGACCTTTTGTGCCACCTTGTGGCAAGCGAAATCATTTTCATGTTGTAAATATTTTTGTTCTGTAAAAACTACAAATGAGAGAAAGGTAGTTAAATAATGATGAAAGATTTATCAGAGGAAGTTCATTAACATGGATGACATTTTTTTCCTAAAAAGTAACTAGGTTGGCTTGTTAATATGAGGATTTGCTTGTCTCCATAGTTCTTTTAGAACTACAACAAACTACTAGAACCCTCAACCTAGGTTTTAGAGAGAAATATACAGATTTCATCCATTTATAAAAAAAAGAGTTTGAAAAAGACAGGGAGGGGGTTGCAAAGCTAAGTTAGTTCTTGATCTCTTGATCACTGTCTAACTACTTTCTAAATAAGCATATTTCATCAAGTTGGTTGCTTCTGAAATAATCAAAACTAATGAAAATACATTTGCACTTTACTTCAAGGGCGTATAATTAAAATAACAAAAACTGGAAACCTGTTCAATATTCATACGGATGACTCCTAAAGGAAGAAACTGTTTTGGAAGCATTGATTCACACTTACAGAATGAATTAGTGGTCCCAATACAAGGCTACTGTCAACACATCTTCCTGTCACCACAATGTCTGCTCCTAAGTCAAGAGCTCTGCTTATTGGCCTTGCACTGAAGAAACAGAAGTATTGATCATTAAAACACTAGATTTACTCATTCACCTTTCAAAATAATTGAACATTCGATCTTAAAGATTTAAAATTAAATCCAGCACAGGGTTCTTAAACGAACAACCCCTCAATTCAATTGAGCTTGTGAGAGAAAAGATCTTGCAGACAGAATCATTGATTATATTCTCAATATTATAAACAAAAAATATTACTGGGTAGAGAGCAACAACATGATGAACGAGGGATCTTGTGCCCCAGAGTTTATAATGCCCTAGACACACACTCAGTAGGCAGCCTTACACAAGCCACCACCTCTCAGGTTCAGATTCCCATCTGTAAAAAAATAAAATGATACAAAAATGCCTTAAAAGGTTAGGATAGGTTTGGCTGGGTTGATAAAATATTGCTGTCTAACCTTGAACCTTAAGAATGCAATCCTAACCCCTCGATCTACAGGTTGGAAATGGTTTGGATAGGAGAGGAGCTCCACCAGCAGGGTGGCTATTTCTACCACAGAATCCTCTGCTATACCTGAAGAAAACTAAAAAAAATTCCTTCCAGTAGCACCTTAAAGACCAACTAAGTTAGTTCTTGGTATGAGCTTTTGTGTGCATGCACACTTCTTCAGATACACTGAAGAAGTGTGCATGCACACGAAAGCTCATACCAAGAACTAACTTAGTTGGTCTTTAAGGTGCTACTGGAAGGAATTTTTTTTGTTTTGACTATGGCAGACCAACACGGCTACCTATCTGTAACTGAAGAAAACTGTTCAGGAATAGATCTGTCACAGGCAATGTTTCCACTATCTTTAGTAGCTAACGTTAGGCCATGTGATGAAGCATTCCAGTGATGAGATAAAGGTGGGGGTGAATGCCCTTCATTCCCACAGGAGACCCCAAGATCAGGCATATAACTTCCTTCCCATTGGCTATGTTGTGCAACAGTATGCACATATCTAAAATGCCTTCCTCAAACTACAGTGGTACCTCAGAAGTTGAAGGGAATCCATTCCGGAAGTCCGTTCGACTTCCAAAACGTTCGGAAATCAAAGCGTGGTTTCCAAATGGCTGCAGGAAGCTCCTGCAGGCAATTGGAAGCCGCGGAAGCCATGTTGGACGTTTGGGTTCCAAAGAACGTTCGCAAACCGGAACACTCACTTCCGGGTTTGCAGCGTTTGGGAGCCAAAACGTTTGACTCGCAAGGTGTTTGGGATCCAAGGTACGAATGTACTATAGAAAGAAGCCGTAACTCTTCAGCTACGGCAGGCATAGGCAAACTCAGCCCTCCAGATGTTTTGGGACTACAAATCCCATCATCCCTAGCTAACAGGACCAATGGTCAGGGATGATGGGAGGTGTAGTCCCAAAACTTCTGGAGGTCCAAGTTTGCCTATGCCTGAGCTAAGGCATCACACTTCCTGTCCCTGCAAATTGACACTAGAGGTGGGAGTGGCGAGGTGTGGAGAACAAGGCATGGTAGAAGAGCCAATCCAACACTTGTGCTGCTGTACTCATACCGTGCCTCACCCCTCCCCTTCTCAGGAACCAGCAGTGATACTCAGGTGTTCAGAAGGTAGGTGATCAATGCTGCCCCCAGCCCACAGACTGCTACTGCTATTGTTGTGCTCTAAAAAGCAGCTCCCCGTATAACTTTTTTTTAAAAAAACCAAGATGAATTTCTTAAAGATCTTACCCAAGGTATACATTCATGCTGTGAATGTTTTCTGGAAACGGCTTCCCATTCTCCTCTTTTGAGGCAGATTCTTTGATGCTGTTTAACTGTAAAATACCCAAATGTATGTATGTGATATAAAAATACTTACATTACAATTCTAATTTCTAGGACGGGAAAATAAGTAATGTTTCTGTTATAATGCTAGATAAAATGTATCAATTGCAAGAGGTAAATTAAGTTAGGGGATACTAAATAGGTTTGTTTTCAGAAGAGTGTTCAACATTTAATCAAGAAATTGTGGCTAAATGATTTGGGGAATTGGAAGCAAATAACAGGGTCAAGAGCTTCCCCTCTCCTTGTTTTCTTTCAAAACTTAATTAAAGACTTCCTGTTTTTCTAAAAGAATAATTTGCCATGATGACCAAATTAACAAACAATGGTTTGAACAATCTCTACAAACCAGCACTGCAGAGCCTGGGGGAGGGGAAGCACTCAAGCACATTTAGAAGACTAGAATTCTGACATCTGAACGCCACCTGCTGCTTTTATACCAGGAACCTGTGGCTGAAAGCAAGCCCCATTATTTTCACTTGATCTTGCTTGAAAGTAAGTGCTAACAGATCACATCATTGTGTAAGGTTCTCTTATCCTTATCCAAAAATATCTGATAGGAAATAATTAACAAATATATATGTTTGCTTAGGGTTGTGAAATGAGTACAGTACAGTGTTTATCAAAACAGAACTACAGTGGTACCTCGGGTTAAGTACTTTATTCGTTCCAGAGGTCTGTACTTAACCTGAAACTGTTCTTAACCTGAGGTACCACTTTAGCTAATGGGGCCTCCTGCTGCCGCCGCGCCGCCAGAGCACGATTTCTGTTCTCATCCTGAAGCAAAGTTCTTAACCTGAGGTAATATTTCTGGGTTAGCGGAGTCTGTAACCTGAAGCATATGTAACCTGAAGCATATGTAACCCAAGGTACCACTGTACTGGCAAAATTCCCATGATTTTAATGAATATGCGCTATTGTTTTGAATATTCACATTGTTATGCAGTTTACCAATATTAGCCCAAGGAATTTTTTTCATAAATAGCAGCCATCACTTTATCAAATAGTAAAATTATTACATGCTAGCACAGCCCATGCAAAATTTGTATCATAATAACTGCTGAAGTGAGGTAGTAGTCAAGAGGCTACCAATAACTTTTGTTCATCTCAACAGAGGTGGCAGAAAACGGGGTGTGGGGAGCAGTGTTAGAAACTGAGATATGAAAGCTAGGAGCTAAATGGCCCCTTAAACCTAGGTTACAGGCACAACAATGGAATGTCTAGGCGTGCTTTTGTATAACAAGAATACAAAGCTGAAAATGAATGAACTGCAGCCGTGTTGGTCTGACGCAGTTGAAATATATATATATATAAATTGTCCAGTAGCACCTTAGAGACCAACTAAGTTTGTTTTTGGTATAAGCCTCTGAAGAAGTGTGCATGCACACAAAACCTTATACCAAGAACAAACTTAGTTGGTCTCTAAGGTGCTACTAGACATTTTTTAATTTTTTTATCTATTTTGACTAAAATATTATGTTCATTTTCCCCATAGTATAGTCCTTCCCCTGCCCGCCCCTCTAATATTGTTAAGAGGGTCTCTTCTCCAGTCTTCAGAGAGTAGCTGGAAGAGGGGAGGCAGAAAAAGGTCCTCCTTTCCTTCCACTCTGCTCTTTTAATCTGAAATCTTAGGCGCAGTATTGCGCCCAGAGCTCAGAAACTGCTTGAGCTAATGAATTTCTCTTGTCACAAAATGCACCTAGAAACACAATGGGAGTTTTGAACACTGGTGGTGTCAGGGACTGGACTGAGGAGGAATGGTGGGGACCCCCCTCCCTTCTCCCGAACCTCCCCGAGGACAGGAGGACAGCATAGATTTAGAACAGTGGTTTGCAGAAGGGCATAGTTCAGAGGCTGCAGAGAGGAGAAGCTGGGAGATACTGGAAGAGGAACAGCAGGAAGAGGAAACACCAAGGGAAACACAGCTGACAGACTCAAGTGTTTTTTGAAAGCATTCCTGACCTCCCCTCTCCTAAGACTAGGCAGGCATTGAGGCTAATAGAACAGAAAGCTCAGCAGCAGAAAACTCAGATTAGCTGACGTAGGGGTGACGAAGAATAGTAGAGACGGAGGGGATGGGACTTTACTTGGAGCAATGTCATTTCTAGAGAGAGACCGCATTCCTTTGTCTCTTGCTGTGGTTATTGAATAAACTCTTCTTTTATCTGCTTCTTTGCTGCCATCGGAGAGGGATCTGATTCCTCGAAGCCTGACAGGTGGGGAGGAAGCATTAGGACAAAGGAGACCTCACTGTCTCCTAACTCCATGGATTATCTACTGTATTTGTGTAATGTTGGTGACATTTGTTTAATGGACACACTAAGGATCTGACCAGACTTCAGGCTTCTACGACAAACATATATGCGGTTTTAAAAACTGTACAAAAAGTATCAAACTTCCTATTAATTTTTTTTAAGGAAATAAAATATCCAAATACCTCTCCCATTAAATCATCACCAGTAATAGCAGCAATCTTCAAGTCAACACCAGCTTTTCTGGCCACTTCTTGGAGTGCAGTAGCACAGACTAGAGGATTCATTCCACCAGCATTGCTGACAACACGAACACCTAAGCAAGGCAAAAGAATTAGGATTATGAACAATGTATATACACTGCTCATGTATGTACGCACACATATAAATTGATTTCTCTGTTGTTTGTTTCTACTCAGATAGTTACTTAAAGTTACAAATTACAGAAAGTATTGACAGGTGAGATTCATAAGGATCAATCTGGCTTTCTCCCGGGAAGACACATGTCTGACAATGTGAGGAACATAATAGACATTGTGGAACTGTTGGAAATGAACATTAACAGAAAAGCGGTTTTGATTTTTGTGGACGCGGAGAAAGCCTTTGACAATATTTGTTGGAGTTTTATGAAAAAGAATCTCCAAGGGATGGGGGTAGGCCAAGGTTTTGAAAATGGTATAGGTGCAATTTATTCTGAGCAGAAGGCAAAGCTAATTGTGAATAATGTGGTAACGGAAGAGATAGCTATAGAGAAAGGAACACGACAGGGATGCCCTATTTCCCCCCTACTTTTTATACTGGTTCTGGAGGTTTTGCTAAATATGATTAGAAAGGACCAGTTGGTTAAAGGAATTCAGGTCGGAGTGAGAGAGTATAAATTAAGGGCATTTGCAGATGACCTAGTTTTGACTTTGCAACAGCCAATCACTAGTACAAAAAGAGTTTTAGAACTGATCGAGATATTTGGTCAAGTTGCAGGATTTAAGTTGAACAAACAAAAAACTAAAGTCTTGGAAAAAAACCTAACAAATGAAGAAAAAGAGACATTCCAGAATGAAACAGGTTTGGAGATAGCAAAAAAAGTGAAATACCTGGGGGTGAATTTGACATCGAAAAATGTGAATCTTTTCAAAGACAATTATGATAAATGCTGGACAGAAGTTAAGAAAGATTTAGACATATGGTCAAGGCTGAAACTTTCCTTGTTAGGCAGAATTGCTGTTATCAAAATGAATGTATTGCCTAGAATGTTATTTCTGTTTCAGACATTACAAATAATAGACAAGATGGACTGTTTCAAGAGGTGGCAGAAAGACATATCGAAATTTGTTTGGCAGGGCAAAAAGCCAAGAATAAAATTTAAGACATTAACAGATGCGAAAGATAGAGGGGGTTTTGCCCTGCCGGACTTAAGACTTTACTATGAATCAGCAGCGTTTTGCTGGTTGAAAGATTGGCTGCTCCTCGAGAATACAGACATTTTGGATCTTGAAGGATTTGACAACAGATTTGGTTGGCATGCATATATATGGTATGACAAGGTAAAATTGCATAAAGGTTTTAAGAACCATATGGTGAGGAAAGCTCTGTATAATGTTTGGATTAGGTATAAAGATCTGTTTGAAAGTAGAACCCCTAGGTGGTTGTCACCAATGGAAGCAAAAGAGGTGAAAAAATTGAATATGGGTTCTAATTGGCCTAAATATTGTGAAATTATAGAACAAGATAGTGAAAATGTAAAATTGCAGAGTTTTGAGAAACTGAAGTTTAAGGTGAGAGATTGGTTACATTATCGACAGATAAATGAAGTATTCAAACAGGACAGAAAGAAAGGCTTCCAAGTGGAGAAGTCAAAATTAGAAACAGAACTGTTAGAACCCAATACTAAAAACTTGTCAAGAATGTACAACTTGCTGTTGAAATGGAATACTCAAGATGAAATGGTGAAATCTAATATGATTAAATGGGCACAGGACATTGGGCATGACATTGAGCTTGCTGACTGGGAGCAGTTATGGACCACTGGTGTTAAATTTACGGCATGCAATGCCTTAAAAGAAAACATTATGAAAATGATCTACAGGTGGTACATGACTCCTGCTAAGTTAGCAAAGATCTATCATTTGCCCAACAACAAGTGTTGGAAGTGTAGTGAAACGGAGGGAACCTTCTATCACCTTTGGTGGACCTGCCCGAAGATTAAGGCTTTCTGGGAAATGATCTATAATGAAATAAAAAAAGTTCTGAAGAGAACGTTTGTTAAAAAACCAGAGGCCTTTCTCTTGGGTATGGTGGGCCAAATGGTGCCAAAGAAGGATAGGACATTTTTTATGTATGCCACTACAGCAGCAAGAATTCTTCTAGCAAAGTATTGGAAGACGCAAGATTTACCCACGTTGGAAGAATGGCAGACGAAGGTGATCGACTATATGGGACTGGCAGAGATGACTGGCAGAATTCGAGACCGGGGGAAAGAGGCGGTGGATGAAGATTGGAACAAATTTAAAGTTTATCTCAAAAACTGTTGTAATTTGGAAAATTAGGGGCTCAGAGTTATAAGAGATAAAGAACTACAGTTGTATTAATAACTAACTGAAGTTAAATACATGAAATATATTCAAGTTATTATCAGAGGGTTGCTGAAAAATCTTGAAACAAGAATGCAGAAAAGGGGTGGGATGGGGAAGTCGAGTTTTTGTTTGTTTATGTTTATGTTTTTGTTTTGTCTTTTCTTTACTTATGGAAAACTAATAAAAATTTATTATAAAAAAAAAAAAATAAAGTTACAAATTACATCTGGCTACTCTAATCCATACCTCTGACTGGACTAAAACAGACCTCTAAACAGTCACCTGGGAGTCAGTAAGGAATTGCTCCAGGGTGAGCAAGCAAGTAGAGTTTATGTAAACTGGAGGAGAATTTGGCTCAGTTCTAATCAATCAAGGTTTTACAAGCCAAGGTTTAAAAGAAGCACATGGGTCAAGTACCCTCTCCCCCCCCACACACACACATTGCAAATAATTTAAAATTATTACAGCAATATAAAATACAAAATCATACCTTTCCTGTGTATGTCCTTTATATATGGAGCCATTGCACTTAATACAAAATCAGGAGTATATCCTAAATCCTAAAAGAAATGAAAATTAAATTGCTAATGTTTTTATTAGAAGAAATAATTTTTTAATTTTTGCTTCAGAAGAATTACTCACTGGAGATCTAGCTTTGGCAGTAGCTAGTAGAGACATTGTAATTTCAGAAAGGTAATCAAAAACCAAGAAATCCAGTTTCCCTCCATAGAGTAGTTGAGGAACTAATACAAAGAAATAAAAATGTCTTTAGTAAGAACACGAACACACACACACACACACACACACACACACACACACACTCATATTGCAAAAACATCTAATGCAAAACAGTTCAGTAATATGGGCTTTGCAGCAAACAGACCTATGGGTCAATAATAATTCTTTAAAATATAATTCAAGGCCAACGTGCTACATATATGCAATGGCTAATTTCTTAAAGTCAAATCCCAAGACCACAGTTCATGACTAACCTGTAAAATTTGGCCTTTAATTCCAAGGACGGCTATGATAGCATATTACACTAACAACAGATTTTGGCTCAAAAGGGACATTTCGGTGGACATTTACATTGGAATGGTGAACTGAAACTAGTCTATATCCCAGCCCTATGCATTTTTATTCACATTAAATCTGAGGGAATTAAGCTGAGATTACTCTGTAATAAAAGTGTCTTACAGGGCAAGTACCTATGCATACTGCCCAGAAGTGACAACTCCTTTTTACACTAAAAAGTTTAGGATCACACTATACAGTCACAGATGGGACGCGGGTGGCACTGTGGTTAAAAGCCTCAGCGCCTAGGACTTGCCGATCGAAAGGTCGGCGGTTCGAATCCCCGCTGCAGGGTGCGCTCCTGTCGCTCGGTCCCAGCGCCTCCCAACCTAGCAGTTCGAAAGCACCCCGGGTGCAAGTAGATAAATAGGGACCGCTTTATAGCGGGAAGGTAAACGGCGTTCCGTGTGCTGCGCTGGCTCGCCAGATGCAGCTTGTCACACTGGCCACGTGACCCGGAAGTGTCTGCGGACAGCGCTGGCCCCCGGCCTCTTGAGTGAGATGGGCGCACAACCCTAGAGTCTGTCAAGACTGGCCCGTACGGGCAGGGGTACCTTTACCTTTTTATACAGTCACAGAGAAAGGTAAATAATTGTTGTGGCAAAATATCAAAGGAAGTGAAATGGGTAAAAAGCTAAGATCAACTAAAAGGAAGTTTAAGTGTCAAATACTGAGAGTAATAATGTTCTAACTAAAAAGTGTCTACAATAAGTAAAAGGTGGCCACTAAGTTGGTTGTCAAAACTGAGGAATGCCATATGGAAATTATTTTAATAGTACACCATTCATAGCTACATATGTTGCAGCTCTCCAAATCAGTTCCCACATGACATTTATTATATTGGACTATGCCTTTTCACTTTTGACTCATTTATCCAGAATAGCTCCTCCCTAGTCCCGCTCTCCAGTCACATTGAAAACCAAACCCTTCACACAGTTACTGAGAAGTTAAGTTCCACTGAGCCTCTTGAGATTGCCAATCAGAAGGTCGGGAGTTTGAATCCCTGCGACAGGGTGAGCTCCCGTTGCTGTGTCCCAGCTTCTGCCAACCTAGCAGTTCAAAAGCACGCCAGTGCAAGTAGATAAATAAGTACTACTTTTTATTCCTTTTCTATTCCGTCATGGTGTTCTGTTGCACCAGAAGCAGTTTAGTCATGTTGACCACATGACCCGGAAAGCTGTCTGTGGACAAACGCTGGCTTCCTCGGCCTAAAAGCAAGATGAGCGTCACAACCCCATAGTCGCCTTTGACTGGACTTAACCGCCCAGGGGTCCTTTACCTTTTTTTAAACCTTTTTTACAGGATTTACTCCCAAGTGTTTAGGATCGCAGCCTCAGAGTCATGTTCACAGCATGCATTTACAGACGAAACTATATGTACTCCTTTTACATCATTTTCATCATGCCAAACTGTGTTTACACAGTTGCTAGGCGATCAGAAGTTTTGGGTACTCCCAAGGCTGCAGTCCTATACACGCTGACCTGTAAATCCCACGAAAACAGATGCGCCTTAGTCCTGAGGTTCGATTGCATCGTTGCATGTAATCTGAGAGGTTGCAGCGAGTAAACAAACAACGCAAGCTTGCAGCAACTTCAGCGCCATCTGCTGTTTTATCTTTTGGCCCGATTTCACCCCCAAACTTCCAATCAATCAAGCCAAGAAGGAACGGGGTGAGCCTGTGCGGAACCTAAATGCAAGCAACTGAACACTGTTAGGACAAGTGAGTGCAAAGGTATGTTCAGACGGCATGATCAGGGACAGCAAGCCGGGCGAGAGAGTCTGCGAGGAAGCGCGCAAAAACTGCAGCGAAGGCTAACGGGGCGAGAAGCGAGTCAGGAACTTAATAATGGAGATCGGGAATCTGTGCACGCCGGTTTGGGCATATTCGAGGCATGCAAAGCATCTCGCGCCATTGCATTCAACGGTGCCCACACTCCCAGATAAGCGTGGCAAAAGGAGTGCAGCCGAACAGCGCAATCGCCTCGGAAGGGAACTCCGCGGAGTGGAGCGGAGCAGATACCCGGGGAAAGCGCGGAGGAAGTTTTTCTTTTTCCCGCCTCCACGTCCGAGGGGTTTCCCGGCGGGCAACCAGCAGGAGGAGCTGCCGCCCGGTGCAGGCGCGCAAGGCCGCGGCTCCCTGCGTAATACCTGAGGCCGCCGTGTCTCCCCAGAAGCCCGAGGCGCAGCCGATCCGCACCGGGCTCGCCTGAGGGGCGCACGGCTCGCTGCTCCAACAGCGGCGGCTGCTGGTCCACCGCGAGAGGCGCGGGGCGGCGGCGGCGGCCGCCGGGAGCCTCAGCAGCAGCGCGGCGCCGCTCATGGTGCTTCTTCCTGGGCGAGAGGCGAGGCCTGGGCGGGCTCGGCCGAGGAAGTGGCGCGGAGAAGGAGGGCCGCCGGGCGCCGCCAGTCAGCGCCCGGGATCCTCGCCCGGACTCTGGCGCCCTCGGCTCTGCAGCCGCTGCCGTGTCGTTCCGCGTTCCCGCAGCTTTCCCGGTTCTTCAAGGCGGCCTCCGCCGTTCTCCTCCATGTGGGTGGCAGGCAGAAATCCGGCTGGTGAAGCCGGCCGCCGCCATTCCCTCTCCAGAGTTGCGGTTGTCGTTTTTCCCCTTGTAGAGTTTCTGTACTTATGTTTAAAAAGTTTCCGACCGTGGAAGCTGCAGCACCTTTTTGGAAATGCTAACCTCCAGGTTAAAAATCCAGGAATCTTTAAGAAACAGCGTCAGGCAGCTGATGAAAGTGCAAGAGCTCTCAGGCAAAATGCGGCAGCCATCCTTTGACCCTGACCAGGATTTAACAACTGTTCATTTGGCCAAGAGGAGCCAAAGCCTTTCACTATAGGAGTGTTTGCTGCTTTCATCAGAAGCTGCCTTATACCAGGTCACTTAGACCGATATTGTCCACAACAGCAGTCAAGGACCTCAACAGCTTCCACCTAAAGAATATTCTGAGACTCGAACCCAAGACCAGCCACATGCAAGACATGTGCTCCTCCACTGACTTCCCTCCCCAAATGCATACCTTTGCTGCTGGTTGATTTAAATAAATTAAATATAGAAGGAAAGGGTGTACCAGCGATGAAACACCCTTTTCCAATACTAGACTTACAAGGTTGTCATTTTCCCCAATACATTTTGCTGCCAGAAACAAAAGATCGGATGCCCCATCCTGTTTCATATACAGAAGCTGAATGGACCAACAGCAGAATATTGAATTCACACTGGTCTGGAGACAGGATCCTCCTTCGCATCTGAAGGCAGCAGGCTAGCTTAGGGATCGCAAACCACGGGGTCCGTACATTCTGTTCTCTTAAACTACCCTGCTGCTTCCCTAGCATCTGCTGCCTGGGAGGGTTCTCACTAGCTAAAGGAGCAGAATATAACAGATAATAAAAAGAAATTAAAATTGCTATACAGTATGTCAAAGGAAGCAAAAGTTCCATCTGAGAGAAAAAGTGACATAACACACATTTTGGGAGTTTTTATTTAGGGTTCCAGTCACTACCCCCCGTTTTTCAATTCTCGGACAAAAAGGTCTGTCAGAATTCTGTGCTCAATAAAAACAAATTTAAAAACATAATTAGAAGGTAGGCTTGAACATTACCATTCATGTAATGTTCCTGTTCCTACATTTTACTTGACTCTTGACTAAATACAGTGGTGCCTCAGGTTAAGAACTTAATTCGTTCTGGAGGTCTGTTCTTAACCTGAAACTGTTCTTAACCTGAAGCACCACTTTAGCTAATGGGGCCTCCTGCTGCCGCTGCGCCGCCGGAGCACGATTTCTGTTCTCATCCTGAAGCAAAGTTCTTAACCCGAGGTAATAATTCTGGGTTTGCGGAGTCTGTAACCTGAAGCGTACGTAACCTTAAGCGCATGTAACCCGAGGTACCACTGTAGTGCTTAAAACTACGCTTATTAATAGTTGGGGAAGAAACACCATACTTTGGGTAAACATGAAATGTTGGTGTGCCAAGCATTTTTAAACCTTTTCTGGCAAAAATCCAACATGTTCAAACATACACATTTGCGATATTTTAACAACCTTAATTGAAAGCACCATCAGAAAACTTGGTCATTGTGAGATGCTTAACTTAAAAATTCCTTAGGATTATACTCTGACCAGCAGGAGGCTGTGTTGCACCACCATCAACAGTGGCCAAATCTTGACAATAATGATACAGGTATAAAAAGAGCAGGAATCAATTTAAGCAATGCTATTTTTAGTTTAATGGGATGCAGGTGGCGCTGTGGTTAAAACTTCAGCGCCTAGGACTTGCCAATCGCATGGTCGGTGGTTCGAATCCCCGCGGCGGGGTGCGCTCCCATCGTTCGGTCCCAGCGCCTGCCAACCTAGCAGTTCGAAAGCACCTTCGGGTGCAAGTAGATAAATAGGGACCGCTTACCAGCGGGAAGGTAAACGGTGTTCCGTGTGCTGCGCTGGCTCGCCAGATGCAGCTTGTCACGCTGGCCACGTGACCCGGAAGTGTCTGCGGACAGCGCTGGCTCCCGGCCTATAGAGTGAGATGAGCGCACAACCCTAGAGTCTGGCAAGACTGGCCCATACGGGCAGGGGTACCTTTACCTTTACCTATTTTTAGTTTATCATACAATGTGCCAACTATCAGTCACTGAAAAGTTTATAAGCAGAGACTAGTTTTGCATGATGCAACTCACTACTGTACTTTAGGAATTGTTGTTGTTCTTTAGTCGTTTAGTCCTGTCCGACTCTTCATGACCCCATGGACCAGAGCACGCCAGGCACTCCTGTCTTCCACTGCCTCCCGCAGTTTGGTCAAACTCATGCTGGTAGCTTTGAGAACACTGTCCAACCACCTCATCCTCTGTTGTCCCATTCTCCTTGTGCCCTCCATCTTTTCCAGGGAGTCTTCTCTTCTCATGAGGTGGCCAAAGTATTGGAGTCTCAGCTTCAGGATCTGTCCTTCCAGTGAGCACTTAGGGCTGATTTCCTTAAGAATGGATAGGTTTGATCTTCTTGCAGTCCACAGGACTTAGTCGCAATCAAATTCAGATGGAATAGCCATAGTATAGCTAAAAATAACACTGCATGGCAGCCATATTAACTTGCCTTTTGGTTATAAAAAACATTAATTTGTATTTCTTGTGTTTTTCTCAGTGAAAAGGCATTTCTGATGCATACTATAGTTTTGCATTTTGTTTTCCTTTTTCAATCAGTACACAAACCCTAAGGAACTCTAATGCTACCATAAAAAGACAGCAGGTGGCAGTCTATACATAGATACTTAATACAGTGGTACCTCGGGTTAAGTACTTAATTCATTCCGGAGGTCCTTACTTAACCTGAAACTGTTCTTAACCTGAAGCACCACTTTAGTTAATGGGGCCTCCTGCTGCTGCCACACAGCCAGAGCACGATTTCTGTTTTCATCCTGAAGCAAAGTTCTTAACCTGAGGTACTATTTCTGGGTTGGCGGAGTCTGTAACCTGAAGCGTATGTAACCTGAAGCGCATATAACCTGAGGTACCACTGTATTCTATTTTTGTTTAGTACATGTTCACAAAAGGATTGGTGTTTCAAAACTATTTACTGGCCTATTGATCTAACGAAAAAGAAGTTGGCAATGCTGTTGTCTGTGCAGCTGCTCTTGTCCCTATTGACTTTATGGACCCATATGGGGCTAGTGTAAACTTGAAACAACTTTTGGAGTAGAAAAGCAACTAATCTTTAATCGTTGTGTCATTGGGTAAGGTTGATCTCATCCCCCACCCCCACCTTGTTTTCAATGTAGATCTTCATTCACCCCTTCTTCCCTGGTGGGGAGGAGGAGGATGCTATTCTGTGGTTTGCCTCAGATGCCAAAATGTCTTGGGCCAGAGTTGCATTGTTCAGGTGCACATCTATCTCTGGATGAAACTCATTAGCTTTGGGAAGTGATTTCACTTTCCGTATTGAGACAAGTGAGGTTATACAACAACTAATCAGATACGGAACTATATTTAGTGCTGCAGCCAAGGATAGGAGCACAATAAAGAAACACCAAGCAGGGCCGCCAGCCAGGGGCTAAGGGTGGGACACACATCTCCTGGCCCCAAGCCACCAAGGAGCCCAGATTCATTTTCATTTTTTAAAAAGCGAAGTCAATCGGACATCTCTAAAGAGGTTTGGAAAGCAAAACGTGGAGACAATGTTCTAAGGCTGCAGATACAACTGTTTTTGCTAAGGTCCCTTCATTACTTTTGCTAAGCATATCAGGAAGGAACGCTGACCACATGGGAATAGGTTGCAGGAGGGGGGAAAAGAGAGAAGCATGTCTGTGCTGCTAGCCTGATGCTGGATGAAGGAGGAAAGTCTGCCTGTGTACTGGGATATGTTTGTTTAAGCACTTTCTTCCATGACCACATTCATTCATACACTCCCTTTACAGTGTAAAACACAACTGGCTAGCTTTGGTATGTTCTACATGACTGTAACTCATGAAATAAATGAGGTTTCCTTCCCAGTAAGGAAAAAATTGTGATATTGCAGAGGGTGGGCCCGCTTATCATGTCTCCCAACAACCAGTACAGTACTCATCTGTTTGTCATCACTTGTATATTTTTTATTAATACAAAGTAACCATCAAACTAAAATATAAAATGCAAGGTGAAGCAACAAATACAACCATAAAATCACAGCTGCAGCAAGTTGAAATTCATGTAGACCGTAATCCAAAGGTACTTCTTTCGTTTATCATAGTTGGCAAAATGTGTGTGTGTTTTGCTGAGAGTTGTGAAACTACACATGCTTAGAGTGTGTGCTGCTTCTTTTTGTATACAGTGCTACCTCTGGTTAAGTACTTAATTTGTTCCGGAGATCCGTTCTTAACCTGAAACTGTTCTTAACCTGAAGCACCACTTTAGTTAATGGGGCCTCCTGCTGCTGCCGTGCCACCGGAGCACGATTTCTGTTCTTATCCTAAAGCAAAGTTCTTAACCCGAGGTAGTATTTCTGGGTTAGCGGAGTGTGTAACCTGAAGCATCTGTAACCTGAAGCGTATGTAACCCGAGGTACCACTGTACAGACAATCCACATTTTGTGCAGAAGTTACAGTCTGGACCCATGCGTGCCTTGACAGAGCACACTTAAAGCATTCTGCCCCATATCACTCCTACCCCACCACTTTCAGTGGTGGTTTGGGGTCACTTCCCAGTTCAGCACCATGTGTGCACACTCGCACATCAATTGGACACGCATAAATTGGTTGTTGCCTGTAACTGTATCTTGCTTTTGCTCCCAGGAGCTAAAGGCTGTCTTCCCCTCCCCTCTTTTTATTTTTACAACAGCTTTGTGAGGTAGGCTAGACATATATTGTCAATAGATTTGGGAAGGGGAGCAGAATTCAGACGGTTCAATTCACATACAGTGTACCAGTCGCAGGAAATCTGGTTGGCACCCCTAGATTTCAGCCTCAGTTATGTCTGGGGGTTGGGGAAACAGCCTGACACAGTGTCCCATTTGCTAAAGAACTCATGAAGGGCATCTTACTTTACTGAGGACAAATGATGATGCACCTTTTGGCCATTTCACAATTAATGTTACATTTCCGGTTGCCAGTAACATTGCTTATTGTATACGATGTTCTGCAAACACATAAACCTGTATCCCATCCAGAAAATTTGTTTGATTTGTCAGTCTTTTCCTGAGACTACTTCATCAAACAGCATTACTCACAAACAGCTGAGTTTGTTGTAGACTCTGTCCTCACCTACTTGCAGAGTATTCTGCAAATATTTGAGCTGATTATTTATCTCCCCCTTGCACATGAGCGCATTAGACCTTTGTTGAGCAAATGGAGTTCACTGTCTTCTGCTCAAGGTAAAGCATACACTGCAATCTTTGAATAAAGAACTTAAAGCTAACCTTTTATAAATGAGCCGAAGTCCTTCAAATATCTGTAGATCAGTCAAATGAAATCGGGCAATGTTGTGTTCCGGAAGCTGGGGCACGAACTAACCAAAGAATATTAAAATCTGATGTTGACAAATGCTTTCAAATCTTGTTCTTTGTATGAGTGCTCAGTAGGTAGAGCATGAGACTCTTAATGTCACGGTTGTAGGCTCAAGCCCCACGTTGGGCAAAAGAAAACTGCATTATTGAGGGTTAGACTAGATGATCCTCATGGTCCCTACCAACTATACAATTCTATGATTCTATGAATGCAACCACATCTTACAAACTCTGGGAGACATAGAAACAATCGCAGGAAAAAATACTATTGTATTTCTAATGCTATTATCAAATTGTCTCCTTTATGCAGTTTAATCTTCAATCAGACATGTTGAATAAAACTCTCGTGATTGTTATAAAGGGATGTAATTTTCCCTCCTCTGAATTTGGTTTGAACGTTGCACTACTGTATGTGTAGTCAAGCAATATTTTGTTGTCTCTATTGCCAGGAGAAGCATATACAGTAGCAGCAAAATGAGTATTTTCAAAATAAAATTGGTAATGAATATTTTCTGTGTTTCCTGCCCACCTAGCAGTTCGAAAGCACCCCTAAAAGTGCAAGTAGATAAATAGGTACCGCTTTATAGCGGGAAGGTAAACGGCGTTTCCGTGTGCTGCGCTGGCTCGCCAGTTGCAGCTTTGTCACGCTGGCCACGTGACCCGGAAGTGTCTCAGGACAGCGCTGGCCCCCGGCCTCTTAAGTGAGATGGGCGCACAACCCTAGAGTCTGTCAAGACTGGCCCGTACGGGCAGGGGTACCTTTACCTTTTTATTTTCTGTGTTATGTGGAAGCAAGAGACTAGCAGGTGGGCCGAGACGCAGAGCACACCCCAAACAATAGCTCTGCCGGCCAGAAAGAAAGCCAAAGAGCGTGAGTAAGTGAGGGTGGCAAAACACTGCGAGCAGCCATGCAAGCTCTCCCCACCCCCACCCCAGCTCTATCCTGCTCTTTTTGCAATGTTTTGGTACTGTTTCTTGGTTGTTATTATTATTCATTTATATGTTGCCCATCTGACTGGGTTGCCACAGTCACTCTGAGCAGCTTCCAACAAATTATAAAGCATCAAACTTCCCTATACAGGGCTGCCTATACATGGTTCAAATCATGTATTTATTTATTTCACAGTGATGCGCATAATGGGGGTGGGGGTGGTTGGTTGCCTGTGGAAGTTCTGATTCCATTCTAAAGCAGGAGCTCTAAACTTCCATCTTCACGTTAACACAACGTACAGCTTCCATCCCATCATTGCTGTGGTGCACAAATGTAAACAAAGTTGCTATGTACGTTCTTGCTGTGTCCTAACCTATTGCCCAAGTTTCTGAACTGCCTTATAAACAGATATTTCCATTCCATGGACTTCCCGTTTCGCTTTTTAAAAAAAACAAACCTAAAAGTTAATCTTAACAGGAATGTTCAGGATAACTTTCCAATGTCCCTTTGAAAGAAGAGGCTAACAAAGATCGGCTCAAACCTCTATGTACACAACCAATGGGATTTATAAAGTTTGACCTAAAAACTAACCAAATACCATTTTTACCTTTCTTATCAGTTTGAGAAAGGTACATGAGTATCTAGGCTTAAGAAATCTGCCTTCCATCTCCATCTGCATTAATCATTCAGGAGCTGCTTGAGAAATTCGTCAATAAACCACAAAAGGCTCAAAATTGCTCAATTCAGTACACAAAGGGCTTTACTTTGGCCTCTAAAAATGAATTGCCCATTCTTCTATTCATTTTCTAAAGATTTGTCTCTATAAGGACACCTTAGCAAAACCAAAAGCACTTAGAATGGCAAAGTAAATGCTGCCAGGGTCTTGATTAAATGTAGCAAATTACCTCTCTTCTCACTCTCTCATGTGTTTTGGGGTTTTTGTGGGTTTTTTTGTTTTTTGGATCAACATAACAATTCTATGAAGAAAAGTAGGGAGCATCTTGGTTTGTGCCAAAATATTATCAAGAGATTTTAAGGATCAGCATTATTTCACAGGTTTATTGCCCATAGCAACAACACTGTATTTATTTACTTCCTTCCTTCCTTCCTTCCTTCCTTCCTTCCTTCCTTCCTTGTTAAGAAAAGAAAACAACCCTCTAAGCGGTTTACAAAATTTAGTGGTGCCAGAATTCTTTTTGCAGGATAACTAACTTGAGCTTTTTTCAGCCAAAGGGCTTCATTCCCTCATAGGAAACTTTCTGTGGCTCTGCATGGCAGTGGCTGGCAGGTCCACGGGCAAAATTGGGTGAAGCAAAGATGGGACTCTTCCCTTTGTACACTAGGCTACATGCTAACCATGCAAATGGCAGAGGTTTCTGCATCCACGTACATCAAGATGCATTATTTCAGTCCAAGCACAGGCAAAAGCACTTGAGTTGGGTACAGAGCAGGGCAAGTGAGGGATGTTGCTAGATGAGGATGTGCAGCCTCGGTACAAAGAGAGAGAGGCCCCAAAGCCTCAGGTTCCCCACCTCAGGTGTCTCCAGCTTTGTAGAGTAGCTCATTCTTCCCAGGTGTGGGATCTTCTTGAAGGGATTCCACTCAGAAATAATGTGGCACTCAGCAAACCCTGCCTGGAGCCTCCACAGGCCCAGATGACATTTATCAGGAGGTTTGGCCTTGTGTGGTGGACTTTTAAAGAAACAAATAGTCAGCGCAGGAGAGCCCAAGTAATATTGGGTCTGTGGTGTAGGGAGAGGGGACCTTTCTTGTTTAGAATCAGATCACATTAATGTCAATGGGAGCTTTCCACCCACAGCAAATAACCTAGAGGGGTTCATGCGCAAGAGCTCCAGGATTCTGTTCCAGCTCAGGGGAACCACACACAAGCTATTTCTTTTTTTGAGCCTTGGCCGCACAGAAACACTTTCCATGCTGCTACATGCCCAACACTCATACTTTCCAAATTTTCCCAAACCTTTAAAGTTTATACCAATATAGTGGTACCTCGGGTCAAGAACTTAATTTGTTCTGGAGGTTCGTTCTTGTTACCGGAAAAATCCGAGAACTACATTCTTAACCTGAAACTGTTCTTAACCTGAGGTACCACTTTAAGCTAATGGGGCTTTCCGCTGCTGCTGCAAGATTTCTGTTCTCATCCTGAAGCAAAGTTCTTAACCCGAGGTACTATTTCTGGATTAGCGGAGTCTGTAACCTGAAGCTTCTGTAACCTGAAGCATCTGTTACCCCTAGGTACCACTGTAATTTTTAAAGGCCACACGGGGGTCCAAGAGCACGGCATAAGCCATTTTACAAAACAACACATTCACTTGGAGCTGTTTGAACTTTGTGGTGGCGGACATAGACTCTTCTTGCGATCTTTGCTATCTCTGATCATCAGGCCCTTCAGATATACAGGTCAGGCTTAGTGCAAGTGGTTCCTGGAAGCGATTGCTCCATAGGGCAACTTGTCCATCTTCTACAACCTTTTTTTTCTTTTTGTTGTTGTTGTGGGTGCTACGTGGGTGCTGAGTGAGAAATGCACTGGTGCTAAAAATGGGAAGAACAGGCAACGGATCCCGGAAACACCCCCGCAAGGTCAGGAAGAGGCTGCCCTCCCTCCCCACTCTGTCCCCGCCTATTTACAATACTGTGTCCACCCACCTGATCCCTTAAGCTGCTGCTGTGCAGTCCGGAGAGCAATATCAGGTCCCTGACACTTGCAAAGCCGCACCGATTAAGCACTGCCTCTTCGGTGCTTCGGAAGTCACAGAGCCACAGGCACAATGAAACCCAGGTTCAACATTTGGCTGCCTCTCCTGTCCTTCCTTTTTTCAACTTGCAGCACAGTAAGTGTAGCAGGGCAGGGTAGCAACCTCTTAAAGAAACGGCTGAAATAGCTGCCATAGTAGCAAAATCACTGAAAGTCTCATTTTATTTTATTTATTATTTCACATAGTATGATGTTCCTGTGACCCGTGATAACTGCTGCATCTTGGATGATCGATTTGTAAGTCAATCTCTCTTGTTATTCTTGCGCTTCTTACTAATATGGTTACTACTGGCATGTTGGTATGTGTATTCCTTTGTGAAGCAGTTGTTAAAATGTGTGGCTGCTTTTAACGTTGGCTACAGATTGCATGCAATATTTTAAAATAAGCTCATTTATCATTGTGTTTTAAGCTCTCCTTTTGTCTAGCCTACAAGGGGGTGATTAATATTCATCAGGTGCTGCATGTGTAGGGGATGAAAAATTATAGAGTCAGGCTGTTAAACATTTCTTCTTCTGCAGTGTGATTTAAAAGTTCTCTTTTCCTTTAGGGTAGCTTTTGCCCCACCACATGCGGCATTGCAGATTTCTTGAATACGTATCAGCCTACAGTGGATCGAGATCTCCGGATACTTGAACAAATCCTGGAACAGATCTCTAACTCTTCAGGTTTAACGGACCAACTGATAGCTCAGATTCGTCATGCGCACATGGGATCCCCTCAAACTCAGCCAAGTGAGAATGCAAAGGCCACTACAGTACAGTGGAAACATTCCTTCATTTCCCAGTTCATATAGCAGCACATCCCTAACATTTTGCATGCTTTTGTTCCTGTTCTGCAGATGTGATTCCAGGTTATACTCAAAAGTCCAGAGAAATCATTGACGAAATCATCAGATATGAAAACATCGTTGTGGCCCATGAAAATACAATACAGTATGTATCTTCTGTTACTGCAGCTTTGAGGACTTTACTTAATCTCACTGCTTCGCTTCCTCAGTGAAGTTCTGCTGATGTGTTGAAGAAAATGTGTGTGTTCTTATAACTTAATCTGTGTAAACAGACAAGTTGTTTGCTTAGTTAAGGTTTATCACCTAATCAAGCTATTTACTTGTTTAAAGTTATAATCCAACCAAGAGAATTAAGCTATCTGTGTAGCTGCAGCTCCTATACCTGTTTACTTGGAAGCAAGCCTCACTTACTACATTGGGGCTAACTTCTGAATAAACCCGTTTAATCAGACTACAGCAGATGCTTCTTACACATCTAAAGAACACAGATACAGCCATCTATTATTCCTCCAATGAGCTCAAGGCAGCAGACATGGAGGCATGCAGTACAATTATTCTATTAGGTCATATTAGTGCAGAAAAAAAACCACTTGCTCCTAGTATACTGACTGCATCGAGGGGAGAGTGGGATCTCTCACTGGACCTGCACCAAGCTCTGTGCCTTCAGTGGACAGTTTGCTGGACATGCAGAGAGCGAGGTAACTTGAGATAAGACATGATTCTCTGCCCCCCCGACCACCTCCTCACAGTCTAAATGAATTCAGCTTCAACTATTGTTCCAATAAACCTGTCCTGTATTGGGTTTTTCAATTGCTAGGCAACTGACAGACTTGCTGATTTTGAACAATAACAATATTCAACATTTGAAGCAGAAGACTGCTCAGCTTGAGGCACAATGCCAACAGCCGTGCAAAGACACTGTCCAGATACAAGAATTAACTGGAAGAGGTAAGAGTGAGAGCCTAGTACCTGTTTGATGAATTGTGTGCCATCACTCCCATCTTATTGAGGTGGCTAATAGCTCTTTAAAAAAAATTAATCTGTTTCTGATCATGAAGTCCACTCAATTCAAATATATACAGAAATTAATGGGAAGTCGCTGTGACAGGATAATGCCAGTTTATTGTGTACTAACATTTTATGGAAAGGCACTGCATTTGGCTAACTGGCCATTTTATAAACTTATTTCATTCTTGAGCATGAAGCCCAGCCATTTGAAAGCATATTTTTAAATCTGAAAGAACTGGATGTGGGTACAAAGACTGTGGGATTGAGATCAATAGAAATAACTCTTCATTTGACAGTTGCCACTATAAAATGGTTTCATCACTAAAGCATGGAAACAAACAACTTAGTTCTAGTGACTTAGTTCTAAAGATCCAGATGGGCTTAAGTCCAGGCTAACATCTATGGGCTGTCATTCTGTTCTCACCTCAAGTCTAAGCACAATTATTCAGTTTCCATTGATGTCTGCGGCATATGCTCACAAATAAGTATATTTAAAAGTGGAGCCTTGAGGTCGACATGTTTACTGCATTATATCTACTTGTGTCCTTCCACTGATGGAATCCTTTTTGAATGCAGCACAGACTTCCATCAGCTTAAGGTAGTTTTTGCAAAACTTCCCTTTCACCTGAAGTTCCCACTTCACCTACCAAACTGTTCCAAAATGTCCCCCCACCCCCACCCCAACACAACATTTGGAGCAGTTGCAAGAGGCCTCATCTCCTTCCCATTAGTGGAAGTCCCGGCTGGACCAAGGAGTGGAGACAACTTGTGGTATTTTCTGAAGTTTCAAAAGCTTTGCTTGACCTATAAAATTATAAAATCTCTATCTATATAAGTAAAGAGGAGGAGGGCCATAGCTCAGTTGTAGGTTAATACAGTTCCAAGAAAACCACATTTCAGTGCAGACAAATAGGAATGTATCTCGTTAATTTCTGCAGACTTGCGATGAATAATGTAGGTACATCTCAGTGTCCAAAGCATTTTGTTAACAGTCTTTAAATTATGTACTGCAGAACAGTTTCCACGTAGAGCAGAACCAGTGGTTTGAGGGGTGTGGGGTTAGTCTTAGGCCAGGGAGACTTGGGGTCAAATCTCTGTTCAGCCTAAGCTACTTCATGTGATTCTTGAGAGATTAAACTGTGTATATTGCCCTGAGTTCTTTGGGTAAAGCACTGAAGAAGAATGCAAATTATAACGATTGAGGTATGTGGGGCATTTAGTCTTGTTTAGTTAAAATGTGAATACCATAAGCAGCAGTTTCACTAATGTATGTTGCTCCTGTTTCTTCATTATAGATTGTCAAGACATTGCAAATAAAGGTGCCAGGCAGAGCGGTCTCTACTTCATCAAACCTCTCAAAGCCAAGGAGCAGTTCCTGGTCTATTGTGAAATGGATACACTAGGAAACGGGTGGACAGTTTTCCAGAGGGTATGTGATCTGCAAAGCGAATGCGTGGCATGCATAACATATAAGATAAGTCGTATAAAAGGAATACTAATCCTGTTCATTTCCCTTTCCTACCTTTCCAATTCCTTATCAGAGGCTTGATGGGAGTGAAGATTTTAATAAAAACTGGATTCAGTACAAAGAAGGCTTTGGACACCTGTCACCAAACGACCAGACAGAATTCTGGCTTGGAAATGAGAAGATTCATCTGATAACCACTCAGTCTGCTATTCCCTATGCCTTGCGAATAGAGCTGGAGGACTGGAGTGGCCAAAAAAGGTATTCCTCCAGGAGGATTTCTTCAGTAGTTCATGACTCTTATGCTGGTGGTGGTCTAAAGGAAAAGGGACCTCTGACCATTAGGTCCAGTCGTGACTGACTCTGGAGTTGCGGCGCTCATCTCGCTTTATTGGCCGAGGGAGGTGGCGTACAGCTTCCGGGTCATGTGGCCAGCATGACTAAGCCGCTTCTGGCGAACCAGAGCAGCGCACGGAAACACCATTTACCTTCCCGCTGGAGCAGTACCTATTTATCTACTTGCACTTTGACATGCATTCGAACTGCTAGGTTGGCAGGAGTACTAACCTCTCCCATCCAAGTACTAACCAGGCCTGACCATGCTTAGCTTCCAAGATCAGACGAGATTGGGCGTGTTCAGGGTAGTATGGCCATAGACGGTGGTGGTCTAACATTGGCTTATTAACTACATGCTCCTTCCAGGAGGAACAATGGGGATTTCCCCTTCCCAAACTTCACATTTTCTTCCCATGAGAACTTTGTACCTGCTGGTAACACGGCGTTTGGCTCAGAAGGTTAAGAGGAAATAGTGCAATAAAAGCAGGAAAACACATGAGGCCTCCCCACAAAAGGGCTTCCCAGGGAGTAAAAGAGGGGTGAGTGGGGTCTGACCAGAGGCCAGGAGGGGAAAGTAAAGCAATGGATGTCTGGAGAGAGGTACAGTACAATGGTGCCAATGGAAGCAGGGAAGGAAGGCTTTGTGGGGGAAGGAAGAAGAGGTAGATACAGGATCTGTGTATGAGCATTGCTGGGGTAGAGGAACTGTAACACAAAGGCTTGGGGTCTTGTGACTTGTTGGGGTCTGGTAAGTGCAGCAGAAAGGACTATGTTCTACCTGGTTCTTTGTCACAGGACATCATTGCTCTTAGACTTTGGAACTCTGGCTATCCAAAGTTTGCACTGTACAGCTGCCAAATTCTAAGGTATAAACTAGATCATTCTGCTGTCCTCTTCACCCATCCATGCCCCCACTCCAGGTCTGTGGGCCAAAGTCTGCAAAGAGGGCTCTTGCTTTGTCAACACCTGGCAAGCCTGTTATGCTGTGCCATCATCTTTCTACCCATTTGCTACCAGCCAATACAAGTCTTAAGGCTATTGTTGGTTTCTCTGGGTTCTACTGCTTCCTGCAACATGTGATCCAGGCTCCTTCCCAGCAGCCAATCTGACACTGATATCTGTTTCAGCCATTAGTCCACAGCACTAATGAAAGACCACTGGGCTGTCCTCAGTGTTCTTCTACCTGACAATATTCCACTGAAGAGCATAAAAAGCACAATTATATTTGGTTAAAAGATTGGATAAAACTGGAGAATAGAGAGCTACTGGACCTGGAAGGCTTTAATAATCGGTACAGATGGCATTCGTACCTTTGGTATGGGAAAGTGAAAGTCCACAAGAGTTTCTTAGACCATATTTTTAGGGGACCATTATATCAAGTATGGGAAAGGAACAAAAACCTCCTTGAAAGAAAGACCCCATGGTGGATTTCACCAATAGAGGCTTTAACGGTCAAGAAAATAAATGAGGAGATAAACGCCACCTATGAAGAAATGTTAAGAAAAACAGACCAAGGGCCCAAACTTAGACCTTATGAAGAAATAAAAAATTTATTCACTGGTTGGCTGCAATACCACCAGGTGAATGATTTGTTAAAAGAGGATAAGAGGAAGGTGGGTTTTGATGATAAAAAAATCAAAATTTAATATAGAAGTAATAGAAGGCAAAAACAAAACCCTGTCCAGAATTTATGATATACTATTAGAGTGGTACACAAAGGACGAGGAGGTGAAGGAGGCAATGATTAAATGGGCAATTGACTTTGGTTATAATATTGATTTCGAAAGGTGGATAGAAGTTTGGAATTGTAACATAAAGTTCACAGCATGTATGGCACTGAGAGAAAATATCTGGAAGATGCTATATAGATGGTACCACACCCCTGTGAAATTGGCCAAAATGTATAGATTAAAGGACAAGAGATGCTGGAAATGTGGCGAGGTGGAGGGTGACCTATTTCATTTATGGTGGACATGTAAAAAGGTGAAAGGCTTTTGGGAATCAATTTATAATGAACTTAAAAAAATATTTAAGTATACCTTTCCCAAGAGGCCTGAAGCCTTCTTGTTGGGAATGATGGATAAAGAAATTAAAAAGGAAGATAGGACGATATTCCTCTACGCCACCACAGCAGCGAGAATTATGTTGGCACAATATTGGAAAGTGGAAACTATCCCCAACATAAAGGACTGGCAGATTAGAATGGTAAACTATGCTGAGCTTGACAAATTAACAGGTAGAATAAGAGATCAGGATGAACAGGAATTTCTGAAAAATTGGAGCAAATTTTGGAAATATATTGGAATGAATGTTTAAAGTGAACTGACGGGGTTAGAACAATACGACCAGCGAGTGAATTTAAGACTATAGATTGAAAATCAAATACGTAATGGAAGGAGATATTTGATACTTATCAAAAGGATGGAAGGAAGTTCAGATTGTGTGTTTTTCTTTTTTCGGATGAGTGTTTTTTCTTTTTTTTTTTCTTCTCTTTTCTTTGTAATTTTCTCTTTGTATTTTCTTATATGTCTGTTTTTGTGTATAACTTCAATAAAAATGCATTAAAAAAATAAATAAAATAAAATAGCAAATTTTTAATTATAGAAGCAGGTAAAGTTAGTGTACCATGTTATGACCCAGGGATGGTTTGCACCTCATCTCTCAAACAAGCTCTAGTTTACTCCCACAGTAACTGTAATAGCAGAAAACTGCTTTGCTATGGTGCCCAGAACAGAGGAGTGTGATCAAGTCCTCTACGTTTATAGACCTGTTAAGAAGATGCTGTGGGTTAAGCCACAGAGCCTAGGACTTGCTGATCAGAAGGTCGGCGGTTCAAATCCCTGTGACAGGGTGAGCTCCCGTTGCTCGGTCCTTGCTCCTGCCAACCTAGCAGTTCGAAAGCACGTCAAAGTGCAAGTAGATAAATAGGTACCGCTCTGGCGGGAAGGTAAACAGTGTTTCCGTGTGCTGCTCTGGTTCGCCAGAAGCGGCTTAGTCATGCTGACCACATGACCCGGAAGCTGTACGCCGGCTCCCTCGGCCAATAAAGCGAGATGAGCGCCGCAACTCCGGAGTCGGCCACGACTGGACCTAATGGTCAGGGGTCCCTTTACCTGTAAGATGAAGTACTCAGCAAGCAGTTGTTTTAGACAGTTTCTGCGCAAATGCCCCCATTTTGTACCCTTGAAATGCCTGCACCACGTAATATAATTAACAGACATGTCTGAGGAATCAAAAGTAAAAGACACTTAATGCTAGTAAAATTTGGAACGTTTAACTTTCTCCTTTCTACAGCTATGCAGATTACGCCCACTTCAAAGTGGGAACTGAAGCAGACAAGTATCGCCTGACTTACGCCTTCTTTTCTGGCGGTGAGGCTGGTGATGCCTTTGAAGGCTATGATTTTGGAGATGATCCAAGTGACAAATTCTTCACATCCCACAACGGAATGCAGTTCAGCACACCTGACAACGACAATGATAAATTTGATGGCAACTGTGCTGAACAGGACAAATCTGGGTGGTGGATGAACAGATGTCATGCTGCTCACCTCAATGGCAAATATTATCAAGGTAACGCTATGAGCTTTCTGCATGCTCCAAGTCCTCTCTCCCCTCCCCTCCAAACTTTTGAAGGCGGACAGGTAACAGGGGCCTGACTCATCTGATCTCAGGTTTCAGAAAGAGATGGGCAAACATAGACACCTCCTCACATAATCTGGAAATAGTTCCACTTATTCTGAGCCAATCGAAGTTAAAATGGACTCAATCAACGGGTGTTTGATAGGACTGATCTCTTCTCCCTCCAGTCCTATACATTCAGGGTAGGATTCAACAAAAGTGAATCCTAGACTCACTGAATATAGGGCAACTTACTTCTGAGTTAACATGCATAGGTTGCTCCTTTAAGCACTTTTCTGTCCCATTGATTTCAATGAGAGAGAAATCAATTCAACTTTGATATGCTAGCCTTTGGCTACAGCAAGTCTGCAGACGCTTCAGATTTTCCAGGATCAAGTATCTGCTGTGCTGTGGATCTGGACGGCCGGGTACCAGTATATGCATTTTCCTGTGGTGTAAACCATTTATGATTTTGAGATATCTTGAAATAGGAGACTTTAATACTGAAATGGTGCCATTAGCTGATCAATTGGCTCCTTACATATCACACATGTGCAATTAAGAATTGTAATTACAAAGTATGTCCCCTTCACCTCACTTCAGATGCTTACTCTGAATAAGCTTGAGAAGGAACCATTTACTTGTCAATTGACATTTTACATATCACATATTTATTGTGTGTATAACTAAGTGCAGTCCTTTTTTTCTGCAAAAATGTTTAGGGCTACTCTCATTTTCCTACTCATATTGAAATACTGCCCCTCAATGAGGCCAAACTTATGGTAGATTCACAAAATGTTTAGGGGTATGTGTACCCCTGCGTCCCTCCAGAAAAAAATCATTTCTTATTATGAAATGCCCCATTCAACTCAGTGGAACTGACTTCTGAATAAACAAGTTTAGAAACTTGCTGCAGAATTGCTGGGGGCACAGAGAAGGGTAAAGTTAAGTGCAGCTTATCTTCTCATTCTGTAAAAATAATCTTACCATCCACTTACATGATATTATGTTGCTGCTTGTATTTTAGGTGGTTCTTACACAGAGAAAGATGCCGGTCCAAATGGTTATGACAATGGCATCATTTGGGCAACCTGGCGAAGTCGGTGGTATTCCATGAAGAAAACATCTATGAAGATCATTCCATTCTCCAGGCTTTCAGTAGTAACAGGAGGGCAAGCCGGAGGAGTAAAAGAGGTTATTATTATTATTCTTTAGTTGCTTTGCCTTGCCAAAGCAACCGAAAGTGACTTTCAACCAAACACCGAACAAACGAACAAAAAACCAAACATAAATACATTCAAATCAGGGTGATGGGGGTGGTGTGGTTGTACTTTACAAACATCCCACCCACTTATAAAAGCCATACATTGTTAAAGGCCAAAGGTCTGTGTATAGAGAAAAATGGCCCGGTACCTAAAGATAATATGCAGTGAAGGTACCAGAGGAGCCTCCCTGGAGAGAGCATTCCAAAAGTGGGGAGCCACCACAGAAAAGGCCCCTTCTCATGTTGCCACCCTCCAGACGTCTCGTGGAGGAGGCACATGAAGAAGGGCCTCCGATGATGATTGCAGGGTCCAGCTAAGTTTATATGGGGAGAGACTCTTTGGGGAGAGGTTCATAAGGGGAGAGGCTGGATTAGGAGGCCGAGGAGACATTTAGGAAGACAACAAAGTCAATTGAAAATTGAATTAATGGAAGCATTGCACCTGAACACTGTTAACAGCATTTTACTGGCATCTTATGGAAAATATTCTCAGAGCTATTTCATTCTGAATGCTGTTTTATCACATTAAAATCAAAATGGCATATAGATGTGTATAATGGACACATGCAGGGACGCGGACTTATAAAAAATATTGGGGGGGCCCGGGAAAGCTCATGAATAATAAATAAGCTCATGAATATGCAAATAAAGTGGCGCCGCCTCCTCGTGAGCGAATAGGGGAGAGCGTGCTGCGCCTATTAATCAGCTCCAAAGGAAATTGGGTGGAGCTTTTGCTCGGGAGGGAGGGCAGGAGGCATGCAGCCCGCCCCTCCCTGTGCATTTTGGCTGGGGGAGGGGCGGCGATGGCGCTCTGCTGGAGGGGCGCCGGAGATTATTGGGGGGGCGGAGCCCCCCCAAACGAATTTTTGAGGGGGCTCGGGCCCCCTCAAGCCCCATGGAGTCGGCGCCTATGGACACATGGTACCTGATGCCATGTGATGTGGTGTTGGAACTCTAGCAGAGAATGGCTTTAAAATAGGACTAGACAAATTTCCTGGTGGATCATTCTATTGAAACTATCATTTAGCCATGATAACTAAACAGAACCTCCATGTTCAAAATAAGTGTATCTTTGAATCCCAAACTGGAGCGGAGATTGTTGTCCGTTATGGTCTTCCAAAGATTCTTAATTAGTAATGTCTTTGGTTGGAGATTGCAGGGCTCTTTTGTTTCTGTCTTCACAAAATCCTCTTTATAGATGTATGTTATTCAGTCTTTTCTCAGGAGAAAAATGACAGTTGTTCCTTTTTCTTTCTTTCTTGTAGGTTGGAGATGTTTAAAAGAACATTTTTAACAAAGATTTAACTGGTCAAGTTCACAAACTTTTATAAAATGCTACTCTGAAGTTCACAAAGCATCCAAAATGTAGTCTCTGGAACTAGAAGCAAATCATTAAATGTTCATTTCCGCCCTCAAATAAAAGACATTCATTGCTCACGTTTTCCGCTGCATATTCACAGTTGCACAATTTTGCACAAGGTTGTGGAAAACTGAATAGCTCACAAGTTTAAAAGCCTGAATCCTGAAGTTCTCCAGATTGTGTCTGTATCCAACAATGGTATAGCAAAATCCACATGCAAGAAAATATCCTTCAACATAGGCAAAAACTGTTCTAGATTAGAACCACTATTTGTAGTTATTGTTCAATATTTCTTCTCAGTATATATTTGAATAAATATTAATAAATGAAAATGTACTATTAATTGCTTCTTAACTGCTACAATAATTGAAAGGAATTCGGCAAATGTTCAGAATCATCTTCAAAAGATTGTTTATAAATCTGTAAATGCTCTCCTAGCTTTATTCATCAGCACCCTAAAGGTAAAGGTAAAGGGACCCATGACCATTAGGTCCAGTCGTGACCGATTCTGGAGTTGCGGTGCTCATCTCACTTTATTGGCCGAGGGAGCCGGCGTACAGCTTCCGGGTCATGTGGCCAGCATGACTAAACCGCTTCTAGCGAACCAGAGCAGCGCATGGAAACGTCGTTTACCTTCCCGCCGGAGTGGTACCTATTTATCTAATTGCACTTTGACGTGCTTTCGAACTGCTAGGTTGGCAGGAGCAGGGACCGAGCAATGGGAGCTCACCCCGTCGCGGGGATTCGAACCGCCAACCTGATCGGCAAGCCCTAGGCTCTGTGGTTTAATCCACAGAGCCACCCACGTCCCTTCATCAGCACCCTATATTGTTCAATAAGAAACAATACCATACAAAGCCCAATCTATTACATATAGATGACTGCCCTTTATTTAATGTCACCTATGTTTTATTTGAGATGGACCACGGATGCAAATTGATTTTGCGAATAAAAGCACCAAATTACCAGATTTGGCAATTTCATAACCAAACTCATTTCATTGACTCCCTTATTGTTAGGTAAAGGTGTTTGTGTAGTAAATGATACCCCATCCATTCACATTTAAAACAAATTATTTTTCCTTTGTTATTTATTCATATTCCAGAAATTACTTCAGTTTATTTTAAGGGAATAGGAACAGTGCTTTACGAACCACACTGTTTTAATTAGGAATAAAATATACTTGCACCAAACACTTTGTGGCTGAAATTAACCACTAGTATAACAACAACAGCAACAATTTATTATTTATACCCCACCCATCTGGCTGAGTTTCCCAGCCACTCTGGGCAGTTCCCAATCAAGTGTTAAAAACAATACAGCATTAAATATTAAAAACTTCCCTAGATCTGACAGATACACAGAACTGGCTCACTAAAGCTCGTTCTTCAAGAAGCATCAACATAATAAGGCTAAGACTCAAGCTGCCACTATTTAAGGCAAAATTAAATTGAGATAGTCAGCTATGATACCTTGATACCAGTTGTATCCGTGTTACTTCTAGTTTGCTTTGGCACAAACATCATACTACCTTCCCAGATATGTTGCTAAATCTATTATATGGAAATATGGTGTTAAAATAAGAAGAGTTTGCATTGCTCTGAATATAGCGTGGACAGGCGGAGTCCCCCAAACCCTGGGCAGCCCCCATGTGGAATAACGACTCAAGACAATGTGCTATGGGATTAAAATTGGCCGCAACTTTATTATGTTTCAGATGTGGGTAGACCTTGGCTCAGGCATTGGGCATTTATCCCTCCCAGTCCCCATCAGGGTTATCCAGTGTGTGGGGTGGATGGGCTGGCTCTGGAGAACACATGTTCAAGCAGAGAGAGCCCGTCCCCATTACGCCACTGTCGTAGGGGAGAACAATGACGTACGGCCAAAGCCTCCCCTCAAACAACCCCTTTAACGGGGAACCCTGGTATCACCGCTGCAAAGAGGAGGGGGCGTGGGTCACCGCTGCATGCCCTCCCCCATTTAGGGAAGATAGACTAAAGGATTCTGCCCAAGGCCTGATACTGCCAAAGTTGTGACGTTCTGCTACGGGAAAGGCAAACCTGCCAATGCAGGAGAATTCCTTTCCGGCCCTTCAACAGCGACCTTGATGTAGCAGCACCCGCGTTCCTGTAGAGAAAAGGTTAACCTGCAAAAGAAGTCCTAACTGAGGGTGGGTAGGGTGGGAGAAGCTCTGGAGCCAACTGATGATTCCCAGGTAAGATCCTCCCCCTATTGTGTGGGCAGGTGGTCCCTCCCCCTACCTGGCCTGATCACCTGGGCAACACCTCCCCAGGCGGGATTGGGCAACTGGCTGAGGTAGGCGGAGACCTCCAGGTATCCCACCTGGGGAAGGCGAAGCCAAGCCTGTGGTAATGGTGCTGCATAGGGTCCAGGGGGCTGCGCACAACTACGCAAAGGGTGCCCCCCATTTAATGTGGGGAGCGGTCATTGTGATATAGCATTAACTATACATCAGGTATCACTCCAGATAAGGACAGTTGGAATTAATGGGTTGGATCCATATCTGCCATTCTGCAAATAGAAGGGGGGCTGACAGACGGCACTGAGATCTAGAAGAGGCTCTTGCTGGAGGAAGAAGGTGATGTTGGGTGATTTTGCCAGTTCCTCCTCCGTCTAGCAGTGCTACTTCCCACACTATTCTGGAGGGTCCCACAACTTTATACATCTGTTGTGCTGATTTGAACAAATCCAACTCAATCCTCGACAGACGTAGAAAAGCAGATAACTGATGATAGCCCATGAACAGGATATAGTCAAGAAAGGTTACACAGAAATATCAGGTATTACTGTAATTGCAACACAAATGTTTTGCAAATCTCTATCCACTTTTTGGGTAATGCATTTCCTTTTTGTATGTAATGTATAGCAGGCCACCTTAGATCAGGTAGGCCTTTCGTCTGGCCCAGCAAGACTTTTCTTCTATACCGGTACTTGTCTTGACCAACCCCTGCAGAAGAATTTGTAGCAAACACAAGTGAAATACAAAAATACTGGATCCTGTTATCAACTAGGCAGTTTCATAATATCACTACATATTAAACAGCAGGCTACTAGGGGGCTTACCTGGTTTGAAGCTATGATTGTAGAAACAGAAAGCATAGAAAAAGGTCTCTCCCAAATACACAAACTGTGAACTCTACGGGATACGGGGCATAGCAGGAAGTTTAAAACACATGTAGGAAATGTACTTGGAAATAGAAATTGAAGATGAATATTGGTTTAAGATCTGGGAGAAATTCCCTTATAAGTATTCTTCAGCTGGTATTAAAGAAATGATGCTGAAAATACTGAAATAAAACTTTCTTATATTCATAAGAATTCTGTTGGAGTCGATGGGGTGACAGAGGCAACTACTGCCAAATGTGGTGGATGTGCCTGAAAAGTGTAATCATTTTGGGACCCAGTGGTTGGTGAAATACGCAAGATTTTACCCATCAACACATTACAAGATCCCGAAAGCTGCCTTATTGAACTTATATATGAACAAAAAACAGGATTTGACTGGTAAACTTTGATAGTGACTCTTTACAGCACACCTGGTTATTGCCATCATGTTCTTTCTGCTCGTAGGCTTCTCGGAGTAATCAGGTGACTCCACTGTGGGAAATAAGATGCTACTTTAGATGGATTTTTGGTCTGTTCTATCATGCTCCTAAGATCATAGTCAAACCTTCCAAGGACATACAAAACCTGTTAAAACATTTTGAATAGCCTGTCTACCATGTATATTTAAATATGCATTGCCTTCCTAACATGATAAATTGAAACTAGAAGATTGAACCAATAGAGCAGAGCTTCCTAAACTGCTCCATGACCATCAGTTTCATTCCAGAGACCTGTAGGGTCTCAGTGGATTTGTGGTTGATCATGGGAGATGGCACATCCAACACACTTAATATTCATTATGACATTTAATTATACAGTAGTACATCTGGTTACGTACTTAATTCATTCTGGAGGTCTGTTCTTAACCTGAAACTGTTCTTAACCTGAAGCACCACTTTAGCTAATGGGGCCTCCCACTGCTGCTGCGCTGCCGCCGCGCAATTTCTGTTCTCATCCTGGAGCAAAGTTCTTAACCTGAGGTAATATTTCTGGGTTAAAGGAGTCTGTAACCTGAAGTGTATGTAACCTGAAGCATATGTAACCCAAGGTACCACTGTATGTTTATTGCTACTGTATTTTATTGTATTACAATTTGAATTCTACAGATTTACAATTGCTACAATAAGAGGGCCCTCAGCAATTTTCAGGTGGAAATGACTGCAATAGACCATTGGAGCATTGGAAAGATTGGCAGTTGCATGATAAAATTGTTTTATGAAATAAAAGAAACAGACCATAGCCACTCTTTTAAAGGAAGCCACTTTCCAGAAGCGTGTCACTTCTATCAATAAAAAGTTAGAAATTGGAATCTTGTACAAAAAATACCAAAGCCCTTGAAAAATAATCTTCCTGATTCATATTAACTTTTTCTTTTTTCTTTTTTGCACTAAGCACATTGACAAAAATATCATTGGGAAAGACTGAAGTCCCACTGATGTTATGACCACCATGATAGTTGAATGTGTGGCTCATTCAAATAGCCATCTGTCCATAGTCTTGTAACTTTGTAACTCTCCCATGATCACGGTTTATCTTTGGACTGAGCCTATCATTCATTTACTGATAGCGTTTTCAAAATGTGTCCCATATCAAAAGCATGCAGCCTCGGTCCTACACAGATTGGGCATAATTGAGCAAATGTTAGTCACAACTAAGAGCAGCAGTTTGATGCAAATTCTTACTGTGTAATTGGTGGGGTACACCTCTCTCAGAAGGGGCATGATCTGTCCTTGGGGGGATCTACTGCAAGGCCTGCAGCCCACATTTTGGAGTCATAGGTAAGCTGAGAAATGACAAGTTAGGCTGGCTCCATCTTGCAGCAGGCACAACGTGGGTGGGGAAAAGAAGGTAAAGACAGCGCATATTCCCAGTGGTGAGCACTCTGAGGCATCACCCTGGTGAAGGGACGTTTACCCAAGACAGTTCCGCAAACCTTCCCAACTTGAAAGAAACAGGGATAGGAGCAAACCTTGGGCAACTGAAGATTCACTGATCCTAAAATCTGATGGTTTGGGACTCGTGATAAATCAACAACCTCCTCAGCACCAGCCATAAAGATAGCTAATGCACTGACCTAGGGTGAGGTCACCTGATGGAGGAAGATAGCAGAATGAGGGATCCTTATTCTAGCCTCAGAGGCAAGTACGCCATGCCATCCTCTTTGGAAAGTGGGTGATTAGGTTATTCAATTAACTGTTTCATCAGCCACTGTTTTGTGGGAGGAATTTAAGTGCATTCTCTAAATTTAGTTTTGCACAATTAAAGTAAGTTATAGTTTCTGTCACCATAGTACAAAAAATCAACTTTAAAAATAATCAGACTTTTTGCAGTTTGGAAAGTGATGGGGAAATTCATAGAAAAGTGTGGGGTAAGCAAAGGAAGACATATAAAAGCCTCACAAGCAAATCAGGATGAAATCAGCACAAATTATACTTATCATATAACTGTCCCACAAACAAATCAAAACAAATGCTCAGTAAAGACCAGCTATAATCTATTTGTGTGTGTGTAAGCTTTGTACAAGCAAATGAGGATGAATGCTCAATGAACAGGTAATCTGGAGGAGCCAATTGTTTAAAGGAAGTTGCTGCCCTTTATTTAAACCCATCCATGTCTTCATTCCTAGTGTTGGAAATGATGCATTTACCCCATTGCTGGCTCTTTCTTCTGGCTCCAAACAATAATAGCACAGCACAAAATGGCCATTGTAACCATGTGTTTCCTGTAACGTACTAAGCAGTGACACTCCATCAATGTTAGAAATGCCAGCTCTAGATTGTTGACATTTGTCAGCGCTGTGTTCTCCCCTATCCCCTATGTGTTCTATCTATCAATGATTCATTTTAAACTTTAGGTCCTCCTTTCCTGGAATAGGGTTGGATTATCCACCCACGTCTGTGTTCCGTGTTTGCTGGAATTGTGCAAACGGACTTCTAGCAAACAAACCCAAGGAATTTGTGCAACAGACCCCTGGGTCAGCAAACTCAGATGTTGCACTGTGACTCTGCAAACAAAAGGGAAACTAATCATTAATTGTGGGGGGAGATGGATAGTTTAAATTCAAGGTTTAAATTCAACCAAAAATACCTAAGTGGAACACATCCCTTTCTGTCAGATCCACAGCTTTCTGAAGATGTTGCAGTTGAGAGTCTTCTGTGCCCTGCTGTGCTTCAGCGTCACTTGGGTATGAGTTCATTTTATCTGATTCTCCTCTTAGCTTACCAGCTATGTTGCTTTTTGTTCTATTGGTCACCTGCTTGCTTAGAAAGTAATATATTTCAGCCCAAATAAACCTCTTACTACCAGATGAACAGTGAAATGGAAGTGAAATCTGGGGGTTTCTCCTTTCAAATACTTGAATTCAGGAGGGGCGATTCTTGGGGCATCTGGCTGCATCTCCATCTATACAATCTGTACTTGTTTCTATATGTATATACACAAGAAAAAAAGTAATGCATAACTGGTTGCATATAAAAGTGGCCCCAGAAAAGGGAATGTGCTTTCCCAACCAGCTCCAGAGATTGCATCTCAGTGGGACCCTGATGCGGGTTTTGATGATCTGGATGCACATCCAGCTATGTCTTTGCATTGTCATCTGTATGTGTTAGCCTATCTCTGTGCATGCATCTTCCTTGCTGGACTGGGGCAAATGAGTGCTTTATAGGCATGTGTTCATAATACGAGCCTTTTTGATATGCATTATTTTTTAATTCTTCGTATGAAACCTAGTCAATGAAAGTTGTATACAACAAAAAAACTGAGCTCGCAGTTATATTACAAAAAAGACACCAAAATTAATTAAATTACGATGTGATAACTCCCCAGACCAAAGCAAACCCAAGGATAAATTACCTTCATATGAAATCATTACCTTCATATGAAATCTAGCAGCGTTTCAGCATTTCGTGAAATTTGTAACTGTATAAAGCAGAAATCATTCTGACAATCTATACTGCTGAGTTGCTGTTTTTAAGATTGAGTCTACAATTAAATCACAGTAAAACTGAATGAATCACACCAGGGCACGGCAGCTCTCAAAGCTGAAACAAAATGCTTGAAGCAAAGATTCTTGTGATGTATGAGCCTAACCAAACCAAACGTTTCCTATGGAACAGATTCAGATAAGCCTCTCTCTAGTTTCTAAGCTAAGAAGTCAAGTCACCGGACACCCATATATAGCCTATTAAATTATGATTGATCCAATCCATTTGCTATTTTAGCCAGCTGTATTAATGAAAGAGGCATACAAAACTTTGTGTCAAAACATCATGATTTTAACTGAGGAGGATTGCAGCCTACATGAGTGATAAATTCCTCTTTAGTTACTATACCTTTCATATACCTCAATTGTAACAGCAGTTACTTACTAATATTTGCTTGGTGATTTACTTGGCTTATTACTTTCCAGTTGCTTGGTACTTGACAGCATATCAATTGCATGAAGTTGTCCTTTGCGCCAGAAACACACTTCCAGCAAATTCACTCATGACTCACAGCAGTTTTGCTTGCCATTATATTCCACCTATATAGTAACATTTACTTTTAAAGACAGAGCTTGAAAATAAACGACATTGTTTCTCTGCTGTGATGCTAGTGAAACAAGTGCAAAAGTTTCTAATTACTAGACTTCATTATTAGAGGCATCTGGGTATATTTTGGGTTGTTTTGGTAACTCAGTGAATCATTATTAAAGAGACAGTGTGGTGTAGTGGTTAGAATGTCCGACTAGGACCTGGGAAACCAGGGTTCAAATTCCCATTCCGCCATGAAGGGTGACCTTGGGCCAGTCGCCAATTCTCAGCCTAACCTATCTCAGGGTTGTTGTGATGATAATATGGAGAGGGTGAGAACCATGTATGCCACCTTGGAAAGGAAAGAGAAAGAGATACGTAACAATAAATTAGATTAAATAAGTTATAATATTGTTTTGATGTTTTTCCTCTCCTATGACAGGCAGCAGAAGGTGATGCCTCCTTTACAGAGCTCGGAGGAGGAGTACGTGGCCCAAGAATAGTGGAGCATAAAGCCCAGTCTGACTGCAAATCTGAAAAGAATTGGCCAGTATGCTCTGATGACGAATGGGTAAGAGTGAACAAGCCTGAAGCACATTCATCACACTTTATGCTGTGTACCACGGTCTCCATACAAAATCACGGTCATGGCACAATAGACCCTAATGACATAGATATACAATGATACCACAACACGCCTGCAATTCAGAAATTACTACAAAGGGTTTCTTCAAATTTCTAGATTAACTGAAAATCAAGGATGAAAAGCTATGTATTGTTTAGTAATTAAAAAGCTTTCATTGATTATTAATAAAGTCAATTCAGACTACACATATAACCCACTGAATTCAGTCAGACATCACAGTAGGAGCAAACATGTACAGAGTCTAGCTGTTGAGCACCCTGTGTGATAGATTTTGGGCACACAAATCTTAGAAAAAAGACACAGCACTGGGTTTCCTAAAAATATATTCACATGTGACAAAGTTGCTATAAATACAGAACAGTGTTATTATTGCTAGGAAGTCAAATTAAACCAGCTTCTCCAGGGAGCATTCTTGCATAAGCAATGTGGCATGACAAGCAAACATGGTTGAAACTGGGCATGTGATTATAATTAAATCTCATGTGATAATTAAATTACATGTGATTATAATTAAATCTCTATTAGCAGTAATAATAAAATAATGAACCTTGAAGACCAAATAAGTGACATGGCAGATGTTTCATCTGTAATTTTATTTTATTTGCTATTTCCTCATTTCAGGGCACTAAATGTCCTTCAGGATGCCGGATGCAGGGACTGATAGACGAAACAGACCAGGATTTTGCTGACAGGATAAACAAAATTAAGAAGCTGCTTGCGGATAATCAAAACAGCTACAAGACATCAAACATTATTAAACAGGAAATCAATGGCTATCTGGATAGAAATTTGGCCAGTGAGCAACGTGAGTATCATCCACACAAGTGTATTTGTCATCTGACTTCTCTAACAATCGCCAAATACAAACAATTGCTTGTTGCATCCTTATTATATAAGACCAAGCGGACTCAAGTAAGAGTCACAGAATCATAGAACTGTAGAGTTGGAAGAGATCTCGAGGGTCATTTGCTCCAGCCGCCTGCAGTGAAGGAATCTCAACTAGCTCATGCATGACAGAATAGAATTGTAGGTGTTATAATTACACACAAGGAAGACTCATCAAGAGCAACAAAAACTTTCACAACACACTTGCTTTGTATGATTCCACTGTCAAAATAATCTCCTTTCACAAGCTACCTCCATGCATAATCATACAAAGAGGGGAGCAGGATCACACCAGCTGGCTGTACCCTTGGGCCCCTGCACTCAGAGCCAAAGCTCTGTAGAAGGGCACCCACTTCTAGGTGCATGTGCCTAGTGGGTCTATATCATGAGAAAGGCTGAAGGCATAGGATTCTTGAACACACAGTGTCAACCTGCATATCCAGTGTGACATCAGTTACAGCAGGCCTTTAACAACTGTCTGAGACAATTGGGAGAGAAGCACCCTTAGCCAAAGCCTACCCAATCAGCAGCCTCCCAATTTACAATTATCACATCACCTTCATTAATTACTTTGCTTTTAACCAGGCATGGCTATCTGTTTTGGAGTCAAGGACCACATGGACCCATGACCAAGCCTCCAGGTTGAAACATTATGGCAAATGTGGGCTTGGTCCAGATCTCGCTTCCAAAAGCAGACCATGTGATATACTTTCAAATAATGTTCTAAAATAATTCTGAGGATTTATCCTGCCCCCGATCAGAGACCCTGTTTCAACAGTGAAAGCTTCATTCTTCAAGGATGAATATTCACTTATTGTCTTAGCATCTACAGTGTAATAACCACAAAAATGCTTCATTCCTAGACAGACAATTGGTCCACCTAGTTCAGTGTTGTTGAAGCTGAACTTAACTGGAGGGGTTGAACTGGGGCCTTTTGCATGTAAAGGATGTGCCCTCCCAGTAAGTTGGGCTCCTGATATTCTTCCTGAATATTTATGGCCTAGATATGAGCAGAATTCATGCCTCATTATTACTTTCTTCCAACATTTCTTTAACAAATTAAGATCTAGAATGGAATACACAGAAAGGGGAAAATAAAAAAGCTAGGATTCAAATGGCTACAAAAGAGAGTGCCAGTTCATGTAGCAAGTTTTTCATCTCTCTCTAAAAGGTGAATTCTGTGGGTTCCAGTGCAAAACTAAAGGTTGGAAGATTAAGTAATAGGGATGCATAATTCAGGCATACATGGATGCATGCGTCCTTGAGCCTGGCAAAAAAGTGGACAGTACCCAAGTGCTTTTATCTACAATGGCACCCACAGGGCACCTTGATCTCTGCTGGGATCATGACTAGGGTGGGTGTGTCTTCAGGAGTGTTTTTCAATGGGAAAGCAGCATGAGGAGGGAAGGTAAACCCTCCCTCTCAGATACTGCTGTCCCGATCTGGAGAAAAAGACAGTATCATCAAGGGTCATTAAGGTTTGGCCCTACAGGAGCCATTTGCTAATTTCCTCCTACCTAGTGTCCTTATACAGTATAATGTGTTATTATTATCATTGTAGTTCAATTTGTACCTTCAAATAGCTATTGCGGGGAAAGACTAAGCTATTGCGGCTTCTTTTGCTTCAGAAATTGATGATAACTATGGCCAAATATCTGACGATCTGAGAAGGAGACTTGTGACGCTGAAGCAGAGAGTCGCTGACCAAGTTAGCCGGATTAAAGTGCTGCAGAACACCATCCGGAACCAAGTTGTAGAGATGAAGCGTTTAGAGGTAGGCTGCAACCATTTTTTTCAAAAAAATAATAATAAATTCTTGTTCTGGGCTGAATTCCACCCACTCGCCCTTTCTCAAGGGCATCCATCTTCTGTGGAAATACAGTACAAGAGGCATTCTTCTCAACTTCTGGTAGAATTGGACAAATTCTAACTATTTTCTGTTGAGCAATGCCTTACTGCTATAGATGAGGGTTTGGCTTCTTTATTTTACAACAAAACCTTTTGGGGTCACTTCAAGCAGTGATGAAACTGCCATCAGCAATAGCCCAGAGGCATTCCTCCTTTACAAACAAAATAGCCCAATAAATACTTAAGGATACAACAGCTTCGGCAGACTTAGGAATCAAAGCATGCACATTTATACCGAGGTTGTGGTTTTGTATTTTATACATTGCATTTTGTCTTAATACTTAATACCATAATACTGTAAACATTTGCCAGACTGACACACTTCTCTTCTTCTCCCATTTGTATTTTCACCTTTCCATCTCTGCCTAGGTGGACATTGATATTAAGGTGCGTTCCTGCAAAGGGTCCTGCTCTCGAGCTGTCAGCTACAATGTGGACACCGATAGCTATGACAAGATACAGAAGCTGCTTTTACAGGCCAGTTCCATCAACTTGCAGCCGGCATATGAAGCTGCTCCCTTGAGGGTACTGAAAATGAGACCCCTGAAGGATTCCACTGTCCCTAGCCATTTTAAAACGGCTCCTCTGTCGGAACAAGAAGCAGGCATCATTAATCGTATCAAACTGGTTGAAGTCGTATTGGAAGATTCAGAGGCTGCTGGACAACCACATACTAGCAAGTTAGTCACTCCTGGTTTTGGAGGGGATACCTCTGGCAGAGGCGATACCTCTAGTAGTTTGAAAATAGTCGGGCCTTCTGAGTCTCGTCTCTCCCGTACATGCGTCAAAACCATCACTAGAAAAGTGATCAGAGGTCCTGAAGGTCCCAGAGAAGAGGTTGTTGAAGAGTATAAAACATCTGATGGTTTAGACTGTTTCCATTCTAAAGATTTAACCAGAGAAGCAGGAGGCACCACCCACACGAGAGTGACCACTGGGACTGGTGGAAGTGCCTCATCTGACTTTTCTACCCTGCCTCTGAATGCAAAAGAGTTTTTCACCTCAGGTTCTGGTGGCAGAATCCATAGCACAGGGACTGGCAGCCACACATCAACCTTTGAAGGACGCGACGTATTCTCTGACCTTGGTGAGGGAGAAACCGACGACTTCTCCATCTTTGACCAGCCCTCCCCCGACTTCCATTCTCATACAAGTAGCAGCACATCCCATTCCAGGACGGTGTCCAGCAGCAGCAGCAGTTCTAGCGGCTTCAACAAAGGGGGCTCCACTTTCGAAACCAAGTCAATAAAAATCCCATCAGTTGAGCTGCAACATGACGAGAGTGGAGAAGACAGACCTGATTTTCATGCACGCAGCTTGAGTGCAGGAGGAGTGAAGCAGGGAGAAAGCTACACCGGGACAGGTACCCACCCACTGCATGGAAAATAATTATTGAGGGAGCAGCAGTGAAGTGTGCAACCAAACTGACACACAGGTTAAACGAGTGCAACCCATGCCATTGTTTAAATAACAAGAGCAATGTGTCTGTTGGTTGCCATTTTGGAAAGGTGGGGGACATGGTTTCTCGCCATGAGTAATTGGAGAACAAGGCAGTTGTGTACCTAACGTCATGGGTAATGAAAATGTGCATGTAAGCAATCAGTTTGGGGTGGGGGGGGGGAGAGTACAAGGATTCGTTCCACTGTAGCCCCAAATTAAGTGTAGCCAGTTGACTTGAGCATGATTACTGTTTGGATTCCTGTGACCTTGTAATAAAGCTTAACCGAAAACTTCTGTCAACCAGATCAACTTTGTTTTTTTAGACTGTGAGGATATCCACCAGAAACACACTTCTGGTGCCCAAAGTGGCATTTTCAGAATCAAGCCAGCAGGAACCACTAAGGTTTTTTCAGTTTATTGCGACCAAGAGACCACTTTGGGAGGATGGCTTCTGATCCAACAGAGATTGGATGGGGCGCTGAATTTTAACCGGACCTGGGAAGACTACAAGAATGGTTTTGGCAGCGTGGATGGGAAAGGAGAGTTCTGGTTGGGCAATGAAAATCTCCATCTCCTGACCCAGAGGGACACTGTCCTTCGAGTCGAAGTAGAGGACTGGGAGGGCAATAAAGGTTATGCAGAATATAACATACACATAAGCTCCGAAGAAGAAGGCTATAGGCTCAGTGTCTCTGATTATGAGGGGACAGCAGGCGATGCTCTTATCAGGGGTTCAGAGGAAGATGGGGTTGAATACACCACTCACAATAACATGAAATTTAGTACTTTTGATAGAGACAACGACCAATGGGAGGAGAACTGTGCTGAGATATATGGAGGTGGCTGGTGGTACAATAATTGCCAAGCTGCTAATCTCAATGGGATTTACTACTCAGGAGGTCAGTATGACCCAAGGAATAACGCTCCCTATGAGATTGAAAATGGGGTGGTCTGGGTGCCCTTCAAGCCCTCTGATTACTCTCTCAAAGTTGTTAGATTGAAAATTCGGCCTATAGAGACACTCTAGATATCAAAGCAGCAACAACAAGAACTTCCAAAATTATATATACCTCAACATTATGTAGTGTATGCCTGATTGTGTGTGCGTTTTTGGTTTTTTTTTATCCAAAACAACTGAATGCAACTGCCTATAAAATAAATGGGTTCACTCAAAAATACATTTCTGGTGTGTTTAAGTTATTTACAAACAACAGCACAAATAAATATTATAAAATGTCTGTTGGGGATGTCTTTCTCAGTTAAGCCATTTGTATCTTTAAAGTTCTATAACAAATGTAGTATCAAACAATGCACATTACACACTGAGATCAAATTCAGAACCATTCCTTTGAAAAACCAGTGCTGGCTGAGCAAAGAAAGATAATTTCCAGTATTTAAGTCAGAAATGGAGAACCTTTTTTCAGCCTGAGGATTTCATTCCCTCATTGCCAACTTTCCAAGGGCCTCGCATGCCAGTGGTGGGTGGGCCCAAAACAAAAGTGGGCATGGTCAAAGCAAGCAAGGACAAAGTAGGCACACATATTGGGGTGACCCTATTATTCAAGAGACTGAGGCAGCAGTCTCAGTCAGCAGATGCTCATGAGTGCACTCTGCACCCACTTAGCTAGCCTGCTTCCCTCAGGTGTTGTTGAAGATGCTGTCCCATCATCAGTATTGAAGGATGCCAGTCTGGTTGGCTTTTGAAAATGGAATGGGGTGGAGGGGCACCATCTTGTCCTTTGCCTCAAGCAGCAAAGTGTCTTCATCAATACAACAATCAATAAAACCAGTGTGTGCACAGGCATATCTGTAAATTCCCCCTTTCTCACACAGCTTTTTTCAAGCTTAGTTGCTGGAGAGGTGGTGGTCTTAATGGAGATCACAGCTGAGGAGGGGAGGGTTAACCATCTCCATAAATATTGCCCCCCACTCCACTCTCCATGCAATAATAATAATAATAATAATAATAATAATAATAATAATAATAATAAATTTATTATTTATACCCCACCCATCTGGCTGAGTTTCCCCAACCACTCTGGGCGGCTCCCAATCAAGTGTTAAAAACAGTACAGCATTAAATATTAAAAACTTTCCTGAACAGGGCTGCCTTAAGATGTCTTCTGAATGTCAGGTAGTTGTTTATCTCTTTGACATCTGATGGGAGGGTGTTCCACAGGGCGGGCGCCACTACTGAGAAGGCCCTCTGTCTGGTTCCCTGTAGCCTCACTTCTCACAATGAGGGAACCGCCAGAAGGCCCTCGGCGCTGGATCTCAGTGTCCGGGCTGAACGATGGGGGTGGAGACACTCCTTCAGGTATACAGGGCCGAGGCCGTTTAGGGCTTTAAAGGTCAGCACCAACACTTTGAATCATGCTCAGAAACATACTGGAAGCCAATGCAGATCTCTCAGAACCGGTGTTATGTGGTCTCGGCGGCCACTCCCAGTCACCAGTCTAACTGCCGCATTCTGGATTAATTGCAGTTTCCGGGTCTCCTTCAAAGGTAGCCCCACGTAGAGCGTGTTGCAGTAGTCCAAGCGGGAGCATGCACCACTCTGGCAAGACAGTCCGCGGGCAGGTAGGGTCTTAGCCTGCGTACCAGGTGGAGCTGGTAGACAGCTGCCCTGGACATAGAGTTAACCTGCGCCTCCATGGATAGCTGTGAGTCCAGAATGACTCCCAGGCTGTGCACCTGGTCCTTCAGGGGCACAGTTACCCCATTCAGGACCAGGGAATCCCCCACACCCACCCGCTCCCTGTCCCCCCAAAACAGTACTTCTATCTTGTCAGGATTCAACCTCAATCTGTTAGCCGCCATCCATCCTCCAACTGCCTGAAAACAACAATTTGCCATTTGCCATGTATTGCCTAGTCAGTTATTTTACTAATAACAGAATACCTTTCAAAGGTGGATTTGTTTTGGACTATATAAATTATAAATTAGTTCGGTGAAAGCAAGGCTGAGGCGATCAAAACAGAATTAAAAGCAGCTGTAGAACAAATGGGGTTGATCCCTGGTCTCTAAATGTTGGAAGAGAAGCCTTTTAAGGAACAAACTAGATGTTACTTTAATTGCCCCGTCACCAGCAATGTCTGGTTTTTATTATTTACCACCAGCCATGGAGGCCCCTGGTTTTTATTGGGACTGCAGCATGTGGGGATGCCCTCCCTGGCAATAGGCCTGAAAAATTCACCCAATGCCCTGCAAATAGCATTAGTAAAAAGGCTCCCATTAGTGATATCCCATGCTTGCTAGCCAGCATCTGTGTTGATCCACCAATACACTTAAATAGAAAAAGCTTCTCCAGGATCTCTTATCAGTTAAAAATGAAGGTGGGAGAATCAAAGAGCTCAATACTCCCCGACATCAGAAACTCTCTGTATTTAGAAAGTTAACATGTGAGGGGAAATATGCAGGGTGTGAGAGAGAATGGGGAGGTCTCTGCATGCGTATGATCTCTGTGAGAGAGGTGCACTTGAGCAGAGAGAGTGAGGAAAGATGCTTATGTGAAGTGGGTGACTGGTCTGTGTGTGGCGAGTGCTTTTGCATACTGTGTGTGTAAGCGAGGAAGTGTGGCGTGGTCACCTTGCATATTTTTTCTGGTACTGGGGAATGATCCTTGATGTTGTTAAATGGCAACAGCATCTGGGTATATATGGATGTGAAATCAATATTGTGTGATCCCCCTGTTCACACAGGGCATCAGGAGGATGTGGCTGACTTCTCAAGATAAGCATGAGGTTTCCGGGATGGCATGGTGGGAACAACAATGATGACTCTCTCTCTCTCTAATTTTGTGTTATGCCATCCTCCGATGGCAGCCATTTTGTATTCTGCCATGCCTTCCATGGCAGCCATTTTGTGTTATGCCACACCCCATGGCAGTTATTTTGTGATTGACATCCATAGCACTTGCTCAATATTCAAAATGTGCCGCTGTACCAAAAAAGCTGGTGACCTCTCTCTTAGTACAACTACCGGTGACAAGGATAAACACGTCTGCAAGTTCTTAGCCTGGGGTAGCTAATGTGGCGCCCTTCAGGTGTTGTTTGACTATAATTCCCAACATCCCTGACCATTGGCTATTTGGAGGGCCCCACATAGCTAGAGGGCAAGGACATACTGAACAGGGGGCTGTGAACTAAAAAGACTCTTGTTCTGTAGGCAACCAGAGAAAGCATTGATATCCCAGTATCAATTGTTTCTTGTTAGTTGCATTGCATAATTATAGCCACAGCCCTGTTTTGTCAGGAAAGGCAGACTTCTGCAGGGAAATGTATAACCGGACAAATGTTAACTGTTTGGTGACAATACACTTCAGCGAGGTCACATTCAAAATGTCCTGATGTGCATTAGACATTTTTAGTGCAAACTGTGCAAGAGTGGTTCTGGTCTCAGGTGATTGAAAGGAAGTTGGGTAAAAAGAAGCTTGAAGAAAAAAGAATAAAATTATAGAAAAGCCACTTATTGGAATTATTTTTATTACTATCATTTATTAAATTTATATACTGTCCTTCATCAAGAGACCACAGGGCAGTTTACACACCCGTGTTCAGAGACAGTATACCTCTGTCGCCAAACACAGAAACATAATAGGATCTCTGCTGGATCAGGCCAGTGGCCCATCTAGCCCCGTATCCTGTTATCAGAGTGGTCATCAGATGCCCATGAGACGTCTGCAAGCAGGGAGACCCAGCTGAAGAAGCATCAAGGTGATTTAAGCACCCATTCATTCATTCATTCATTTATTTATTTATTTAACACAGCAGCTCAGTTTGCTTCCCAGAAGCCTCTGGCTGGCCACTTCTGGGGAAAGAATGCTGTACTCAATGGAACACTGAACAAATCCAGAAGGACCTCTTACGTTGTGAAGCTTTTCCCACAGAATTTGAGACAAGAACTCATTTCCTCACTCTGAATCTACTTTTGAATGGGCAGGTTGTGGAATTCCCTCCACACAAAGATGCGGCTGGCTTTTGTCGCAGCTCATTACCCTGGCCTTTGACAGCTGTGAGGTGTGATTTAAATTGTATAATACTTAAAATTGTATTAGATTTTCATGTAAATTCTTTTATCTGATTTTAAACCGTGTGACGGTATTGCAACTTGCCCTGGGACCTTAAGGTCAAGGGTGTGTGTAAGAAATCCTGTAATAAAGAAATGAAGTTAGTGGAGCAGAAAATGTCAATACTATAGAGGAAGTATGAGGTATTCAAAAGGTTTTTGTGTTGCCTATCTGTCATAAATGTATCACATGATGTTTTCAAACTATTTCAGTGAGGTTAATCCAAGCCAGGAGCCCCTGGAACTACCACCCCTGCAAGGTGGAGGGTTTCTTACTTGGCTTTGGGAAGCTTGTGCAAAGGTTCTGGCAGTGTCCCCAAGCTCTCCTGCAAATTCCCAAAGCTTGGCACCTTGCTCACCTTCGGGGAAGGGAAATAAATGGAGAGTGGGTTTTCTTCCCCTCTCCCTTTATTTATTTCCCTCCCATCCCCATCTGCACAAAGCTGTGATCACATAAGTAAAATAAGTGTAAGATGCGACTTGCCTGTATAACACTTCTGCTTTTATTCACAGTGCATTTAACCAACATAAACATGGCAGAGTGCGTGTGTTTGCCGGTTAATGTTTTAATGCAGTTAGGCTCAAATATATCATGAAACAGATATGAGCACAAAAAAATTGCCACTGTTTATTTAAATAACAATCACTATTCTTGGATGATTGGTCTAATCTTCATGCTGGCTTTCTTCAGTGAATGCCAGGACCCTTTCCAATTCATCCATACCATGCCATCATCTGTTCCGTGTTTTGCCATTTCTGAGGTATAATGCCCACCCCAGTAGTATCTGCCATTTGGATTGGCGGAATGGCAACGATTGTACCACCAACCACCACCGTCTTCTTTGGAACACTGTTTCTTTGGGTCTGGATTTGGCCTGCGGGGTGAAATATACAAAAGGTATGTTTTACATGCACCAATAAAAAAGCAAATGCATAATCTTCAAAACCAACATATATTAATTTATGTTATTAACTGTTTTCAGTTCTGAATTTTAAAGTGCCCTGGTGAAGGGTGGGTAATACATTTAAATTAATAATAGTAATGATAATTACAACCATAATAAATGTACTTGTGCACCCAGTAATAGGTGTATTTTCCTTGGACAAAGTAATCTCTATTAATCAACCAGGAGATCATCCCATGGTTCTCCGAATGATGATTTATATAAATTACAGTGGTACCTTGGGTTAAGAACTGAATTCGTTCTGGAGGTCTGTTCTTAACCTGAAACTGTTCTTAACCCGAAGCACCACTTTAGCTAATGGGGCCTCCCAGTGTCGCCGCCATGACGCCGCCATGTGATTTCTGTTCTCATCCTGAAGCAAAGTTCTTAACCCGAGGGACTATTTCTGGGTTAGCGGAGTCTGTAACCTGAAGCGTATGTAACCCAAGGTACCACTATATATAGCTTATAACTCTCAACACTAGGGTACTTTTTATAATCTGTTCCAGCCTGACAGCATGATCCTATACATGTCTAATCAAAAGTAGCTCTCCCTGAATTAGAAACACCCCCCCCCCAAAAAAAAGCCTGACAGATGTATCTGTGTGCCCATCAGCCATCGGTGTTCATTTATTGCAATGGTAATAAACTATGCCAGCCTAACAGGTTGCAGCCGTGCAACATTAAGAGTTGCAAAGGAAGCAATTCATCTCTGGTCATACCCAAATGTGTGTGCCAGAGTACAGTAGCAAACCAAGTGCAAATGCATACACATACCAGCCATCATTGTCTCTGTCGAAAGTGCTGAAGAACATGCTATTGTGGATTGTCATTGTTCGGTTTTCGCCATACAGCTGCGACGCTCCTTCTAACAAGGCGTTTCCAGCTGTGCCCCTGTAGTTACTAACTGAGAGCTGATACTTGTTTGCTTCCCCCTGAATGCTGAATCCTCCATAGTGTGCTTTAACCTTATCACCATTCCAGTCTTCCAGTTCGATTAAAAGCTCAGTGGGTCCCATTTTGGTAAGCTGGCTGATTTTGTCATTTCCAAGCCAATATTCACCTGTGGTATAATGAAAACACATTGGCTAAAGCAATCTTCAGAAGGGGTTTTAAGGAATCTATTCTTTGTCCTAAATCTGTAAAACCTGAACCAAACCAGGCAGTTCCAAGAATTATGAGAACACCTAGCTGGACAGTGAGTTAAAACCATATGTCATTTTTTTTTAACAACAGAAACAGAGAAATCTTGCTTATCCCTGCTCTTCTAATCTCCCCAATGCAACCAACAGTCTTTTATTGATTTATGTAAGAGGAAAGTTCAGAGACTGTTAAGACAGCTACAAAAAACACTTCTTGACACTGTTTTGCTGTGCAAACTTTATGCATCGATACAAAAAGGAAGCAAAGGTAGTCAAAAGTGGCAGGCATTAAGGCGGCACTGTTTATCAAACCTGGGTCTCCAGTTGTTGTTGGACTACAACTCCCATCATCCCTGACCACTGGTCCTGCTAGCTAGGGATGATGGGAGTTATAGTCCAATAACAGCTGGAGACTCAGCTTTGAGCAATGTTGTAATGACGAAGGCATTCATTAACACAGCCACTTGATCCATGTGACTGCAAGTACAGAGGAAGATGCATTATACCGAGTGGAACTATTGACCCACTTTGCTCAGGGCTGTCTACACTGACTGGCAGCATCTGTCCAGGGTTTTTGGCAGGGGACTCCCCCAACCCTACCCAGAGAAGCTGGTGAATGAACTTGAAACCTTCCACATACAAAGCAGATGGTCTACCACTAAGAAATGATGCAACTCCCAAGTTGCAGTATGTCCTCTCACATTCTTCACCAGCCAAAGCAGCTGATAATAGTTCATTAATAAGAAGCTGCTCAGAGTCAAGATTCTTACCAGGGGTGTCACAATAGTTCTTTCCACCACTGGATGCAACATTTCCAAACCCTTTTTTATAGGAATCCCATGGTCTTCCAAAGTTAACACTGCCATCTTGGCGGTTTTGAATAAGAAGCCAGCCTGGAAAAGGTAAAAGGATGCAAAAATCACCAGTCATTAACCAAAACGAAGAGAAGAAGAAGAAGAAATATGCTGGCACAGGTCATTTTTGTGTATCATCAATATGGCCTCAGTAATTTCTGTCTCAGTGTGTCTGAATGTACTCATATATAGAAGACTTCAGTAAAATAAATAGCTGCACATTTGTCTAAAGAACATGCACTGTCTATTTGGACATCCTCATATCATTTCAATAGCAGAACTTGTCAGTGGATCATTGCTTGTGTAACAGAACGATACCTGCTAGAAATAATGAGATTTTAGCAACTGATTTCTCATGGGGTCAGATGCCCACTCTCTGGATTATAACCTGAGATTTTTACCTTGCCCATCTTGAGATGGGCAGGATATTTAATACCAAAATATGCAACTATGCTCTAAAAATATATCATCACATCAAGGGTGGCACATGAGATTTCAAAGTGCTAAACTTTGATGTGATAGTATCCATAACACATAGGCTACTGGGGGTGGGGGAGGGAATCTTCTCAGAATTGAATTCCGGCCGTAGAGAATGTGCATCATGCTTAACTACCAAATACTTAATTTCAAAGTTAAGTTGACAGGCTGTAACTGTTTTCTTGTTAACGCAAAAGCTGCAGGTGCAATACAGTTGGTGCCAATTTCTTTGCCACTCTTTCAGTTCTCTTTACTCAACACAGTAGCAGCTTCAAATGGGCAGCCTCAGTGAGTCTTCTCCCTGAATAGCCTCCCCTCTCTCCTTGCCACTGTCACTTGGATTTGTTCTCTCCCTCTGGGACCAATCCACACCACTGCCTCCTTCACCTTGCTCTTATCTCTGTTTGCATCCTGGAAGAGGCAGATGATCAGGCAGGAACAGCACAGGTGGGGAGGGGCAAGGGGTCCTGGAAATCCGCAAGGAACTCATGTGAGGCACTGGCCCAACTCACCTCCATTGTCTGTTTTCATGTCGCAATAAACTCTGTATGGTTTGAAAAAAGGATCCGGTTGGACGAGATACATTTCAGATGTTTCACCTCCTTTTCGAATTATGTCTTCGCACTCTGTAATCAGAAAGCCATGATATATATTGCTGAGAAAGCTACAAAAATCTCCCCCCCCCCCAATAACTTGGTATTAGTAGAACCAATTACATACAGGCATAAAATTGTTTACTGCCTCCCACTTACTTTCTAAAGGATGAATTAAATCGAGAGGATGAAAGGAAGGAAAGAATACTGTACCTGTACTGTCCCACTCACATCCCTTTGTGTTTAGGGTCCACACCCAATACTTTTGGGGATCCTACTGATGTGAAAAGTCTTTCCTCCACCCGTTTTGTTAAAATACAAGGTTCCCACAGTAGAATGAGGTAATAAGAGATTTTCATTAGCTTAAGCCAGCATGTCAGTGAACCAATTACCACGAGGGCCATCAACCATTTGGGAAGAAAGGAGAGGAGAACAGCAGGCAAGTTGGCCTTAGGCCAAGAATGTGGAACCTGATGCTCTCCAGACATTGCTGGACTACAACTTCCATCATCCCTGGCCATGCTGGTCAGGGATGATGGGATCTGAGAATCCAACAACAACTGGAGGACCACACATTCCCTGTCACTGTCATAGATCTTGGGATGAAGTTACAGGGCTGCTGTAGCCAGACCATCACCAGCCACAATGGACACAGAAGCTATAGCTGGGGGTCAGATTGCCCTGCTCATTATTTGGTGGTCACAAGAGATGCCTCATTGGAGATGACAGTGTGGTGTAAAGGTCTCTGTGAATGTGCCGGTGGCACCCTCAAGGCTGCCTGTGCATCTGTCAAACTGCGGAGCAAGACAACTCAGGGAAGAGAGAGATTACCTTTGCCCGACACCACAGGTATATTGCATGAAACTGTACAGGGAGTGCGACAGTCTTGCAACTGAGAAGTGACAGTTTTTTGCAGCTCTTGTATTTTCTTTTGCAAACTATCCACAACTGAACGAAGAAGTCGCAGGTTAGTTGGGATGTTGTTGTCTAGGTTATCTTTGATGAAAGTGTAGTGCTCCTCAACCTCCTTGTTGTATTGAGAAATTACATTCTGGTTATCTGAAAAAAAAACCAAATTCATGTATACGTTTTTTAAACAAAAAACTGCTAACAGAATAAAAGAGCATTTATTGTGTCAGTACATAGACCATAGTAGACTTTTTTCACCCAATAGGCTAGTAATCCGACACTGACTCTCACTGCCCTCGCATTCCTCTGCTGCATCCTTTGCGTATTTCTGTAGATTGGAAGCACCTTGAGGCAGAGAACTGACCTCTCATTCTTTGTAAAACAGCATCAGTGTTAATAACACATCCTACTCAGAGTAGACCCACTGAAGTTAATGGTCATGACTAATTTAGGTTCATTAATTTCAATGGATCTACTCTGAGTGGGACTTAAAGGTAAAGGGACCCCTGACAGTTAAGTCCAGTCATGGCCGACTCTGGGTTGCAGCGCTCATCTTGCTTTATTGGCCAAGGGAGCCGGCGGACAGCTTCCGGGTCATGTGGCCAGCATGACTAAGCCGCTTCTGGCGAACCAGAGCAGTACATGGAAACGCCGTTTACCTTCCCGACGGAGCGGTACCTATTTATCTGCTTGCACTTTGACGTGCTTTCGAACTGCTAGGTAGGCAGGAGGAGTAGGACTTAGCCGCATATATATGGAGGGTACAATAGAAATAATAAATACTAATATGTTATAAGCCATGATCAAGATTTGACTTCTGCTTTATCTCCTGGACAAGCACTTCAGATGTTTGTAGATGACATCTGCCTATCTGGTCCAGCATGCAAGTCAGGAATTATTACCCTGATTGGAGATTAATGGCTGGCTGATATGATCAAACTGCCATACTGCTAAATGTGTCATTTTCACACATGGCTCGTACATTCCAATCCCAAAATAAGTCTATTCAAAATAGACAGCAGTGTTTACGTTTAAGAGGGAAGCTTTTAATGTTTAATAGGTCATTGTATTTTAGTGTTCTGTTGGAAGCTGCCCAGAGTGGCACTATTATTATTATTATTATTATTATTATTATTATTATATGCTATTTTTATGTCTGATTTTAATGTCTCTGCTTTTTTCTATTTTTGTTGTGTAAGTCACCTTGAGACACCCAATTACAAAAATACAACTAATACATAAAGGTAGGGACTAAAAATTTTTTAAGTGTGGTCACGAATGTGCCCTCTAGTGGTCTTTATTATCATTCATCCTTCTTGAGAAGCCTTTCAGGATACCCAGAGCAAGGCAGTTTTGCCTATGTATTGATTTGCAGCACGTGATAAATGACAATAGCAGGGTTTACCTAGTATTTGTTTCTGTTTCTTTGCTAGCCTCTCATCCAGCAGATGGGTATAAGAATATATAGTTGAAGAGGACTGCTCTAGCTTCTGCACTTTGTCTGTTAGATCCTGCACAGTTGGCTTCACCGTCCTTTCCTGTTTCAGCAGCGCAGTCCGCAGCTCACATCCAGTTGGGCATAAGACTCCCTTTAAAAAGTGCGCACACACAAACACAATGCAGCTGAAGGCAGTAGGTTAGAGTTAACATGACATTAAGTACATTTTTTTAATTCAATGTGCATGCTTTTTTAAAAAAATTATGCAAGTAGCGATGCCATCCCATAGTGCTTGGGTGTGCATGGAGTTCTGAATGGGTAAAAAAGAGAGAGACACATAATTGGCCCTGTCTATCTGATTGCTTAATTCATACATGACCATGAGTGATATGGAATTGAATCACAAGAAGGGTAAAGGTAAAGGGACCCCTGACCATTAGGTCCAGTCGTGGCCGATTCTGGGGTTGCAGCGCTCATCTCGCTTTATTGGCTGAGGGAGCCGACGTACAGCTTCTAGGTCATGTGGCCAGCATAACTAAGCCGCTTCTGGCGAACCAGAGCAGCGCACAGAAATGCCATTTACCTTCCCACCGGAGTGGTACCTATTTATCTACTTGCACTTTGACATGCTTTCGAACTGCTAAGTTGGCAGGAGCAGGGACTGAGCAACGGGAGCTCACCTTGTTGCGGGGATTCGAACCACCGATCTACTGATCGGCTAGTCCTAGGCTCTGTGGTTTAACCCACAGCACCACCTGCATCCCTTCAAGAAGGTTACCTCCACAGAATTTCAAGCATATATGGATTGGGCATACAAAGTAGGTGCTAACAAATCAATTAATTGGCTAGCCACACATTTGTAGCTGGTTTTGTCATAACAGATGGCTAGTAATTGGGAGAGATAAAGAATAGAATGTCTGTGTTATGATGTGTGAACAAGATGAGTTCTTAAACCATTAAAATAGCTATTGTTTAAAAGCAGCTGCCATATAAATACCTGATGGCCACACAGATGTTTCACTACAGACCCCGCAAAGTAGCTCTGATGCAAGCTCCCCAGCAGTGCATGTTTGTAATTTTTGAAATATCAGGATTACAGCCCAAAGCAAACCAACAAGAAATGGACTGATAAGCACATATACTTTCCCACCGAAGTGCTTCCAAGAGGTAGCCTTATCAAACAGGATGAAACCTACTACTTGCTCTTAAGAATTATTGTCCCACCACACTAGTAATGCACATAAACCTACCAGCTCTTCCGACATATGTTTGCAGCCTCCATGGTCAGGGAATGCAACCTGCTCTCTTTTTCGGCCAGCCACAGGTGGTTTAGTTGGACGAGCCCGATATCTAAAGCCACTACTGGGAGGAAGAGGAGCTGGACGGAGAGTTGGATATGGCTCCCGTTTTTTGTTCAGTGGCCTGTGACCTCGTGCATCTACTCCATCGCCGTCAACCTGTTCACCGACGGCAGTGGGAGGATAAATAATCCTGTTACTGTTATAATCTGCAAACAATTTACATTATAAAAAGAATACATCATGCATCTACCAAAGTATTTATTCCTCCACAGTTTTGTTCATTTTCCAGCTGCTCTCTCCTGTATAGTTTGGGGTCGGGGCTGCGTATTTTTAAGGTTTTTACAGATGTTCTTAATGGTTTAAAATGTTTTCATCTATTTTACTTATTTTTCTTTAACCTGTACTGTTTTGCTGCTTTGTCGTGTTCCATCTGGGCTCCTTTGGCAGGAATGGCAGGATGGAACTTGAATAAATAAAGCTGGTAGGTTCACATGTAACGCTAAGTCATAGTTAAAACAAACTAAGGTTTGTAAGCCAACAACAAGCCATGGTTTTAGATTGTGGTTTGTTGGCAGTGAATAAAGCACAGTTAAGCACTGGGCAGGGTTTGTGTGTAATACTAAGTCATGGTTTAATAAACCATGGGTTGGTATTATGAACAAACCAGGCCTACTCTAGTATTTTGGACTGGAGCAGGGGGCACAGGGGTCATCAAGGAAGCTCAGAATAAAACTGTATGCAGAAATCTGTGGTTGGAGGCAAGTAAATTCTTCAATATATTTGACATTCTTTTGAAACCCATTAGGGGATGGGGAAATCACTTAGCATGTGATCTGGAGAATAACAGCAGATAGAGAAATGCTGCCTATTTATTCTTTGCTTGCAAATGCATCCTTCCCAGCATGTTTTTAAACTAAAAAAAAACTGCATTGAAATGTGTAGTTTGGTCCTAACAATTATGAGTTTTTGTGCTTAAAAATACATAAAGATGCATAAGGAATAGGGCTAATGTTCCTTAGATATTCCTAACCTAACATCCCAATGAAATGAACAAAACCTGAGAAAAAATAAATCCAAAAGCAATGGAAGGCAAAAATCAATTTTAAGATAAAATGAGATAATATATTACAATACAAATAATTACCCATTGAACTTCATTCAAAAGATTAACTGAATTCACAAAAGGTGACAGTGTTCCCATAGACAAAGTTCATGTGCTACTGAATTGTCATGTTAGAGAAATTTTCTTCCCCCTGATGGTCTCATGTCCTTTTCAGTATCTTACGTGGAAACAGTCAAACTATACCTGAATAATCCCATGAGGACCAGCAGGCTTTCCTCACCCCACCCGCCAGCTTTATTTCAAGAAATGAATGATAAATGTCTCTGGAATGGCAATATTAAATAAATTCTTAAATTGGAGGTAAGTGCATTTTTTTCACACACACAATTATTTGACAGCAAATTATAAGCAAATATATAAGTTTCTGGAACGGAATCCATAATTGTAAGCATTATGTGGTTTGTTTTGCTTTAATTAAGAAGAAAACTCGGTCTTACCGGAGCTGTGGTTGTGGCTACCTATATAAAGGAAAAGGGAAGAAAGAAGGGAAAAGGATCAGCATTAATTACACATAACTCAAGAATTCAACCCTTCTTTCTTACATGTTTAATTTGCAAATTATTATTTCCTTAATGCAAATAAAATGGTATTCGGTTTTGCCTCTATTTTCTGAAATCTAAACCAAAAATGCGAACACATGATTATTATTATTTTTTAAAAAACCTTTATATTCTAACCTCCTCTTCATCATCATAGTCAACAGCAGCCTGGGATTTAACGACGACGACAACAGAAAGGAGAAACAGCAACAGTAGTTTCATGATTTTGGATTGTGTGAGCATCTTAGCAGCTTTCCTCCCCTCTGTAAAATCAGAGAAAGCAAGTCAGTGATCATATATAAATGAATCAACCTGAAGTATCTTAGCCGGTTAACGATAGGTCTGCCGTCCCACACACTGTTAATATTTAACCTAAATGTTCAGAGTTTGTGCCTGGACAAAGTCTCCAGTTGAGCAACACCTTCTGCTATGTACCATCTTCAATGGAGGACAAATAGGTGTCATTTAAATATAGCCCTGTTCATTTGCGGAAATTAAAAATGTTGTAGTCGTAAGAAATTGGGTAAAGAAAACAGACTAGCAGTGTTTGCAACTGTAATCAGGGTCTTGATAGTCTTGTTCCTTCGTCTCCTTTTCGCTCTTCAGGTCTCAGCAAACCTGACCCAAAGCTATGTATAACTACATTGTCTCAGATCTAAAGAAAGTTAAATGTCATCCTTTAAATCCCGTTGAAATCAATAGGGAGAGTTATTTGTTGTGACTATGCCCCATTAATTCCTATGGAGTTGGTCTTTCCTTTACTCACGTGTAGTTTCAAGTCTGTTACTGTAATTTTACATACTATGGTTTTGGATATTTTTCATACTTTGTAAATGCTAACTTGGTCTTCAAACGGCATTGCATGCTGCCCATCCTAAACCACGTCATCTCCATTTTAAAAAGTGCAATTTATCCTTCAACCTTAAGTCTCACTGTGCAACAGATCAGCAGCTTTGAATGCTTACACAATGAGAAGAGCTTGTGCAAATCTTTAATGTGGCACATCAGCCAGATTAACCAGATGACGATTTTTATTTAAGCTTATCAGTTGCATGCTACCTCAAGCTTTCTCCACGCCAAACAAAGTTTTATAAGCATCTATCGTCTTCCTACTAACAGTGCCTAGCTAAGTGAGATTGAGGGGTATCAGATCTCCTGCTGCAATCCAAGCCCTGCTGGCTTGGGCCAGCCAGCACAGGAGATACGTGTGTGACTTATCTCCTTTTTTCCTGACATGGCTCTACTTGGAGAATGGCCATAGCTCAATGGTATAGCATCTGCCTTGCATGATGAAGATCCTAGTATCTCCAGGAAAGGATGGGAAATACTCCTGCATTAAGCCTTGGGAGAGCCATTGCCAGGCAGCAAAGATGAGCCAGATGGACTGATGGTCTGACTTTGCATGTGGTAGCTTCTATGTAAGTTATGCCAGCTTCAGGAAGTCTGATCCTGGGGCCCAACAAACATACAGAGATGGTCTCTGTCCTACCAGTGGACATACTTTGGGGCCTAATATTGACTACTATTAGTGAAAGAAATGCCAGCGGTAACTCTAAGCCCACAGAAATATCCATGAGCATAGTTGTACCTTGGAAGTCGAACGGAATCCGTTCCAGAAGTCCATTCAACTTTCAAAGCATTCGGAAACCAAGGCACAGCTTCTGATTGGCTGCAGGAAGCCCCTGCAGCCAACCGGAAGCTGTGTCGAACATTCAGATTCCAAAGAACAAACCGGAACACTCACTTCCGGGTTTGTGGCGTTCGGGAGCCAAAACGTTTGACTCACAAGGCGTTTGGGATCCAAGGTACAACTGTAGTTGCTAGAATACCAGTTGATAGAATAACAGCTGCTGGGAACTTGAGCTCAAATCCTGTTTGCAAGCTTCTCAAAGGCATCTAGTTGAGAACAGAATGCTGGACTAGATGGGTCATTGGCCTGATCCAGCAGGCTCTTCTTATGTCACAATGTCGTGTAAATACCGCTTCCCAGAACAGCAGTTGGAGCACACAGGAGAAACAGAAATGTGTATATAGCCAAAAACTTGACTATCTGGAGATATTTAACACTATTTAGCAAATGTATAGCCATACAAAATTGTGCTATACTTGGAAGTCTCACTGAGAGTTCAATAGGACTTACTCCCAGGACCAGAGTTGTTGAAGCTCAGACTTTGGGACACCCATTCCTGAACAAACTTATCTATTATTTATTGGCTTGTCTCAGCCTAGGAGTATGTGGAAATGGAGTAGTGAATACAAATGTCCCACAAATCCACCTAATCCTGCTCCCACTAAGGCAAATAAAAACCACCACCATTAACTCTGGCTATAGCCATTAAAAGCCAGACCAAACAAAAATGTCTCCCAGCACTTCTTGAAAATGATTATGTTCAAGCCTTGAATATCCATGGGATGGAAATTACACAATTTTAGGGCAACACTGAGAACCTCTCTTTGCATGTCCTTGTTGTTCAAATATGGCAAATAGGTAATGCAGTATGTTCATTTCCTTGAACTGTTATGAAGTACGTTGCTTTTTCTTTTTTTGATGAGGCAGGAAAACGACCATCTTAGCAATTATTGGAAGGTACAGTAATTCATTCTACTGAGTGAGAATATGTAGCAGATTCTTCTAGCTCAAGAGGTGGAGGTAAAGAGTTTTTCTTAAAACAAGAAAATGTTGGCTGACATTTCTCCTTTTCCTAGGCTTTCCTCTTATTTACCTATATATTTGGACAGTGGAGAACAGAGACCCTAAACTGCATCGTTGGTTTGTTCATTCATGGTGCAATGCCCTGCTTTGACTGATAAGCCAAGGCCACTAGTTAGTGACTCTCAGATCAAATGATATGTCTGTGTGCAGCTCTGCAGAATTCTATGAGTAGGCCACAGATAAGCCACTGTGTTTGTGCAAGAGGGGGCTTGGTTGTTAACTTATTTAGAAATGTCCTTTTCCCCCAAGCGGGGTTGCAAACCTACTCTGTCTTTTAAAAGAACAGTGCAAACATGAAATCTCTCTCTGACCCTCTCAAATTGTAGTCTGAAGGCAACAAATATTTGTAGTAGTTTCTCGTAAGTGAGAATACATCATGACAATATGCTGGAAGCAAGCAAGCAAGCACACACACACACTTTTAAAGATTAATGTGTGGGATGCTTCCTGTTTATTTTCATCAGCTGAGTTAACCCGGTTGTGAAATTTAGCATGGAACTTGAACAAAACAATTAAAAAAAGCTCTGAAAGCTCTCCAGAAAAGTGGGACTCATCAAACGAATAAACAAACAATTTAAAAGACTTCTGTCCATATCCAAAATAGTTAGCTGTAAAAATATTTGGAAGAAACTATAATCTGATACGATCTGGGATTTGTTTGTTTTTTGAAACTTCTTGGAAGGAATTTGAATCTTGGCTATCTCTAGCTCTAAGGGCAAGCAAGGATCTTTTTTAGAAACAGTGCAGCTGCATTTCTACACATACATGCCTAGCAGCATGCATGTTTGCTCAGAAGTAAACCACACTGAGTTCATTGGGGCTTACTCACAGATAAGTATGTATAATATCAGAGCCAAGTAAATCTTGCCAGATTTCTAATGTTAAAAAAACAGAATCTTTTTCTTGAGGTCATTGAAAAGCTAACTTATGCACTCTTCTGTTCAGAATCTGTAACTACACTTAGTGCCTTCTGAGGTACAAAACATAACTGAAGCCATCAGATTAAACTTGTCAACAGATGTAGTGGAACTCAGTTTTACAGTTATTATTACACAATGCTGTACACACGCATGCACAAACATTCCACAGCCACTTTTGCAATTCATTATATTCAGTGTGTCTTGACGGTATGGGTGCTGCCTTGAGCACAATATTCCCATTTTTATTTTCACAAATTTGCTTTAAGCTTTATTCAGTAGCGGCATCAGAAAAAACTTAGTGGGCAAGAATAGAGTTGCCACCATTTCTGCAGAGCAAGCAGCAGTGCTAACAGGTACAACCTCTCAAAACTTAATTTAATTACTACACAAAGGTAGAAACAAATAAAATGATTTAAAACAGCAAAAATAAGTAAAAATCCACAAACAATAAATTACTGCAGTGACCCAGGGAAAATTAAAATATGTTACTATACCAGAAGTGAATGCAGCCCTCAATATGAAAAAGGTTCCTCACCCATGATATAAATAAAGGTGGCATTTGAACTGCTGTAGTGCATTACGGTAGTTTCAGCACAGGGATAAGTCATACCTCGGATTATATACGCTTCAGGTTACATACGCTTCAGGCTACAGACTCCACTAACCCAGAATTATTACCTCGGGTTAAGAACTTTGCTTCAGGATGAGAACAGAAATTGTGCTCTGGCGGCGCAGCGGCAGCAGGAGGCCCCATTAGCTAAAATGGTGCTTCAGGTTAAGAACGGACCTCCAGAATGAATTAAGTACTTAACCCGAGGTACCACTGTATAGCATTCATAGGAAGCTGTGTTATGCCAAGTCAGACCATTGGTTCACCTGGGTCAGTACCATCTGCACTGATTGGCAACTGCTTTCCACGGGTTTTATCCGTCTATCCAATGAGTACCTTTTGCATGCTAAGGATGTGATAACTGCTGAACCACAGCTGTTCCTGGTTACTTCCCAACACCGCCACAGTTTAATGCCTTTGGAAAACTATCCAGCATCACTGATGTACATGGATTGGAGCAGCCTTATTCCCACTAAGTTTAAAGGGATTATTCCAAAGGACTGCAGCTTCAGTTCGTCAGGTAACACAGGAAAATCCAATCTGATACCTTACCCTGGTACTCCAGTCATGTTCTGCAGCCTTACTCAAACGGAATTGATTCCTGGATCACACCAAAATATGTTTCAGATGAGTAAATAATAACAATGATAAAATGTGTGTTTGAGTGGGAGGGGGGTGTTATTCTTGTTTTTATTACGTATTTTGTCTTTTTCATTTTGTATTTTTATGTTGTGAACCACTCTGAAATCTATGGATAAAGGGCGATATACAAATTTGAAATATACTCAGAGTCATAAAGTGATTTCATGCTCTTTATTCAGCTCATAGTGGTGAGGAGGAATGAATGAAAGTCCCCTCAAAGTATCTGCTTTATATACATTATTTACACAATGGGCTGCACATGATTGGCTAATTCCGGAATTCTACTGTAAGCCAATCAGGTTGTGGATTCACTTCTATCTGGAGCATGATTGGGTAGTTCCTGCCAACCAATCATACTGCTGCATTGTTCTAGGACCAATCCGACTGCTGCATTCTGAATCCTATTGTTCTAGGACCAATCAGACTGCTGCAGTTTGGATCCTATTCAACTCAGTACATAACACAAATTTAAATAAATAAATAAAATAATAATAATAATGTTAGCAATGGTCCTATGGCTCTGTGGCTTTCAGTTTCAGAGCATTTTTGTTCACAAACCTCCGACCTCCTGATTATAAAATCACTGAAAGGCGTGACGTCCCGTAGGTGTTTCTATGAGAATGGCTAATAGGAAGAGAAACAGAAACATGGGGGTTTGAAGCGCATCCTTCTCACGCGCTTCCCTGCAAGTCCTACGGGGACTCGCTCTCTAGCCAGGCGCATATGGCATACGGCAAGGGCATGAGGCTGCCGCCACACTGACTTGAGCCATCAATTCATCTCTCTCCGGTTCTCAGCCCCCTTTGCCACGTGCGGGGTTCCCGCCTCGAGCGGGCAGCCCTCCAGTGACGCCATCAAGCGAGCGCCCGGCACTGGGTGGAACCGAAGAGGTTCCGCCCTAAACGCTGCCCCGCGCAGGCGCGGCAGAGGGAACAGCGCGTCAGTTCCGGCGCGGCGAAGGCAAAGCGCCGGAAGTGGCGCCTTCTTGCTAACAGGCCTGCGTCCGGCGTCGGTTTTGCCGCGGTTTTCGCTGAATGACCAGGTGGTTGTAACTGAGGAGGCTGGCACCATGGTGGAGGTAAGAGGGCAGAGGGGGGGGGGGTCTGCCGAGGCTCGTGGCGCGACGAGTTGAGAGCCGTTTCGCTCCTTCGCGCCGCTTTTTTTTGGGGGGGGGGGCTCAGCTGCGCGAAAATCAGACCCTTTGAAATCAGCTGGATGAGGCAGTTGCTTGTCTTCGGTTTGGGTCTGCCTTCCTCCAACGCCGGCTGTGCCTTAGAAAGGGTCGAACCGGAGCTTGTGTGTGCCGGCGAGAGTGAGGAGCTTGGAGAGTTGCGGTCAAAAGCCTTCCCGATGTTGGCTTTTCACACATTCATGGTGTCTTACGGGCAGTCATATAGTAAGCGTGAAACGTGAAGGTAGTCATGGAAAAGATCAATAACGAGTGTTGACTTGCGGAAATGGCAAAAATTTAACTGGGAAGCTCAGAAATCGAGACGACAAGAATGGGAAAAGTTTATAGTTTATTTACAAGACCACTGTAAACAGGTTAAAACATTGGCAAAACTGTAATCACACTTGTCAAGTAACAGAAAGTGTGGATAATTTAGGACAAAAATTTGGGTAAATATTGATACACAGTTGTAAATATAATCATTAGGACCCATGGAAGGGATGGGGGAAGTCAGGAGATTCAGAGTAATCTCAGTACTGTATTTGGATTTGGAATTGTTTTTTGTTACATGTTGTACCTTTTAAAAATCAAATATATATTTTTAATAAAAAAATGAGTGTTGAGTAGACTTAATCACACTTCAGAAATAACACTTCATGGATTCCATCAGTACATGAACTAGCGCCTCTTTCTGGCATTCGAACATGCCAGTGAACGTCCATCAGTGATAGTTGGTAGCTAAAGGGGCTCTCAGGTGGTTCTGGATTTAGGAATGATGCAGGAATGTTTGGTTGCTGCTGCTTTACCTTCATCTGGTGGTAAAGACTGAAGAAATATATCTTCTGAGTAAGAAAAAATTGTTCATTTGAAGAGTGTATGCCTTGTATGCAGAAGGCCTCCTAGTCACTCACAGACCTAAAAAGCATCTTTGGTAACAGGACTAGGAAACCAGAAAGGTCTGAGACCATGGAGAGTTACATCCATAATAAGCAGTGCTGACAGTACAGGCTATATGCATAGTGTTAGTGTTTTTCCATTTCCTTGGATACTGAGCCCCCCCCCCCCAAAGGTGTTTTTCTACACCCAAAAATAAATAACACTTGGTGAACTTTTGTTTGCTTACTCGTGAAAAGTGACAGGAAAACTGCATTTTCTTTTTAAAACTAGGGCAGTAACGTTGGGAAATCCTTGTGCCTGGTCTGAGCTTCATTGATGTGCTGTGCTTACATGCTCATAATCTTTTTTAAAAAGCTGCAATTATTCCCAGATCTATTTCCTTGTAAAATAAGCTGTCTGTAAGGCACACACATACTGCCCAAGTGCTGTTCTTTTTTTATTCCTCAAATACCTGACTGAAAACACAGGTCAGGCAATAAGAAGTGGAACACTGTTGTCTCCATCTTGCCTGTACACATGCGTAGAGGGATGCTGCTATTACATGCTGGGTTATGCTTGTATGGGGCCCATGTGAGATAATTATCCCATGATAAACCATGTTTGTGGATGAATTAACTGAACAAAGAGTTCTAGAATATTTAGCTTTTCTGCATTTTGCTACCACTCAGACAAAAGTATTCACTGAAGAGCAGGGGAAGAAGTTTGTGTGATAACTAAGTTACTATTTATCCAGATCACCGCCAGCTTCTAGGTTTCAGACCCTTCTTTCCAAGTACTAAAGGTACTGATCTGGTCTCATTCGCATGTCATGTCAAGTTAAGCCAAACTGTGGCTTAGGATGCCAACTAAGTGGCCCTGCATTAATACAGGAATGCTAGTCTCCATCTTGCAACAGTGCAGCCAGAGGTCTTAACTTTACATGGGTGCAAAAGCTGTGGGTGTAGTACTGTGCAGGGTCTTGCACAAATTGGGTTTGATGGCAGAGGGACAGTGCACCTGACAGCTGTCCATTTATGTCAGATTTGGTATCTCATTTTGCAGCCCTGAAAAGTTTGAAAGCTTGTCTTGAAGCACAAACTCTAACCAATACAGAGCCTTGTAGGATAAACAGCATAATGCACCTTTCACCAAAGTGGCAAGAATATGAATGACACGTCTCACAGACATGCAGCCTCTACATCCACAATTTCTCTGTGTGTTAGAACATGGGAGTCATTCCCAAACAACATGGGCCAGCAAAGAGATTTGGGGAGCACAAAGTGCATACAGAACATTAGTGTTAAGGGAGAAGAGAGAATGGAGGATAGGATAAGTAAATGCAAGTGCCCATTTTCCTAGCTGGAGAGTAAAATCAGGTTGGCAAAATTGCTGTTAAGATGTTTAAAAGAGGCAGAGATTTTATTTATGGTGTAATGGAGTATGGAAGCAAAACAGTTTCATCTGCATGGTGAACGGCTATTGAAGTAATGACTGCATGATACTGAAGAACATTCTTTGTTATTAAAAGTAGTTGGGGTTTCATGTGTGAACCCAAATACTTCCATGCATCCATATATGATTTTGGGCGCGAATGGGTTTAGTAGGTGCTTTTGTTAAGGAATAACTGACTGGGACAAATGTGTACACCCCACTTCCACTGCATTCGAGCATGCATCAGTTCCTTGGTCTTTTATTCATCATTTGTTGGTCATAGCTGCTTTGTCACATAAACAAGGTAGGAAATTCCAGCACCACCAATGTAATTGACATTGGCTTCCCAGTGTAGGATAATAGTAAAAAGCAGTTTAATGTGGCCTCTGTATTAACATTAGCATGCTAGCCTGATCAACCAAGCAAGTAATAGTTGATTGGAGCCAACAAAAAATGAGAAACAGTTCTCTGACTGGATGTGCAGAAAGCTAATGGATCATGTTTAATGTTCTGTAAATAATGTCCTCACTCTGTTTGTTTTTATCCAGTTTTACAATGACAATAAATTTAGGGGAACTCTGGCCTCTAAATGTATATGAAAGGTGACTTGCCAGAAAGGAAGTGCAGAGCTTTTATGTTTGGATTTACACCCAGTTCACCCTAGGATGGAAAACAGACTTTTGACCAAAGCATTAGTCTAATGTCTTTGATCTTGACACTCCGGAAAGGAAGAAAGTTAACTTAATACTTCATTTGGAAAGTTCAGTCATAGTTTTTAGCACTTAGCAGATTCTGTTGCAGAGTAAACAGGTACTTATTAGGATGGGGGCAAGAGCTATGCTCCCTTTTCTCATTTGTTTTTGGTACTTTGCCTTCTTTTTGAATGGGGGTAGGGAAAATGAGCTACACTTGTTCTAAAGGAGAACAAAATAAAGTCAAGCTAGCCATGTAGGCATAAGTACTGTTAGTCTAATACCCTTTATTGGACTCAATTAGAACATCACAATACTAGTGAAAGTAACATTTATGGGTTATATTTTTCTAAGTACACATACTACTGCAAACTATTTTTAAAAACATTTTACATTTTAGTCGCTGTTGTACTTCTGTTTATTTCTAGGACACATTTCTTTTATATACTGTAAATTAAAACAAAACTAGAATTGCATAACAATGTTAACAAGCAGCTAAAAATACATACCAAAGAAGTTCACCAAAACAAAGTATTTAGTAAACATCATTATTTAGTAAAGATGTATCAAGTACATACATACTTACCGTAGATAGTTAAACACAGTGAATTGTATCCAACTCAATTATGCTCAAAATAGTCCCATTGAAATTTTAATGCTACAAATACAATGCTCAGGTCGATCGCGATCTACTGGTAGATCCCCGCGAGGTTTTGCTAGATCGCGGTCAATCTCTGGTCCCCTTTCCTTAGCGTCGCTAAAACTGACTCCTGCCCCGCACCCTCGTCCCGCCCTCCATTGTTGTTTGATCTCTGGAAGGTAAGACGGAGCTTTCTTTGTGTTGCTGTTTTCATTCATAGCGATCTTTTTGTGAATGACTTTACCCCTTTGACCCTTGACTTTAACCCCCCCAAAAACGGAAGTCCCCCCAAAAGCTATATTTTTAACCCATAAAAACTTTGAGCTGAACCCCCCGAAAACTGGGGTAGATCACCATCAGTTTTTAATTCTGAAAGTAGATCACAGTTTCTTGAGAGTTGGCCACCCCTGCTTTAGGGGAAGGAAAAGTCTCTCATGTCATCATGCTGAACTTCAGACCTGAAAGAAGTATTTTGTGTTTTCTTCTGTCTACTCCCAAACTTGGCAAGTTATGAAGACTCTCACCATTTGCCTCTTCTGACTTGGGAGAGAGAAGGCTGATTTCTCATATAGTGTTTATGTTTGAATCAGATAGAAGGGTGTGAGATTTCTGTCTACTCTAGAGATCAGGAGAAATGAGAACCTTCCTTGAGTTATCTGACATGTGCAAAGGACTTGAGGAATAGACGTGGGGTGGGGGGGGTGTCAGTGCTCGTCAATGTTTGTTGAGCATTTTTAATGAAATAGGTGTTGCTAAAGATGTGTCTGAAACTTTTCTCCCCTTTAGGAAGTACAAAAGCACTCTGTGCATACCCTTGTTTTCCGATCTTTGAAAAGAACTCATGACATGTTTGTGGCTGACAATGCAAAACCAGTATCATTGGATGATAGGAGGTAAGGAGGATTGCCAGTAAGCTATTGGTACTTTTGAAGCTACAAACCAGTCTAGAATCTTAATCCATTACTCAGCAACCCTATTCCATAGTATCACAGTTTCTATTTTGAAATGAACTAGTTCTTGAGGGCTTAGAATCAACATTGGATTGTGTTTACAGTGATGGAGGAGGAAGTTAAAACTCGGCTGTGTACCCAACTAATCCTGTGTTTGTATCACCCGCTGAGTTTATGCTGAAGTTTCAAAAAAGATTTGGTGGGATATGCATAGTCAGAAATGCACCGTCAAAAAACAACAACAAAAACAGAAGGGGGCAGATTTGCTTAAAATTCGTATACTGTATGCCAGTTCAGGTGTACAGATGCAAACTTAGAAACTGAACTGTGTCCTCCTGGCAGTGGAACAGATGTCATTGGTGCAGAACTATCCCCCTTCTGCAGCCTCCTGGAACCCCCAAAACCTGTTCTGGAAGTTTGTGGACCCTCTGTAGCACATCTGGGCAGTGTGTGGAAGCTGTAGGGGGTAGGAGAGGAAGGGAAGTTATGTCTCAGAAGCATGGCACTGAATTAAGTACAATACAGTACTTAATCTCACTATAGTACAGTACAATCTCACTATAGTGGGAATAACTGTGACCAGGTGATCTGTGTGCCTGTTCAGCCTGTAGTCCAGGTACTAACTGTTGAAGGGGGAGGCCCTAGCTCTCCGTTTTTAGAATTATTTATCCTTAATCTGGATTTTGACTGGGCACCCCATTAAATAGAGGGCTTTCCTTTATAAACTAGAGCCTATGAACACCTAGGGTGTAGTAAAATCTAGAGAATTGTAACATTCCTGTCTGCTGGAATATTTATCTAAATACTTAGCATACTGCATCCCAATATAACTCTACAAGAACATCAGAACTGTTATCAGAACTCCTAATTGTATATCTTACTTAAAGCATGAGTTTGTTATGATAATACAGTGCATCAAAAATATACATGTACTAAAGTGTTTTCTCACGCAGCCACAAAGTAAAGATGGCCGTTAAACTTCGTACAGAGTACGGTTCTGTGCTTCACATGCCTGTATTGAAAGAAAATGCTCGAGAGAAGGGTGCCCATGGTGTGATTGATTCTTATGGACATAAGCAGTATCTTCAGAATCAAGGTATGGCTACAGTTATAATGTGTTACAATGTGGTTACACAAATGAGGACCCTGGATTATTATTATTTTTATCTTTATTTCCTTTTCTTCTGTCATGGACCCAAGGCAGCATACATGTGGTTGACAAAGACTTGGCATGTGCAAGTGCATATTAAATATTTATAGAACAACACGTCAGAAGACTTTGAAGTTTTTCTTCTTCTTTCACATAGAAAGTCTTTGTGTATCTGACAGTGGCATTGTCACATGGCCTGATCTGTGACTTGCCATGATGTAGCAGCTGGTGACCTTTATCCTAAGTATAGCTTGCTAGTGCAGAACATGTTATTATTAATTATATTTATATCTGACTGTGTTTATTAATGGTTTATTGATATAGTAACCTAAAGGAAATGAGACCACTAAAAATAAAATCAATAAACTCCAGGAGTGGCCAAGGGTAGAAGAAGGGGAAATTAGAGAGATAGTTAAAAATTTCAAATCGGGGAAATCTCCTGGGCCAGACGGTCTACCAATAGAATTATTCAAGACCTATATAGATTGGTGGGCAGAACCCTTAGCTCAATTGTTTACTCTCATAGATAAATATGGGATCATACCTGAGATATGGTTAAGATCAATAATTATCCCAATCTTTAAAAATGGCGACCCAAAAGAACCAAGGAATTATAGACCGATAAGCCTATTATCAGTGATAGGGAAAATCTACGCTAAGCACCTTTTATCTAAACTCCTTACCTGGATGAAAAAGCTAAATTTACCAGGGAAAGAACAAATAGGTTTCTCCAAAGGTTGCTCTACATTAGACCACTGCCTTATACTTATGCATTTGGTTGAAAAATACAGATCCCAAAGGCAATCTAAGATATATGCTGCTTTTGTAGATTTTCGTGGTGCATTCGACTCAATTGACCGCCCAAAGCTGTGGAGGAAACTCGCAGAATTAAAAATTGATCAGCGCTTATTGATTCTAATACAAAATCTATACTCTTCCAATACCTGTCAAGTCAAACTTAACACCAAAGGTCATCTTTCATCAGACATTTCAAACTCGAAAGGGGTAAAACAAGGGTGTATTCTTGCCCCCTTTCTATTTAATTTATTTTTATCAGACTTGCCAGATCACCTTCAAAAAATAGAATCACATGCCCCTAAACTTAATCAGAAACCAGTTCCTCTCTTATTATACGCAGACGATGCTGTCCTACTATCATTAACGAGCTTGGGTCTGAAACGTCTTATATCTTCTCTGATCCTTTACTGTGAATGTAACAAACTCTCTATAAATTATGAGAAGACAAAAATTTTGGTCTTCTCGAATGGTTGGAAATTAGAGAAATGGAAAATAAGAGGGCAAGAAATCCAACAAGTGAAAATCTATAGGTATCTGGGAATCTTATTCCAGAGCAATTTAGGGTGGGCAAGTCATCGCACAAATGCCATAAAACAGGCAAAGTGCACCTCATCAGCAGTTGCCCGTTTTTATTATCAGAAAGGTAATCAATTTATTCCTGCGGCCAATCAGATATTTCAAACAAAAGTGCAATCCCAGATATTCTATGGAATCCCGCTATGGGTCCAAGCATATAACAGTGATCTAAAAAAGATTCACTCCAGCTTTCTGAGACGTACTCTTGGACTCCCAGCTGTGATCAAATATGAAACAATGTGTGCAGAAATAGGCATACACACAATGGAATATTGGGCCTGGTCCACCTCAATAAAGTACTGGTTACGCTGCCATTTTCGCTGCCCTCCATCAAGTCTGCTCGCTGATTTGCTCAAAGACTCCTATAAATCAAGATGGTATCAGTACCTCGAAAAAAAGATTGAATCTTTAGGCATCGAGCTGGAGCCCTTGTACAATTCTAACGAGCAATACATTTTCCATAATATCCTAACTAGACTAAAGGATGTCGAGAGACAAAATATTATGGCAGCTGTAAACAAAATTTGCTCCCCCATATTCTATGATTCAAATATCTTAGATAGCAGAGCCAATTACGTCACTAAATTAATAATTCCAGCCCAACGTAGGGCTTTTATGCTGGCCCGTTTGAATGTTTTTCCCTCAGCATTTGTCAGGGGAAGATATCAAAACATTCCTAGAAACAAGAGATTCTGCAGATGTTCTATGAATGTCCCGGACACGGTAGAGCATATTCTCTTTCATTGCCCATTGTACAGTACGCTCCGTCAACGCGTGCTGTCCCCTCTTTTGGGTGGTCTGGAACCCCAGCAAGGTGAATGTGTGGGATTCTGCCTATCCGACGTTGACCAAAGGGTAACGGCGGGGGTAGCCGAGTTTTTGGTAGCAGTTCTCCAAGGAGCAGGTTAACAAGGAAAACCACTGATTCTATATGTATATATATATATATGTATGTAGCCAACTGCTGCCTTTCTATATATATTTCAAGGCTTTTATATGTTATTTTTTCTTTTATCGTTTTATTTGTATAATGCCTAATAAAGGTTTGATAAGTAGTAAGTTATTATTAATTATATTTATATCTGACTGTGTTTATTAATGGTTTATTGATATAGTAAGCAAGACGTTTAATAATACTCAAATAAACAAAAATGGAAATAAATGCCACTGTGCCAGAAGAATGAGTGGGAAAATGTGAATTCCTAAGTTTCTTGTTAAGTGTATAAGCAGCGCATAATTCATGTGCTTACAAGGTAAACAGTACCAGCAGTTCTTGTTATGTGCAAATTATAATGAAAATTGTACAAAGGTCTGTTTAGGAATTATCTGTTTACTATAATATTTATTAAAGTAATAATCAACAAATCTCTTGCTCTTTAGGCGATGATGATGAATATTTGATAACAGGGACACATCCATATCCCCCTGGACCTGGTAAGATTTTGAACAAACTATTTGGGTGAAATTGAGTGCAATTTTAGTATATACTGTATTTTTCGCTCTGTAAGACGCACCAGACCACAAGACACACCTAGTTTTTGGAGGAGAAAAACAAGAAAAAAAATATTCTGAATCTCAGAAGCCAGAAGTGAAAGCAGCAATCCCTTTTGCTGTTTTGGCTTCTGGGATAGCTGTGTAGCTTGCATTCGCTCCATAAGACGCACACACATTTCCCCTTACTTTTTAGGAGGGAAAAGGTGAGTCTTATAGAGCAAAAAATATGGTATATTTTCCCCAGGAAGATGCCACTAATGATGCAGTGCTTGATAGTCACTGTCTCTTAATGAAGCTAGAGGATACAATACCAAAAATAATTGGATGCAACTTATACATGCAAGTTACACAAGTAATGTTTACTGAAGTGTGGTTTGCATCTACCTAATGAGTTCTTACATGTTATAGTGGAAGTGCACTGGGCAAATTTTGAAATCGTTAAGTATCTTTCATTATTCCATCACTACTTGAAATGAAGGAGATGCACTTGCTCTTAGACATTTGGTTATTAAATCTTTGGATATTGGCTAAGAGATAGGATGGTCCTGGAAAATTGGGGGATGTGTTCCCCCCATTTTTCCGGGGGGGGGGGGCGTCTCTGTGCCTTAACATATCTAGCTGTGCTGCTGTTTAGTGAAAATTAACAGGGAGTATTTCTCTCATGGAGCACTTTGAACCTAAGAATTTCATAATTTAAACTCAAATTTTATATATATATATACATATATATATATATATATATATATATATATATGCAGGTTTTGGTGTCCTCGGGTGTCTTCCCGTGTAAAAGTTGGGGTGTCTAGGCGACGTTTCGACGAGGTCTCACTCGTCATCTTCAGGCTGTTGCTTTCGGCTTCTTGTTACTGGAACAGAGCAGGATCTCAGTGTTTGAGTTCCTATAAATACTGTTGAGGAGGTGTGGTGTATAGCCTCCAATGTTCTGGGCGGAGAGGAAGTTCCCAGGCTAGTGTGCCTTTTCTTCTTTTGTTCCTTAATTGCTTGAGGGATATCTTGAGTGATTTCTTGAGTGATATCCTGAGTACCACTTAGGTGGGTCATTAGGTGTGGATTAGTTGCTAAAGCTTTTGTGTCTTGACCTCTTGAACTTTGTGAAGAGTTTTTCTGAGAAGATGGCTGTACTGCATTTAGTTGTGCTCTGGCTTGGCTTCGTGTATAGGGGCGAGTTGTGGTTTTGTGGCCTGTGCCAGCCAGATCTGTGTAGGGATTGCAGGGGGGTGCAGCATCCGGAGGTGCCACCATGGTTTGGCTACTGGATGGTGTCTGTAATTTATCTGTGGAGAGGGTCTGGGTTTGGGTCTGGTGTGGTTGATTGGTGATGGCGTTCTGTGTGCCTCTGGATCTGGTGTCAGTTTTTGTGGGGAGGGCTAATTTCCAGATGTCTGGCAAGCGGGATGTGTCGTCACGCTTGTTCATGTTGTGAGGGTGTTTCTCTATCTCGATGGCTTCCATGATTATTCTCTTGTGGTGATGTTCCATGTTAGAGAGCAATTTGGAATCTGCAAAATTAATTTCGTGTCCTGTTTCTTTCATGTGTTGGAAAAGAGAGGAAGTTTTTTCTTCTTTTTTGACGGCATTCTTGTGTTCTGCGATACGTGCATTTATTCGTCTGTTTGTTTGTCCAATGTACGTGGCTGGGCAGACTTTGCAGGGTATTTCATAGACCCCTTGGTTTTCCAACTGGATTTTATCCTTGGGGTTTCTGAGGATATTGGCTATTTTTTGGTTGGTGCAAAAGGCTGTTTTGATATTGTGTTTATGGAGGATTTTGCTAATTTTATCTGTAGTGCCCTTGATATAAGGAAGGAGGGCCATGCCATTGTTTTCTTCTGTGTCTTGGTTTTTGGGGGGTGTTTCTTTTTGAAAACCCCCCAAAAACCAAGACACAGAAGAAAACAATGGCATGGCCCTCCTTCCTTATATCAAGGGCACTACAGATAAAATTAGCAAAATCCTCCATAAACACAATATCAAAACAGCCTTTTGCACCAACCAAAAAATAGCCAATATCCTCAGAAACCCCAAGGATAAAATCCAGTTGGAAAACCAAGGGGTCTATGAAATACCCTGCAAAGTCTGCCCAGCCACGTACATTGGACAAACAAACAGACGAATAAATGCACGTATCGCAGAACACAAGAATGCCGTCAAAAAAGAAGAAAAAACTTCCTCTCTTTTCCAACACATGAAAGAAACAGGACACGAAATTAATTTTGCAGATTCCAAATTGCTCTCTAACATGGAACATCACCACAAGAGAATAATCATGGAAGCCATCGAGATAGAGAAACACCCTCACAACATGAACAAGCGTGACGACACATCCCGCTTGCCAGACATCTGGAAATTAGCCCTCCCCACAAAAACTGACACCAGATCCAGAGGCACACAGAACGCCATCACCAATCAACCACACCAGACCCAAACCCAGACCCTCTCCACAGATAAATTACAGACACCATCCAGTAGCCAAACCATGGTGGCACCTCCGGATGCTGCACCCCCCTGCAATCCCTACACAGATCTGGCTGGCACAGGCCACAAAACCACAACTCGCCCCTATACACGAAGCCAAGCCAGAGCACAACTAAATGCAGTACAGCCATCTTCTCAGAAAAACTCTTCACAAAGTTCAAGAGGTCAAGACACAAAAGCTTTAGCAACTAATCCACACCTAATGACCCACCTAAGTGGTACTCAGGATATCACTCAAGAAATCACTCAAGATATCCCTCAAGCAATTAAGGAACAAAAGAAGAAAAGGCACACTAGCCTGGGAACTTCCTCTCCGCCCAGAACATTGGAGGCTATACACCACACCTCCTCAACAGTATTTATAGGAACTCAAACACTGAGATCCTGCTCTGTTCCAGTAACAAGAAGCCGAAAGCAACAGCCTGAAGATGACGAGTGAGACCTCGTCGAAACGTCGCCTAGACACCCCAACTTTTACACGGGAAGACACCCGAGGACACCAAAACCTGCATTCCTATACCCGTGAAAATCTACGAAAGCATATATATATATATATATATACACACACACACCCCACACACATTGGAGCTTAAGTTGTTGTTAAAGTATCTAAAGTGTCCAAAAGAGCATTACAAGTTGTCCAGTATACTTAGGTACCCAGAGTATCACGAGTTATATTTTTTTACCTGCATTATAGAGAACTATAGTTTCAACCTGCTCCAAAGAGAGAAAATGGACTCTTTGAATTTTAAAAGCCAGTTTAGCCCTGTTAAAGTCAGGTAAAATTAAATTAACTGAAATCCTTAGATCCGTAGAATTAAATACATATGATAATAATGACTAGGTTTTGAAGGATGGCTTTTGTCAGCAAGAATAGATTGATCAGGATTTAGTTGGTAACAAAAAGTAATTAAGATTTGTCTTAACTGTGTGTATTTTCTCTTTTAAAAGGAGTGGCTTTGACTGCAGACACTAAAATTCAGAGGATGCCTAGTGAATCAGCAGCTCAATCATTAGCTGTGGCGTTGCCACCTTCTCAGTCCAAGTAATTACATTCCGTTAAAAGTAAAATTATTCTGTGTTTTAACCGATGATTAACTGTTTTTAACTGATGATTTTAGCTGATGAAGTTTTCATGGAAAATGCAGTGTAAAGAACAGCTATTTAAATCTGTATTAATGGAAACAGAATAACGTGTTCAGTCTGAAACTGAGCTTTGGATTTTTTCATTGATATAGCTTCATTTGTTTTTCTATATTGCTGAAATTTAAGAACTGAATGTTGTCTGATGAGATGGATTGGAATTACTGTGGGAGCCTTTTCCTTGTACAATTGATCAGCATTTTTTTGTTAGTTCTGATTACCTCTCTGTGGAGGTGAGATGAAAAAGGGAGCTTTGGATTAGGGAGTGATGTGAAGACAACGGCATATGTTCAGCTCTTTTCCATTTTTGAGTGAAGTCTTTGTGGGACCTTCTGGTAAAAGCTAGTTTGCAAGGATTTGAGCAGTGAGCCACAAAGTCCTGGATCAGATTTCACCTGTACCCACTAACCATGCAGTTTACTAATCATGTTTACTTATAAGTGAGTCCCGTTCAATTCAGAAGGACTTCCTAGTAAGCGTGCTTAGGTTTGCAGCCTAAATGGCTGCCTCTTCAAAACCTTAGCCCTTCATCTGCAGTATGGAAGCAGTAATGCTGACCAACCTTACAGGACTGTTTTAAGGACACTTTTTGTATTTTACATGCACAAGATTTTGTCAGTTACTTGAAAAGAAGCAACTGAAAACAAGCGTCTGCTAATACTTTGTAGGATAATGTATCTTCACTTTCTCTGCCTCACATCCACTCCCCTTGCCTTTCCAGAATGGAATCAAATCGAACTGCTTCTAGCATTGGTGATATATACAGACATGCTGGAATTCCTGAGCGCTCACAGCCTCCAGGTTTGACTCTGGTAAGCCCCGTTAATTGAAAGCCTCTGATGGAGATGCAGTAAATTTACCAAATTGGATTCTTAACAGTGACTTTGTCGGGAATAGGGTTGTGACAGAATGACACTGCATAACCATATAAGGATAGCAGAAACTTATTGGGGCGGGATGGAATATTTGTTGAGTGTAGTTTTGAAATGTCTGTTCCTTTTATAGGCTATGATGGAAGCTGGTGGGAACAAAAATTCTGCATTAATGGCAAAGAAGGCTCCGACAATGCCAAAACCACAATGGCATCCCCCATGGAAGCTGTACAGAGTAAGTAGGAAATAAGTTGCAAGGATGAATCTCAGGATAAATTGATTGCTAAGCACTGGCAGGCTCAAACCTTAGGTTCAAGCACCCCCACTCCTGCTCCAGTGCAGTCTAGAGCAGTGTTCCCCAACCTTGGGCCTCCAGCTGTTTTTGGACCACAATTCTCATCATCCTTGACCACTGGTCTTGCTACCGAGGGATGATGGGAGTTGTAGTCCAAAAACAGCTGGAGGCCCAAGGTTGGGGAACACTGGTCTAGAACATGGGTCAGCAAACTAAGGCCCGCGGGCCAGATCAGGCCCAATTGCCCTCTGGATCTGGGAAGGTCTTGGAATCGCTGCTTGGATTAGCGTGATCGTTCAGACTGCACCATTTCCCCCCGGGCGCCATTCCCCCCACACCGCGGCGGCACCTCCTCCCTCCCTCCCTCCTCCTAGCTTCTCCCTGCCCTGTGGAGGAAGGGAGCTGGGCTTTGATTGGTGCGAGCCAATCCGAAGCCTCACCAACCACACAATCCATCTTATTTTATAACAATCCATCTCATTTTATAACAATTGCAGGTTATCAGTGGACACTTAGGTTGGGTGAGATGTATTGCAGTAGAACCAGGAAATCAGTGGTTTGTTACTGGCTCTGCTGACCGAACTATAAAGGTAAGAGATAGCAAAGAACTGAAAAATCACTGTGTGCTGCCATTGATGCTATTTTAGGTGCTGTTAAGTGTTTCATGACCAGCATAATTTATTGCCCATCTTTCTTTCTGTTACCTAGAATTTTAGTTGCACCAGTGTGCCAGAACTGGAATTAAATAAAAAACTGAGTTTTCAGACTTTATAATTCTGTTTAGAGATTAATTTTGTATGCTGCTTAGGTCTTTGAGATGTTGGACTCCATTAAATGAACAGTCTTTGATGTCTTAACTTTTGCAAGATCATCAAAACATTTGTTTCTCCTGCTTCAGATCTGGGACCTTGCTAGTGGCAAACTGAAACTATCTTTGACGGGGCATATTAGTACAGTTCGGGGTGTAATTGTGAGTGGACGGAGTCCATACCTTTTCTCTTGTGGAGAAGATAAACAGGTGAAATGCTGGGACCTTGAATATAATAAGGTAAGCTAAGCACATTGGCAGCAGCTGAAATTTTATTAGTAATTTAAAGATTACCTATTCATGGAGCATCCTGTTTTAACTGAAATATGTTTGATGTGTAGGTTATTAGGCATTACCATGGCCACCTGAGTGCTGTGTATGGCTTGGATTTGCATCCAACAATAGACGTGCTTGTGACATGTAGCAGAGATTCAACTGCACGTGTAAGTAAAACAGATATATCTGCGATGTATTTGATCTGTCTCTTCTTACGTAAGATAATGCTTAAATAGGTTTCCTGTCTCTTGCCAATTTGGATTCCATTTCAAAAGGTACAAATTCTACTCACCCTCCCTGGTTTAGGGTATGTGATTTGGTCAGATCTAAATCATGCAATGAAGACTGAAACTTGGCCTTTGAGCAGGAATGTATGGCACTCCCTGTATCTTACATGGACATAGTCGCTGTTTAGGCAAATTGGGGTATACCACCATATGCGATATATGCTGTGAATATATGTGTGCATACCTGCTTGTCAATAATGTGTTGCTACAGGAAAATACAATTCTGTGTTCTTTTGTCTGATTCCCATTTAAAAATAATAATAATAATGTCACAACGTAGGAAAAATGTCGCATGTGTGAATCAGCTCTTCAAGGCATGTATGCCTCCTGCCTGCCTCCAGTTTAGTGAACATTTAATACTTGGCCGACAGCTTCAGTTTCCATCCTAGTTTATGTGTTTCATTATCTTCAGGGGCATTAGGGTGGGTTGTAACAGATACCTTTGTATGAGTTAAATTTTTTGAAGGCTTAGTTTGGCCTAAGAGTTATTGCTTTGGCTACAGTTCAGTGTGGTATCTGCCACTGCGGAATACACAAATTGTGAAATGATTTAGGGCAGTAATTCTTAAATGCTGGGCTCAAGTTCACAAGAAGATGAGGGAAGTTTGATGATGAAAGGCCAGGCTGCTAACAAGTAATACTGGAACTAATAGGTGAGCAGAGGAAGAGTAGGCCTTCCACATCAGGAGAGACCTGAGTGATACATACTTTTGTCATTGGTTTTATGGTGGATGGTGCATTTATCTGTTCTAATTTGCTTCTAACCTCCCTAGATTTGGGATGTGAGGACAAAAGCGAGTGTGCATACATTGGCAGGACACACAAATGCTGTGGCGACAGTGAAGTGTCAAGCAGCAGAACCACAGATCATCACAGGTATGGTGGAAGTTGTTTACCAAATGCATACAGCATATCCAGCAATTCACTGTTACAGTCAGCTGGAGTATAGGGGAGGAAAACTGCCGTTCCAACTCCCAGAATCCCTTTGGAAACATATTGAGAACCAGAAAGCAACTGATTTGCAGCGATGTTGTGAATTGAAGATGGTAGAATATGTAGCCCATTTTGCTGCTTGATTTTCAACTGGAAACTAGCAGTGGGAGTTTTTACAATGTGTTGGTGGTAATCCACTAACCAATAGGAAACTATTTACTTACAAACGTGTATACAGCAGATAGAAGGCCTTTTCAGAAAAGAAGTACCTTGGCTCTTTGAAAGTTTGACTATTGGATAATCCTAAGTCCCCCCAAGACATTGAAATGCAATTTAAGGTAACACTGATGCATTTGATGGTGCCTTCTCTGCAGGGATTCTCAGAAGTAGAGTTGTAATTGTGAAACTTGGAAGTATAACAAAATTGGAGCGTGCGATTCTTTAACATACAGGCAGTTCAGATACTTATCCTATCCACATGCCTTTCTACAATCTATTGTTGTTATTATTTTGTATTTACAGGAAGTCATGATACCACTATACGACTCTGGGACTTAGTGGGAGGAAAAACACGGGTCACTTTAACCAATCACAAGAAATCAGTAAGAGCAGTAGTTCTGCACCCAAGACAGTAAGATTTTTTCAGGTTTTTTCCTGTCCTGTTAATGTAATGTAATACATATAATAATATTATATTATAACTACAACAACTGCAACAATGTATATTTTTGAAGAAAGTGGTAAATTAAATTGTTAATCAGATATAGTAGTCTTTGGTTAACTGAACTTCCAATACTTGCTAACATGCACCTTGTTACAGGTACACGTTTGCATCTGGGTCTCCGGATAACATCAAGCAGTGGAAATTCCCTGATGGAAACTTTATCCAGAATCTTTCTGGTCACAGTGCTATTATCAATACACTAGCTGTGAATTCAGATGGAGTTCTGGTTTCTGGAGGTAAATGAGAATTTTAGAAGTAGCTTGATTAGGAATAATTCCTTCCCCCCCCCCCATATTATTTACTGTAACATGCTGTCTGCAGGGCTGACTTATGCAGACAGTTCTGAAACTCTGAATAGCTCAGAGGTCACCAGTCCATTTTGATTGACTCCACAAATGTATAGCACTAGCATTGAAAGAGCTTTGGGTCCCAGACTATTCAAAATACTGTTTTTAACAATTAGAGCAAAGCTTTCCAAATTGTATTTTGACACATTAGTGTGTTGGCGTCGCATGAATGCTTCCTGCTTCTCTTGGGGCTAGAAAGGGGTTAGTTAAACCACTGGTTTGCTAGTAAAACTGAATTACTGTGTCGTGAAATGCTGCATGTCTAAAAAATGTGTCACCAAGAAAATTAGTTTGGAAAGCTTTGGTTTAGAGCAGGCACCCCCAACCTTCGGTCCTCCATATGTTTTGGCCTACAACTCCCATGATCCCTAGCTAACAGGTCCAGTGGTCAGGGATGATGGGAATTGTAGTCCAAAACATCTGGTGCACCGAAGGTTGGGGATGCCTGGTTTAGAGCCATAAATGAACTTGGTCCAAGTATGTTGAGGGTGGTAATTGGAAGAATTCTTGTTCCAAATCCCAACTTTATCTGACATTTGATGGAGATGAGGTGCAGGGCCTTCTAAATGGTGGCACCTGTGTTTTACTATAGACTGCAGATGGCAAGCACAATCTTAAGAAACATCCCCCATTTATCTTACATAAGATGAAATGCCTCTTCTAAACTGATGCCAGCTATGACATGTGCATGCGTCATCTGAAAGCACAGTATACTTGCTTCAGAACTACTTGCAAACCAACACAAGTTTAACTAATTGATGAACTGATATGCTGTAATTCTATGAATCTTTCCTGGGAGAATAAGCTCCATTGAACTCAGTGGGGTTTGCTTCTGAGTAAATGTGTATAGGATTGTGCTGATAGTGCTGTTGCGATTACATAGAGTAAGTGGGGGGGGGGTTATAATAAAAACATTAAAATGAATTTGGGCTGTATATTGAATTGTAAAGCATGTGTAACACTGATTTTGTTTTTCAGCTGACAATGGTACGATGCATCTTTGGGACTGGAGAACTGGGTATAACTTCCAGAGAGTACATGCGGCTGTACAGCCTGGATCATTGGACAGCGAATCTGGAATATTTGCATGTGCATTTGATCAGTCTGAAAGTAGGCTGCTTACTGCTGAAGCTGATAAAACCATTAAAGTCTACAGAGAAGATGATACTGCGGTATGGAGAATCATATTCTTTTTCACCACATATTTTATATATAAAACTAGGTTTTAAGATACTCTTAGGACAGAGATTCTGGAAGCATTATCCCTAAATGCTGCTTACTGCTAGAGTGATTACACATTAGCTCGGGCAGCCGGCCTACTTCAGCAGCAAACGCATCTCATGGGATGGGAAAATGTAATAAAAAAGCAGTCACTACAAATAGAGGGCAGTTAGGTTGCTTGCCTGTAACTTTCTAACAACAATGGAATAAAATGATTTCTAATTCCATTTTCAGCCTGAACAGGGTAGATTTTTAAAATTTGTTAAAAAGAAGAAAGTACTATGCATTTATTCAGAGCAGAAAATGCTTGATACTAGTTTCACAAGATTACAAAAGGACGTATGGATTTGGAGATGGCTGCTGCATTTTAAAAGCAGACAAGTATTTCCTTAGCCACACTGATTATCTGCGACACTTAGAGCACAATCCTATGCATAGAAAAAAGTCCCACTGAATTCTTGTTACATGTGTGTAGGTTTGCAGCCTATTATCTGTTGTACAGAGTTCTGCTGCATTACTTGCTCCAACTTAAGACTATCATGGCAGCAGCCTTCTGTCCATTATTATTTCCCTGTACATCAAACTACGCTTGTTTTACAGGGGAGAAAATCACTCTTGAATTTTTTATTGGGAACCTTTGATCAAAGGAAACTGAAATATTTTTTGTTGCTTTATTTTCTACTTTTAAACAAAAGCTTGTCACTGCATATCTTGATTGTATGGTGCATTTGAGCCACTTAAATAATTATAGTAGATCCAGTAAACAAATCTACCTGTGTCGTCATCTCCACACATTTGATGCATTGATCTATATTACACTCCTGCTGTGAAATGGGATTAGTGGCTTATCTTACCAGGGCTTTTAATTGATAAATTCTAATGCTTGTGTGCAGAAGTTGAAAGAAGCACACAGTGGTTTCCAGTTCTGCTGCCTCCTCTGCCACCGGATACCACCCATAATAAACATTTATTGATATGGTTATGTATATTGAACCAAACTGATAACTTTTACCCTCCTGTTGATGGCAATATTTTTATATTGTTCTCTTAACTTCAGCTGGATCAATAAACTTAGTTCATCAAGAGTGTGATTTCATAGTAAAATTCAATGACACTGATCTTATTAAACATTCTGACTTTAACACAAGCCGGAATTCCAATATGTGTTTTTTTTTCTTTTAAAAATATTTCTAGACTGAAGAAACTCATCCTGTCAACTGGAAACCAGAAATCATCAAGCGAAAACGATTTTAATGAGAATCCACCTGAATAGCTGTGCCATAATCCTGACTCTGACTACAAAGCCTGAACTCTCCTCAAGTCATTGCTTTGTTTAGTTTGCAGTTTTTATATTATATATGGCTTCCCTCTAGGATATTATCCTCTCTGATCCCAGGAAATCAGCTGCAGATGTTACGCACATCTGAAGAAGTGAAAGCTTCTTTTAATAAAATGGTAATGTGCTGGTGATCATAGTCACCCAGTGTGTGCATGTCATTCTATGTGGGCAGAAGGTGGTGTGAATCCCACCTGCTCTTTTCTTGTATCCCTCTTCTTTCCCCCGAGGAAAAAAAACAAAACTCCTGTTTGGTATTTGATCCTACGGCACCAAATAGTAAAACTGTTGGGGGGGGGGGGGCATTGTAAAAGTGATTTATGTCCTTAATACAATGTGCTACTTCATTGAGCTGTAATGCAATAAAATATAAATTTCTTTTCCAGTTTGTTCTTGGGCGTTAACAACTAAAATGCAGAACTGTGCTCTTGTATGTTGTACGTGTGGTTCTGTTTCAGAGCAATGGTTTTGACCATCTCGTGTCAGAATCCTACTTAAAAATTTAATGAAACAACCTCTTTAAAATGCTTTCTATTATTTGATTCTCTGTAAAACTTTTAAAACACAAGTCTTTTTAACACTCTACAGACGAGGTAGAAGAGCAGCTCTGAAATGACACAAGCTTTTTGGCTGAGATCAAGAGAGTCTTCTGAGTGAGTGGAAATGCTTCCACTTAGAATGTGATGGTTTAGCAATTTTGCTTTCTGGCTAGGGCTGGGCAATATATCAATATATGGTCCAAAACCGATTTGAAGCTCACATCGTGATAATTGTTTCATAATATTTGAGCAGGCAATATATCGCAAAGCATAATGTGTGTAAGGGCTAAGTGATACCTGGTTTTCACCATCACGATAACTCTCCAGCTAAAGGTTGCAGTGTACCACAATGTCTGAAATAAGGATGGAATTATACAGAGGTGAACAGGACAATGTCCAGGCAACTGCTGCTACTTAAGAGGTCTAAAATGGATAAATGACAGTATTATCAATCACCACAAAGTCAGTTTCATCAGCAGGCAAGCCAAAATGCATCCCAATAGGACTTTTGGTTTGGGGCTTGGCTACCAAATGGTGGCATGTAGGACAATCCAAAGTACATCAATGAGTCATAATGAATACAAATCTGGGACTGCCAGATTGCCAGCAGGCCTCCTAGGTGGCAAAAGTGGCAGCAGCCGGGAGGTGGCAGAATTAACAACAGCGGGGAAGGGGCAGAAGCAGTGGCAGCCTGGCACAATAATCGGCAGCCTGTGAAGCCTCGCCACAGCAGTAGGCAACAGCAGCCTGTGAGGTCTTGTAGTGGGGGCAGTAGTGGCCTGTAAGGCCTTGTAGTGGCAAAAGTGGCAATGGCCTGCAAGGTCTTGTCATGGCGGTGGCAGTGACAGTGGCTTGTGAGGCCTTGCAGTGGTGGCAGGAGGCAGTGGCAGAAGCAGAGGTGGTGTGCAAGGCCTCACTGAGGCAGGCTGCCAGCTTCTGCCACTTCCTCCCGCTACCCTCAGGAGGACTTGCAGGCTGCCACTACTATTGCCGTCACCATTGCCAGAATATTGCAATATTCTGTTACTGCCGCAAGCCCCCCCCCCCCCCCGGCTAGGTCTCCACCACACGAGGATTTGCAGGCCGCTGTCTGGCACTTCTGCTGCCAAATCCTGTCACCACTGTGAGGCCTAACAGGCCAATGCTGTTACTGCTGCCACTCTTTGGTAGCCAAGCCCAAAACCAAAAGTCCTGTTAGGATGTCTTTTGGCTTGCCTGCTGCTGAAAGTGACCATGAGGTGATTGATAATATAATTTATCAGTTTTAGCCCCTAAGTAGTAGCAGTTGCCAGGACATTGTCCTGTTCACCTCTGCATAGTTCATAGCTGTCAAGTGTCCCTTATTTGAAGGGACAGTCCCTTATTCCAGCGCCATGTCCCGCTGCTGTCCCTTATGATGTCCCTTAAATGTCCCTTAAATGATGTCCCCTAAATTTCAAAGGAAGCAGCTCCTCTCCCTCCCTCCCTGCCGGCCAAGGAGCAGGGAGGCTCCAACTGTGTTCCTTGGCTGTGTTGCTCACCCAGTAAGAAGTCTAAGAACGACTGGGGAGTGGAGCTTGCATGCCTTGTGTGTGGCTCGTTAGTGCAAGCTGAGGGGGTTTTTGAATGCTGGATGCCATTTTGTTGCACGTGCTGCTGCAAACTTTGCAGTGCAAAGCCAGGCCGGGGAGGCATCTTAAGTTGAGGCTGCATAGGCCTTGTGGTGCATGTGATTCAGATTCTATTCAGTTGAACCTCTGGTTACAAAGTTGGTTGGACAGTGTTCTCGAAGCTACCAGCATGAGTTTGACCAGACTGCAGGAGGACAGGAAAACTGGAGTGCCTGGAACAGGTGAGGCTGCAGGTCCCTTATTTTGGCTGCTGGTCCCTTATTTTCAAGGCTGCTGGTCCCTTATTTTCAAATCTGTAAGTTGACAGCTATGGCGTAGTTCCTTATTTCAGATACTGTGATATATTGGTATATCACCATGTTTAGCTGGTGATATATCACAATATTGAAAACCAGTTATCGCCCAGCCCTATTTCTGACTGCAGTTCTGCACGCGTCATTGAGTCCTGCTTTGGGGTTCTTGTGACCTTTGCGCACAGCTTTTCAGAGGATGGAAGGGGCTGTATTGGAGCAAATTGCTAGAAAAACCACTGTGTGCCAACATAACACTCCGGGTTTTGCCTTCAACTTGGAGAGCCCTCCTAAGGTATCATTTAGGTGCTTTGTTCTAGTCTTGCACACTTTTTTGTAATGGGTTGGATATCTTCAACATCTTCACTTACACTGTTCCAATAGCATTTACAGGATTATATATTACACGTATTTGTGTACATAGAAATTTAATATTGCCAGTGAAATACTTGGTTTGTAATATTGGTTGTTATCAACTGAAGTCCCATAAAACCACAAGCTAGTGTTAACTTACACATGAATTGTCTATTTTGGAAAAAATGTTCTATTACAGTTAGGTATTGCAAGTGTGTGTTAATGTAATTATGATGCAATTTAAACAAAAGTTTGACCTCGTGAAATAGTGTTTAATTTTCTCCCCATAATCTTCACAGTGGTGTAAGTGCCAACTCCCTGGGTTAATACAATTAAGGATGTTTAATGCCAAATAGACATATTTATGGTGTGGTGTGCAAGTTTCATTAAAACATATTAAACAGCTCCATGGCTGCACCATAAGATCAGCCAGGGACCTAATTTGAAAAACTGCTCAATTGGTTAGCTCCATTTGGATTCTCCTGTATGTGCACGATAACATCTGCTCATGGAAGAGCTATAGTACATTTCTCATCAGAGCATTATGTCAGGAAAAAAACAGAATAAAAATATATTCTACTGCTTGTGGAAACGTGCAGTATGCTCTAAGTTCCCGGTTTCATCATATGTGCACAACCTGTAGCACAAAGATTTGCAGAATAGTGCTAATGGCTATGCACATGGTTTTTCAAACACTATATGAAACAATTTCTTGTAATATGTTGAGCAATCTGATACCTAGTTTTTAACTCAAATTGGTTGTATTCCAGTTGGAAAGACTAGAGCATTCGACTAATTGCTGCTTGGCTGGTGTACTTTGTTGAACAAGTCAGTATATGGTAGTGTTTCAAAAAGTAACCACCTTTTACACACTGTTGGGACTCTGCTCCAGAAACAAGAGCCTGATCTTGTCCTTGGATCTCAGGCAAAATCTTTGTGCTTGGTTCTCCTAAAAGGCTCACTAAACAAGCCCCAGCAGTTACTTAGTCTGCAACTGATCAACAAACACCAGGGGTGAACTGAGATTAAAAGAAGATAGAAAAGTGCAGACCAGGAACTCAGTCTTGATGGTGAGCAGCAAATTAGTTCCTTGGGCAAATGTCAACATTTGCCAATACTTTGTAAACAGCTTTAATTATGAAACCTGTCAGATGTGAAAGATCAGGTGGGCCATCATGGCATGTTTTAATGAAACAATCTGAGAACGTTTGTCAGGATCAGATTGTGAGTCATAACAACAAAGGCCTAGTGTCAGAGAAATCTGCTCTGTCAGCACAGCAATTTATAGAATCGGCCAATTGTGTTTTGGAGGCTGGAGTAGAATTCTGGGCCATAGAAATTTGGAGTGATAGTAGTACAGTGGTACCTCGGGTTAAGTACTTAATTCGTTTTGGAGGTCCGTTCTTAACCTGAAACTGTTCTTAACCTGAAGCACCACTTTAGCTAATGGGGCCTCGTGCTGCCGCCGCGCCGCTGGAGCACGATTTCTATTCTTATCCTGAAGCAAAGTTCTTAACCTGAAGCACTATTTCTGGGTTAGCGGAGTCTGTAACCTGAAGCGTATGTAACCCGAGGTACCACTGTACCCACGATTTCAGTGGGCTTTCTCTTGAGTACTGTTTGGATGCAGCAGATTGTAACAGAGCTCCCGTTGCTACAATTAGTGATGTCCCGTTGGCATATAATAGAAGAGCTGTTACCATTTATGAATTCAGCCTATAATACTTTAGAAAGAATAGGAGGTATAAAAATCTTGGGCAGCCTTGCTGTGCCATAAATTGTTCTTTGTCCTTCAGATTGAAAACTTTTTATTTTTTAACCAAGCCAGTATTAAAACAAGCTTCATATGGTCAAGATTACTGACTCCAGGGGTACATTCAATATTACAAGTCTGCACACATTTCATTAAGTTTTAGAAGCAGAAAAGCTTTTGGCCCTTGCAACATGACAAATAGGAAACTGCAAATAATATTCCTGCGTATTTTAATAATTTTATAAATGTCAGCAGTTGCTTTCACAAGGAACTGAGTGGCTCAAATATAGGCCTGAGGGAGGAAATGCAAAGAGCAGGTGTTGGAGAACAATGCTTACTTATTTGAACCTTTAATTAGTATTTTCAACAATCTTATTTACATTCACACTGTGAAAGGTGGTGATTAGAACAGTGATTTCCCCAGACAATAGTTTGGCACCACAGCTAGGAGAGCCATTATCGCTGCCAGGTAAGGATGCCTCTAGAAACACCTATGGCTACAATCCTAAACACACCTAAGAAAATAAGCTCCATTAGATACAGCAGAAATTTTAAGTAAACATGAATAGGATAGCACTATATGGCAGAGGGACTGCTAAGCCAGCAACAAATTTGGTACAATGACAAAATAAATCTTAGATGCCAAGATCCAAATTTGGGGCAAGTACTCTGGTATCCCAGCAGAGATTTAAAATCACAATATGCAGCAAAGTAAAGTATGGAAATATAGGTTATTAGACCTTTAAAATATACCCTTTAAAGTGAGTTCCAAAAATGTTCCCTTAAAAGTTTGTTTCCAAAGTTTCCCTCTTCCTCCAGCATAGGGGGAAAAAACTCACACTTTTGGTATGTTAAAAAATGGTTTACTTACAAACTCTTCAAAGGTCAGATTCATGTGCTTCAGAAAAGTTGCACAGGCAGTAAAACTTAGTTCAGTTACAAAGTGGCAAAAGCTCCTAAATTATTGGTCTAGGAACCTGAGCGGCTTGTAAAAGCCATGCAGCTTGAGGCAGCAACTCAGAGCTCACACACTGGATCCACATGTAGACTGAGGGTGAACAATAGACTTGATTACCTGTTTCCAGAATTCTAGATTAAGTCTGGCAGGACTCTATGGTATTAACCCCTTCATGCAATTAATTAGATTTAAGAATGTTGGTTAGATGAAGCTGGTTATCCCATAGAAATAAGTGTTGGCACAGAACAATGCTGTTGGCTCTAATAATTTTTCTTGCTTGTTTTTGTGCTTAGCAGTTTCTGTCAGATAACAAATCTGGAATGCATTTTGTATGTTTTGCTCTTTTGTTAACTGATACAAGTGTGGAAATTTAGAAAGCTCCATGTTACTTCAGAGTCAGAACTTGTTAAGTGTATTTCAAATTGGAATCAGAACTCCTATAATTTCCTCTTATCTGGTAGCATGTACTGTTCTAAGTGGGTAAAATTTCCTTTCCTACCAACATGACTTAAAAGGGTTTTGTTTTTAATATTGTACATAACTATAAGAAAGGAAAACAATTTCTTGTAACATAATTGCAAGTTTTATGTGACTGATTAGGATCATAAAGCTTCAAAACAGGATTCCGGTATATGAAAACATGCAGTGCGGATTAGAGTGGGGATGTTATCATTTGTTAATGGAAGATTGGGCAACAAAACTAAATATTTTGCGTGTTAAGTAAAATATGAATATTGTGTATTCTCTGCAACTTAATCACAAATAAAAATTTAATTACTGAAGCATGCGTGTGTTTCTCTTCAGAACTCAATCCAATTAATTTATTATGTTCATGTGTAGACCTATGTCATGGTTACATGTAAATAATGCAGGAAATGAGTTCATTCTCCGGAATATGCATTTTTTTTTCCAGAAGGGGAAATGGGTTTTATGTTTCTTAAATAGATGTAAATATAGAAAGAGGCTTGGATCCATTCAACATATTTTGCATGTCAAAAAGGGTCTTGGAGAAATAAAAGTTGAAACAGCGGCAACTGTACAGCATGGAAAACATACTTTGCAGACTTCTGCAACTTGTGATAATGGCTTAGGGTCTGCTGTTTAGATTCATCTACCTGAAACTCATCCATGTCCCTGAACAATTACAGATTAGAACTGGATTGGTTGAGATTTCTCAGTGGTGGCATCTTGTTTAAAGAACTTGAACAGCAGGGGTGGGGAACCATTTTGGCCCAGTGTGCCAGATTTTTATCATGTTGGCAGGCAACCTTTGACAAGGTGTGTGGAAACACCCACCTAACAAACTTGGGGTCTGCTGGGGTCCAGGGAACTACTGCGCAAAGCAGGATTGAATTCTCTGTGCATCAGTTTATAAGCGCTAGCCTCCTTCCTGCTTTGAGCAAGGTTCAGGCATGCCAGACACTTCCCAGCTGAGACCTGGCTGGCATTCCCAAATTGAACTGGGTGGAGTTCCCTGACTTTGTTACCTGGGGGAAAGAGCTGAAAGTAGAATTTCACATACAGTGGTACCTCAGGTTACATACGCTTCAGGTTACAGACTCCTCTAACCCAGAAATAGTACCTCGGGTTAAGAACTTCGCTTCAGGATGAGAACAGAAATCGTGCTCTGGCGGCACAGCAGCAGCAGGAGGCCCCATTAGCTAAAGTGGTGCTTCAGGTTAAGAACAGTTTCAGGTTAAGAATGGACCTCCGGAACGAATTAAGTACTTAAACTGAGGTACCATTGTATAAGGAACTGACTAGGTCATAAAATATACATTTCCAGCTTCCGCAAACCACAAACTTTTCTCCTTTGGGATAAATTTATTCTGCACATCACATTGATAGGAACAAAATTTGTATCTACTTTGAAGCAGCTGCTTTTAACAACACAATCAACTCATATTGGAAGATTAAATACCTGAGAACTATAATGCAAGAGTAGAATTTTTGAGTTATAGATTGCCCAGTGAGCTGTTTATAAATTCTTTCCTTGTGCTCTCTTATTCCACCTTGTTAGCCTTTTAAATAACTATTATACAGCTCTGATCCAAGCTGTGTTGCTATTCCAGACTCTTATGCCTGGCATGGATTCCTCATACTGGATTATACTGACCCAAAGCCCTGTTAAATCACAATGCCAGGACTGGCGGCTCGACCAAATTTGAGAATGCACCCCTGCGTTCAAAGGATCAAGCAGGACTTATCACCAAACACAATAAGCAATATTTGCAGTTGGCACACAGTATTAGATAGAACTCATCCCAGCGCACTCTTGTTTATGCTGGTTAGCCAGCTGGAAAAGCACCTGTGTGAGCAGCCATCATAAATTGCAACTGCTGACAGAGAAGAGCTTTGCTAGCACTACCCTTTCTCTGTTGACACGCTCTGGTTGGCTAGAAGGGCCCTCTTGTCTAGCATAAACGCCATGCACTGATAGAGAAGAGAAGGCAGCTTCCTCGCAAGCCAGAGTAGAAATATAGTGTTTTCTGGGAGTATCAAGTGAGCACAGGGAGACAGCTGTGGGTACCACGCAGCTTGCCCTGCACCCCCTAAGCCAGCCTGCTGCCCTCAAGTGTTGTGGTGGCCACTGGCTAAGGCTGAAGAAATAATTGAACTGCCAGCCTGGTTAGCTTCTGGACAGCCAGAAAAATATCTTGGCCCAGCCCTGGTTTGATGTCTTGCTTAGACCAGTGGTGCTGGCGTCTACTGGGGCTGAAAGGGCAGAAGGCAAGGAGACCAACAATAGGGGGAGTAGGAGTAAATGATGTGCAAAGACAGCTCCTTCTGGTTTTGTTCTGATCCTCCTCCCTGCTGAGTTCTACAATGGGCAACACTGAGACTAAGGAAGAGGAGGAGCTAAGTGCTTTGAGGAGGCAGGCAGGTGGGGGCAGTTTGCTGGCCAAATGAGGTTGGTGGGGCTGTGGCCTGTTTGCCCTAATGCCACAACCTCTGCTGGCTTAGACTCTGCTTGGAGAAATGGAGGAAACCTTTTGGTTTATGCCAACAATTTGACTCAATTTCTTGTAAAATTCTTGCTTTGTTGTTTAACAGTAAATTGCATTAATTTTGAGAAGCTAAAAAAAAAAAAGTCCAGGTCATTATATATAACCCAAAATATATATACTCTGAATCCTGGTGCATAATAGTCAAATAAGTCTTTAAAATGTTTTGCAGCTGTCTTCTAATTAGACAAAAAAACCATATGTTCTCTTGCTGATTAGGAAAATCCCCTTTTATGCTAAATTAGTATGTCCTTGCAGGGAAAAAAATGAAAGAAAGTGACAATGGAAAATTTCACTTTAAACGCTTTGCTAAGTACTAACTAAAGAATAGTTACAGAGTGATAAAGGAAAACACTTAATAGCAATTACACTGTATTCAAATTAAATTATGCTTAGCAGACCAGAAGCTTCCCCATAAATGTAAACACAATTCGTTTGAAGTGAACTGAACCTGTACACAATCAAGAGAAGACATTTGCATAGGATCAGAAGTGATTTGGGACACTGGTAAAAAAAAAACAAGAGAAAAAAAGGTGAGTATATTGGCAAGCTTTTGATATACACAGACAGGTCTTCAGGATGGCAGATGAAAGTATGTCTCCCTGTTCATGCCTTCTGTGCAAGTTAACTGTTCATTAAAAAGGTCTAACTGGAATAATTTTATATACTCTTTCACATAGTTAAACTGTGGGGTTCAGTCCTACAAAGAAGGGATGGTCACCAACTTGGCTTTAAAAAAGATTAGATAAATTAGATAAATTCATGGAGGATGAGACTACCCATGGCTACCTGTCATGAGACCTCCACCACCAGAGACAGTATACTTCTGTGCAGTGCTGGTAGGGAGAACATGGCTGCACTCAGCTTCTGGTTGCAGGCTCTGACCCCTGGACGGTTAAGTCCAGTCAAAGGTGTCTGGGGTTGCGGTGCTCATCTCGCTTTCAGGCCGAGGGAGCTAGCGTTTGTCTACAGACAGCTTTCCGGGTCATGTGGCCAGCATGACTAAACCGCTTCTGGCACAACGGAACACCGTGACGCACAGAAATGCTGTTTACCTTCCTGCCACAGCAGTACCTATTTATCTACTTGCACTGGCTTGCTTTTGAACTGCTAGGGTGACAGAAGCTGGGACAGAGCAATGGGAGCACACCCTATCGCACACAGGAATTCGAACCACTGACCTACCGATTGGCAAGCCCAAGAGGCTCAGTGGTTTAGACCACAGCACCACCCATGGGCCCTTGGTGTGATCCAGAAAGGTTTTATTATGTTAACAGGTTGTGTAGTTTGGCCCTGACTATCCTACTCATTTGGGTCACAAAGTAGGAAAAAGCTGAACAAGTCTCACAAGAAATGCAAGAGTTAAGATTTGGTGATTTGAACAGGACATGTCAAACGTTACTATAATTCCTACACACGGACAGACCTCTATGTGCACACAGGTTCTGTGCTGATATGTGTGTAACAGTCCCACATCCCCATCCTTCTCGTGTGTGTGCCGAGATGTTACGATTGTTGCCCAGCGTTTAAAGAAGCCAAAGCTAAATTAGGATAAGCACTGAGGGGAATTTCTTTTCAAAGAGGTTACTTGAGAGCAATGTTTGCCTAAACCGATGAGCTATAATGCTGCAGTAATTTCCCCGCTCACCCCCATAGGCTGTAAAATGTATTTTTGATCAGTTTTAATGTCAAGTATAGACATTATGGCTTCCCTCCCTGCATTCTATTTTCAAACCTGCTTTTATGTGGTCTTTAAGTATGGAACTGCATGTTTCTCTAATGTTCTTTTGCAGGGGAAAGACAGCAAGCACCACAAGGGGGTGTTGACAAGATGATAATTTATCTATTTAATAAGGTTCAGGCATTTGAAAACGAAGACTAGTCACAGCAAAGTTTTCACTAAATTATTATGAATATTGGTGAAGATATCTCCTTCAGTTATTAGTATAATGAAGAGGATTAACTTTGCTAAAACACTTGCTAGTTATTATCATGCAACTAGAGTACGGCAAAATCGACTCAGTTCTCAAAGGGGCTTTTTCAAATAAGCGTTATGAAATAATGACTAGACTTTGGCTTTAGCAAATCTAGCTGCTTTTCCGTCTCTAGACAGACCCAGATTCTGCAAAGCTCTTTGTACAAAAGTTGGTCATCAGTGCCTTCATGGGGTTTCACAGGTCAAAGAATTACAAAGACCATTTTTTTTATCATTGTCAACATGCTGTGGCCTTTCCAAGTTCTTTCTGTAATATTAAATACTGCAATGTGTTTTGGCAATGTATCCAATACTGTGTGTGCAGTTTCACTCAACTGGTGGTGAAGCTTCCATCAATAAAACAGGGAGGGAAGTAATTTTTGATGATTCTCACCCCCTTCTCCTGCAGTTCCCACTCCCTTAAATCTATTCCAGAGGTTTGGGGGACCACTCCCACCCCCCAAGCACATCTAGGGTCATGTGGCGCTACAAGGGGGAGGAAGGGATTGTCAGAAATTGTATCAATCCTTGTTATGCTGAAGGAAGTCCTACTATCAGCTGAACAACACCATAGAACATAAAGCCCTAGATAGATAGATAGATAGATAGATAGATAGATAGATAGATAGATAGATAGATAATAGATAGATAGATAAAAATATAACATACAACAATTAAACAATAAGCCCAAAATTCTTAAAACTCTTTTTCTTTTTCAACGAACAAAGGGTAAGTGATGGTTTCTCAACTTCTGCTGTTACAGAGTACAGTGGTACCTTGGGTTAAGAACTTAATGTGTTCTGGAGGTCCGTTCTTAACCTGAAACTGTTCTTAACCTAGCTAATGGGGGTCGCCTGCTGCTGCCGCGCCGCCGGAGCACGATTTTTGTTCTTATCCTGAAGCAAAGTTCTTAACCCGAGGTACTATTTCTGGGTTAGCGGAGTCTGTAACCTGAAGCATCTGTAACCCGAAGCGTATGTAACCTGAGGTACCACTGTAGTTCTAATAACCAAACACAGGGCTGGATTTGAAACACTAAGGCTGCAATCTAATGCACAGTAACCTGGGCCTAAATCCCATGGAACACAGTGTGACTTACTTGCAAGTAATATGTGCAGGTTTAGCCTGCATGGTTATATTTCTTTTCCATTCACACACAAACATCATTCCACCTAGCAGTTGTTCTGATGGAACCTTTAAACTCCCTTGCTCCTCCTCATAGCTTATGGTAGGGAGTGGCTACAGCTGTCTGCTGCCCCTACCAAAATGATATAATATGGTTCCCTTTGCATATAGACAGCCTGCCTGCTGTGCTCTGTGCTCTGGAGCCTTGAGCTGCCTGCTTCTCAACTGGAATTAATTTGGCTTGTGCAAAAGATTGAGCAAACCAACGTGCACATGTGTTTGGGGTCGCGCAGTGCTGTTAGCTATTCCCATTACGGGAAAGGAAAATTCTTCTGCGTCTTTGCTGTGACCGTATGAATTTGGCAGAGAGGCTCTCCTTTGAAATCGCCATTCTGCTGAGGAGAAGGGATAGGCTCACACACAGGGAGGTGGTTTTTGCTTGCCCCTTCCCTCTATCCAGTGAAGGAGCCACAAGCGAGCCTGGTATCTCTCGAGAGGCAGGAGTGGCTGTGGTAGAAACCACAAGAAAAGCCCCATCGATATCCTAATAAGTGTAGAATCTTAGGGCATTAAGTATAGCTGTTAAGATGCCCCAGATATTTTCCACAATAACTTTTAAATGTGGAACTGCAGTAAAATTCATAAGCTTTTTAAGGATTAGAACCATTCTCTAAATCCTCATTTGGAAGAAAGCACTATTGTTTCCTCCTATTAAATGTCTGTTAATCTAATCCACATCTAGTTATTTAAAACCAAAGGAATGCTGCAAATTGAGGTGCTTCTATGTTGGGGTTCTTGTAGCATCCTTTGGTATTTCAATTAATATGTCTGCATCTAGCTGCAGGCTTTGCTGAAAACAGACCAGGGGCTGGTGATTTGATTCTCTATAAGGGGTTGAGTGCTGGCACTGCGGTATTGGCTACAATGGAGAGAAGATCTTCAGTGGATCTGCGGCAACAGATCAAGTAAAAGCTCCTCGCCATGCAAAGAGGAAATAGAAGATTTTGAGGTCCGATTCCTCATCTTTAAACACACACGAACGCCTATAAACATACGTAATATGCACATGTTATTAAGTGTCTTTGCTACGTGTTAATGGGACTGTACCGGATGTAAATTTATCAACTGGCCCAGCACTAATGGCAGCTGCCCAGGAATGTACTGACTTTTCCTGGAGGTAGTTTGGAACTCGGGTGGCGCTGTGGGTTAAAGCCTCAGCGCCTAGGACTTGCCGATCGAAAGGTCGGCGGTTCGAATCCCCGCCGCGGGGTGCGCTCCCGTCGCTCGGTCCCAGCGCCTGCCAACCTAGCAGTTCGAAAGAACCCCCCGGGTGCAAGTAGATAAATAGGGACCGCTTACCAGCGGGAAGGTAAACGGCGTTCCGTGTGCTGCGCTGGCTCTCCAGATGCAGCTTGTCACGCTGGCCACGTGACCCGGAAGTGTCTGCGGACAGCGCTGGCTCCCGGCCTATAGAGTGAGATGAGCGCACAACCCTAGAGTCTGTCAAGACTGGCCCGTATGGGCAGGGGTACCTTTACCTTTAGTTTGGAACTAAGAACAACTTGATGACTTGGAGCCCCCTATGGCATTGAAAGGGAGAGGATGGAACTGGCTCATTTATATAATGGGGTCCCCAACTTTTGGGGGGACCGGGGACACATCAAAGAAACTGTTCTGGGTAGCACAAAATACCCATTTTACGAATGTAAATTTTACCCATGTAGGTTCTGTAGGGCCAGTGGTGTAATTAAAGCATTTTAGAGTTGATGCTCTTACCTGGGGAAGGCCTTCTTTAGATGATAATGTGCATTACTTCAAAATGTGGAAAGTGTGAGTTAACGTTGCTCCTCTTCTGTTGCCTGGGGCCATGGACTTTGGCCTCAAAGTTCTGCTCTGATGGCATCACTGAGCAGAACCTCATTAACAGATCTCTAATGTATGTATATGAGAGCCAGTCCAGCCTTTGAAAGCCACACATCAGTAACTAAAAAACCCAGAAAAGCTAAGCCGTTTTGGACACACAAAGCATTAAACAGGTGGGGCAAAAAAACCCCAAAGAACCAAACAAACCGCACAATGCTTAATTCTATTTCCTTGCCTGTTGTCACAAGATGGCAGTGTTTCAGAATTTGTTGCTGATCGCTCTGCTGATGTACAATATTACTTTCTTTAGGTATCAATATAGACATTTATCCTGGATTCATTTTTTTTTTAAAGTACTTTATCATTGCACTGGCTCCTGTTAGGCTACAGTTGTGGAATTAGTATATTCCTAAATATACTAGGAACATTTTGTGTATATTTTTCATTAAAAACCAGAAAATAATTGGACTGGACGACAGGAATCAGTGGAGCAACAGAAACCATAACTGCACCCCAGACCTTGTTTCTGGAAGTGTCTCTCTCCCCTTTGAGTCCAATGGGTGAAGGTAGCTGGGAAAGAGGTAAATGTAAGAACTAGTTAATTTTATCTGGGATATTGTAGATGGGAGAATTATCTCCAAGGGCACAATTAGCAGCATAAAATGGCTAATTTAGCTCATTAAAATGTAAATCTTCTCAAGTCATTAGAACACGTAAAAGGCTATCCGGGGAGACTAATAAGAATAAAGCTTAAAATCTCTCTCTCTTTAAAATTTAAGCCATGACGGGAATTAAATAATTAAAATAGCTGTTTTAAATATGACAAATGAACATCTATTCTCAGAAGGTGGAAGAAGCAACAAGGGGGTCATCCCTCTTGGAACCTGGTCCTCACCAACAGGCAGGAAAGGTTCCATGAACTGGGAACCTTGGGAGGAAATGATCATGTTTTTTAGGTTTCATTTTACAAAGGAAAGGGAAAACTAAGTGTGGTCAGACATGCACTCTGGACTTTAAGAAGTCTGATTTCAAAAAGCTTAAGGAAATATTGGGTGAGATCCCCTGATCAGAAATACTCAGAGAATGGATCCAAGATGGAGGTAAGTTTCTTAAAGGTGAAATACTGAAGGCACAAATACTGGAACTGCATTAAGATCACAGATTTTCCACACACAAATCCACTCCTGTTAGCCCACCACCCACATTTTTCCATTTCAGCAGTATAATTAAGGGGAGGGGGAGATTTGTTTTGTTGCCATTGTTAACAAATTATTTCAGATCTACACCCAAAGATTTAACACTTTACCCTTCTCTACCTATTGCCTAACCATGCTTTAACCATCTAAAGTTTACTAAACCCCATCTAAAATTTACTAAACCTCAGCTAAATCTGCTCACTGCTTCACAGTGTTCATTGCCATACATTACCATACGAACATGGGCTACAGTATGTTCTTAGGAGCTATCTATGATTCTGCCTAAGGCTTCGAAGTTGGGCTGGATGTGCACTGTGTGCCATTTTTGTATACTCTCCTGCAATTCTGTGTGACATACAAGATATAATCAAAATAACTTCATCAAGATCATAAAAAGATATAATAATAATAATAATATCATATTGAGTTGATGTCAGTGGCAGAAGCGCCAGAGGCAGCAGGCAGTTGTGGAGTTTTTGAACATTTTTACAAAGATGAATTCGCCATTTCCAAAAGTTTGCATTTTTTTTAACCTGAAAGTTGGATGGATAGTGTAAGAGCCAATACCCTTTCTCAAGGCAATCCCTAGGGCATCTTCCAAGAGCATAGTTGCCTGTAATAAAAACAAACGCAGTCAGGAGGAACACAACCAAAGGAGCGATAGTGGGAGTAGTAAATAATATATAGATCTCAAGAGAAAAGAAAATTGTTTTGTAGGAGAGTCTAAGCCTGCCTGGCTGAGATAACAGTGAAGTGTTCTGCTGAAAAGAAGACTAATCTCTTGCAAAGGAGATAATGTAATGTGGTATTTGTCCTGTTTGTTCACATTTTGTCCTGTTTTACATCAGTAGTATTACAAAAGAGCAAGGACATCAGAACTCAGCGGTGACTGATCATCATATTCAGCGTGGTGAAAACAGAACCTTGAAAGTCAGAGCTGTGTATACAGGCAGCCCTCCCTTTACACGGGGCTTACATCCCAAGGCACAGCAGACGTTGGTGAACTTGTGTATAACTGAAACCCAATGAAAAAGCCTGCAAACACCCTGCTCCACCCGAGCCCCTTTCATGATGTTTCTGTGACATCTTTATGACGTTACTGGGTCACTTTAGGGTTCAGTGCGGTGCGCATATACATGGCCGTGCACTTATTGAACAGGCACAAACAAGGGACTGCCTGCATACTAGAAAACTGGAGAATGTAAAAGCTCAGAAGTAATCTTATCACTCAAGATGGCCCCACCATTAATTGGGGTAGGGTAGTGCTTGAGCATCTACTTTGCACACTCGAGCAAAAAATGTGGGCCATGTGTGCATCTTCTGTGTTGCGTGCTTCTTTCAGATGTCTGACCTACCATGGCTACGATCTGGCCAGTGGGGCTGCAAAAGATTAAAGCCCCCTCTCCCCATACTTATCAGGCTGAGGGGCTCCTGTGCTTTTAAAATAATGATGATGATAGTAAAACATATGCAAGACAAACTATGTGACAAACTTCACGTCTGCTTTGGCTCTCTGAGAATTTAAAGTAGGGATGATTTTTTGCTTCAAAGACCAAGGTCAATTTTATCAACAATAATAACGAAATGCAAGTGCATTCGCATATAATTACATCTTCAGAAAACGGTTTCTGGCCCTCAACCGCGTGGTCCTTGAAAGTGTGTGAAATATATTTGGATCAGAAAAATAAATAAGCAGCCTAATTCTAAACACATTTGCTTGGATGCTAGTCCCACTAATTTCACTAGAACTCACTTCCAAGTATGCATGGTTTGGACTGGAGCCCAAATCAAAGAGGCTTCCATTAGCTTCAGACATGAAGACGTCTAATAAGGCTCTGCATTGCGGGACACACCTGCAATTAAAAAGGGAATGGCTCCCATCAAAGCTCAGTCGACTTCAAAGCAGTCTGCAGGTTTGTTTGAATTAGAGGGGAGACAAATGTGCTGCTCAGAATTCCCCACTGCAAAAGATGAATATTCATTAGACATTATCAGAATATTTGGTATCCAGTGGTCTACTCTATGCTGTATACTATATGGAAAAAGATGGGGTGGTGTTTTCTCTCTTCTCCTTTCAGATTCAACATCTGGTTGTGATGTGTTACTTACACAATTCCAAAACGAGCAAAGCTGAGGTTATCTAATGCTTTGAAAAAGGCTAGAAATCCAATCTGATACAACTTCTTTACATTGGGAAATGTGTCTTTGTGCAGGAGAAGACACTGAATAAAATATATATATATAAAACTGAAATCTACTTTTTAAAACTATCTCCTTATTAGGAATTGACTGTACTTTAAAGCAAATTACTAAAATGACATGATTTTGAAGGACAGTCCATTAAAATCAGTGCAGCTCACTTCCAACAAATACGCAAGCCTATTATCCTCGCAAGCCAGTAATATAGTGATTACCAGATGTTGTCACTATGGTTTGGATCTGAAGACAAGTTAGCTTCATGAACTTCATGGAAGGAATGCTGCCTGATCCCGCCTGCAGCCACTTGTACCTCCAGAAGACTGTCCACAGGGTTGGGGACCCTCCTGAACAATATAGGATGATGGTGGTGGGAGGAATATAGGGAAAATATTCTTTCTGTGAATTTCCTTAACAGTGCAATCCAATTCCATGTCAGGCCACATTCACACCATACATTTAAAGCACTATGATACTGATACCACATCCAATGGTCATGGCTTCCCCTAAAGAATTATGGGAGCTGTAGTTCGTTGAGGGTATTGAGAGTTGTTAAAAGGTAAAGGGACCTCTGACCATTAGGTCCAGTGGTGGCCACTGGGGTTGCGGCGCTCATCTCGCTTTATTGGCCGAGGGAGCTGGCGTACAGCTTCCAGGTCATGTGGCCAGCATAACTAAGCTGCTTCTGGAGAACCAGAGCAGCGCACGAAAACGTCGTTTACCTTCCCACCAGAGCGGTACCTATTTATCTACTTGCACTTTGAAGTGCTTTCGAACTGCTAGGTTGGCAGGAGCAGGGACCGAGCAACGGGAGCTCACCCTGTCGCGGGGATTTGAACCGCTGACCTTCTGATCGGCAAATCGGTTAAACCACAGAGCCACCCGCATTAGGAGACCTCTATTCCTTTCACAGATGTTTCCAGTGAAGAGGGATTGATTATTAAACCACTCTACTCATCCAGACTTCTCCCCTTACCCCAGGGGCCTGCCAATTATTTATGAAAACATGTCTGTATCACCTTCCACCAAAAATCTTGATAATCCAGGCCAGTGTCAAATTTAGCATTATTTGCTGGAACTAAGCACTAGCAAATGTCTGGGAACACAAATTAGGCCACATAGGATGAAAGTAGGCCAAGGACCACATCTGAGCTCTGGATGTATCTCCGTCCTAGATTAGAATGCAGTCAAATTTGGAATGGGGAACTTGTGGCCCAAATTCAAATTCCGACTCAGCCATGAAGCTCAGTGGGTGATTTTGGGCCTGCCATTCTCTCAATCAGTAACCTCACAGGGGTGTTGTGAAGATGGAGCAATCTCAGCTATGTATGCTACCCTGAGTCCTTTGGTTAAAAATGTGATGAGTAATATTTGCAGTCTGGTTCCTGACAAACCACAAAGGTGTCTGAGAACATGATGGGTCAGGATTCTAGGGTGGAATTATCAGCTAAGGCCATCACACAAGTTTCATACATGGTTCATACAGTTAAATCTACGTTCATCATCCTGCTTTTCCGGGAATCAATGGTTTGAGCAAGTCACAGTTTTCCACATTGACATGCAATGGCTAACTATGGTTTGTTGGGAAAGCAGAGGTTATTGAAGACCTTACTGTACCCAAGGGCAGGCGGACAGAGGCCTCCAACTCCTTATTTGCATGGAGTCAAGCTATGAAGAAGCAGTGACAAGGCCCCTCACGATTTGGTATTTCTTGAAAACAAAAAAGTCTCACGGATAAATAGTGTAGTAACTAGGATATCATTGTAATATAGGTTCAGTTTTCCTTACCTACCAGGGGCTTGTGGAATATAAATACAGCTTTGAGGAAACATCCAGCTCCTTAAGAAATTCTGCGCACATAAATGGTTCCAGATACACAAGAGTGTGAGTAAAATTGAGATAAATCCTAATGGACCCAGAGATTATCCAGCTAACCCAGCCATTTTTGTGTATTTCCTCAGCAGTGACCCCTGCGTTTTGCACTGATTAAATAAAAATGCAGATGGTTACTATTGAGAGGCTCGCTGCACTTGCTTCCAGGAGGTTTAAGTTTAGTTCCGTAGTAACCACATCTCGATAAAAAACATGTTTCATTTATTTCCTTAATGATCATGGAATAAGCAGGATGTGGGGCTTCCCCCCACCCCCCCAATGATGTTATGAACCAATATGATCCAGGTACTTTCCTGTCAAACATCTGTGACTTAGGGACAACGCATGTCTGTATTAGTAAACCTGCCAAGGGCTTGTTTCCTGTTTAGGATTATCTCAACATAGTTGCTCTCTGGGTCTGCACAACTAACAAAGCCAGACAAGAGAAGGGTTTCTTCTCTTTGAAACCCTCTTGTCTCTACAAAAAGAAGTATCCAGCTCTGAACGCTGGGAGGGCAAGTACAATTTCTAGAACCTTGTGTACTTTTCTTCAAACTGTGCTACTAAGATGTTCACAAATGTGTCAGTGTTGCAATCATAGTTACTTTCTAAAGGCATGGCTGAGTACACACTGACCCAGCTGTAACAAAAAAACGTAGTTTTTCTCAGTCTGGAACCATTCCCGTTCGCCGTCAATGTGCTACTTTCAGTCTAGATTGGATTCTAGATCCTGTCATCCACAAGGATGCCTGCAATTACTTGAAATGCATTTGAAAACACACCCCTCGCTAGGTGATGCACACCTTTTCCTGCCCAGGTGACTGAAGAAGAAAGTGGTGATTTTAATCTTGGTATACACCAGGCATAGGCAAACTCGGCCATCCATATGTTTTGGGACTACGGCTCCCATCATCCCTGACCACTAGTTCTGTTAGCTCGGGATGATGGGAGTTGTAGTCCCAAAACATCTGGAGGGCCAAGTTTGCCTATGCCTGGTATACACCCATTCACAATGTCCTTGTGGCTGCACACACACTCATTTCTGGGACCACCCATATCTGTTTTCAAAAGGACACACTATATGGTAACACAGAATCAATCTGCAATGACCTTCTGTTTTTGGAATGAAACCAGTTCCTGAATAAGCATCTCTGAGGGGCAAAAAAATATGCAACAGATCTGATTGTGTATATATAGGTAGGAAAAAACAAGTATTCAGTCTACATGGATTCTAGAAAACTGTTCCTCAAACAAAAAACATGCTTTGTGATATTCAAATCCTGAAAGGGCTCAGAAAGATACTCTGGTCAGTCACTGCTATTCAATGTAGTCAGTACTGAATTGGACTAGCCAATAGCTTGACTCAGTATATGGCAGTTTTCTATATTCCTAATTTAAATCACTGAACTGATCTTAACTTTGGATCCTGCCACTATATTTATTTATAGGTGCAACTGGCGTTCAATTGCATTGCATTTTAAAGATGGATCTCCACTCCCAAGGCAATGGGAGCAAAACCAGAGAAAGGAGGAACGTTTCACCCCAATGTGTGTGGCGTGTCTGGAAAGGATAATACAGTACCTGGAACTAATGCAGCCATTTCTGAATGTGCTATATATGTAGCACGTAGATGGGAAATTCGTAGCACATATATGTGGCACATAAATAGGAAATAATTCCCTAAATCAATGTTCTTAAAATTATATTTTGATATAAACAACAACTCACACAAGGCAATCATTTTTACTGAATCCTACCCAGGATTTGAAAACCAAAAAGCAATATGGAAGAAAAGGACTGTGTTAGTTATTGGATTTCACTTAATGTGGCTATTATTGCTAGTAAATGCTTCCATATAATGCTTTACAATGTCTACTGACCTTGGGAAAATATCAGATTTAGCTGTACAAGAGACAAACCGGGAGAACTGAAGGAATATAATCTTCCATCACCTGGTGGTAGGATTTGTCTTGAGGGGAAAATATGTTCTCCAACTATAAAGTAATTTTTTTTACTTATATTGACTCTGTACCATCTAAAACTGATTGCCCACCTTTCTAATATAAGGACTTTATTTGCAATGCCCTCTGCCTTACAAGCTACCCGTATCTTCTGATTAGAGTGAACCAAATAACCGCTTGCCGTTTAAAAGAGCGAGCAATCATTGCCCAGCATGCTATGCTACAGTCTGTCAAAGTGTTTGTGTGCATCTACTCTCAGGAAGCTCTGATAGGAAAACAGGAGGCTGGTTCATTTAGCTCTGTATTGCCTGGACTGATTTGCAGCAGTTCTCCATTCATACATATCTTCTTTGGCACTTCCAGAAAGGTATCTCTGGTCAATGAAATGTGTAGGATAGATCACATTTATTTTCAATTGTTCATGAAAATATGACAGATTTATGCAACACACAGCATGACACACAATATTGACAAGTTGCTACAATGGATTTGCACTACAGACGTCTGCATTTTATTTTTTTCTCAAATTTTTTTAATTGGTTTTCACAATATTATAAACAAACAGACACATAAGACAGACAAACATAAATCATAGCCTTATTGAAAATTACACTTATTAACTTTGTTAAGTGACTTCCCCGCTTCCCCTTGGTTGAATTTCAATGCATATCCTTTTAACGGTTTCCCAAATCACAATTCTTATAAAATTTAACTTAAACATTAACATCCTTAAATCTTCACTTTATGAAATTAAACATATTAATTCATCACTTAACATAAATAAAATCCTAAGCCAATTAAGTATCTGCAAGCTGTTTTCAGTTAATTTAACATATTTAACTAAATAATCATTAAATTTAATCCACTCTTCCCGATACTCCTCCTCCTGCATTTTAAATCCCGGCTGGACCAGGAACACTTTTCAATGACCACTTACCCCCTTGCCACCCAAACTTAAGCACATTCACTCAGCATCAAGTCCTGCCAATGTTAACTGAATTTACTTCCCAGAAATGTGCAAAGGGCAGCAACTTTGACCTCAGTTTCCCATCTCTAAAATGGGACTACAACCTATACTAGCAAGGCTGAATGAACTAATTACTGTAATGAAGCCTCATTCACGCACTTAAAGACTACAGGGCTTGCAATGGCAGTCTAATATTACAGAACGCATAATTTTGCAATGGTGTGTTTGTACAAGTCAAGCAAAACCCTCCCTTAACCCCCCCCTCTCCTTTTAAAGTATTGTAATTTCCCAGCTGGGGAACATATATTCTCTTTATGTGGTTTGGACTATTATTTGGTTAACTATACTGTTATATCACACTTACCTCAGTGTGCCGTTTCCGATGCTCAGCAGGAGTTTCTCTTTCTAGGGTTTTCATAAATAAACCATGCCAATATGGGCCACATTAATCACTTAAAAGGATGGAAGAGATCTTAACTATGGGAGGGAGCTGCAGTTTGAGTCTGCTAATGGCTCTGTACAATGATTTAATAAAATTTGTAAAGTGCTTTGGCTTCGATGTGGTTGAGAGGTTATATTAAAAATGCAAGATTCTTATCGTTATGGACATGCTTAGTCTGGAGGATTAGAAATCACAGACCAACTACATCTCAATGAAACTGAGGTACCGGGGGGTGGGGGGACGGGACGGGACAGGACTCAGAGACGGTTAGAAACCTTCACACAGCTAACATTAAGTGTGGCTTTTTCTCCAGCAGAATTAAGAGATGTGAGTTTAAAGCACAAATAGCCCAATCACAGGCTAAACATTTAACCTACATCTTATTTTTTTCTTTTTATGAACTGATATTTAAAGCCCTAAATGGCCTCAGTCCAGTATACCTGAAGGAGTGTCTCCACCCCCATTGTTCTACCTGGACACGGAGGTCCAGCGCCGATGGCCTTCCGGCAGTTCCCTCACTGCGAGAAGCCAAATTACAGGGAACCAGGCAGAGGGTCTTCTTGGTAGTGGCGCCCGCCCTGTGGAATGCCCTCCCACCAGATGTCAAAGAGAACAACTACTACCAAACTTTTAGAAGACATCTGAAGGCAGCCCTGTTTAGAGAAGCTTTTAATGTTTGATGTATTACTGTATTTTAATATTTGGTTGGAAGCCGCCCAGAGTGGCTGGGGAAGCCCAGCCAGATGGGCCAGGTATAAATAAATAAATTATTATTATTATTATTATTATTATTATACATAGTGGAAGTCCCTGATTCAAATGTCGCCTCTGGCATGAACTCACTAGGTGGCACTAGGTGAGCCACTCTGTGAGCCTCAGTCTCCACATCCACAATATGGGGAATAATACTGTAGGAAGCTGCCTTACACCATCAGATCACAGGGCCCTCTAATGCAGGATGGTCTGCAATGACTGGCTGCAGTTATTCAGGGTTTCAGGCAAGGAATATCCCCAACCCTACCTGGGGATGCTACAGATTGGACTTGAAACCTTCTGCATGCAAAACAGATGCTCTACCACTAAGCAGTGATACAACTCCCAAGATGTAATAGGACTTTTCATGTTCTTCACCAGCAAAAGCAGCTGAGAATAGTTCATTAATGGAAGCTGCTCAGAGCCAGATTCTTACCTGGGGCGTCACAATATTTCTTCCCACCACTGAATGCCATATTTCAAAAAACCCTTTTCTATGAATCCCACATATTCTCGCCAAGTCAACACTGCCATCTTGGCAACAGCTCATCCAGGTTTCAGGTCAGGTTGTCTTCTAGCCTTACCTGGAGGTGCCAGGGACTGGCCAACCTTGGGACCTTCTGCATAGAAGCAGATGTTCTGTTGTTCCATAGCAGCCCATCCCAAGTATTCAATCTTATAAGAATGTAAGTATAGCCCTCTCCTCTCCCTCCTCTATATTGGCTTACAGGGCTATTGTTAAGGCTGCTAACTAGCCAAGGCATCTAAAATGCTTTCAATCCTTGAAAGTGCTTTACAAATGTTAATAATAACGATGATTCAATAAACTGGTTGTGCACAGCAGATTCATGGAGTGTATGTACAGTGTGTGCAGAGAGGGTACATTTCTCCAGCCAGTGCGATGTACCTTCACATGCCATCATTTCCTATCTAATCCATAAGTTCCTAATGGGCTCAGGAATGACTACAGACCTACCGCTGCTTTGTTAGTATTCCACACCATTGCTTCGCAGAGAGATCTTTCCAGGGGAGATCCGGCTCGCGTTTGCGTTGCTGTTATTATGAGCTGGGGTTTGCCTGCTCACCGCCTGGGCGCCTGCCCCCACCCCCCCGCGCGTCACGCTGCTCCCGGCTGGGTAATTAGGGACAGCCCCCTGCTGCAAAGTGGCTGTCGCCGTTTCTCCCAGGCGCGGAGTTTGCCCTTGCCTGCTGTCACATGGGGAGGGGGTGTGTTAGCAGCTCAGAGACGCGGAGGGGAGCAGCCGGAGCAAGGCTGCAGCAGCAGCAGCAAGCAGAAGCCAGCAGCAGCAGCAGCCGCCTGAGCAAAAAGGCAGGGAGCTGTCCTCTCTCCTGGCTGCCTCCGGCACTTGTTATTCCCAGCCTGAACTTTTATGGGTGTGCTGGAAAGGAGGGTGAGGAAGGAGGTTTCTTTCTAGCGGAGCAGAAGGGCTGCAGAGCACCTGATTGCAAACGATGAGGCCGGTCGAAGCTGGGCATGGCATAAGAAAAGCGGCCAGGGAGCAAAGGAGCGCCCGGCACCGGCTGTGGTCACTGTGACTTGGCTCAGCCACAGGCGCGCCTGCCTGCTGGGAAGAGGACTCGCTGCGCCCAGGAAGAAGCCACCCCCCGGGACGCGGGCTGGGTTTGCTGGTGAGACTGGCGGCGTGAGAGGAGCATGGAGCCCCGGCCACCTGCCCCCGGGGGCAGAAGGGGGGCCCGGAGGAGGGCCCGGGAGTGGCTGATCCCCCTCTGGCTCTGCGTGTGCGCGGCGGGGAGCTGCAGGGGGCAGGTGTATAAGCTCAGCCTGGCAGTGGACGAAGGGCTGCCCGCGGACACGCTGGTGGGGGACATCAGCGCAGGGCTGCCCCCCGGCGAAGGGCACCCCGGCGGCTTCTTCCTCTCGGAAGGCAGCGGCGAGTCGGCCGTGTTGGCGGATTTCCACGTGCACACGGACACGGGCATCATCCGCACGGCGCGGCTGCTGGACCGAGAGCGCCGGGCGCGCTACAGCTTCGTGGCGGCCACGCTGCGAGGGGAGATGGTGCAGGTGGAGATCACGGTCAGCGACGTGAACGACCACGAGCCGCGCTTCCCGCGGGACTGGGTGCGCCTCAACATCTCCGAGCTGAGCCCGCCCGGCAGCGCCTTCCGCTTGCCGGCTGCGCGCGATCCCGACGCCGACAGCTTCGGCACGCAGGGCTACTCGCTGCTGCCGCTGGATCAGGAGCAGGACCGGGAGAAAGGTCCGCTTTTCCAGCTGCGCTACGGGAGCCCGCCGGATACCCTGGACCTGGTGCTGCTGCGCCGCCTGGACCGGGAGCGGGCGGAGACGCACCGGCTGCTGGTGGAGGCTTGGGACGGCGGAAGCCCCCGCCGGAGCGGCCGCCTGCGCCTGGAGATCCAGGTGGTGGACGAGAACGACAACGCGCCCGCCTTCGGGCAGAGCGAGTACCGCGCGCGCCTGCGGGAGGACGCGCCGGTGGGCAGCTCCGTGTGCCGCGTCTGGGCCAGCGACCCGGACCTGGGCGCCAACGGCGAGGTGCGCTACAGCCTGGCCCGCCGCCAGGGCGACCCCTCGGCCGCCGCCTTCTTCGAGGTGGACGAGCGCAGCGGGCTGCTGCGCCTGCTGCGGCCTCTGGACCGCGAGGCCCGCGCCCTCCACCGCCTGGCCGTGGAAGCCCGCGACGGCGGCGCCCAGCCCGAGCTGGCCACGGCCCTGGTGGCCGTCGAGGTGCTGGACGTGAACGACAACGCGCCCACCATCCACCTGCTCTACCTCAGCGAGGGCGGCGCCAGCGTGTCCGAGGGGGCGCAGCCGGGAGACTACGTGGCCCGCGTCTCCGTCTCGGACCCGGACGAGCCGGCGGGCGGCGTGGCGCTGAGCCTGCAGGGCGGCCGCGGCGCCTTCTCGCTGCGGCCTTCGGGTGCCGACGGCGGCGTCTACTTCCTGTGCGTCGAGGGGCCCCTGGACCGCGAGAGGCGCGACGCCTACGAGCTCCGCCTGGTGGCCGTCGACTCGGGCGCGCCGCCCCTCTCCTCGCAGCGGGCGCTGCTCCTCCGCGTGGCCGACCTCAACGACCAGGCGCCCGCCTTCGCGCAGCCGCGCTACCGGGCCGCCGTCTCCGAGGCCGCCTCGCCGGGCACCGTGCTGCTGCGCCTCAGCGCCGCCGACGCCGACCAGCCGGGCTCGCGCAACGCCCAGGTGCGCTACGCGCTGGGCCCCGACCAGGCGCCCGCCGCCGCGCTCTTCCAGCTCGACCCGCTCAGCGGCGCCCTCAGCGTCCGGGCGCCTCTGGACCACGAGCGCCAAGCGGCGCTGGAGCTGCTGGTGCTGGCCAGGGACCTGGGCGAGCCGCCGCTCTCCGCCTCCTGCGTCGTCAGCGTCGCCGTGGAGGACGCCAACGACAACGAGCCCGTCTTCCAGCACCAGGTCTACAACGCCAGCCTGGCCGAGCACGCCCCGGCCGGCCACTGCCTCCTGCAGGTAACGGGAGGAAGGAAGCGCGTCCTTGGCTCCTTGGTTGTTTGGAGGGGGGGGTGTTGCAAGGCCCCAGTGGCGTAGCGTGGGTTGTCAGCACCCGGGGCAAGGCAAGTAATTTGCGCCCCCTAACCCGTGGATTTGCGCCCCCTAACCTGTGGATTTGCCCTAACCCCAGATGTTGCGCCCGGTGCGGCTGGCCCCCCTGCACCCCCCACGCTACGCCACTGCAAGGCCCTGAAGCCTGAGAAGGTGCACCTGTTGAAATTCCTTCCTCTGCAAAGGAAGAGGACCTGCTGGTATAGGGCGGTATGCAAATTTAATAAATAAATGACATAGAGGCCCTAAAAGTCTCCTCAGATGCTGTGGAGAGTCGAGGGATAGAAGCCCTTCTCTCCATTGCATCTGAGAGGCCTTTGCAGGGTTGAACCCCACAAAGGAAATCTAGGGGGGGGGGTTGTTCATAAGCAGCCAGTTGGGGCCTCAAGCGGCATGTGGTACCCAATGCCAATGGAGTTATTTGGCAGCCCTGGAAGAAAATTCCTCAGGGGCCCTGGCAATACCACAATAAACAAATAAAATGGTACCTCAGGTTACATACGCTTCAGGTTACAGACTCTGATAACCCAGAAATAGTACCTCGGGTTAAGAACTTTGCTTCAGGATGAGAACAGAAATCGTGCTCCGGCAGCGTGGCTGCAGCGAGAGGCCCCATTAGCTAAAGTGGTGCTTCAGGTTAAGAACAGTTTCAGGTTAAGAACAGGCCTTCGAAACGAATTAAGTACTTAACCTGAGGTACCACTGCAACTGTTTCTGGCCCTTTCATTACACTCCAAATCAGCCTCCTGAGGTGACGTTCTGCCTCAATCTCCCTCTTGGCAGGGCTGGCCCGCCCTTGTCATGTGCAGCAGCCATTGCAGAGCAGATTGCCCCTTTTGCATAGCAGCCCAAACTTACTTTGTCTGTGCAGGGATATGTGCAAAGTGTGATCCCGTGTGTGGCAGCAGAGAAGCACAGCTGACTGGCATTTGTGTTGTGGGCCTGTGCCCCCGAGGTACCTAGCAACACTCCTGGATGAATGGTTGCAGACAGTGATGCAACAGTTTCAGCTGGATTCAAACAAAGAGGAGAAAAGGGTGACATCTCCAAGGGATGATTTGGTTTGGCATGATGACAGCCTCTTTGACACTGTAATTTTAAACAAGTGTTGTAGTGGACTTTTAAGTGTACAAAATGCTGAAACTGACTTAATTGCATAGCTCAGTCCCAGGGACTTGGACTGAATGAGTGAAGTTCAGTACTGTACTGGCGTTTACATTTCCCACCTCCTACAAGCTCAGGCAAACAATTTGCAAGAGATACATGCAAGTGTTAACTGTTCACTTATGTGCTCTCAGACGATTCACTGAATCCTTAGTGCATCCCTGGGGAGTCCTGTGGCTGTCAAAATGGCCCAGTTTGTTCTGCTCATATGATGATTATGATGGTGACCTACTGTTGCCTCTCTTCATTCTTCTGTTATGCACTACAGTATCAGCACTGCATACAATGTTTCGGTCCTAGCTTGTGGAAACCTCTGTTTATAAACGAAAAGTGTAGCCATCAGTTCAAGCTCAGCCTAAGCTCAAATTAGGCTTTAAATGCAGTTTACAAACTGAAGTGGAGGTTTAGACCTCAGTTCCATTTAAAAGCTCAGTGTTTAGTTCAGTGTTAAAATCTAGGGTGTGAGTTTGAATAAGAGTACATTGAGTCAGATCCTTGCATTTGCAGAGATGCTCTATGTAATTGCCATTCATTGTCCTCTGCTTTGATAAAAATCACTATCCCCACAGGACTCAGCTGACCTAAAGCCACCTTTAAATTTCTAATCACAGGTGTCAGCAGCTCAGTAGATCACACTCTTATTTTTAAACGAGGTCCTCTTAATCTAACTGGTGGTAAGCAGAGGTTGTGAGGAGGTATCCAGGGGTATAAAAGTAAGGCAAGCTTATGAGAGACTGTACTTCACTGTGCTTAAGGGAAGCCGCAGCTGACAAAGTGTCAAGGCAAACAGTTTAGCAAATGGGCATGTTAAGGCCCTTTCCAAGAAGAGGTAACCCATCTTACAGACCCCAACTTTGCATGTGAACAAGCCTAATAAACAAACAGTTGTGAAGGTAGAAAGCAAGCACTGGGCACGAAGGCTATCCAGTGTACCTGTCTGGTGGACAGAAATTACAGGTGTGGGCTTGGTACAATGAGCTCCTGGTTCTCGGGGGACAAATTTAATAATAAATAAATTTTATTTATATCCCGCCCTCCCCAGCCGAAGCTGGGCTCAGGGCGGCTAACAACAAGAAAATAGTACAAGATTCTAAAAACATTTCATTATAAAAATTAATTAAAATCAAATTGTTGGCAACCATTAAGCTAAAATTCTGTGGAGATTGCCAAAGGAGGGAGTCAGGCTGCGCCCTGACCAAAAGCCTGGTGGAACAGCTCTGTCTTGCAGGCCCTGTGGAAAGATGTCAAGTCCCGCAGGGCCCCTAGTCTATTGTGGCAGAGCGTTCCACCAGATTGGAGCCGCAGCCAAAAAAGCCCTGGCTCTAGTTGAGGCTTTGTCACAATGCCAGCAGCAGTGTGATCCTAGCAGGTAAGGAACTTGTTGGACAAGAGGTGTGCATTGGCCAAGAATGTGACTTATGCTATCGATTTCTTTTAAAATATTTTATTGAAGTTTTAAATACAGAGAAACAACTTGGGGTCTGAAGAAGCTAAACACTTGTACAGGTGGTGTTACAGAACTTATTGTCATTTATTCTGCTATCAGTCTTCAATGCTTTGATGGTAATGATGCTGTTTGGTTGTGGAGGTCTTCCACAGACCTTCCTATTATTGGTCATCCCTTTGCATTGTATGCAGGTCCTATTGACTTACTCCTTGGTAAGCGTGTATAGGGTTGCTGACTTGGTCTCCCTTAATGTATGGCTGTCAGATTCGTCTTCGGAATTGCCCTTAAGCTTGTGGTTGGCAAGAGGTGTGCAGGGCACTGGATCAATAGAATGGAGTAGAAACTACATCAGCAACAGCATGAATGGAGCAGATATATGTGACTGGACAGGCTCCAAACCGAGTGGAGTTATTACCACAGCAGAAAGTCAGGCCAACAATGCACTCTAAAGGAAATATTTCATCAGTAGACAAACACATTACTTGCACAGGGAAAGTCTGAGTAATTTCTATAAGCACAGCCACATGCTAGTTGTTCTTACGCATTTTGAAAGGGCCAGATATTTTCCTTGTCTGTAATTAATGAGCACCATTTGGCAGAAAGGTGGGGTGCAAATTTAACAAATAACTGATATAAACAAATACAGATGTAGTAATTGAATAATTAGGCTCTAGTGTGCTGTGAATTATGTAACAGTGTTCTCCTAATGTGTTAAGTTTGATAAGGTGGAGCACTGCTCTGAAGCAATCCAGACAAATGTGATAAGATTTTCAGATTTTGAAAGGTTTGTTAGGAGCCTCTGAATGTCATTTGAGCCTCATTTCCTTATCTTTTCAGGTGAACTGTATTGTTTGTTAGTGTGGATGTGGTGTCCTCCATGTATGGCTTCACCTACCTTAATGTAGATCTGACGATCTTTTTAGCCTTTCCCTGAAAATCTACATATTTAGTTGCTATTGTCAGGAACTTTCTTAGCATTCAACCCATATCTACCTGGCTGTTAACTTCAATCTTGCTTCTTGTGACATCAGTGAATCCAGCAATCAGTTGTTCTGTCTTCTAATATGCTTTTAATTTTTCTATAAACCAGGGGTGGGGAACCTCAGGCCTGGAGGTCAAATGTGGCTTTGCAGGCATCTCTTGGGACCTTCTCTAGGCCAGTCCTGCTCCATGCCTTCCTTGAAAACTTTTGCCTGATTGTCATGTGGTTTTGAGCTGTAGTGATGCATCTTCCTTGTTTGGGTGGAGAGAGGTGTGTGTGTGTGTGTGTGTGTGTGTGTGTGTGTGTGTGTGTGTGTGTATAAACCTCAGATTCATATTGTACAAAGGTAAGCGTTACATCCATCGCTCCACCTACTTCTGCCTCTGGCTTCACCAACCAATGGCGTACGGTCCCTGGAAGGTTCCCCACAAAGGAATGTTGCCCTTGGATTGAAAGAAGTTCCCTGCTGCTGCCATAAGCTGTTAGCAAATTGTTAAATATTTTCTGTGCTTAACCCCAGGCAGATCCTTCAGCTTTTTGCTTTCAGAATCGCTTTGTAGATCTTTCATGACCCATAAAACTCTATGATTTAATGTACCAAGTACTTTATCCTGCTTTGTGTGAGCTGATAGAATCTTTCCTAAGTTCGCCAATGGATCCAGAGTGTTCTGTTGGTGATATGTAGATAATATGTTTGATTTTATGAAGTGTGCTGCCATACAGAATTATAGGGCAGTGGTGGGGAGCCTTTTTCAGCCTGAGGGCATCTTTCTATGATGGGCAACTTTCAAGGGGCTGCATGCCAGCTGTTGGAGCAGAGGGACAACGGTAAAAGTGGGTGAGGCCAGAGGTGAAAGATGGGAGGGGCAACAACTGTGAGGTTTTTTTAAATACTAGGCCGCATTCCAGCTGGACAAAAGCCAGAGGTCTCTCTACCCCCCCTCCCCATCTATCTGTGCTGTTACACAAGGCACATTGTCACAGGTTAAGGACACATTTCCAACCAGGCAAAAGCACTTGACGAGGATGCAAAACTGGACCAGTGAGGGGTTTAGTCCTGAGGGCTAAAAAGAGGGAAGCCCAGAAACTGAGGTTCCTCTCCCCTGCTTATAGGGAAACTGCTAGGAATAGGGAATTACACCATCCCCAGGTCTCTAAATGCTGGATTTAGATCTATGTGTGGAAACAAAAGAATTGATGTAGATTCCAGAGATCAATATCAGTGTTGTAGATCTGAGGAGTATTGAAGCCAGTTGCTAATTTATGGTATAAGCCAGAGTTTCGGTGACTTCAGATGCTGCTGCCCACATTCATTGTCCAAAGCCGAAGTGTTGTATTTCCATGGAGAGATGTGTGTGCTACAGATGTGGAAATGCTGTAAGCACAGTCCTTTATGGGGGGGGAGACGGTCTCAGCTTGGGATAGCCTTAATAAGCATGCAGAAAGGACAGTTCGCTCCTGCTCACTTTCTCTTGTTTAGAACATCTGAAGCCACTCAGGCCAGCATTTCTTGTAAGCAGACCTTGAAATCTTGTTAAGATTCCGCTCTATAACTCTAGGAAAGGAGAAGCTGCTCTGGCATCCACCCTTGTTCCTCCTATAAGAATGGAACATTTGCAGTCTACTGAAAAAGAAGGCATGTCTTTCAGCATGAAGATAGTGTGGGGTTTTTACCAATAGGCAGCGCTCAAAGCTTCGAGCAGCACCAATGGAAATAATTTTAAAAATAAAATAAAATAAAAACATGCAAATTATGCATAGTGCTTGCTGTTGGTGAAACCTCTGATCAGAAAAGATTCCATCTGCATGCAATTTTGATATAATCTATTTTCATTTGGGTTCCATGGTGTAAGAGATTTTTTTTTTTTTATAATAATATTTTATTAAGTTTAACAATAGAGAAAAAACAACCAAACAAAGAACAGTGAAAACACAGGGGAAATATAAAACACAACAATACAAAATTTCACAATACAAAAATACAAACATTTAACCTAACAAGGAAAAAAGAAAAAAATCAATAAACACACAAAAAAGAAAAACACAAATCACTCTTTTCTAATTGCTCATCTTTGATTAACTTATTTTCCTGACTTCCTCACGCCTCCCTTTTTTGTATCCCTTTTTGACAGTTAGTTCAGCAAATTCATATCCTACTACTTTATCCTTAATTATTTTACCTCCCAAATTTATAATTTATAATTTTTATCTATCTTGTTGCTAGAACCCCTTCATGGTGTAAGAGATTTAAAATACTTTTTTTTTTCTTTAAAAGCAACTGGACAAACTTTAATTGTTGAAAGGCTGCAAATGTTCCAGACAAGAAAGCAGATGATTGTAGGTGGCCTGCGCTCAAGGTATTCCTAGTCTGTCAAAACCATTATGCCCAGGCGCAGCAGTACAGTGGTACCTCGGGTTACATACGCTTCAGGTTACATACGCTTCAGGTTACAGACTCCGCTAACCCAGAAATAGTACCTCGGGTTAAGAACTTTGCTTCAGGATGAGAACAGAAATCGTGCTCTGGCGGTGTGGCAACAGCCCCATTAGCTAAAGTGGTGCTTCAGGTTAAGAACAGTTTCAGGTTAAGAATGGACCTCTGGAACGAATTAAGTACTTAACCCGAGGTACCACTGTAAATGTATTTCGTCACCCCTATTCCTAGTGACTGGACAACTGTCCAGAGCATCTTTGTGAGAGGCATAAGAACCTGTTGAACCTCTAAGTGACAGACAGCATAGATACTTGTGCTTATTGCTCCTGTCATTATGTGTGTGTATGTATTGGAAAGGTTTCTGAATCTGGGAGACTCATGGAATATGAAATAGAGCCCCGGGTAACAGTTTTGTAGCCTCTTTGTGCCATGCCTTTGTGCAATAAGGTTTTAATTGTACCTCTTGAACAATAAGTAGGGGTTTCTTTTTGTTTGTAGATTTTCATAATTAAAAATTGAGCATTTTTGCTTTTGTAGTTTTTATACTTTAAAAAAAACCAAGCCTTTTGGATGAATGGCAAATTTATTAATTTCCCCCCTGAGCATCTCAGAATTCCATTGAACTTTTACTATTACTATTAGATTAATAATGTTAATCGGATTAATAATGAAATATCTGGGTGTTGTTGTTTTTTTGGCCAAACTAATGCAAATACTTAAACAGGGAGAAATCATTGATTCCAATGGGTGTGGGGCAATGCTCTGCTCATTGCTCATTCTATGCTGTGTCACTTGGTACCCTAATTTACATTTTACTGAATTCCCTGGTCCATGACTTGAATTAAGGTTCAATCAATTGGCTGCGGCAATATGACCTTCCCAAGGTCATTCTGTTTTCTGCTTACAAGCCAATCTTTTCTTGTCACCGTAGTCTTGATAAACACACATTTTGAAGTGGAATTAAAAGACAGCCAAATATATCTCATTAGCATTTCCCCCCCTTGAAGTTAATGTGGCTTTTCAGATTTAAATAAATCTTCCACGTCTGCATTAAATCTTTCTTGTGGTGCTTTTATACGGGTACAGTGACATTTGACCCATTGTTTCAGCTTGGCATTAGCGACCATGTATTGAGGAAAAAGTGCTGAAGCTGATTCATTTTGTTTCAGGCAGTGTTCTTTTAAAAAATACAATAAATTTAATGGGAGTAGTTGTGATATGATTTCAGGTTCGTTGTTACAACTTCCAGAGGTGTAATTTGTTGCAGTAGAAACAATAAAGTCTTGTTGTACTTTAAATATTAATTACATTGCCCAGGATCCAATTTCCTGTTGAGCCACCTTTTCCTGCATTAATCCACCTGTTGATTGAAATTCTACTACCTAAGTATAGTGGGTGGTGACCAGGTAAGGAACCTTTCTCACTTTCAGAATGGCCTTCCCAGGAAAGCCCACCAAGCTCCTTCATTACTATCATTTAGATGCCAGGAGAACACATTTCTGTTTCCCCAGCTTTTTAAGTATGGCTAATGTTTGCATTTTTAACTGAGAGCAGCATTGACTGTTGCTATATAGTGTGTTGTGTTAGTATGTATTATTTATTTAATTATTTGCTATTTTTATGCTACTTCTGTTATATCTTACTACTTTGTTAGCTGTGCTGGAAACTTACGTTTATATATTCAAGATTATTATTATTGTTATTTTGCACTATAGCTCTGCTTCATCAGATGTAACCATACCATGTTATGGTTGGTTTAGAGCAGGGGTTTGTGGTCTGCAAGCCTCATGCTGGTGGTCTGTGGAGTGAAGAACGGGGGGAGCAGCAGCAGCCCCACCATTCTAAGGTTTTTGCACTGTATGTTGTTGCAGGATAGAACTAGGTTTTCATCCTCCCCACTGCAGTTGGCAGGGCAGCCTGCATTCCCCTTGTCTCATGCTGCTTTTTCTTTCTGAGTCTACTTCATTTTGAAGGCAGGGAAGAATACTGGACGTGGAAAGTCCCTAAGAGGAGCGAAAATGGTAGCAGTGTCCTTTGCCATCTAACCCTAGAAGGCAGGTAGCTGGCATTCAAGAAGGTTGTATTTACATGTTTTCTCCATGAGTGGCATCTGTTCTGGTGGTTCTGGTTCTGGTGGCTCTTCCCACTCTCCCTTTCACTGTTGGTGCACGTTTGCCAGGGGCCTGTCAGTCAGTCATTCAGACAAGCAAGGGCTTGACAAACTGTGCTGTTAATTCCCAATTGCAACTGTGGTCGCTCTAATCTCCAAAGTGTCCTCCCTTTATTTTGTAGCCCCCTTTAAGGTATCATGGTTCTCCCCCTGCACTTCAAAGTGGAAATCTCCTTTCTTCCTCAAGAGTCCGGATGTTCTCAATGTGAATGGTATTGTCTGCGTCAAGGGACTAAGATAACAAGGGATAAAACTAATGAGAGGTTTCAGAGCTGCAAACCTTGATGCTTGCAAGTAAGCACTATAGAACAACTATTAGGCTTCCTTTTGAGGAAAGGTGCATGGGATCAAGCTTCTAAGGCTGCAGTCCTATTCACACCTACAACTGATCTTGGTGGAGCCTATTTCCAAGTAAATACTCATGGCATCAGTGTAACAGAATTCAGATTCTAATCCAACAAAATGCAATAGAAATAAAAGAGGCAATAAAAATTCAATTACAGCATTCAGCACAGTGCATTACAATTGCTACAATAGACAGAAAATTCATCAAGTGGTCTGCCGACAATTTTCAAGTGGTCCATGGGTGGTGAAGGAAATCACTGGTTTAGAGATATTACATCCTCGTCTCTAGTTTGGATTGGGGGGTAGTGAGGTCTGGGAGACTTCAGGTTGGATTGTTGGCTGCTACAGCTGGATGTTGGCAAAAGGTATGACAGTTTCATTTCTTGGGATGCTCTTTAAAGCAGTATTTTTGGCAATTACTGACAACAAGTTAGTCCAAATCTGCCTGTTTCCTGAAATTTCAGCTTTACACTTTGTAAGCTTTGCCATTATTGTCACTCCTACCGTGGCAACAAATTCATGTTAAATGTTCTCTATGTCTAAGAGCAGTGATTTTAAAAAATGCAGCTTAGGGGAATGGGAAAGCTGAATAGGATTCAGGATTGATCTTTAGTTTAGTTGATACTATTTTTTTACCTCTCTTTCTGACTCTGTTTTTCATGGGCAGTAATTGCTACATGGATTTTCAACAATATTATGCTATGCTTCTGTTGATAAGCTATACAGGGCAGGCATGGCCGGAACAAAGACCTGTTTTCTTCCTAAAACTCCAAGCCCACCTTCTTAAGTCAGGTGCAAACGAACATGAGCAGATGCAAAATCATGGTTCAAGAGGCAGAGACAATTGTCCACAGTACTCCATGAACCATAAACTAGGATGATCTGCACACACATGTAAAGATAATAATTATTATAATAATAAATAATTTATTTGTACCCCACCTATCTGACTGGGTTGGCCCAGCCACTCTGGGTAGCTTCCAAAAGAAAAACATAATGGAATATTCAGTCAGCTGCTACTTGCGAAACCCGTCTTCTTCTAGGGCTGTTAAGAAATCTGTCCTCCAGTTTCTTAGAAATTTTCTTCCTTGGCCAAAGGGGCTTCCATTTTCGTACCTCATTCTTGTGGCACTGAGTTTTGAACTTGCCTTAATGATGTGAGGTGGGTAAAAGTGGTGTGCGTGTTTTCTTTCTTTCTAGTAAATACTTCTCTAGCACTCTGTAGCTTTCTTGGCTATCCAGACTTCCTGAACTGAAGAAAAAAAAGCCCTGTGAGAGTAGTTAACTCATGATGTCTTCCCCTCCACTTTGATTGCCGTAGGGGCATCTGTGGAGGCTGCAGAGTAGTGGGATGAATTGTAAAATGAAATAAAGGATCCCCACAAATTCTCCACTCATGAGAAGTTCACTGAATTTCCCCCTCCTCTTTGATACTTTTAAAATGCAATTTATTTGTTTACTAACTGATGCAGAATGGTTGGTGGGGAGAATGCAGGAGACATTTTTGGCACAATGCTACCTTCATTAATCTCCAGTTATCTCTGTTTAATCTTTACTCCAGATTGGAGAGTTCACAGGCACACAGATGGTGGGCCTCTTTCCTCCCCTCAACTTTTTCTGAGTTGATTTCTGCCCCAGTTGATGACAAGCTCTGGCTTCGTCTGTCATAACCTGGGGAAAGAGAGAAGAGGCATGGGTAGATCTTTCTTTTTTTAAGTGTTTGTAGTCTGGACCATAGGTATTTGCTGGACTGGACTGATTAACAGTATGCTTCATTTAACAGAATCCAACCCTGGGTTCCTGAGCATCTTTTGTACACTGTTTATGTCCTCATTGCCTCAAGATTATTTACCTGATCCAAATCTGAGACAGGCATTCCACTTGAACATGTGTCCTTGCAACCTCTGCAAGCTTGTGTGTGAGAGGGAAGTACTTCATTTTTTCTTCTTCATGTGCCCGAAATAAGCTATGATAAACTTCATCCCTGAGGAAAGGAACTAAGAACAAATTAAACCCAGCACTTTAGAAGGTAAACAAACAGAAATAAAAAAGAGGAATTGGAAAAACAGCAATGGCACCAAATAATAAACAGAAATTGATGGTCTCTTGAACATTTCATGGTATGCACAGAAACAACAAATAAGACTTTATTAACATTTCTAATAAAGGCAGCTGATGTTCATAATGCTAATGTCAGCCAGGTCAGCATGGGTAATAAGTTTGCCTTTTATCTTAGAAATTTGTTCTAGATTGACAGCCTGAGCAGAAACCCAAAGCTATTATTCTTTCTAAATGAGGGCTACAGAACATTTGCTGTAGCTGTTCTGCAGCTGTGGGACAGAGTATATGATCAATAGGAAAACAATGTCCTTCTGGTGACATGTTTGATGAGCACATAGACGCATTGACTGACTCATTAAGTAAGTTTGACTCTGCATCTCACCTCTATTCCTAAAGCAGGAGTAGGGAAGTAGATCTGACTGGTGGGCTGGATCCTTATCTTCCCCCATCTCCTGCAGGTCAAGTATGACAGGTGAGGGTGGCTACCTATCAATCACGTGAAGTCATAATGATGTCACAAGTCGAGCATGTTAAACCAGCAACAAAGCCACAAAATTATTTTGCTTCATTTCTAAAACAAATTTAGTAAAATAGCAAAAATAAATGCTTTTTTTTCTTTTTTTTAAAAATGGAGAAAATAAATAAATTCTCAACTAAATAGCTCATGCTCACAAGTCCCCCGCCCCCATTAAAAACCAGCATCTGGGAATCTTGTTCTTCCTCCATACTCCAAAATCCTGTATGGAGTAGTTTGGTAAAATGATGTTTACTATACATTTGTAAAGTAATTTATGTACAGGCTGTGATATACTTTCACTTCTGAATAGTCTTTGAAATGTTATGAGACACAGTAAAAAGTAACATGTTTTATCTTATGCCAATAACCACTCAGTCTAATGACGTATGTGGTGATGTGATAGCTTTTGTATGAAGGCAACCATAAAATGTATTGTATGACACATGGATTTTTAATACTGGTTTAGTTAATTTAAGGAATCATAAACTCCGTGATAGAATAGACGTATTATATAGGATCCAGCCCACAAAACTGTTAAAGCTGAACTATTAGCATGTGAGATCAGGACTGGAGAAATTGCCTATGAGCTGGTATAAAAATGTGATTCTGCTCCAGAATCTGTTTTTGGTTTTTTTAAAAAGGAAAATGTGTAGGCACCATCCCTGTCAAGAAAGCATGCAATTAATTAATTAATATATTTATATACCACCTTTCTCCCAAATTGGGATTCAAGGTGCCTTGCAATGTGTAAAATACAAAGCAATAAAAACAAACTAGCTGAAAACAATAATTAAAATACATCAAAACGCACTTAAAATTAGCATTGTCTGACCTTAATTGTCGAAGGCCTGCCTGAATAAGAAAGTCTTAGGCTGCTGGAAGAAGGATAACCGAGAGGGAGCCAGTCTAACCTCTCTTGGGAGGGAATTCCATAATACGGGATGAGCCACAGAAGAGGCTCTCCCTTGTGTCATCACCAGCCATGCTTCTGATGTTGATGAGACTGAGAGAATGTGCTCAACGGAGGATTTTAGCACCTTGGCAGGTTGGTATAGGGAGCGATTCTAGCAGTGGTTCTCCGGGTTCTCTGGCAGCAGTTTTTCCCTGGCTTACCTGGAGGCACTAAGGAGTGAACCTGGGATCTTTTGCAACCAAAACATGTGCTTTACCACAGAGCTATGGCTCTTCCCCAGTCCCACCACTAGAATTTCTTCCACTGGTATATTTCTGAATCCAATCCATTCTTAAGTTGGAAGACAGAGCAATTCTCCTCTATAATAAACCTAAGATTTTTATTATTTTGGTATGATTTTCTTTTGCCTATTGTGTTTAGAGTTTATATCAGGCATAGGCAAACTTGGCCCTCCAGATGTTTTGGGACTACAACTCCCATCACCCCTAGCTAACAGGATCAGTGGTCAGGGATGATGGGAACTGTAGTCTCAAAACACCTGGGGAGCTGACTTTGCCTATGCCTGGTTTATATTATACATAGTTAAGGGGGTTTTTATCGGTGGTGATAAAGCCTCTCGCTTAGCTGCCCTTGCACTATGGTGAAGGGAGCGGAAGGCACAAGTGCCTTTTCCCATCATTTGATGGTACTTTCGCTGACCTTGGCTTATATGTTTCTCCAATAGCCAGTCAGATCCTGCTGGAGGGCAGGGCAGTTATATGAGGATGAGGCTAGGAGAGCAGGGGGCAAAGAAAGCATTAGGCCAGGGCTGGGGAACCTATAGTCACCCACTTGTTGTCTGCCAGCATTGCCAGTGGTCAGGAATGGCAGGAGTTGTGGTCCTTCAGTTGCTATTGGACTCCCAAGTTTCCAGCCCCTGTTCTAGGCCATGGAAGGATTGCTTTATGCACAGTGAAATTGTTGACATTAGCTGCTATTTTGAGGGTCCAGAAGTCAAAAAGGTCGAAAACGGTCGGGATAAGTTAATGCATTTCTCTCACTGTTCACATAGCCCTGTTAGGTTGCCATGTTTTTCAGTTCATGGTATATGATTTGTGACTTCTGTTATGTCTGCTCATGACATAAGCACAAGATCACTGTGCAGCCCATGTCACATCATGTTTTGGTGATGATGTGTTACCATTACTGTTGGCGTGCTTCTCACAAAGTAGCTTTCACACTGTTTCCCCTCTAATGCATTGGCATCTAGGACACTGTTATTTATATAAATATGCTGCAAATGTGTGCCCTACCAGAATGGATTCAGCAAAGTTCAGTTATTCATGAAATTAGAATGTTTTTAAAGAATTCTCTTCCTGAAAATGTAGACCCAAACCCAATATTCTTTGTACTCTTCTTCCTTATCACTTCTGCTGTGCTTCTGAGAGTGCAAAGTGCTTTATTTTATTTTTTTTAGCAATTAGACTATTCAGACTTTTTGGAGATGAAGGAATTCTTGAACTCATCATCATTATTATTTTTCTGCCCGCAGAAGCAAAGGACCGATAAAGCCTGAATTTGCAAAGCATATTCGTTTGTATTCCTAAGACGAAAGTTTTCAGTGTCCATTAAATATTTTGCTGACTTAGTGAATCTAGATTAATGGCTAAAAATAGAGTTTTGAGAGAAGTGGGCAGGAAAGGCTTTGATTAGGTGAAGAAGAGGAAATACGATGGATGATGAGTCTTCCACAGTTAGCGCTTAAAAAAGACAAATCTCCCTGGAGAATTCCACATTCTTTTAGTGTGCCATAAATGTCAGGCGCAGTCGAGACCACAGAAAATGGATAGTATGGAACGTTCCTAGATTTGCCTTAAAGAAAGAAGGCTGAATTCTGTAACTGAGTAACAGTGATAATATTCTTTTCCTATATTTATATTTTCCCCAAGAGGCATAATAGGCAGTCAAAAGCTGTTGTTTTTTTTTAATTTATTTATATACATTTGTAATCTTTGAGCTGGAGGAGACTCTTGAGAGTCCCATGGACTGCAAGAAGACCAAACCTATCCATTCTGAAGGAAATCAGCCCTGAGTGCTCATTGGAAGGACAGGTCCTGAAGCTGAGGCTCTAATACTTTGGCCACCTCATGAGAAGAGAAGACTCCCTGGAAAAGACCCTGATGTTGAGAAAGATAGAGGGCACAAGGAGAAGGGGATGACAGGGGACAAGATAGTTGGATAGTGTTCTCGAAGCTACCAGCATGAGTTTGACCAAACTGCGGGAGGCAGTGGAAGACAGGAGTGCCTGGCGTGCTCTGGTCCATGGGGTTACGAAGAGTCGGACACAACTAAACGACTAAACAACAAATCTTTGAGCTCTTAGCAACATGTACCTTAGAAGAGTTCAGGGGTGGATGAGTTCAGAGATTGTAGCAAGTATTTTCTTTCGGGGGGGGGGGGAATGGGGGTATTCAAGCCTATCTGGAGGTGCAAGTAGACATTGTTAGGAAAAATACAGGGCTCCTTACATGAATGCTATGCTTTTAATTACCCTCCTCCCACCCATTTCCCATTAGCTCTGCAAGTGTGGGGTTTGGATCATTTGCTCAGCCTTTAAAGTCACTCTTCTCCAGCTCAGGAATTATCCCCCTTTAATTGCCTCTCACATTTCATGGACCGAGTCAGGTACTTGCTTTGATTTAGCAGAGAAGAGTATTGGATCTCTTAAGAATTCTAACAGCACTATTTCACACGCATTTGTGTTCAGGAGGTTGCTTCGGGATTTGGAATGAAGTGGTGCCATCAATATGCTGATTACATCCTATTTTGTTTCTCTTTTTCACTGGATCCAGAGTTGAGAGCAATGGATATCCAATACAGGGATCAGTGGGTCAGGAGGATGCTGTTTAACCTGTGTTGGGTGGTGGTTATATGTGATCTGTTCTGAAAAATTAGAATCGTCTTCCAGGTGCAATTTAGCATGTTAAGTATTAACCAAAAGCTCTAAATGGCCAAGACCTCAGATTATTTGAAGGACTGTCTGCTCCCTTTCAACCTGCCTGGTACTTAGGCCTTAAAAAATCAACAACACCCAAAGTAGTTCTGATCTTTTAACCTTTTACCACCAGCCTTTAGAAGGTAAGGCAGATGTTGACAGAAGAAACCTATAACTCACACACCCTAGGCATCTTGCCAAACAATGTTTAATTAAGGCAATGCTGCTAGTATTTAATTATTTTAAAGAGTTTTTTATTAATATTATTCGTTTAGATGTCAAGTGAATATGGTACAATTGCATCTTCACAATAGGGATGTGGGATTGGACATGTTTTGTTTCATTAAAAAAAGCTGTTTTAGAAATGCCATCTGTCAGGGGTTCAGGGAGAGAGGCGCAGAGGAGGGAGGAGACTGAGAGCGAGGGGGAAGGATCCCAGGGCGACGAGGAAGAAGATGACAATGAGTCGAGGGGTTCCATGAGTCTCTCCAGTGAATCGGAGGATTCCCAAAAGGGAGCGCCCCTGGTCAGGCCAAGGGGAGCCACAGGGGGGAGTAGTCAGGAGCAGGGCAGCAGCAGGGGAACCCCCAGTGGGAGTTGGAGATCGGGACCGGCTTCTCCGCCGGAACGGAGTGAAGGGGGTGGAGTTCCCAGTGTGTCAGACGGAGCAGAGCAGGAAGCAGAGAGGGGAAGGAGATCGGGGCAAGACGTCCTGCCGGAAGGGGCGGAGAGTAGTACCGAGAGCAGTGTAACTGTCAAAAGGAAGGTCAGAAGCAGCGTACGCGCGCCAAGTTCAAATGTGGAGGCGCGCGGAAGTGAGGAGAGCCCGGAGGAGGAGCCTGGTCCCAAAGCACGGAGGAGGGGGGAGCAGGCGTCAGAGGATTCAGCCTCTGGGGAATCCCGGAGGGAGGGAACCCAGGGGGGCAGAAAGACCCTGCGGAAAAGGAAGGAGAGGAAGAGGTGGTCCAGCGCAAGCCTCTTAAACTGGTGTAGAGGCGGGACTGATTCAGAAGGGACTTCAGCGGTCTAAGCCTAACAGACGTGGGGTCACGCGCCTCGGATGTGGAGCTAACAATGTTCTTCAATAAAAGCTTTTGTACATAAGCTGGACTTGGCATTGGTCTCTTGTGAGCTGGGACCTTGGGTGGCCCTGACACCATCTTATAGCTATTTTGCCTTGTAAAGATTATGGAATTATGAAATATGCTGACCAAAAATGATGAGTAAAAGGTAAAGGTAAAGGACCCCTGGATGGTTAAGTCCAGTCAAAGGCGACTCTGGGGTTGCAGCGCTCATCTCGCTTTCAGGCCGAGGGAGCTGGCGTTCGTCCACAGACAGCTTTCCGGGTCATGTGACCAGCATGACTAAACCACTTCTGGTGCAACAGAACACTGTGACAGAAACCAGAGTGCACGAAAACACCATTTACCTTTCTGCCACAACGGTACCTATTTATCTACTTGCACTGGCATACTTTCAAACTTCTAGGTTGGCAGGAGCTGGGACAGAGCAACAAGAGCTCACTCCATCATGGGGATTCGAACCGCCAACCTTCTGATCGGCAAGCCCAAGAGGCTCAGTGGTTTAGACCACAGCACCACCCACTGCAATGATCAGTATAAAACAAAAGTATTTATATTCTACTGGTCTATGTACCCTGGACATATATGGTCCTTAGCACTGCAGTTTTGTCCTGGGAGATTTCTTTCCAATCTTACATTATCCTGCTATAGCAACGTTGGACTACCAGCCCCCCCTTTTTTTGTCCAGCCATGAAAATCCTTACATTGTTTTTCTTAGTTTTGTCTGTTGGAAACTTTGCCATGTAAACACCGTTGCTGGTAGGAAACCCTTTACATAGCTTTGAAGAACCATGGGTGCAACTAAATTAAGACCACTAGTTTTGAAAACTACTTCCTCTTAAGAAAAAAAGATGTTTTTGAAAAATTGTCCCTTATCAAAGTTTGAAAATGGTTGTGGCCATTCATCTCTGGTTTTCTTGTCTCTTCCATTTCCTCTTTTGGCGCCAAACAAAACATTTAAAAAATGTAAACCACACTTTGCTAATTCTTAAGATTTCTGTTGCTTACAATCCAAACTTTTCCATAAAGGTCAGAATATTTTTAGACCTGTGTACTTGAAATAGTCTCTTCACTTTGAAGTTTGGATTATTTTAAGCATGAAGCTGTTAATAGTATTGCAACTCCTTTTTTATATACAGAACAAGCAAATGTATGAATTTCCAGACCTGACACATGTCTTAGTCTCCTGCGGTGACCTTGGAAGGCTTTTCTATCATGTTTTTCTTCCCCCCTTATGTAGAGAATTGGATTGTCATGCATGTGTCTGCTTCACTTCCAGTGACGGTACTTACATCTGGTACTTGGAAAAGGGTGATGGGAAGGGCAGTTATTTAAACCTCCTAGACATGCTTGAGACAAACAACTTGTGTATGCTTTATTGTTCTTACCAATAAAAACAAATGCATATGGTTCAATGTAATTTCCAAAGTACTGGATGTACATTTCCACGCACAGAAACTATTTAAAGCTGTTGCACATTGAGTTGTTTTTTCTGTACATTCCATTTGTCCTTTGCTTTGAAAGTGCCGATAGACCTGAAAATAGCCGTCCAGAAATTATTCTAAATAGAATTGTCTATAGCATTCACTATCATTATACCAAACTCGGAATCTGCGGTGATTTTGGATGATATGGTGCAAGACATAGACTGATGCAAAAAGCTCTTATTCTGCGTTGGTGCACTTTAAATCTGATGACAGGATTGGACCTGCTTTGCTGTCATGGCATGTTTCGGTAGGTAGTGGTGTTGAGACAGGGAGAACTATAAGCACCTGGGATTGTTGCTTAGCAACAATCTCTTGTGCTCTTTGCTGCTTGCAAGGTATCTGCAAGCAGTAGGAGAATGTGCAGGCCACGTTGTTAGGCAGTGGCCTCAAATAGCTGCATCAGGTGAGTACATGGTAAGAAAGGGACACTTTTATCGAAAAGTCTCACTTTTTTTCAAGGGCCAGATAGCTTTCAAGCATACATTTTGTTGGGAAGGTGTGAAAAGGGTAGATGGATAGCACACACCATTTGTGGCAAAGGCACCAAATTATTTGGTCTAGCAAGTCCCAGTACCCTGCTTTTTCATAATAGCCTGGATTCTGCTAGGCCTTATGGTATCTAAAAGACATGCTGCAAGGATAAACTCCCACCATCTACTTCTCACTGCCCTTTCTATGTTTGAACACATGACTTATAAATTCTCAATTTTGTTTAGATACCTCTTTGGACAGATAGACTGCCTGTATTTATCTATACATTTAAATGTCTGTATTTTCACAGGCATTGCTATTTTATGGCTATTCCCAAAGAAGAGTTTAGGGTTGACAGAGGCAGGTAATAATGTATTTAATCAGGAGTGGGCATCAGATATCATTGTATAAGAAAAAGAATCACAAGGGCCCATTGCTGCAGTTCTGGTCTGAAACCTACAGAGGACTGATATTCTCTAATTTTTGAGAATAATTGCTTGCTAATATCTTCATAGTGATGAATACAATATGTCCTATACAGTGGTCCCAGTTGGGGAGATGGGTTTCTTGCTTGAGGGGAGGCATGCACTAGGCATGGAACAAGATCACGTACCATTGATCATAGTTTAGGAACCAATATGCAAAATCAGGTCAATCTGAGGCTGAGTTGCAGCACGGCAAAGTCAAACAAGACAGAGTCCATTGAACAGGAGCAGACAAAGCAGAGGTTAGGTTCTAGTGAAGTCAATCAAACAAAAGCAGAGGTTAGGCCCAGATAAGCATAGCCAGGCGAAGAAGAGGTCAAAAATAAAAACAAAAAGGTGCATACATTTAAAGCATACAACTTGCACTTGGGAATCCTGTTAAGGGTGCTGGGAATTGTAGCTCTGTGAGGAGTGAACCATGGTTCCCAGGATTCTTGGAAGGAAGCAATGTGCTTTAAATGTGTGGCATGCAACCCAAGTTAGCACCCTGGAGAGCTCCAAGTGGTGTCTAAATTGGAAGTCTGAGAAGGCAGGTTTGCATGTTGTTCCAACAGCCAGCAAACCAGACTGAGCCTTAAGCAGGATAGCAGTTTCCTCTGATAAGCTAGCCCTGGCCCTACTAAGTGAAGCCTCTGTTCTTAAAGGAGCTCTGCTTGTTTTAGCAGTGATTGACTCTGGTGGTTCAGCAGAGACCACAGTTCTGTTATGGCCTCTAAGTGGAAGTCCTTTGAGTCTGAGGAAGGCAATGCAAGCTCTTCCGGCTGGCAGCCTCTGATCCTAGAACTACCAAAGAAGTGGAGATATCAAAGGTTGGTTCTGAGGACAAATCACCCGCCTAGTCCAAGATGTCCTTTGTATTCATTCACTCTTCCCCTAAGGATGAAGAATTATCATCCTGGATCATGATAATTTCCTCCCCAAAAAATTCTCTGGCTTTAAGGAGCCAGCATGTTCTGCAACAGTCCTAGATGGAAGGGGACATCAGTCTTATTGGGCTGCATGCCTCAGAAACAGGCTGCTTCTGCTTTAACTGACAGACCTCACCTGAACTCCACCAGTGAGGTAAGGCCTGGAAGATGTACCTCTCTGCAGCATTTCCCCCATGACTTCTGGAAGCTGCAGAACAAAGCTGAAACAACATTCCTTATTACCTGATCTCTGTCCTACGCCCTGCAGGTGACTTTTAGCCTTGCCTCTAGCTCCCATAAGAAGCTGTCCTAGATCCTTGTGTAGAAATAACACTGCATGCCCCTTGCTGTGTAACCTGCTGAACTCTGCAACCATGAGTGGATTAACTTACATTGGTATGTAACTGGTAGGTAAGGCATCAATATTTCCCAGTTTGAGTAGTGTTAAGGCTATGTGCTGTTGGCATGAAACATGATGGTGAGGACTAATTTTGGGTTGGATGAGCATTATCTCGAGTCGCTGCAGTATTCAGGAAACATTTATCTGATTGCATTAGGTTTGAACCATAGTCCGATGGAGGCATGTTTGCAAGTCTGTAAAGTGATGCACATTTGATTTCTAGTAGCATGGAAAGCAAAGTAGAAAAACGAAAAGGAATCTAACTGGCCCCCAATATGTAGAAACACCATGTATGCATGGAAAAAAGGGCATGAGAGCGGAAAGAAGTTGTTTTCCTAAAAACTGCATAGGAGAACTAATTCATGCTGTGGTAACGTCTTTGGTCTCTCAGTTTGATTTTACACAGATAATTTCCTTCGAAGCTGTGTTTGAGCTTTTTTCGCAGTGGCTCAAAACCAAAACATTTATGCAAAACAAAAATATATTTGGTCAGTATTTTTGTTTGTTCCCTTTGATGACACTCGAGGCAAGGCTCCATTCTCCAGGATAACATTTTTGTTTATTCATTTTCTTTTTAAAGATGCCTTTGAAGTTCCAGCCTGCAGTATTGTTTTTGCGTCACTATAGCTCCAATAATGGTTTTATGCTGCTACTAGGCTGCTTGAGCATTCTGTTTTCATTTAGCAAGTCAAAAACAAGAGAGTGCTATGGATTTTCTAAATTAAAAACCATAGTTTCAAATGTGCATGTCATTAATGTGGTGTTGCCAGTGATCTCCCAATTTACATTGGTAGTTGAAAAAATTGCATATGGGGCGTTTTCACGCTAAATGGCTGCGACATGGAACTAAGCAACACGTGCTTCAATCTGATAAGCGGAACGCTAGGTTGCTACTCCCATTACCTTCATGTGCTGATTTCAATGAAAGCTCATTTTGTAGGGTCTTTTGCGTGGTCAGTGAAAGCACCCAGGTAACTGGAGTCTACCTAGTGTGCGTCAGGCGGTGGCAAAAGTAACCTAGGCCAAATGTAGACCATCATCTCTGTATTTACGTTCCATGTTCTGTACATTAACCCAGCCCCCAGCTCCTGCTGGCTTCTATCTGCACTTGATAAGCTGTTCTAGTTGTGTGAAAGCAATCTGTCAAATGTGGAGCTGTCTAAGCCTAGATTGGTTTCTTGAGTGCCTTTTCAGATGCTGGAGGATTTGAAAGCAGGTCAAATTTTGTGGGGAGTTTTAATGATTCGCCCTGGGACAAAAACTCTCCAGAACAGACCTAGAATTTGGAGAACTTCAAAGATTTGAAGTTTTTGTTGCTGTGGCCAGTCTTGCTTGCACAGGTCCAGGTGATAAAAATGTTGAGCACTTACACGAAGTCTCTGCTACTCCTACAGCCAGCAAGTATACACAGAGTTTGTTACTGGAGCCAGGACACGGAAACTCCAAAATGGACTCTGGCATGCATTTCCAAGTTCAGCAGGATCTAGATGGGAAAATCCAGCTCTGCCAACTTAATTCCATATTTATTACACTTAGAGGTGCCAGTCCTGTCCATGCCATAACCACTGCAAAACTAACTAGGCAAAAACTTTCCTCTATAACCAGGACTTTGGCTTTTAGCAACTATCTTTAGATTCAGGCAGGATGTTTTTAATGTATTTCTTTCTCTTCTTGGTTTTAATGTATCAGTGTGAGGTTTTTTGTCTGTCTGATTGGATGAAATTCCTGGACAAGATAAAGCGACTAACAAATTCAATTAACAACAACAACAACAACCAGACAGAGGCTCGGTACATAAGGAAGTAGACAGTAGGTTTAAGGGGATCATTTCATATGATATGAACCTCTTGTTGCATGACTGAAAATTGATTACAGAAATGACTGGTACAGACTAAAACAGGGATTACCAACCTTTTTTGGGCCTGTTGGCTCATTTGCAAATCAGAGAAGCTGTTCTGGGCAGCACACACAAAGCATCCAAGCACACACTGCAGGTGATTCTGTGGCCTGCAACAGAATGTTTATTTCAAGCCTATTTTCAGCAGGGGGAGGGCATCCTCTGTGTGCCAGAAAAGGCCTCTGTGGGTACATGTGCAGTGCCGGGGACCCTAGTTTCTGCTTCTGGTCTACAAGGCAATTTTGACCAGAACATGGTCATCAAAATACTGTTATTGCTTTCTCCCATAAATAATTCAACCTGTAAGGAAAAGGAACCATGATCAACAATTGCCAAAATAATTTTATATATCCGAAGATTCGCTTACAGTAGCATTACTTTGCACTGTTTCTCAAAATCATGCCCACAGACATAGTGAATAATGAAGGCCTACATGAAACACTTATTGATCCTAGTTTACTGTAGCCTTTCTAAACACTAATAAGAGTTATTGATTGGATTCATGGAGCACACCATGCTTTCTCCCAGAATCTGGCATTCCGCCTGGGTATCGGCATAAGTAGAAACTTTTAGAAACTGACAAGCTGGAAACCTCCAGATAGTGACAGGTAAAAAATTGAGGGAGAACAGCTCTGCTTCTACAACTGGGAAGCTAAGTATTAATTTGGAGATCCAGAGAGTCATGTGTATGAGTGTGTGAGAGAGTTCTCCCAGTTCTTTTACAGGAGTCTTCCGAGCCGCTTGACAAGCATCTCAGAAGTGCCAAAAGAGGTTTCTGATGCAACATAAATGTGGGTTGTGGTGAGGTGGGTAGAGAGATATATGATGCCTCACATGCGCCCTCAGGTCTGTAAGTTTTTGTTGTTGAGCTTGTAAATGGAGGAATTAAATGATTGTTGTGGCCTAATCCCTCACCTTTCCACCCTTCCCCATCTGTTGCAAAATATAGTTGAATTAAGGGTAATGCCTAACATGTGAAATGCATTGTGCTGCTGCTGGTGGGAACCAGAGCATGTTTCTCCTTGGCTGTTCTTTGTCTGGTCGGTCTCTTCCTGATTTGCTTTTTGCGAGTTTCCCCAGGTCACACTGCAATTATAAACATCATAGGAGGTCATTTAAATCTGTAGGTAGGAAAGTTGTTCACTCCCTAACAAGCGAAAGGAATGGGAGCTCTGGAAAAGCTTGCAGTGAAAATAATACGTAAATGGATGCATTTGAATACATTATACCCAAACTGATAGTGGCCATTCTTTAGAACAGATTTTTTTTTTTAAAAAAACCTGAATTAATTTATTTGCTTATTAATAGTATTTGATGAGGTTGCTATTATTAACATAGGCGATGAAGAGCCTTCTCAAGAAAGGTCCAAATTTGAATGTATATTGGTTCAATCAGCTGGGGTTTTTTTGCTTCACTGAATATATAATTAAATACATGCTGACAGTATTTAATATTCATAGCTGTAAACATTTTAAACTAGTGGGATTAAAAGGGAACTTTTGTAGCTGCCAAAAAAGTGTGGCAGTTTCCTAGAACAAGAAGATCATGTTTTCTTCTCCTTATGCAAATAATTTAGCATATAAGCAAACGAGAGAGAGAGAGAGAGAGAGAGCGCGCAACTATCTGGGAAGCATATGTTACAATGTAAGACTTTATTTTGTTTAAATCACAACAAAATTACTGATTTCAAAGAACCAGTCATGAAGAAAAACAACCATTTGTCATAAAAACAACCCAACCACTTGTGTTGATATAAAATATTGTTGTACACATTCTGCTATAACCTCAAGCGCTTTGAGTAGTACATAAGATATTGGTTCCAAAACCTATATGAAAGATATGAGGTGAGATGTGTAACATCTAAGAAGAAGCAAACAGGTGAGTTGATCTCACTTCTGATCTCGGAGCTTAATTTGGGATAAAAGTACTTCAAGAAATGAAGTGCTGTGAGGTAAGGTGGTGGGGATGCTTTCGCCCTCCTCATTTGTGTACTTCATTTCATGTAAATTCGGTACTCACTTTGTATATAAATAGTGGAAATGTGGACAAACAACAGAAGATGGAAAAATAGCAAAGGACAGGATCAGGAGGGGCAGGGGGAATGAATAAAAGCAGGTGACCAGCTAATACTGTCAGTGTAACAGCGGAAAAATAAACCTATGCAAAACAAAGCACAAGTTTGCCAAAAGCCTAGCTAGAAAGTATATCTTAATCTTACAGTGGGGTGAACTTTGGGTTGGGGCCAGACAGGCATCCTGGGGCCACCACAGCCCTCCACACTGTAGAAGGGGTAATCAACAAGGCCTCGGCACAAACCTTTCCTGACACCCACAAGGTCCCCTCCCCTCTCCTTCCTGGAATTAGGTTTCCAAGGAGCATTCTGTTTTAGCCAGTAAATTAATGTGGTGTGTGCTTGGTTCTGGTATGAGTGTGGTGCCCACGACAGTTTATTTGGTTTGCAAATGCTCCCACAAGCCCCACATGGTTGGAGACTCCTGTTAATACGAAAAAGGCTCTGCCACTCAACCTTTGGATAGTGTGGCAGGGCAACCCGGAGGAGTGGGGAATTAAGCAGGAGAAGGCAATCCCTAAGGCAGGCCTGACCAAACTTGGCCCTCCAACTCCCATCATCCTTAGCTAACAGGACCAGTAGTCAGGGATGATGGGAATTGTAGTCCCATAACAGCTGGAGGGCCAAGTTTGGCCATGCCTGCCCTAAGGTAAGCAGCAGGGACAAAGTCATTTAGGGCTTTAGATAGGTAAGAACTAGCTACTACAGTTGGAAGCAAATAGGCATCTAACGAAGATGGAGTGGTGCAGTAGGCTTTGTCTGGCCAGTTCTAGATAATTGTCTGCTGGCAGCATTATGACCAGTGATGGGGAATGACTGGCTCGTAGGTGGAGACAACCTGGGGAGCTGTTGTACCTGGCCTTCCCCCTCGCTGCCTTGGTTCCATCTTGAGGCAATTAGACTTGCAGGATGTGTGTGGAGTCCTATTTATATGAATTGCGTTGTGTGGAGAGGGGTGATTATTAGAAGGATAGCAACTGGGGTGGGGAAGTTTAACCTACATCTTCTCTCACACTGTAGTCTATACCCCAAAAGGCTGCTGTGGGACGTTTACGGATGCTTTTGAAAGACAGCCCCATGTCAGTATTAGAAATTAACCAGGTGCCAGGCGCTTTTTGCAACTAGCGCAGGTCCAGTTGTGACCACGTGGAGATCTCTGGGTACCAGGTTGGTGACTGGGGAAAGCAAAATGTCGCTTAGAGAAGGATCTGAAATATTTTCCTTGAAGCTTTAATTTGTTTTATTCTGGATTGTTTTATTTGATGTTTTCATGTGTTGTAAACCTCTTTGAGATTTGTTCTTTTAAAAATATAAAGTGGTATAGAAGTAACAAAACAACAACAACAACAACAACAACAACAACAACAACCTCTATTGCAAAAAAGGCGGGAAAGGATGCTGAGACATTCCATTGTGGCGACTGTAGCCTAGGTTTAAGGTGCTATTTGGCAATTATATATCTGAGGTTCTAGCACTGCTCCATGTGGAGTGGAACACACCACAACTTGCCCAGCCTGGAGGAGGTTCCTAGTTAAGTAATGATTGTGACAATGTCAGCCTATTCCAGGAATGGCTGCAGCTTGGTAGAACCCCCAAACTCTGAGTCACTCTCTCCACCAGGAACAGCTCTGGGTCTGGTACCACATGAGTGAGTTATCAGGATTTTAAAGTACATTTCTCTATGCCCACGTTTAGCAGACCCATAAGCAGACCCAGGAGAGCTGGTGGGGAAATGTGTGAATTAGGGAGGGATGGAGCAGCTGTCACCGTGAGATTTTTCTGATAGTACAAAGTAAAACCTAGGCGGCTGGAATATTCTGGTTTTTACTTCTGAGGAATGTGCTTTTAATAATGCAAATGGCCTCATCACACGCTTGAAAGAAATATAGTGGAATCATATGCAGAGGGAAAAGAGAGGGTTTCGTTGGGCATAATGAATGTTAAAAAATAATAATGTTGAAAACAAAACAATGAAACCTGAAAATTTTCACCACACTAGAGAGATAATTTCAGTGGGAAATGGTTCAGTTGTTTATCTCCCAAAGATTTCTGTCCTGCTCCTGTGTATGTTATTGAAAGCTTCATGAAATTCAGAGAAAGCTCTGATTCATGTAGGTAGTTGTGCAGTAATGTAGGATGATTTGAGATTTCTTTCACTTCTCAGTGAGGGATTGAGACAGCATCTGAAGCCTCCATACTGAGTGCACTTTAAAGTCATGTCTTCTTAATACACATCAAGAAACTAGGGAGCCTTTCTCTTGATGGCAGCAGCTGTGCCTCTCTACTAAGCATTTGCACCTCTCTCTTTCTGTGTGTGCAGCAGCATTGTTGAAAATCCTGCAGGATGCTGTGCAAGGGGATGAGTTATTTCCCCACCCTCCCTATGGCACCACAGTGCACGTCTCCTGAGGTTGCTTTACTAAGCCACTTTGGGGGTGTAAGACAACTGGCAGTGGAAGGTGTTGGCACAAGGTTAGTAGCCTGAGTGTGTTGCAGGGGACTAGGGACTTCTGAGTTGACATGCATAGGATTCTAGTGTCAGTCTATCTTCTTTGTGTATGTGTGGTTGTTGTTGTTGTTCTTATACAAATTAAAGGTTACATAAAGGTAAAGGTAAAGGTACCCCCCTGACTGTTAGGTCCAGTTGCAGATGGCTCTGGGGTTGCGGCGCTTACCTTGCTCTATAGGCTTAGGGAGCTGGAGTTTGTCCGCAAACAGCTTCCTGGTCATGTGGCCAGCATGACTAAGCCGCTTCTGGCGAACCAGAGCAGCGCATGGAAACGCCATTTACCTTCCCACCAGAGCGGTACCTATTTATCTACTTGCACTTTTTGGTGTGCTTTTGAACTGCTAGGTGGGCAGGATCTGGGACCGAGCAACGGGAGCTCACCCCATCGCGGGGATTTGAACCGCCAGCCTTCTGACTGGCAAGCCCTAGGCTCTGTGGTTTAGACCACAGCGTCACCTGCATCCCAAAGGTTACATAAGCAATCTATAAATAAACAGTGAGTTGTCAGTTCTAATAACAGCACAAGCTATATCCATTTTGAAATTTGTTTTATAAATTGTGAAAGATTAATCCAAAAAAAGACTAAATATTCAAAATTCCGTGCTTTTATAATGACAAATAAGTCAATATTTTTTTTCCTGAATTTGCCCTGTCATTTTTGTCTTCATTTTGTGCCACAACATCAGCTCATAGGACTAGGGCTGTTTGAACACACTGTGTTATTACATTGAGTGGGACTGTCTAAGGTTCTATCCAGAATGAATAAACTCGCTTATGCAAAGTCAGTCTTTATGTCTTCTAAGAGCAGTCTTGATACTGGCACTTTTCTAATATATGAATTTCATATGCTTGTGTTACTTCAAACAAATATTTTAAACATTTAGAACTTTAAACTTTAGAATATATATTTTCAACTGGATTGCCTTTGATTTGACCTTTAAATCATAGCTATAATTTTGGGAAATAAAACTACGTATTTGGGAGCACTGTTTCGAGCAGTGACAATGTGTGTGGCAGCATTCGTGCCATGCATTTCAGAGCACACTGTAGTTTGTTAAAGCTGCTGGGAATTGTAGCTCTGGAACTTCAGTTCCCAGGATTCTTGTGGGAAGTCATGTGCTTGAAACATGTGGTGGCTATGCAGTCTGTGTGTATCATAAACCACCACCTTTTACCCCAAACCAAATTTTAACAGTGCAAGAAGCAAAACTTGGAGCTGTGTTGTTGTGTTTCTTTTTTAGGACTTGAAGCATTGTAAAAGTTTATTTTTGGCCCACAGTATAACTGCCACTCTTCTCTGCTTCCCATTCCTCTGTCTGTACGGTGCAGAAAGTGGTCAAAAGCCAACTGTGAAGGCTCATTGGGTAACACGTAAACGTAATGACTATGCAATCCCCCCAAATATAAAGTTCCACTTCAGACCCTTATGCCACCGAAGCAACCAAGGGCAGCATTTTATTGCGGCATTCCATTCACTATCTTCCTGAGCGCTGCAGCTGTAGCGTGTCCAACTGCTTTCATCTGGGAAGCTCCAAAACAAACAGTTCAGGTTCTGCAGTGAAAGAGGAAACCACACAACCACTTCCATCGTAAAACAGGATACCTCACTGTGAAATTGGGGCTTGGAAGAGTCTGAGAAATTCAGCAGCTGCTTTTCCGGCCCTAAGACATTTCCCATACCACCAGGGGACTTGCAGTCGTTGGTTTTGCATGCGGAGTGGCTTGGTCATAAGATCAAAATGCCATACTCTCTTGTTTTGGTCTCTCCACGAGATAACCAGTTACTGCATATTGTGGAAAATATAGCCTAATAAGCACTGTATTCATAAGCAATGTTATCTTTGTTGTCCACATTACAAAAGTGAACATTTTTCTTAATTCATGGAAAACCCGCCCCTGCTTTACTGTGCAAATGATTTTTTTTGTTCATTGTTGCAATTAGGAGCATGGCAGAAATAATTACAGTATATGACAGAATTCTGTATATATATTTTTTAAGCACAAAAGCTGTTAGTGTTGGCAAATTCTTGAGACAGTGTGTGTCTGACCTGCATATTGTAGCAAGTGCTTTCGTAGGATGAGCAAGCGTTGGTGCCAGTTTCTGGCTCAGACCATTCTGTTGTTTGCTTGGTGCTGCCACATGATCCTTACAAAGAACCATTTCAACGGCAAAGTAATATTTTGCTGCATAAAGTACCAGGAAGAACATACATTATGAAGCTTCATTCACCAGACTTTCTTTTATATGTATGTATTTGGGTGCTGGGCTAAAGGATTTCACCCAGCAATTTCAGTATCTTCAGATGAAAATTCTCTCCAAAGATTTGTGCAGCCATCTCCATCCCTGTCCCCAAGAACATCTTGTTCTGTCCCAACTTCCAATGAGAATGTTGTGAATGGCAGCCAAGCCCCCACTTAAAGAAGAAGAAGAAGAGTTTGGATTTGATATCCCGCCTTTCACTCCCCTTCAGGAGTCTCAAAGCGGCTAACAATCTCCTTTCCCTTCCTCCCCCACAACAAACACTCTGTGAGGTGAGTGGGGCTGAGAGACTTCAAAGAAGTGTGACTGGCCCAAGGTCACCCAGCAGCTGCATGTGGAGGAGCGGAGACACGAACCCGGTTCCCCAGATTACGTGACTACTGCTCTTAACCACTACACCACACTGGCTCACTTAAAGAAGTGATGAAGTTCTTGAACAATCTTTAAATATGAGGGAGGGGGGGAAACCACGCACACACATTTAAAGGTCTTCCTGCCTCTCCCAAGAGTTCTTTATTTTCACCTTCCCCTGAAAATTACCAATATTCTGCATTATTTTTGTGGGTGATAAATGGTCTCCTAAAGGTGGTTGGGGAAAATATGTATTTGGACCAATCTGAACATATTTTTGTGATCCATCTTTAGGCTGTTTGAAGGGAATGGGATGTCAAAGGTGCAGAGCAGATTATTTATTCCCCACTTCTTAATATTAAAACTCTATTAAGACTGGGCCCAAACTAATAGAATGAAATTCAATATGGACAAATGTAAGGCTCTGCACTTACACAGGAAGAACCAGCTGCACAAATATAAGATGGAGGACACATGGGGAAAGGATTTAGGGGGTCTTAGTAGACCGCAAGCTTAACAGAAGTTAACAGCGAGATGCAGCAGCAACACATCCCCATGCTATTCTAGGCTACATCAACAGAAGCATAGTGTCCTGATCAAGGGAAGTCATAGTCTTGCTCGATTCTGCCTTTGTCAGACTGCACCTGGAACAGACCAACAAACTGAAATGTGTGTAGATGAGGGCAACCAACATGATAAAGGGTCTGGAAACCAGGGCTTATGAGGAACGGTTGAGGGAGCTGGATATGTTTAGCCTGGAAAAGAGGAGACTGAGAGGAGATATAATAGCCACCTTCAGATATCTAAAGGGCTGTCGGGCACATGGAAGATGGAGCAAGGATGTTTTCTCCTGCTCTGGAGGGTAGGACTCAAACCAACAGATTCAAGTTACAAGAAAGGAGATTCTGACTAGACATCAGGAAGAGCTTTGTGATTGTAAGAGCTGTTATGAACAGTGGAATGGACTCCCTTGGAAGGTGATGGACTCTCTTTCATTAGTGGTTTTTAAGCAGAGGTTGGATAACCATCTATCATGGATGCTTTAGCTGAGATTTCTTCACTGTAGGGGGTTGGACTCGCTGGCCCTCAGGGTCCCTTCCAAGTCTTCAGTTCTATGAAATTGCCTTCTGCGCACTTTCTCAACTCTTTCTCATTTGATCCCTGCATTTCATCCTCCTCCCCACCCCCTCTCCCTGCAGTTTGGACTTTTTGAGGCACACAACTACTTTTCAAGCCCCAAAATATCATCTAGATATTTCCATCCTATACTAGAGCTGTTTCTCCAACTTCATCATGGGTCAATTTGTTACATTGTTCTTTGTGGATTCACTTAACTGCCCTTTGCATCATCAGATGTATTCATGTTCTGAAGACAAATGCAAAGTCCCGTAGCAGCTGAATTCTCTGGATTGGAATCACATGTTTCGCTCATCACAGTGTTATTTGACACAGCTATTAAACAGCCAGTGACACAATTTGTCATGCCATATTTAAGATGCTGAGTGATTAGGAGTAATTAAAGGCACAGATCAAAGTTTTATCTAGCCTGTTAATAAGAGCTAATTTTGTGGTCAGTTTAAAGACAATGAAATTCCTAAGAATAAAAGCTTAGACATATTAATTGCATTCAGTCATTTTCAATGAATGCACAGAGTCCTCAGTTTGTTAGTAATCTATAACATAGTGCACAAAAGCAGTTACAAGAAATGTTTTATAAACTTGGGGATTGGATTCCTCTTCTTACCCCTTTAAACTTTATGTCTTAGGATTTTGCCCCACATAAATGAACAGGGTGTTTAGATACACATTTGGTTTTTAAAGGATAAAATCCTTTTTTAAAATGCGACATAGGATTTGTAAAAGAGAAGTGACTCCTATTTCTCTTTCTCCAGCATCTGATGAAACTTATGAAAGGGGAATCATGGGATATTTCACAGAGTAGACCCACTAATTTCAGTGGGCATGACTGACTTAAATGCCACCTAATGATTTCAGCCAAAAAAGATCCAGGAACCCAACCCCCACCTTAGTTTGTTAGCGAACTGCTTTTCAATAATGTGTCAAGTAGCATGTAGAAAATTGGTGTAAGGTGTCTGTGGGATGTTCCTAAAGTTTTGCTGGTGAAGGATATGTCAATTTGGGTGTCTCTCCATTTCATATTATTCAAAACTTAAGTTCAGTCTGCCACATTCCCAGTTCTGGTTGGGATTTTATTTTTTCCTATACATCTGTATAAGTAATTAGAATACTTTTTTTAAAGAATATAATTAATAGAATGCATTTTTGTATGTTGTTTTCACCAATTTCTGCATTTTAATGCACACTTTGACCTAATATACACTTTTTGGGGGTTGGACAGATGCGTCACTAAAATTCAGAGAAGAGCATATTTTGAAGAATAGCTACACTATGTGTTAGAATGTGAACTAAACTATATTTCTCTCTGATTTTTACATGTTGAAACAATTATAATTTGGACAGAAGGATCTCTGCGACCCAAAGCAATTGATTCAGGAGTTGTTGGTGTAGTGCTAGGAGCAGATGTCAAGTAAATGAATTAAATAATCCATAGTAAAACGCCAGTGGAAAAAAGGAAGGGGCAAAAGGCAGAGGCCCAAGGGAACCCCTCTGGAAATGTGGTAACAGAAGAGGAAAAGATATTGAAACACAGAACAGCAGCTGGAACTAGGAAAGCTTAAACACAACAATGTTGTATTGTTTGGCAGGCAATATATTTTGACTATGTTTTGTAGAACTTTATTAACAATTTAGCAGTGGGTAAGGCTCAAACGGGACACGGGTGGCACTGTGGGTTAAACCACAGAGCCTAGGACTTCCCGATCGTGAGCTCCCGTTGCTTGGTCCCTGCTCCTGCCAACCTAGCAGTTGGAAAGTGCGTCAAAGTGCAAGTAGATAAATAGGTACTGCTCTGGCGGGAAGGTAAACAGCGTTTCTGTGCGCTGCTCTGGTTCGCCAGAAGCGGCTTAGTCATGCTGGCCACATGACCCGGAAGCTGTCTGCAGACAAACGCCAGCTCCCTCGGCCTATAGAGCGAGATGAGCGTGCAACCCCAGAGTCGGTCACGACTGGACCTAATGGTCAGGGGTCCCTTTACCTTTACCTAAGGCTCAAACATCCATTTGCTATTTGTCCATTTGCCACCTTTGCAGTCTTCAAGCTGGAAGATCCCTCATCCATGTGGAATGGCTGACTTCCCACACAAACGCTTTGGAGGTTGAGCATGCATATTTCTTCTGTGTCGCTGCAGAATACCCACAACAGCATAGGTTTATTGAGTAGGTGCCAGCTGCACGGCTGCTGGCAAAACGTCTTGTCTGTTTGCTGCTTCAAAACCAGCTAGGAGTTGCTGCGAATCTTCAGGGGAGCCCATTGCCACAGCTGGAGAGCTTTTAGGATGCAGCCCTGGCCTCTTCTGTGCTCTCTCATCTCACCAGTACCAGTTCCTTAGGGCTGACAGCCGCTCTGGAGCCAATCCATTATACACTTAAGATGATTATGATGTCAATATGTGTTTTGCTCTTTGATCTTCTATTTGTTGCTTTCAGTTCAGGCAGGGGTGGGGAACCTACAGCCCACTTGCTGAATTAAGCCTGCCAAGCCTCCTTATTTGGCCTGTCAGGCCATTTCAGCCAAACCATATCCACCTGCCCCAGCCTTGATATCATCATCAGAGGGCATAAGAGGTGGGTCAGATAAAGATCTGGCTCAGCTGAGTGGTGTTTGGAGACACCCAAAGGGCTTTTGCAAGAACCAGCGACCAGCTGATTGTCAGGTCTTGCAGAGCACTTGGCAAGGCCTGACAATGAGCTGATTAGTTGACTGCTACAGAACACTTTTTTGGGTGAGTTCCCCATTTCCACTGCAGGCCACTACTACCACCACCACTTACACTATTTAGAAGGGCCCCTGACCCTCAGGTGGGGCTTCTCAGGGATGCAATAGACCTCTGTGGGCAGGAGGCCAGCAGAGATACGTAAGTGGTCTTCTGCTTTCTCAAGCCAAATCCAACCTATTTTATTACCCTTTAAAGTTAATTGATACTGAAATACTTTCCAGTATTGTCCACCGTCCTTGACTTTTCAGTCGTGTTTATGGTTATGAATATTTTCTTTCTCTCTCTTTGTTAAATCTGCATTTTGTTTGGACCACTTCAGAGTGTAGGCTGGGATTTACAACCAGGAGTTGAAGAGAATTTGGAGATTTGGCCTCAGACAGATCATCTGAGGTATACCTCTCCACCAAAAAGAAAGGTTGTGGCGCCATTGGGCCTGGTTCAGAGGTTCCAGCTAGTGCAAAATGTTGTGGCTAGACTGCTAACATGGACATATTATCACCAGCACATAAATCCCATGCTCAAAAGTCTGCAGTTTCTGCCCACATGCTATTGGGACATGTTCAGGTTTCTTCCATTAATTTTCCAGGGCCTTAATTTGTGTCCAGCATACCTCAAGGACTATGTAATCCCTTTTATCCCTCCCCAATCACTGAGGACTTTTTTGGGGGGGGAGGGGGAGTCACTGTAGTAATTGCAGTAATTTCAAACTGTAATTGCAGTTTGACTTTGTAGTTTTAACTGATTTTTTTAAAATCTTTGTAAGCTGCTTTAGAAACTATTGTGACTTTTTTGGTTAACAGGTATATAAATTGTTTAAATAAATATTAATAAAGCCACCTTTTAGACCATGGAGAAGTTTTCTTCTCCCCTCCTTCAGGCAAGAGCAGGAAGGGCAGAAATATTGAATAAATACATACTGATAGTAAACTCTTTATACTTTGCTGATAAAGCTTTTTGAGCCTAGTAGTCTGAGCCATTGCATAATTAATTACTGTAATCTCCTATTTGGCACCAGTCCTTTGATGCTTGGCAGTGCTATTTATCTGAGCAACTGCCAAGGTGCAGTGGTTAATAAGCTGCTTTCTTCAGTAGATGCCTGCATTTGAGCCAGTACATGTGTTTTTCTATTGATGAATGAAGCATTTAGTTCTATGGACTTCCTTTGCCATAAGCTTGCTTATTGACTTTCTTGTATGTGATGCCTAAAGGCACTCAGGGTTCATTTTTTATTTAACGGGAATTATATATTTATACACCGCTTAATAATAATAGTAATAACCCCCCAAAATGCTTTTTTTGTTGTGGTCTCAGGTTGTGCTCACTTTACTGGCTTAAAGGGCAGCAGGGCTGTTTTGCTGCATTTCAGATTGCATTTGCACGTTCCTGTGCACATCGGTATAGCTGGATATGTTTCCAAGTTGCCTGCTGTCTGTCTACACTAGCAGGCAGAGAGTGAGCATGGATGTCTTCATATGGTGCATGTTTTGCAATCAGATCAAAGCCCGTTTGTGGGGATACCCATTGAAACGCAGTATTTCAGAAGCTTCGGGATACAGGTGGCATCTGGCTAATGATGTGTGTACACAAGTTGGCAAACCAGCTGTCGGAGTGTGCTGGAGGCGGAGGGTATACAGGGTATATTGTGTACGCAGTGTTAATGGGAAAGGGACAGAGCTCAAATAACGCAATGTCGAACTCAAGACAAATGCAACAGATATCCCTTTCCCACCATGACAAGTAATGGCAGTTTAAGAATGTGGAACAGCTGTGCAGCCTCTTATTTGTAAAGTAAGCAAAAGTATACAAATGGCCAAACTCTGTTCGCTTATGTTAACACAAGAGCTACTAAAAAGCAACAACTCACAGCTATATTGTAAGTGCACAGCGCTGTAAGTTTGCTGGCATTCAGTGTTCTAATCTCACTTCGCCACCTACAGTTGCTAGCCTCAGCTTTTATATGCAGTAAAGCTGCCTTATATTTCAAGGTTTTTGAGAGCCTGACAAGCTAATGGATACAAAGTGCTTTTGAAGATTTGGTGTATCATAAACGGTGATTTGTAATGATATATATGAAGATTTAAAACATTTTGACTTTTGTAAACAGTAAATCAATCTTTTATCACATCTATTATCTCTACTGGTCTCTCTCTCTCTCTCTCTCTCTCTCTCTCTCTTCTAATCCCGTTTTCTGCCTCTCTCCTTATTTGAGGGCAGAGTCTTTCACATCTGTGCCACAATTGAGGCAGGTCTTGTGGACCACTTGTCCTCTTGACCCTTACACATCTTGGCTTGTGAAATCCAGCAGGGAGGCATTGACCAGGTAACTCCAGATGGTGGTAAATACTCTGCTAGTATGTACTGGTCTGTGCTCTGAGATGAGGGAGGGAGGGAGGCCGTGTTTGTGGTTCCTTTGACAGATTTGACCCACATAATAGTGACATTTGGCAGAGCTTTCCTGGTGGTGGTGCCCCAGTTGTGAAATTACTGCGCTGTAGAGATCGGACACAATGCTATCATTCAGGTGACAACTTAATACATACAGGTTTTTTTGTTTTTTTTTTTGGCCTTTGGGATATACTTGTAATAGAGCTCAGTGTCCCAAGTATTGCTTTCTGCTGTGTTGTATTTTATTGCTGATGTTGATTTTAATTATTGAATGAATGTATTTTTATTCTTCTTGTTAACCACCCTGGTCTCTATGGGATAAAGGGCAACATAAAACACAATAAATAATAATAATAATGTAGAAGAAAAATAGAACATGGGGAGGGAAGCCCTTCTTGAAGGGATTGAATGATTGCAACTTTGAACTCTTTTCAAAGAGAATATACTGCAATGTTAATTTCAGCTCCCACTTTTATATACTAATAGCAACCTTAGGTAGTCAAAGAGAACTAAAAAAATACTGTAATGGATTCTGAATACTCTGGAGGCTCCCTATCTATGCAGAAAAATGCTGGGAAAGCTATATTGCTGATATTAGAGATTGGGGGAAAACAAAGAAAATTTGTAAGAACAATTCACATGGTTGCTGAACGTATGGTTTAGCAGCACATAGGCATACATCATGTTCTTGTCATAGTATTCAGAAGATGATCAGATACGAACTAATATTGGAAACCAAAATGATGCTTTTAATTATCCAAACATACCTAAAGTGTATTGAGTTATGATTTCTAATTTATTGCCTGCTGCTAAACCGGTAATAGTAAAGCAGCTCTAAGACATGCAAGGAATGAATAAGTCAAGTCTGGCAATCTGTGCAACTAAATAAACTAACAGTGTACTCCTGTGTATGTCTACTCAGAAGTGAGCTGTGTTAAATTCTTTGGGGCTTATTCCCAGGTGATTGTGTATATAGGATTGCAACTAAGTGAACGTGATTCGTTACATGTTCCATTATACGCTGCCTGTACGGCTCCTGGCAACAGAATTGCAATAAGGTGCTTCCAGGCCATAAAAGCCTCCTGCCATACCCTAATCTGTTTAACAATATAAGGGATGTATGAGCAGTTCATCTCAAGGGGCAAAATAAGCAGAGGGGAGCTTTGGGATTTCCCTTTCCCAAAACTCAGAATATCAAATATTACAGAACCTTGTGAACTATCTTTACAACACAAAAGTTCTTTTTGCTTTCCCCTCTGGACTCACAAACAAGGCCTTCAATCCTGTTCCAGTTTGGTTGGAGCCCTGAACAGGAGCTCTTGGGGAGAAGGAATACCCTGCAACATTTTAGCGCAGCTCTAGTTGTAATTTGGGATTACTTTCCACAATCAGAAAGGCAGTACAGAACATCTTGTTTGAAGTTTAAAAGCTGAATTCCTGCTTTGCAAAGAGCATTCCATGTGTCTTCAGCCTCTGTGATTGATATTATTATTATTATTATTATTATTATTATTATTATTATTATTAATTGAATTTATATACCACCCTATACCTGGAGGTCTCAGAGCAGCTCATAGAATAAAATCAAAATATAAAACCACAAAATACATGATCAAAATAAAAACAACCCCCAACCCCCCTAAAAAAACCCACATCAATCAAATCAACCAAAGGCCTGGTTAAAAAGTAACATTTTTGCCTCGCACCTAAAGGTGTATAATGAAGGCGCCAGGTGAACTTCCCTGGGCAGAGCACTCCACAGACAGGGAGCCACTGCAGAGAAGGCTCGTTCTCATGTTGCCACCCTCCGGACGTCTTGAGGAGAAGGCATTCGAAGAAGGGCCTCAGAAGATGATCTCAGGGTCTGGGTAGGTTCATATGGAAAGAGGCGGTCCTCATCGTTATGGCTTGATGAGAAAAACAGGTATGAAAAGATCCTACCCCACCCCCGTCTTATTTGACCATGGCTGTCCTGTATCTACAGCCACAGGTAAAGGTAAAGGGACCCCTGACCATTAGGTCCAGTCGTGGCTGACTCTGGGGTTGCGGCACTCATCTCGCTTTATTGGCTGAGGGAGCCATGTGGCCAGCGTGGCTGACTCTGGGGTTGCGGCACTCATCTCACTTTATTGGCCGAGGGAGCCATGTGGCCAGCATGACTAAGCCGCTTCTGGCGAATCAGAGCAGCGCACGGAAACGCTGTTTACCTTCCCACCGGAGCACTTATCTACTTGCACTTGATGTGCTTTTGAACTGCCAGGTGGGCAGGAGCAGGGACCGAGCAACGGGAGCTCACCCCATCGCGGGGATTCGAACTGCCGACCTTCTGATCGGCAAGCCCTAGGCTCTGTGGTTTAAACCACAGTGCCACCCGCGTCCCTACAGCCACAGGTAAATGACAGCAAATGTCCTTTATTCTGCTGGTTGTCAATAAAGGAGGTGCACATGGACCTTTTTACATAGTCGCCTTCTTTTCAGGTTTTGCAGTTGTGTGTTTTCTCTTCTTGGACTTTTTTATATATATAAGAGAATTGGCTTTTGACAGCTTGAGCCAGCAAGTCGCATTCAGCTTCAGTTAATCTGAGTTCCCTTGAATAAACAATTTTTCATTTCTGCTAAAGAAGCGCCACACTCATTCATTTTATTGAAAGCATGCTCTTCTGAAGACTTCTGCTTCTAGTGGAAGCGTGAGAATCTGGGATCTGCCGCTTGCGTGCTACAGGAAGCTTCACAGAGATAAACTTTGGTTTAGAAGCAGAAGTGAAGGATGGCTTTGTGACACATCCAGAGCTTTCTTCATTCCCTGCTTGATTATGAAGAACAGTCCCATCCAGAAAAGGAGGCTGACAGCTCCACATTCTTTGACAGAATGTGCGTGATGCTTGGTCAGGGCAAATGTAGGTAAAGTTTGTCATGGGGGGAAGGGGCAAGGAAAATGAATCTATATGATTACAAGATGTCTTGGAAGAAATATCATCTGTTGCCAACTGCATTATTATTTATGTTGAGAAAATGGGAGAGCTTTTTAAAAAGCAGTTTGCATAAATGAGACAAGCTGTGAGGTTGGCCATGTTTTAAATTTTCCATACACCCTGGCAAAAAAGATTAACCCAAACAGCCTGTGCTTTATGACACACTTGATTTCTTAGTGTAATTATGGCTGTGATTTACAGACTCTGTATTTTTTTACAACTCATCTGCTTCTATTGCAGGTACAAATGTGGTTCTCTTTTTCACTTTCAAATATTAAATCTTACTACAAAAGAGTGATAGTGGCAGGAGACTTATAAAGCATTACTTGTTGTTTTTTTATAAATTATTGCTGTTTTCCTATACAAAAGTATCATTACATGCAGAAGGCCATATCTCTTAAGGCTCATCAAAGTAGCTATCCTCCTCAAATCTTTTTAGAACTGGTAAATCATTCTGTATTTTTCTTTAAATCTTTCTCTGCAATTTGGCATCAATTGCTAATAAACAAATGTGGGTATTTCAGCAGATAGTTACAGAATCACATTTGAAAAGCACTTGGTCTAGCCTGCATGTCATGCTGAGCAAAACCATGGCTTCATATGAGTGTGCAGGCTCTTCTTTGTTGTTCAGATGCTGTGTTGAGCTAAAGTGTGTCATCCAAACCCAAGCTTGTGGTTTAGCTCTCCTGCACAAAACACAAGCTGTAAACCATAGGAACAGACCTTGGTTCCATCTTGCATTTAGTCTGGAGAGAGCTAACACATGAGATCAGGCTTGGATGACACACTAAGCCATGTGAGATACGCAGTAGGGAAGTTGCTCCCAGTACCAGTCACCATACGGAAGCTGAGAAAGGTTCAGATAGTTTACTGCTGCGGAAGATAAGGCTCAGTAAAACAGTTCTAGATGTAGATATATATATATAGCTTGTAGATTTTGGGCAGATAGAGATATACAGATATATGCAAGTACAAAGTATCTCTGTTGCTCTACACAAGTTCAGCAATTCAAGACATAACACCAGACCAGTAACACAGACAGACTAACAGCAGACTTACAGACTGCCACACTGAGCTGACATGCATTAATCACACATATAGTCAGGGCACTGGGCCATTACCATAGCAACTGGCTTAGCTGACCTTGCACCTGCGATTTGCTCATCCATAGGGTGAGCTAATTTACACTCATGAAGGAAATTAACTCCTTATCATGTCCAGTTACTCCAACAAGCCAAACTCTGTTAATTCAGTGCAGAAAGAGGAGCAGAGCAGCCACTATTTCCTCGTGAGGAGCCTGCATGCTCATGCATTTGCACTAAGCCATGGTTTGGCTTCACATGACATGTGATCAAGCCTGTAAATATTAGTAATTAGTAAAGACAGGATGCATATAAATTCCATCAAACTTGAGTATCACATATTACAGGAACAGCTCTACATTCCCCTCTCCTCAATTCGGTATTATACTTCAAACATCTGATGAAGCGGCTTGTGCTATAAAAAATGCATTGATCTTTAAGGTAGAGAGCTGGAGTTTGCGTAAGGAGGTTTTGAGGATGCCATTGTGGGGTTTGCAGGCTTTACTGATGGTGTTTCAAATATACTGGATTTCACTGATGCGTGCTGTGCTTTGGAAAGTAACCTCTGCGTAAATGGGAAGTTGCCTGTATTATGTTTCCCTCCCCACTTTGTACTAACATATATATGCAGACTTTTGCATGTGTTTTTGCAGGTAGAAAAGTACTAAAAGTATACTATATTGTATAATCTATTTTGGGACGCGGGTGGCGCTGTGGGTAAAACCACAGCGCCTAGGACTTGCCAATCACATGGTCGGCGGTTCGAATCCCCGCGGCAGGGTGCGCTCCCGTCGTTCAGTTCCAGCGCCTGCCAACCTAGCAGTTCGAAAGCACCTCCGGGTGCAAGTAGATAAATAGGGACCGCTTACCAGCGGGAAGGTAAACGGCATTCCGTGTGCTGCGCTGGCTCTCCAGATGCAGCTTGTCACGCTGGCCACGTGACCCGGAAGTGTCTGCGGACAGCGCTGGCTCCCGGCCTATAGAGTGAGATGAGCGCACAACCCTAGAGTCTGTCAAGACTGGCCCGTACCGGCAGGGGTACCTTTACCTTTACCTTTATAATCTATTTTGGATCACAGGATCTGTGAATTCCTATGTGTTGTTAGAATAGATAAACAGGGAGAAAGCACCCAACTGGCTATGGGTGATCATGTCATTGTCAAGGCATTCCAGTGATGGTACGAGACCGTCATAGACCCATTCAACTAGATTCCCAGCATCTGCTTTTTGATTGATTGATTTGATTTATTACGGCCATTGGCCCAGATCTTCTTGATGTTTGCACATGGGTTGTGTATTCCTTCAGGATTTATACTGAATAAATCAATGGATAATATGTTCCAACAGCTTCTGTCAGCGTAGCAGGAGTCGCATCCTACTTGGTATTCAATACTAGGCAGACACATGCACTGCTTATAATTTACACATGATTAGCTATAGTGTATTGTGTATCACTCTCTAAATGCAATAATGGCTTCAGTTCTTTTAAGCAAAACATTCTAATTGTCCTAATTAACTTCAGCAGCCACACTGGTGTTTGTAAAAAACAAAAACCAGTTCTGACTTTTTTTTTAAAAAAGAAATGCCAAGGAGGAAAATGTGATTAATGGGAGCCATATGTTTCTTTTACACGTTTGTCCTGCAGTGGTTTGTAAGTCTGTAGCACTTCTAAACTAAAGCAAGTGGTCATCATATTGGAAAAGTGTCAGCACTTACATTTTCTGATACTTAGCCATATTTCGAAGAACAATGCAGATGACTGCTTCACCACAATACAGATGTTATGCTCTTACACTAGTACTGGACCCACTTCAAGGTATTGCTCTTAGCCCTAAAAAGTTTTCGGCCCAAGTATCTGTTAGTGCTTCTCTTCCAATACCAATCTCCCCAGTCTAACATTCTGCAGGAGGTGATCTGCTTGCGTGGGGGGGGGGGTGTACTTGAGAGAGAGAAAAAACACTTTCTGTGGTGCCACCCCATTTGTGAAATGCCCTCCCAGGAAACTTCCAGATGGTCAAATCATTTAAATGCCAACTGATGACTTGATTGTTTTTGATGTGTATTGACAATAGAGTTTGTGTTAAGTACCCTGTGGGTACTTTCTATTTGACTTACTGCTCTTTTAATTTTTTTTTTTTATGTGCGAAAAGTAGTTTGTACCACATGTGAGATTCTTGTTTGTTAACTACTGATGGTTGGTACATCAGTTTTCTCTAATCAGAAGCAATAGAAAACTGCTATTTGTTCGAACCTGCAGTCAGTAGTGTTCAGTTTCCACTCCTCACATGTGAAAAGGGAAGGGTGAATTGTGTGAGCTCTAGTCTTGCTGTAGCATGTTGTTTTAACACATATCCATGATTCAGTTTTGTATTTGAATGTTGTCAAAGGAGCACAAAACAGCCTGTCCAGCCATATAGCCAGGATGTGGCCTTCTATGCAATGCAGCCCATATCTAAAGCATGTGATACGATGACCTGCTTCCAGTCTCTTAAGAATGGTTAAGAGGATTATGTCGGCACTCACCCTGTTGCCTAAGACAATAAAGCAGTGACTCTGGAGTCATTACTGTAAAATATTATAGTTCAAAGGCTTCATGCATAATTGAAAACAGGCAAAATTATAATATATTTATGTAGCTATTTGAAGCATTGACATCTGGGTATATATAGGCTAGTGCGGTATAAGCAGAATATAATTCTATCCTTCCACCAAGCTATTGTGCAAAATGTGGGACAAACTAAAAGTTAGCAGAATAAAGTTATTTTTCTAGCAGCCAACTTCTTGGTTCCGTTATTTTAAGGGTTGGACTTGGGGCAAACACTGGTGTGGCAAACTTAACTTAGAAATGTAACTTGAGTGTCTGTACTTTATATAATTCATTCTCATTCTCTTCCTCCCACCCCCTCCCCAGCTGAAAGGGAAACCTTGAGTTTAACCCCATTATTTTCCTGCAATACAATACTTCCATCCTCATCCAAACCGTTTAGATGAAAGGTATGTGACAGAATCCATCTTCCTCCCACATCTCAAAGTGCAGTTGACTTTTCTGCTCTATTGCCCATACACCTGCAAGCCTGTCCTTCATTTCCTCTTGTGTTGACCACAGTACAGTAATTTATTACTGAGACCAAACTCAAGATCACTTAACATGGATTAGTTATCCTCTAACAGCCATGAACTTTCTGGTTGTATTCAACAAGACTCATGCCACTTTTAATACTTCCTCTCTTGCTCCAGGCTGAAGCCCCCAGTGGTGTAATAGCAAAACCTGCAAGAGTTCAGGGTAATAAGCATGTGGTGAGGTCTGCTGACAGCTCACAGTGTGGCTGGATGCAAGATAGTCAGATGTAAGACCAGCTGTTAAGTAGGGAGCTTGGAGCGTTGCTTCAGTGCTGGCTGGGAGCCAAAGGAGAAAACTACTCAGAATTGAAGGGGCTGCATAGCCAGCCTGGGAAATATACTTACTATATGGCAGCAGACAGTGCTTTCCCAAGCTGCAATTGTTCTTTAAGAAGGTCATTTGAAGCAGAGGATAAGGTCCAGGGAACCTCTTCAGGCACACAGAGGGTGGAGGTATTGTTCCTCTTGAAGGTCTTCTACCTCCTCCATGGAAGTCTCTAGCAAGGTGGTGACTTCAGAAGTTGTCTTCTGAACCAGTTCTTCCATGTTGTTGGAACCGTTTTTTGGTTGGGGTGGCGGCAGCTAAGATTTGGGCTGGATGCTTATGGATGTACTGCAGGATTCTAATCTGGTTCAGCTATTCTGAACTTGGAACCAGGGGTTTCCTAGTTCTGGTTAACCTAAAGTACATGGGGGGTAATCTTCTCAGTATTTCCTTAGTGGTGAACTCTTGCTTTTTCCACGCCCTTATTAAGCTAAGCTAAGGAAAAAGCTTAATAGCAGCATGAGGTCAGTTGCTATGGCAATCACAGAGGAGGGGGGATTTCTCTAGCTGAGGAATTACATGTGTGCAGGGGAATATGCACAATGGCCATTGGTTATGCACATTAACCACTCTACATTACCCTTAAGATACCTAAAAGGTAGTTTTCCCATTTTTGAGAAAACTGTATGCATATGGATTTGCTTATTCCTTTCAATGCATAATAAAACACTAATTTGTAACATGCAAAAGGTTGCATAACCATATTGATTTCCTCGTTGATGTAGTGTGTTTAAGAGACAATATTTCAAATGCAGTTAATTGGAAAGTAAGCTGATAAGCATACAGTAGTCTTACTGCGAGTTGCCATCTGTTATACTGCAGACAGAAAGTATCACAATATTACAATATTTTTATATAATGTATGGAACTTCTTACTTCATTTATCTTCACAGCAGTTCTAGGAGGGAAGTACTCCTTTCAGAAGATGGAGATTTCATACCTTAAAAGAGTAGGAGATTCAGAATGAACCTCTGGAGAGTTGTACTAAGTTAAGCTTTTGAAAGAGCTGCAATGGCTCTTGGGGGGATATTAGAAAGGGTTCATAGTTTATCTCTATGGCTTTAAAAGTCAGAAAAAGTAACTCAGGTCTTAAGTTTTACGCATAGCTGCAAAAGCTTCCTGAGGAGTATTTCATTGACCATTTTGCTGTTTAGTAATTTCAGTTCTAAATCCTGGTATGTTGGTGGGACAGGTTACCAGCCACACGTTCAGGGTCCCATATATATTGGTGTGAACCTGAAGGACATGTGTACATTGGTGCATAAAATTGCTGCCGTCAGGGAGTAGCACACTCTTGATTTTGGCAATTGCATGTGGCTAAATATCTCTTTAGATCTATACCATGGTTAGGCCAGATCCTGTTCAATCGCCTTTTAAATACGGCCCATGGACGATCCTGGAATCAGCATGTTTTTACATGAGTAGAATGTGTGCTTTTATTTAAAATGCATCTCTTGGTTATTTGTGGGGCATAGGAATTCGTTCATTCCCCCCTCCCCCCCCAAAAATATAGTCCGGCCCCCCACAAGGTCTGAGGGACAGTGGACTGGCCCCCTGATGAAAAAACTTTGCTGACCCCTGATCTATACCACTTTTGAATTAATGTCCTCTTGTGTCAACCCCCCCACCCCCACGTGGTATACCAGGAATGTGCTGGGAAGAAGTGCCTTCCCTTCGCCGTCTCCATAACATGTTTTCTTCCATCAAACATGCAGTTCTTGTCTGCATTCGGAAGCGGTATAGTGCTAATGCTGGTTGACTTTACCACATGCTTTTCTCCACGTGCTTTTCCTAACAGTGGCTATCAGCCCTTCCTAATGGAGAGGGATCTAGTAGAAGATTAGTTAATTGCATTTCAAGGACTGCAGTGAGGAATTAAGAGTAATCAATGGGCACACATATATCCATTATTTCCTACCTTGAGTTTGTATGCCAAAAAGTGCTATAGAAATTATCATTTATAATCTTAATTATTAAACGATTTGCCATTAATGTGCCCAAGCTTTAGCATAGTTATTAACTGCCTCTGTGTAACTGCATGTGCCCCTAAGCTTCTTTTATGTATTAATGATTTTAAGAGATAAAGATTACAGCACATAAGAATGGAGAGAGAGCATGGAAGAGTAACACAGCTGATGGTGTGCCTTCTGGAATAACTAAGAAGTATTCCTCTAGTTGCACTATTATAGTTATTAAGGTAAATCATTCAGTTTTATGCCAACAACTTGAGGAAATCTCTCTCTCCCTTCGTGCCAGATACTTCCTTGTGTATTGGGGAGTGAAAGGGAAGCTGACTGTTTAGATTGCCTTACCCCAAGCAACATGCACTGCTCTGCTATGACCGCTCCCCTTCCCCGAGGGTGTGGCATTGCTGGCAGACATCCAGGACCTCACAGTGACCCGGGAGTGGGTGGAGGGATGCTGCCCACGTCATTAGGGCTCCCGGTTGTGTCATGCCCCCCCCGGCTGACCAATTAGGTTAACCGGGGGCGTGGCCACTTGCCGTTTAATCCGTGGAGGGGAGGTTGTTGCCTCTGCCTGCCCCTCTTCCTTAAGGGTACCCCATTAAAGGGATCCAGGGGTGTGGTTCCTGTCTGAAGCCTGGGCATGGGCTAGGGCCATACCACGACCCCATCGGTGACCCTGGGGGATGCTCTTAATTGATGTATATCATAGGGCTCCCCCTATCGGTGGTTGACCCTTGAGAGACTTCCTGCAGACAGACAGGAGAGTCAGGATATAGTCTGGCTTCACCTAAATGCCTAAGCCAAACCGCTCACATCTGTAACCAATAAAGTGGTGGCCTAATTTATCCCATTAACCCAACATACTTGTGTCTGTGTGTTTATTTCTGAGGGGAACTGCAGTGTCCGGGGCCTCGCCAAGCAAGACTGTATACCATTCAGCCAGCCTAGGCCTGTAAATGGTAGTCTTTTCAGTCTCAGTACTAGAGCACTGTTCAAATTTTCATCATGATACTTTTGAAAATAAACAACATAATCCTAGACATATCTTTTCAGGAAAGAAGTCCTATTGGGTTCAACGAGACTTGGACCATAATAAGTATATATAGGATTCCAGACTAAGTCATGATGGAAAAAATATACATCTTATTTGAAAAACAATGAATTTGTGGGATCTATCAATAATAATGAAATAACTAATGGATTTGTATCCATTGTGCTACTGCAGGTCAAGGCTACAGACAGAGATTCAGGGAATTTCGGGCATATTGAGTATTTTCTATATGATGGATTCCATAACTATGAAAAATCAAAAGCGTTCCAGATTGACCCGAGCAGCGGCCACATATGTGTCTCACAGGACATTGACAGGGAAGAAGACCCATCCACATATGATCTCCTGGTGAAAGCGGTAGATGGGGTAAGTTTCACACTTGGATAATTCCACTTTAGCAACCATTTGTTTGTCAGGTGTGAAGGTAATACTCACTGTTTGTCACTACATCTGGTAACCTAGATCAGTTGTATCAATGCAGTCGTGCAACTTAAAATATAGTTTAGTAAGCCATTGTTTATAAACCATAGCTTAGGGTTACATGTGAACCAGGCCACTTTCTGTGACTACATCTGGCAACAGGGAGTTCCCTAGGTCAGCTGTATTATGTAAGGATTTACCTCAGTAGCAGTGAGTTTGTGGGACTTCTGCAGGGGATTTTGACAGGTGTGTGGGACAAACCTACTGTCATTTGTGTGGCACCATAGAGACATAATAACATCAAGCGATCAACAGGTGGGCAGCTCTGCACACCTGCCAAATTTGGCCTGCAACACTGATCTTTATAAGGACCTGTGGAGCTATTAAGGTTCACCACTTATTCCTTGGTGTGGAGCAGTGGACAATTCATATTTATGGTTTAAACTTATGGAGAAAGACATACTTTTTCACAGGGTTTCCTTTTAAAGTTTGTGAAACCTTGTTAGACCTTGCAAAAGGACTTCATCACCCCCTGAGTTCCATTTAAGCACATTTATTTAAGCATTTAGCAGAGAGATTTAAAAACTGAAAGTTTCTTTTAAAAGAACATAAAACATAATTGACTAGCTACATTTTCCTTATCAGGATAGCTAACATTTGGTTACTGACATTTCCAAGCAGCTTGCAACTGAGGGCAAATGGACGCTTACCTTGTTTTTTGTAGGAACAGAGCCAGGCTTTGACTCTACACCGATGGCATAAAAGCCAAAGAGAATCTGGCAATCTAGATCCTGGAAAGGTGTCTCTAGGGAGCGCAGTAGACTAATTAATAGGAGGTGGGAATTCACATGCTGCAACTGGATAGGTTGAAGTGACCATGTGTCTTTAAGGTGTTTCCTACATTTTTGTTAATTAATAGTTTGCTGAGTCTTTGTGTGAGAGAAGTGGAGGGTAGTCCACAAACATTTGGATGTGGAATTGTGTAGGCTCTGCTGCTGTCGGTTCCTAGGCTTGAGGTATTAAGGAAGGAGGCAGGAGGTCGCTTTTCATTGCATTCACCCATTCTCCTGAAAACACATTTCTTTCTTTGGCATCGTTTTTCATCCCATTCCCAACTCCAAAAATCATCTGAAAAAGAAAACACTTTGGACCAGCAATGTAAAGCACCATCACCTAGCGTTCATGGGAAAGGTTTACAACTCCAAGAATTAGGCTTTTAGCAGTAGTAGTCGCTTCTTTTGGGGGAAAAGAAATAACATCGTTTTCCTTCTTCCTTCACGTGTGAAACAAACTTTTCTGTGAAGCCCAGCACCAAATATATTCATAGCATGCACAGACTCAGGTTGCCTTCATTGTACATTAATTCCCTTTATTTCTTCCCAGGCATTTCATGATGCTGTCTTGTAACTGCAGCATGACAATCTCGGTGCCAGCCTAAATAGACAATACAGCCGTATGAGCTATTCTTGGGAGAAATGAAAGGCTCATTGAGAAATAATGTTGATGGATGCTTCAACTCCACAGCAATCACTGCTCAAGATGTGCAAACAATAAACAAAAGACCCAGTATAATTTTCTGGGTGATGTTGCTTTATACAGTAGATTTTGTATGAAGTCCTCTGCTTGAGTAGCAGGGCAGAGGTTCATGGTTGAGAGTAATGAGAAGCAGTTTCAGCTGTTGTAGCAGAACGCCGATGCCAAGTTGTAGAAGAACTGTGTATCTGAGGATGGTAGAACTCTAGTCTCTTACAGCAGTTAGGCAGCAATCCTAAACACTCCTGCAAGGCTGTTTAACATAGTCAGTCTTACTTCCAAGCTGACATCTGTAGGAGAAATGACACTTTGTGTATATCAAAGAGTTTTGAAGCAGGAATGATGCAAGATCGTGGCAGAGTCAAAACATGATTGGTTGTCACCGTTCATGGCAGAGATGAAGTATCTACTGAATTGCGAATAGGGACATTCCCAAATAAGCAATGGTATAATTTATTGATTTTATGAGTGGCTGGCCGCTTAGCTTTGCAAACTTACTGTTAATTGATATTGAACTGCAAGGGGGAGAATCTCTGTCCATTCCCCATGTGGCAGGAAAATTGATTGGTGTGCCCTCCAAGTTCCTGCATTATAAATGTGGGTTCTAGCTGTACTTGCTATGATCTTCTTATGGAGATGAGAGCTTTATGTCTGCTTGACAAGTGAAGGACTGAAGGAGACATATGTTTTCAGAATATATATTTTTTTAAAAAACTATAATGATGTTTTTTCTGCTTTTATTGTTCTTTGCCTACTCCTAATAAACTGGAAAAATGAAAAAAATATATATGCTAGGATCCTTTCAGTAAAGCAGCTACTAGCTCTGACTCTATCAATGAAAGAAAAAAGTAAATTAAATTTATAATTATTCTCTGAACAAATTTAAATCTACCAGACATGATAAATTACTGGTTATCTAAGTTATACACAGTACTTGTTATGTTCCTAAAGTAACAAAGTGACCTTCAAACTGAAAGGGATGCAGAAAAATAATTTTAAAATGTGTATTTTCAATTCTTCCTTCCTTTGAATTTTGCCCGTGTGAAAACATGCCTCAGTTCTAGCTTCAAGCTGAGTAAGAGGGTTGGTCTTTCGTGTGGCTCTGTGCTTCCAGAGAACTCCAAGTGCTTTGACATCACCAAGTCCCCCAGTACCCTTTCCTCCTCTACAGCTCTGGAGATGAGATATGGGACTTCCTTTGACATAGCTGAAATAGCCCCCAGCCAGTTGATCTAGAAAGCACAGCATGATCAGAACTCGGAGTAACTTGAAATTAACAAGTGGTTATGATGCCTTCTTTTGTGACAAGATACATTAAAGTAAACAGATGTATAATTTTTATACTGTTCAGTTACATTACATTGCTACCCAGAGGTCCTTTAAGTCTGTACACTTTCCCTTCGGCTATCTTGGGATTGGCTGAGCTCCAGCAAGGTGAAACAGGTCTAATTGCATTCATGTCTTCCGTGCTTTGTTATAACTGACAATTTGACTTGGCATTTGTTGTGATTCATTCAATAGGGTGGCCTGAGTGCTCAAGCTTTCGTCCGCATAGAGATAGAAGACATTAATGACAATCACCCTGTCTTCGACCCAGCGGCTTACACGACAAGCATCAGCAGTCATACGCAGCCAGGAACAGAAATAATCAGTGTCGTTGCTACGGACAAGGATTCTGGAATATATGGAGTTGTGACTTACGAATTGCTACCGGGTGACTTCTCTTCCCTGTTCACAGTGGATACATCTACAGGTATGATACAAGGTGCATGAGACCCACAATTTAAAATCATATTCTGCTGGTACAGATCAGGATAACTCCCAGAACACTGCGCAGAGGGAGGAGAGGGCTGATGGTTTTGTTGAGCAACCTGAAATGCTGGCTCAGAGGGGACCATATCGCTACATGGAATTCCACGCTTAGTGTTCGTATCCAATGACATAGAATGTATTTCAGTAGAATGTCTTTCATGAAGAGGAACCTAGACCGTGAAAACCTGGGCTTTAATAAATCTTGTTACAGTGCTTACTCTTCTGTTACTGCTGCGTTCTACAAGGCTTCCTTCCAGTTAAGTGTGCGTAGGAGTGTGACTTTAGGCCTAAACCCAACGCAGAATTAGGTGTGCTTAATCTTGTCAGTTTCAGTGGGGTTAAGCAAGTTAAATTCTGTGTTGGATGAAGTCTGTCTTCAAGGTGCTGTGTCTCCTCACCCACCCGGCCCCCACCATGTCCTACTGAACATTGTTTCTTCATCAAGTGAAAAATCGTGTTCTCCCTATGCATTTATGCAGCATATAAATGGATTTTCCCTGGGTTTTGTGAGGAGACAGTTGGTCTGCTGAAATCGTAACATATGCTAAAGATGAGCTTGTGAAAGTACACACAGAATATGAAGAGTGCAGCCATGAATATGGCAAAGATATTTTGAGTGATTCCTTTGTTTATCTTTGAAGCTAATCTTCTCCAGTAAAGCATTTAACTTGCTTGGAAATTCCTGCATGTGGGTCATGACTGCTTCCATGTAACATGCAGCTTGTTGCTTGTTCCAGCTTGGATTTCTGAAATCATTTCAGAAGAGCTTGCTTCAGAACAGGTTTTGGTGTTTAAAGTGGTGAAACATTCTGGATATAAGGCATTATTTGTGGCCCATCATGGTTTACCTCAATCATAGTGGCTTGTATCATTGGCTCTGCTTAGCAAAGCAAACATTTGGTGTAGAAGACCTATTCTGTCACAGGTTTTGACAAATGCAGAAGTAAAATAACACTGGATTGTGAGTTTTCTTTTTTTAATCCCAATTTGACTGCAAATGTGATTTCGTCTTACACTTTATTACAGGAAGAATTAATCCATTTTAATTTCTAAACTGCACATGGCATTTTTATATGGTGTGTAATAAAGCAAAATCAATGCACACATGAAAGGGTTGACATGAGTAAAGACAGATTGTGAGATTGAAATCGTTTATTTTGGAACATTCTGAAACCACATCCTTTTGAAGAAAGCCTTCCTTAGTTTTTTGTCCAATCTGCATAAGTAATTGATAGCACATTGAGACCACTGAAAGTAAATGGGAGTAGGTTAATGCGTTTGGCTTTGACCTTTTGAGAACTAGTTGTTCAGTAACGGAAATCCTATTCGTGGTCTGAACTTAGCCACTAATGGATTCATGCCTCTGTTAAAAAGCACCACAGAATTTAACCTAAGTAAGATTGAGTGGAACTTTCAGGTATGGAGAATACTGGGAACATTTAGGGTTTAAAATGGCTCAGGGGGGATTTGCAGTAGAGGTTTCTGGAACTAATCCAAAGCACTTTTGTGTATGAGAGTTATTCATACTGGCTAGAACCTGAGCCAGTAACTGAGCACCTTGGAGGATGGGGACTTGTTCTAATGATCCAATAGCTCACCTAACTGACTGAGCAAATCACAGCTCAAAACCCTCCATAAAATGTGTACTGCTACCTTTCTTTCTGCTAGTTTAGGATTCCTCAAGAATGATTTTGCATGCTCTCTCTCTCTCTTGGTCCTTTCTCTAAGCATGGAGCAAATTATGGGACACTTCATTTGTATCCCCGAACAACAACAACAACACCACCAACAACAACATCATCATAATTTTATTATTTGTACTCCATCCATCTGGCTGGGTTGGCCCAGCCACTCTGTGCAACTTTCAACATATATAAAAACATAATAAAACAATACACATTAAAACAAGGTTTGCATCATCCTTATGGCTTTGGTATCTGTGTGTTTCCTCCATTTTGCAGTTTTCCTGAATTCAAGCACAGTTATACTAATATTAAGTATGTTAATATCAAATGTTAAGCAGTAAGTATAAATGTCTGTAGTTTCCAGTATGGCATCTCCTTTTCAAAAACCAGACTTCCTGTATAAATAGATGCCTTTGATGACTCTCTGGAAACTGCAGTTGCTTCAGAATACAGGTAGCCAAGTGAGACTGGTGATTAGGAACATATCTCACCAGTGTTCAAAGAATTTCTTTGGAGAGTGGTTTTCTTCCAAACGCAATTCAGAGTGCTGGTGCCTACTGTTAAAGCTTCATATGACTCAGGGCTCAGTTACCTGAAGAGCATCTGCTTCCACAACAGCCTGCCTGTGCATTAGGATCACTGGTATCTTCTTCAGAAGCTGTCTGGAGGGCTCCTTCTGTCTAAATTAAGTGGGTTATGACTGGAGGAGAGCCTTCTTGGTGGTGGCCCTGTTTGTGGAATTCCTTCCCCAGGGAGGCTTTCTTCCCTTTGCCATCAGGAAAAAACTTTTTTGGTGCTTTCGGCCTTTAAAAATTTGATTATTTTAATTGCTGTTTAAGTTTTCAGTATTTTGTTTTCTATCATTTAATTGTTATGCAATCTGCCCTGGAATGACAGCATACATTATTTTAAATAAATAAGTGAATACATAAAGTAGCCCGTTCAAGGAATGTTTCACATAGAGGCCAGTGACTCCTGAGATAGGTGGAAGGGAAAGCATTTGACCTTTTATATAGAAATTGCTGGGATTGATCAATACAGTGGTACCTTGAGTTACAAACACCTCAGGTTACAAATGCTTCAGGTTTCAAACTCCGCTAACCTGGAAGAGTTACCTCGAGTTGAGAACTTTGCCCCAGGATGAGAACGGAAATCGTGTGCTGGCGGTGCTGCGGCAGCAAGAGGCCCCATTAGTGAAAGCACACCTCTAGTTAAGAACAGTTTCAGGTTAAGAACGGACCTCCGGAACGAATTAAGTTCGTAACTAGAGGCACCATTGTATATCAATTATTGCAAATGTATGAGATGATTTAATATTTTGATGTACATATTCCATTCCTTTATGATTAAATTTGGACATCATGCCAAACCATGATACGAGCTTCCAATTATAGATGCTTAATGCCATTTGTCTACTTTCAATCTGTGTCTACACAGCACTCCAACCACTTGACTCAGTGGCCTACAGTGTTGGAACATTGTCTGTATATAGGAATAACAAAAGCGTTTTTGTTGAGTCAGACTATTGGTCCAGCTATCTAGCCCAGTATTGTCTAGTCAGGCAGCAGCTCCTCAGCGTCTCAGTTAGAGACATTTCCCTTGTTACCTGCGCCTTTTTGTAGGAATGCCAGGGATTGAACCCAGTACCTTTGGTGTACAGTGGTACCTCAGGTTACAGACGCTTCAGGTTACAGACTCCACTAACCCAGAAATAGTACCTCGGGTTAAGAACTTTGCTTTAGGATGAGAATAGAAATCGTGCTCCGGCGGCGCGGCGGCAGTGGGAGGCCCCATTAGCTAAAGTGGTGCCTCAGGTTAAGAACAGTTTCAGGTTAAGAACGGACCTCCAGAATGAATTAAGTTCTTAACCTGAGGTACCATATACAAAGCATCTACATGATCAGTAAGCTGTGGATCCCCTTGGTCTGCCAGTTCAGACATCAGTCAAACTATAGTTAACATAAACCATAATTTACCAACTGAGAACTCCTATTTATGGTGTGCAAACCATTATGCTAATATGTAGATGAGCTTCCTTAACCATGAGTTTGGCTTGTTGTCTGAACGGAACTATCTTACTGGGTTGTGTCTGCCATAAGAAAGAGAGGTAAAGCTTCTGTTCTGTATTCTTTGTCCAGCCTTTTTCTATGTGTTGCTGTGGTTACCATCAGGAAAAGTGGCCTTAGTCAATCCAGAGCATAAGGTCCTAAAGGTAACAGGAAGCAAAAATCCAGTAAACCAAGATAAGCTGCCCTTCCGGTGATGTACAACATAAAATATACAATCAGTAATTAAAACATTAATAAATTGCAATGCTAAAAAACAGTATAGCAAAGCAGCATAATAACAGGACAGGATTAAAGGCTTTGTGCACCGCTGACTCATGTTTCTCAAGAGACTGAAGTTTTTGTACTTAATTCTTAGTTCATAGATCAGACAAATAGGCAGGTTGGAGAAAAATTCATTCTGAATAGGTCACTGGAAATCAGCATTGACCTGCCTGAGTGTTAAGTTGGTTCAGCTGCCAGATTTGAAGGTGAGTTTGGGTGACGAACTGTGCATACCTTTTTAGCCATCTGCCTGCTGTCTGAGTTGGCTGTCACATCGTATTAGTTGGAAGCCATCTGGGTATAGTTAATCTATATTTTTCCTCTTAATAGCTTATTTTTTCAAAAACACACACACAACCCCCCCCCCCTCAAAACAACACTCTCAGTGCAGGTTTGCTCTACTGCAGGTGATTACTAATTGAAAGAGCCTAGAAATCTGGAAAATTATACCTTTAAATGGTTAGAAGTAAACCAGTCCATTTGAATGATCTGCTTCATTCTACCTGCTGCTGTTGACTACTAACAAATGCATACTTCACACACGCTTTAGTTACCTGCAGTTAAAGAGCTGTGTATCAGAAATGTTAAATGAATTGCCAGAAAAACCAAGTCAACCAATTAGAAGCTGTAGGCAGATGGCCACTGTTTTGCACCATGCAGCTGATTGAAAGCAAATCTCGAATGCCCAGAATGCAATGCTACGTGATGCAGGGTGGTGGCAGAGCAGGCACAGATGAATTTGAGGTTTGCAGTAAGTTTGGTTTCCAGCCAGCCACAGGGCTGCTGGCCAGAGGATGCTGTAAATTAGTTTCTTCTGGAACAGCAAGAATGAATCAAAGCTCTACACAAGGGGTGGGATCTGGTGGGTGTGCTGGATCGCTAATCTGCCTTCCCTGTGAGCCAGCTGAGAGTCTCACCCACCAGTCAAGCACCTGAAGAATCTTCCCCAGTTATGGCTTGGGTGTACCTGTACCTCATAGTTTATTCTTGGTTTCTGTACCAGGAAGGAACTGATGAGTTGCCTGCTCACAACTGAGGTGATCTGTGCCCTTCATTGTATTAATTGCTGGTGGCAAAGTAGAAGCCATCTGTCAGCTTGCCTCATGCTGGGAAATGTGGGCTGTGGTTTCCGCATTTGCCCAAAGGTCAGGTTACCAGTACTTAACTTAGTATAGCAATCAACATGTTATTTACCTGGAGGTAAGCCGATTTGTATCCAGGTAAATGCAAGCCTATGCCTAACAAAGGCTACAGGTAATTCCGTTGATTTGTTCTAATCCACCCTACAGTTTAAACCAGAAAGAAACACACTGGGGGCTGTGCATGTACCATAGGGTAAAATCTTATTTTCTGTGCAGCAGGTGCTGCAAATATATATATATATATATGTGTGTGTGTGTGTGTGTGTGTGTGTGTGTATGCGCACTGAGAGTAATCCTATTATTAGTATAGGGTTTCTCTGATTACTTGCAGCTGAATATGAAATATGAGTATAAGTTTCCCATTTTGAGTGAAAGATCTATGTAGATCTTGTTTAACAGATCTAATTCCTTCAATATTATACGCTCAAGAAAACCCCTCACCTTCAAACATCCTCATGAACAAGACAGATGTGCTCAGTAGCACCAGTGTGCAAATGGAGCTATTTATATGCCACAGCTTTCTCCTTACCTTCAGAATGGAAGTTCTTCTGCTCCTGAAATGAATGTGGAAGTCTCAGTAGAGCAGGGTGTGCCACGCTTTGGTTCATGGGCCACCAGTGGTCTGTGAGCTTCATCGAGGTGGTTCACTGTCTGTGGATTTGTAGTTGAAGATGGGAGACAGCACATCCATTGCATTCAATAGACTGATTTTAGTTGCTCGTTTTATGTATTTTATTTTATTGGTGTTTGAATTCCAAGGAGGACAATGAAATGCAATATATAAGAAATAAAAGAAGCAATACAAATGCAATAAAAAAATCATACAGCATCTGACACAGTGCATTACTATTGTTGCTGCAACAGGCTGAAAAATAGTTAAGTGCTCCACCAAGATGCTCAGTAATTTTCAAGTGCTTGATGGGGTGGGGAGAGGGGAACCTTAGGAACCAGGGCAGCAGAAGATCTCTGAGATTCCCTTATAAAATGAGTGGCAGAAGCAGCAAAGGCTGTAGGTGTTGAGGTCACATCTTAGCAGGAGCAGGAGAGCCTATGGGCACACCTGCGCCTTAGCTGACATGCCTCTTCCATGGTTTAGTAGACTAGATGCAGAATGACACGAATACACTGGCAGTATGTATACTGTAGCGTCCACTACAGTTTTGGATGGTGCACTAGGTGAAAGAATCAATTGAAGCCAAGCTGGGTAGTATTACCTACTGGTTGGGGGTACCATATTGGGGGTGGGATGTTATCCTCAAAGTGCAGAGTCCCTCTTCAGCTTACCTTCCCTTTGTTGCACATGCCACCCAGGGGGTTTTCTGCTACTCTCCAAGGCATGGAAAAGCAAAGGTAACCGTGTTTTTCACTCCATCCCTGCTGAATTACTGCAGTGTTTTTTCACGCTGGGTAAACAATATTTGCTGTTTTCTGTGTTTGCTATAAAACACACACACACACACTTAAAGTGATCAAGAGGCAGTTTGTTTTTGTAGTGGTCTGGCAGTGTAAAATGGAAATTTTGTGAACTGCACCTTTTGGTTGTCTGTAAGTATTTATCTGCTTCATCTGTTTTCCATTCTCCTCCTTAACGCTTTATCCCAAATTAGTCATTCAGCTGATTAAACAATTCTACATTGTTAAGTCAGATCTTGTTATTCACCATTCTTCCTACTCCTGTCTGAAATGCTGGAACTGCTGTCAGTCAGTATAGAAAATACTGATGGTCTGACTGCATGAGGCCTATGAAGTGGTTTTGATCTCCAGCGAGTACATATAGGGTGGTTTCTTCCTCCTCCTCCTCCTCCTCCTCCTCCTCCTCCTCCTCCTCCTCTTCCTCCTCTTCATTACACCTGATCCTTCATGGAATTTCCATGCCTTCTATTGCCCTACATTCTCTGTTGAAAAGCTGTGCTTTGCTATTGAAGAGAAGCACTTGTGAGCATCTTGCCTCCTTGAGTTGCACTAAACTTTAATAAATGAAGTCATTGGTCCTGTGCCTCAGTCTATAACAGATGAGAATTAAAGGTAATAGGTTGGTTCCCGAAGTCCCCTTTCAGATGTTGAAGGCATCTCCCACTCATGGATGGGCTGCTTGCACAAGTAGGGCCTAGCTGAAATATGTTCTTCCACTTGCACATTCCCTTGCACAGACAGAAGTGTGAGAACTTGCTTATTCTAGCACAGGGTGAACTCTTAGGCAAGTTCCAGTTACAGATAGGTAGCCATAGTCAAAACAAAAAAAATTCCTTCCAGTAGCACCTTAAAGACCAACTAAGTTAGTTCTTGGTATGAGCTTTCGTGTGCATGCACACTTCTTCAGATACAGGCTCATCACAGCTATCTGCCAATCACCCATTCCCACCACCCTTCTGAGTAATACCCCTCCCCACCTTCTCACTATATAGAAGGATCTGGCAACTTCTGTTTCAGTGTATCTGAAGAAGTGTGCATGCACACGAAAGCTCATACCAAGAACTAACTTAGTTGGTCTTTAAGGTGCTACTGGAAGGAATTTTTTTTTGTTTTGTCTTAGGCAAGTGTTAGCAGAACAGCCCTAACATGGTATCTTCTGCAATAATGCTCAAAACAGAAGAAATAGTGTATTAGTTTGAACCGTATTAAGTGAAAAACACGCGCAAGAGCATTTGGCTAGAAAACACACCACCTAGAATCAAGCATATGTATATGATTATGTTTTAAACAAAATGAGACAGATATTGGATATCCTGAAGAAAAAGTAAAGTGCTTTTTATATGCTTGTGGTCTTAAGTACATAGGAAGAGCCCGCTGGATTGGGCCAGTGGCCCATCTAGTCCAACATCCTGCTCTCATAGTGGCCAATCAGATGCTTGTGGGAATCCTGTAAACAGGATTCAAGCACAAGAGCACTCTGCCTTCCTGTGGTTTCCACCAACTTGGCATTCACTCCCCGCCCCCCGAAGTTTATTCCTTTTGGTATCTGTGTGAGTGGTATGATACTGAAGTGCAGTCGATAGTCCTGATTATGAAAATGGGTGAAATCTAGGTTTTTAGTAACAACTTTATCCCTTAATGGACTGTAACGAAACAAACACACAAACTTGGATTCTCTAAAATTAATTTGTGGTTTATTCCATCTGAGGGAATGCATGGGATGAGGGTCATTCATGTGACCCTGTGGATGGATAGAGTAAAAGTTAAAAAAAGGACCCCTGGATGGTTAAGTCCAGTCAAAGGTGACTCTGGGGTTGCGGCGCTCATCTTGCTTTCAGGTCAAGGGAGCCAGCGTTTGTCCACAGACAGCTTTCCAGGTCATGTGGCCAGCATGACTAAACCACTTCTGGTGCAACAGAACACCATGACAGAATAAAAAAGTAATAAAAAGCAGTACCTGTATCTACTTGCACTGGCATGCTTTCCAACCGCTGGGTTGGCAGGAGGTGGGACTGAGCAACGGGAGCTCACCCCATTGCGGGGATTCGAACCGCCAACCTTCTGATTGGCAAGCCCAAGAGGCTCAGTGGTTTAGACTACAGCGCCACCCTTGTCCCATGGATAGGGTATTGGGAAATGGAGGAACTGGATTTAAATCACTTCTCACATATCCAAAATGGAAATAATGGTTTGCCCTTCCAAAGAAGCTATAGACTGCATTGCAGATTCTTTTATGGTTAGGAGGCTTGGAAGAATCAGGAAAATTGTTAAAGACATGAGCAGAGCTAGATTTGATTGCCTTCTTCTAGTCCAGGATGGGTTGGGCAATTTCAGTGGGTTGGGCAAGAGGCAAAGGTGTGCAGAGCAGCGAATGTAAAATTTACTCTTGCACCATAGGCTTGTTTCTACACTCAAACACCTCATTCTATCCTCATGCTTGAACTCAGGAACCATCGTGCCAAATTTGGTCATGCTATCCCAAGAGGTGTCCAAATCCATAGCAAACAGAAACCGTGTTCCAAAATATATACATGATATAGGTGAACTTTCATTTTTTCTACTCTTGCAGTGGTGCTCTTAACACATTTTTATTTTTAAGTACACATCAATTCCATGGCTAACACTTCTGAACTTCAGAAATGACAGGGAGAAATAATTTTCTTGTCCCATTTGTTCACCTTTTCTTCTCCTTTACAGGAATCATCTACCTGATAGCATCTCTCAGTAACGTGGAACATACCAGTGTGCTGTTGGCTGTTTCTGCTCGGGATGGAGGTGGCCTTGCTTCCACTGTTAATGCAGTTGTGACTGTGAAGATCCTGCAGACGGCTGTGGCTCCTGCCGTTTTTGAGAGATCACGTTACACTTTTTCCATCCCTGAAGATGCACCTGAAGGAAGTGCGGTCGGAACGGTGAAAGCAAGGGAGCCCTTGAGTAAGTGGCCTTGGAAGACATTCAGACAGATTCCAGTGCCCCCTGATTTGTTACAGGCTACAAACATATGCAGCCAGTATTGTGTTAAATGTTATTTTTACTCTTTCAGTGGAGAAAAGCACACAACTAAATGTGAAACTAGGTTTTGAATTACAGTCATACCTCTTGTTACATTTGGTTCAGGTTACATTCTTTCAGGATACGTCCTGCGGTGACCTGGAAGTAATGGAATGGGTTACTTCTGGGTTTCGCCGCTCGCGCATGCGCAAACGCTCAAAATGATGTCACGCGCATAAGCAGAAGTGGCGAAACGTGACCCGCAGACGCGGGTTGCGTTCTGCTTATTTTGCAAATGGGGCTCCAGAATGGATCCCGTTCACAACCAGAGGTACCACTGTAGTGTAATAGTAAGAAACTAGTGCATTTTCCCACATTTGAGTGTTTCCATGTGGTTTCTTGGGAGATGATATTAAAAGAGATATAAACAAACATGCATGCATGCATACATACATACATACATACATACATACATACAGTATGTTTAAAAAATAAGTACTTCCATTATAACAGTTAAACTTTACAAGGTACACTGGCTCATGTATTGTTTCCTCACCTGCACGCATGGAGAGTCATGCAGCCATATCAAGGTAGGATATTGCTAGGTCGAAATGGGGAGGCTTGCAGGCCCCCTTCCTCCATGCTTCCTAATGTGCTGTCATGCTGTATGTGTGCATGGTTTAGGAGGGGAGGGAAGGAGGCTCTATTGGAATCCTCAGTGTGTGAGCTCTGTAACTAGCATGCAAATGGATTGTGCCCTATGTGTGTATTCCGAAATGGACTAGGAGAAATTGTGGTAGTGAAAGATGAGTACTGTTTATACGTAGGCAAAGTTGCTTGAAACAGTTAGTGTTCAAATACTAGCAGGGCTTGCTGATCAGAAGGTTGGCGGTTCGAATCCCTGCGACGGGGTGAGCTCCCGTTGCTCAGTCCCTGCTCCTGCCAACCTAGCAGTTTGAAAGCATGTCGAAGTGCAATTAGATAAATAGGTACCACTCCGGCGGGAAGCTAAATGGCGTTTCCGTGCACTTCTCTGGTTCGCCAGAAGTGGCTTAGTCATGCTGGCCACATGACCCGGAAGCTGTACGCTGCCTCCCTAGGCCAATAAAGCGAGATGAGCGCCGCAACCCCAGAATTGTTCGCGACTAGACCTAACGGTCAGGGGTCCCTTTATCTTTTATGGCATATATGAAAATTGGGGGAAATGAGTCTGAATGTTTAAAGGAATTTCTGTCACACAGCAAACCATGATGAAGCAAGGCTGTTTTCAAACAAAACACCAAACTATAGTTTAAAAATTACACGGTTCATAAGCCAAAAAACAAACCGTGGGCTTGTGCTATGGTTTAATGCCAGAAAACAAACCATGGTTAGTCTGCTGGGCTGGGTTAACACTTTCAAACAAACCTGGATCAGACTCCCCAATCTGGAACCTTCCAGATGCTTTGGACTTTACTACTATCATCCCAGGCCAGCATGACTAGTGGTCAGGGTTGATGGGAGTTGTGGTCTAAAACACCAGGTTGGCAAAGACTGAGCTGCTAAACGGCGGCTTAGTGTTATGTTCAAACAAGCCTGTTAAAACTGAATTGAATAGGTGAACTGAAATGGCAGCTTTTAGCAATAAATTTGTGGGTATTTAAAGTGCCATGAGACTCTTGTTCTTTTTTAAGCAGCTTGAACGCTATATGTATTGAGAAGCACAGTGAGAGACTAAAGATGCGTCTGTGGCTTCACATATTCTGCCATTCTCCTCTATATAAGCAAACACTTTAATTACTTAATACATTGCAACCCTTACAGGATGTGGCCTGGCAGTGGCCTAGGAAGGTTTGATACTGACTCTCCATGGTTTCCTGGGAAAAGTCAATTTCCCTAGGCTTTGAGAGCCTCTCCTTCCCCCACTCCGTGCGTGCTCTCTATATGTTACAGCTTCCTGGTTTGTTCAGTGGGTTGAGGTTTTGACCCTTAGTTCTCACAACAGTTATACTAGAGTCTTAAAATTAGGCTATACTGGAACGTTTATGTGTCTGCTTAGAGTGGAATTCATCTGTTCAACCTGACCTAGTTGGAAAGAGTTCCTGTATAATTTTAAATGTGAGAAATGATATTTATTTCTTCATAAAATTTAATCACACCTATGGGGTGAAAATACAGATCTCGTAAATGGGCTTACTGCGTGCCTTTAAGTTAGTCTGCACAGCATCCATTTTTTCCTACTACACCCTAGAGATTACAGCAAAAAAGAAAGAAAGAAAACGCAAAAAAACTTAGGAAACAAACACCCAGAGAGGCGTTTAAACTGTTCAACTCACTTAACGCTGCTGTGCCATACATTTCTCAAATGCTCTAGAGCATATTCAGCTAAGTGGATCTTCTAACAAATTGGATGCCTCTTCTTTGACACGGGGGTGTGTTTTGTTTTTAATCTTCTTTACAGATTTATTGGAAACGGTTTCCTACAGAATTTCCTCCGGTGATCCCTACGGAAGGTTTTCCATTGACCCGCAGTATGGAATCATCCGCACTAAGAAGCAGCTCGACCATGAAGCCCATTATCACACCCTTCTCACAGTGCAGTCCCAGTTGGGAAGCTCCCCTGTCTACAGCAGCGCCCAGGTCAACATAACCGTGATTGACGTCAATGACAACCCTCCAGTGTTTGTGTCAGAATCTGACCAGATTAATATATCGCGAAGCACGGTGCCTGGCACAGCTCTTTACATCGCTCATGCAGAAGACAAAGACAGTGGGCTAAATGGTGCGGTCCGGTACACCATTGTAAGCAATCGATCAAGTATTTTTACCATTGATCCCGTTCTTGGGGTACTGTACCTTGCCAGAACTCTGGATAGTGATAGACAGCATGAACACACGGTGGTGCACATTACAGCAGAAGATCATGGAAGTCCTCCCTTGAGTTCTCTGTTGATCCTACGAGTGGTGATCGACGAGCATAAGGGACGCCCCATGCTGACTTTTGAAAATTTGGTGTATCAGGTGGAAGTTAGTGAAGCAGCACCCATAGGTGTCAAAATTCTGCAAATCCAAGCCCGGAAGTTAGATCCCCAGCGTACCCCTGGGAATGTTGTGTACTCCTTGGAGCATAACACGGATTCTGCTTCATTTAGAATTGATCCAGAAGCAGGTGTGATCTACCTACGGAATCCTTTAGATTACGAACTTACACAAATGCATAGTTTTAGAGCCTTTGTCTCTAGCACAGCAGATAAGTCAGGGCAGAATGCAAGTACATCAGTGATAGTTAACGTAATGGATGAAAATGACAATTCTCCCGTGTTTTTGCGTGATGCCTATTTTTTTGACGTGGAGGAGAGTTTGTTAGCCCAAGGTGTGGTTGGCACAATAGCCGCAGTTGACAAGGACTCTGGAAGAAATGCGCAGCTCTCCTATTTCCTCTTATCAGACGGAAAATATTTTAAAATCAATTCCAATACAGGTAATATGTTTTAATAATCTTCCCTGTTCTCCTTGCGGCATGTTAAGCTTTCTGCTAAACTAGAGTGCTTGTCGTGTGTGTGTTGTCGTGTGTGTGTTGTGTGTATGAATATAATTTGCATGTCCAAATTCAGGGTGAAAACAGTGGGATGTAACAGGCGGACAAAAGAGAGAACAACTGAATTCTCTCCACTGGTGGATCTAGCTTCTGCATACACTCAAAACTCATGATAGGCTTTGCAAAGTGAATTGTCAGTATATTAAAAAGTCAGATATGTAAATAATATTACCTGCAGGTCACATAATCGTCTTTCTTTCTTTCTTTCTTTCTTTCTTTCTTTCTTTCTTTCTTTCTTTCTTTCTTTCTTTCTTTCTTTTACCTTCAAGCTATTATTGAGCAGTGATCAGCAGCTCAAAGGAACGAGCATGGTACTGCTGATGCCATCACAAGTATCTGTGAAAACTACATATCACTGTCAGGGACAACACTCAAACCCCTGCAAAAGTGCAAAGTTGGATGGCAAGCAGTTCCACCATTCCACACATACATTACATATTGTCTGAGCAGATGACTTCCAGGACAGATGCTGGTCAGACTTACCAGTCTGATATCTCCATTCTTTTTTCATGCCCATCTCTGAATCTTAAAACATTTTCTTAAAACATTTGCAATCTTCCATTTGTATCTTCCCAGGCCTGCCCTGGGACCTGCCTACGTCTTTCTCTTCCTAATACTATCCCATCCTTACCATACCTGACATCTCTTCTCCTTTAACTGATCCACTGGCCTTCAGTTTGTTGTGTTGCTATCAGCTGACTTCCCATTGTTCTTCCTGGTGAAGGATCTACCCTGATCTCAATTTATACCTACTGCTTGCTCCCTTCCACTGTACTATATCCGTAGCTGGAACTCTTGCGGCTTTGGACACGATTCAAGGACATTGGTGTGAAAATGTCTAATAATTTTGTATCGCAACTCGTATGTGAAATGTAGGATTAGCATTTGAGGAGGTGAAGGTCGCTGGATGATTCGAATGCCAAAACCCAGGATAAACAAAGACAGGTATTTTAACAAGATAAAATGAAACGTTGAAAATCAATCAGAAGGGATTGTGTAATAAAAAGTCAGGCACGAGTGACAGAGCTAGCTGGCGGGAGAGGCCTTGTACTACACAGATGTGGAATCTGAGACTACTCTCCACTGCTTGCCGTCTGGAAAACGAGAAAAGCAGAATGGTTAATATAGCTGGGTTTAGAGAGATAGTGTGGAGATCAAAGAAATATAGCACAGTTCCATAGGAATGGATTTCTTATGAAGCACCCAAAATCCTGCGATAAAGAAGGCCAGCTGGTCGTGGTAAGGGGCTGCAAGGCTGCAGAATATCCTCAGCCCCTACAGGAAAGTGAAGAAAATGCTTGCTGGTCCCCCCAAAGGGTCTGTGATGAGAAGTCCCTGGTATATGATGTCTCGTCCAGCTGGCTAACAACTAAAATACTGTAATTTTGCTCTTTTCTGCTGGCTGGAAGAAGGAAATATTTTGGCTTCTTTAGAGCAGCCATCTGGCTTTAAAGTTAGCTGTTTCTGTGTGAAGTGGAGTCACTTGGAGTCCAGCGAAGTTATAATGACCCCAGGGTACACAAATATATGCTGAGTGACAGGATCTCTCTTGGCTTTCTGTAGTATGCAGTGTGCATATCAAGTGACTGACATGGTTAAGGCAGAGTGTGCTATAAAGCGTGCGCAGCTTGTTAAAACCTGTTATATGCAGCCCATAATGCTCTTTTTTTTATCACTGTTTCCCCCAACCCCCCACCAGGTGAAATTATAAACTGGGTTGCATTAGACTATGAACAGCAGGCTCACCACTACCTGATTGCTCTGGTGACTGACCACGGGGTCCCGCAACATAATGCCACAATAACAGTCTATATCTCTGTTACCGATCTCAATGACAACCACCCATGCTTCCCGCAGCTTCTGTCTGGAGCAGAGCTACATGTCAAGGTTTGAACAGATTGAAATCCCTTTCTTTCTTATCCATGTGTAACTTAAAGAAGCACCTTTGTGTCGCGTATGAATGCTATTAATGTGTGACAGAATTTGAAAGAGTTGTTTTTAAATGAAACGCATGTTCCAACCAGTGTAGGTGTTAAATCTGCGTTTTACAGACCATTTGTAAGCAAAAAGGCCTTTAAAACCTCATAGTGTCTTACTGCAGCACACAATAATTTTTTAAAAATTTGTTTTGAGCACCATCTTGTGGTTAGAATATGGGGAAACGGCTGAAAAGCACTGTTGGCACATAATCAGGGTAAGCATGATTCTAATATATCAAACTACTGAGATAAAATCTGTTTAAACTTAATTTTCAGTTTACTGTAGCCTACATTTACTGCACATGCTACTAGCTCATAGACATGTTGGTTATATGCAGCTGCTTATCCCACACAATGGGAATGCTTGATCAGGGTCTGTGGGACCCAGACTACTTAATTTACTTTTCACATTTTTATCAATTAGTTCTTCACATTGCCTAACGTAATGCAACTTCTGCATGACTTGGAATTTTGAACTGCCCAAATGTTCTTTTTGAGCTGCCCATTCCCCCACCCTCTAAAAGCCCATTTTTTGGGTCTGGATGCCCATTAAAAAGCCTTTCCTTTTGCACTCTGCCAGTCCTTCTTAGCGCTTTAGTTTTGAACTTTTCTTTAATGTATATTAATTTAGTTGGTCTTTCTTCTGTGGAAAGTCTAATTTTAATCAATCTGCTTGCTATTAGGTTTTGGAAGGGCAACCAGCAGGAACCCTGGTTGCCACCATGTTTGCCAAGGACCTTGATTCTGGGAACAGTGGGATTGTGTTATATTCATTGTCCTCAGGTAAAAAAATCCTTACTTCTCAAGTACAGATAAGAAAGTGCACGATATCCAGATACATTGGGCAAAGTTGTAACCATACAACATAAACTGAGGGCAAAGATCTGTTCTTGGCTGCTCTTGGAAACTTGTCTTTTCTGAATCAAACACTGATTCAAGTTTATTAAGTGGAATTCCCACGTCTCTCCATCACATGTGGCATGCTGCCTGTTTATTATGAGGTATATTCAGTTTTAAATGTGAGAGTTGTAAAAATGTCCGATTTTCAAACTTATTATTATTGACATGTCTCTCTTCATGCATTCATGATCTTTGTAATATCGGGAGTAGCTCTCTTTACCTTTTTATCCTTCCACGCTTGTTTTTGTTGCGTTTATAATTCTTAATCGAAAGCACTCACTTAGCACACCCAGGATTAAGTTGGTAATACTAAGTAAAACATGTTCAGTATAGTTTAGGATTTCATCTGTTATAGGCAGATGCTTTCACCGTCCCAGTGGGAAAATGACCTTTCCTTTCCCATGACTAACTGGAAATCTTCTTCCTATAGGAATTGACCATGACAGTCTGGGACAGGGATCAAAAGATAATGGGAGCAAACAGTGGGGGCTTGTGTAGATCCTATTTCATCCTTTGTTGGGTCGAATGTTTGCTGGAGAGAATTCTGCAGCAAAACTGTATTTGCAGTCATGTCCTGTTTATTGGCTTCCCACAGTCTTCTGGTTGGTCACTTTGAGAACAGGACACTGGACTCTGAAAGCAGTATGCTGGTCTAATCCTGAAGTGTTCTTATCTTTCCTTTTACTGGGTCCTAGTTTTGGCTTATTTATATAAAAAATTAAAAATTGCAGGTCTAAAATGACCCTCTCTAGTGCTAACGATTTGTGATCATGCACTGCACATTTATTCTGGAGTCATTGAACAGAAAACAGTGACAGAGCCTCCAGCTTTTTACAGTCCTTATTAAAAAGAGCAAAAGGAGGAAGCTTAAAAAGAAAAAAGTCCCATGGAAACCTAACAGACCAATATTTTATTGCTGTCTTATGAGTTAGGCTATAGCCTATTAAAATTCATGCCTTTATACCAGTGTTCGAAACTCTCATTGTTCTAGGTGCATTTTGCAGCAGGGAATTTCATTAGTGTGAGCAGTTTCTGAGCTCTGAGTGCACTAGTACGCCTAAGATTTTGGATTAAAACTGCAGAGTGGAAGGAAAGGAGGAGCTTTTTCTGCCTCCCCACTTCCAGCTACTCTCTGAAGACTGGAGAAGAGACACTCTGAAGAATATTAGGGGGGTGGGCAGCGAAAGGACCAGACCATGTGAAAAATGAACATAACATTTTAGCTGCAGTTCATTCATTTTCAGCTTTGTATTTTTGCTATAAAAAAGTTTGCCTAGACATTCTGTTGTTGTGCCCATAACTTAGATTTGAGGTGCCATTTAGCTCCTAGCTTTCATATCTCAGTTTCTAATACTGCTTGATACATTAATAGTAGTCTTTGAAACATGACTATTCACTTTTGCAACATAAAACAAATGGCCGAACTTCATTTTTGAAACAACCATTTTTTACACTATTCACATTCAAATATCATTGTTATTTATCCTTAAATGTTGGCTTTTTTTTCCTCAGCAAAGTTGTGATTATTAGCCCATTTGAATCGAGAATAACTCGTGTCACTAAATTTAAAACTGGTAGAGAATAATGCAATCTTAATACAGATGAATTTTACATTTCTCAACTGCTATGCTTCAACATAGCTCCAATTTGCATCCCAGAGTCAGCTTATACTTGTCATAATTATTTGTTGGTGAATGAACTCAAACTAAAGTACCATGAAAACCAAATTACCTCTTTTCCTTAACAGAGAAAGAACAGTTACTACTTCCTAAAGTCCTCCCAGGAAGACTTGAAGCCTAACATACTTTCACATCCTGCATGTGATATCTTGGGGGAAAGCAAGAAATCCAGACTTCACTAACCCCACAATGACTAGCTCATTCATTCTTAATTGTGAGAAACTGGATATGTGAAACACGTTTTCTGGGCCTCTCCATGGAAGTAAACCATGGAAGTTGGAGATTGCCTTCCTGAACCGCTAGGGTTAGGGTATGCTATAAAATAGCACCACTGTTCAGAGAATACAGCTGGTGCAGAGCATTATTGTTTGGCTCCTGAGGGAATGGGCTGTCAGATACTGGTCCTTCTTCTTCCTGTTTTTGTTCTTGGGTGCAGGCATCAAGAAATCCCTCTGGCCCTTAGGTTAAAAAGGGGGGGGGGAATATCCATTGTTCTTCATGATAAACTTAACTCACTGACAATTACCATTCACTTTTCCTTCTGATTTGGACTCTGGGTTAGGTGAGTAAAATGGTTTTGACTTAGGCACGTGTTGCAAAGTCCTTGGGCAGTAGGATGTTATTATTATCATTATTTATTAAATTTGTATACCGGCCTTCATCCATAGATCTCAGGGTGGTTCACAGCATAAAAAATTCAAGATAAAAAACAAAATACATAATTAAAACAAAAACAAATACCCCCCCACACACACTCACAACACATTTAAAAGAGTATTGGGTGTTAATTAGCCAAAAGGTTGGCTGAAGAGGAACGTTTTTGCCTGGCACTTAAAAGTTTATAATGAAGGCCTCCCTCAGGCATTCTGTCTGCTCTTCAGACCATGTCCCTTAATATTTGGTAAGGCCAACAAAGCTGTTACCTCATCCTCTGTGTTTCCAGAGGGCCTAAAATCCATATGGATGCTACACAAGTATTTTGGAGTGGCTCTTACAGTGCCTTTGCAGGGGCAAATGCAAGCACACCTTGTTGCAGCTGCTCTGGATCATTTCTATGTGTGTTCTGCAGCTGTGATCCTTGCATCTTGTCCATTTAACTGTGCATGTACTTCTTATTAGGACAAGAGACAGAAGTACTGTACATCCATAAGGTTCTTGGGGGGAAGATCAGTTCACTCTAGCTTTTGCAGCCAGTAACTTTCAGAACATGCTGCACTGGTTTACTGGCTCCCATCTCTTGTTTAGTGGAGGTTTTCTGACAAGAATTGTTCCTTCGCAGACTGAAGAAAAGTTGTAGGTGTCAGTTGATGCCAATAGCCTAAACTCAGCATTTAACAGGAGATTATTTATGAAAATCAATATTTGGGAATTGTTGTAAAATGTAGTCAAGTGCAGAATGGTTGCATTAAATTATATTTTATCCCCATTGTCAGGTTTTTTTCCTGACAATTCCAAAGCAACAGAAACTATTTTTATGTAGTTTCTGTGCCAATTTTTCACCAAAATTGTTTCTCATCTTGTTTTATGGTCCGTAAGTATACACATGGGCATTTATATTGATAGTTATGCAGTGTAACCAATCTGTTCTATCTTCAGTATACACCCAATGTTTATTGAAGTCATCTGTTGCAGTCACTCAGGATTGTATTAGACAAAGTAGTTCTGTGATAGTTCTCCCGCTACTTTTCTCCCCCTCCCCAGATCTGCTCTGGTTCAGGGAACTCCCATAACATGTTTAGGGGATGCATATGGAGGGGAATATGAGGGGCAGTTCCACTGTGCAGCCAGAAATCAAACTAATGGGACTACTTTGTTGATTCCACCTCAGGACTTAAGTTTCTTCTGTGATGTGCTGTTTCTATAGCACTTCTTAATGTGCAAGTATATTAATAGTGATGTTATCTTTTTCAGGGGAAAGTTTAGGCCATTTTCAGATTGACAGCAGCAGTGGTGAGTTAAGGACCACTGAAGCTCTTTTGTACAATTGGCGTTCAAGCTACCAAATGGCAATCACTGCAGCTGATCAGGGAGTCCCTCCTCTTCAAGGACAAGTAGTCATCACTGTGGAGGTATTGATTTGAAATAGACATTGTTTTCTTGAAGTATCTGGAGCACAAACCAGTTAGAACATGCCTGGAGCACCCTCTCCCCCACAATCCATATATTTCTCTGCTGAGCCAATACTGGAAAGGGAAAATGTTTCACTCAATTTTAAATATAGGAACTGCAAATTTTGTTCCAAACATTTCTGCCTCAATAAGGGGAAGCCATCAGCGAGAGTGAGAAAGGCAATACACTTTTTTAAAAAGAGAAATTAGTGAGAAACTTGCAAACACTCTGAAACACACACACACACACACACACACACACACACACACACACACGTGTGTGTGTGTGTGTGTGTGTCTTGGTTGCAAACTAAGTTAGTTGCACTTGGGTCCCATTGAAAGCAATGTGAAATAAATTTCATTGTAATTAATTACAGCTTGTGATCAGTGGGACCTAATTATGAATAATTTAGACAGGATCCAACTCTCTGTCTTTATCAGATTGTTCCTTTGCCTGACACTGTTGGCCTGATCAGAGACTTTTTAAAGAGAACTTACTGTCCTCTGAACCAAACCCTGGGAACCTCCTGAGATTGCTTTTCTGAATACACTCACTTATCATCACTGTTGTTGGTTTGTGCCATTATGACCAAACAAAAGTGACAAATTGGAATTGTGCAAATGCAGGCAGTGTTGAGCATGATTTAACCTGGTGCATTTCAAACCACAGTTGCTATTCTGTCAGGGGATATACTTACTGATTAGCTTCAGTAAAGGAGACTTGCTGGCTCCTGTGTAGAAAGACCATACCTTACAAAGTTTGAATAAATACCTTTAAGTTTTTTAGTAGGAGCACTGTAATACACACACACACACACACACACACACACACACACTGTGTTGAGATAACATTTGTGGTTTGCACAGTGAGTACTGTGCAAGTTATGCACAAGATTGCATAGTATTAAGGAGATTTGCACCTTTTGTAGTTTGCCACTTTTAATTTGTTTTTTAAATGGTGCAGCCTCCTTTTCCCAATATTCCTTCCTCAATTATGGGCCTTCATCAAGACCTCTGTTGCCAGATAAATATAAGATTCATAGCACATTGCCAAAAAGAAGGTAACTTTAGTTAGTTTTAAAGAATCCTCTAGTAGTTTTTCCTGATTATGCGACTGTTGGGTTATGATTCTTGGAAGTGCTTGAGACTGTTAGAAAGATTTGCACCAAAGCAATTCCTGCTGTGATTTGATAACCTTTCTGCAAAATCAATTGATAGATTAAACCATTTATCGTGTTTTGTGTGGGCTGTATTCTTACAAGCACAGGAACTCTTTTGGCTATTAGGGAATGATAAATTTGTGGCTGAGGAATGGGCGTCGACAAGAAGCCTCTTCTAAGTGTAAACACTTGTGCTGCTTGTTGAATTCCTGAGGTATATTAGCATTAGCTGAAGTACATGTGCTCAGGCTGTGAACAATGAATGTCCTAGAAAAAGTAAAGCATATTTTCAATAAATAAGAGCAGTATTAGTGCTGTTTGCTTGTTTGCTTTTCAAACTTTGTCCTTTTGTTTCAGGTAATCCCACTTCCACAAGGGAGATCTGTTCCCTCCCCAAACATCAGACATTTTGTCCTACCAGAAAATTTTAGGCCTGCGCAAATGCTGGGCTCTCTAAAATTGCCTCATCAGCACCCATATTCCAACAGAAAACAGCATTTTAGCATATTTGAAGAAGATTCTGATGCTCCATTTGAAATCGACAGTGCTACTGGGGATCTGTTTCTTTCCAAGGAACTTGATTATGAAACAGTATCTCACTACTTCCTTAGAGTTGTTGTGAATGAATACCCTAATAGTTCTCCACAGAATAATACTTTTTTCCTCAGTATTGATGTCAAAGATGAAAACGACCACTCACCATCTTTCCAGGATGACTTCGTTGTGATTGGGATAGAGGAGAATGTGCCCGTTGGCACCTTGGTGTACACGTTTAATGCAAAAGATGGAGATGGAAGTTTTCTAAACAGCAACCTTCAGTATTCTATACACGGGAATGACTTCACTGAAAATCCATTTCTCATTCACCCCTCTTACGGTAGCTTAATCACAGCAGTTCCTCTTGACCGAGAGATGACTCCATTTGTTGTCCTGACAGTATCGGCAACAGATCAGGCTGCAAACATGACTGATCGCAGGCAGAGTTCATTGACAGCAAAAGTCATCATTTTAGATGTCAACGATAACCACCCTAGCTTCGTTTCATCTCCCCTTTCCTATATTAGAGAAGACGCAGAGGTAGGCTCATTAGTGCATCACATACTTGCACGAGATCTAGACCAAGGAAGGAATGGACAAGTCACATACCATCTTCTCTCGAATAAAGAAGACCATCCATTTGTAATAGATAAAACTGCAGGTAAGGGTAAAAAGGGCTAAGTTAGCCCCATAGAAGTCGCACTGGGGATTCTTTCCATCTCCTTTTAAAAAATTGAACTCTTGAAAGCAACTTTTTGATTGAACATAGAGCAAAAGTGTTGTGGAAACTTGTAAACATTCACCAGCTTCCACAGAATTTAACATACTGTATTTTTTGCTCCATGACTCACTTTTTCTCTCCTAAAAAGTAAGGGGAAATGTGTGTGGGTCTTATGGAGTGAATGCAGGCTGTGCAGCTATCCCAGAAGCCAGAACAGCAAGAGGGATTGCTGCTTTCACTGCGTAGTGATCCCTCTTGGTGTTCTGGCTTCTGAGATTCAGAATATTTTTTTTCTTGTTTTCCTCCTCCAAAAACTAGTTGTGTCTTGTGGTCTTATAGAGCGAAAAATATGGTATATTAAAGGACTGTAGAAATGCATGGTCCAATTGAGTGTCAGTCTCAGCCCCAGTGACAAAGTGTCAAGGAAAGAAGCAAACAGGCAAGTTAAGCACCTCTGTAAGGGAAAAGGCACATACTTGTAATTTATTTAGCAGCACTTGCCCACAATGCAGAATCGGAAGCAATGGTTTGAAGCACATTTGCAAACTATGCTTTGAGCTCTGATTTGTGCAAACAAAAAGCAGGTTACAAATGGAGGAGGTCAGCAGGGATATGGGAGCTATCTAGCGTATCGCACAGGGTGTGTGAAAATAAGGCATAGGTGTTTGTTCCCTTGAGGCCAGCTTTTCCAGCTGACCTGGAGAAGTTGAGGCAGAAAGTCTTATGTAATATCTCTTCTGCTGCAGTGGAGAATGAGTGGCTCAAGGAAGGGGGGTGTCATTTTGATGAAAATGGAAATGATACCTTAAAGAGGACTTTTTCATTGTGGATATAGCAGGCGAAGGCAAATCTTCTTTATGGTAATGTTTTCTCTGTACTTTAGCAACTCAGACCTTGGTTTGGCATCTGAACTATAGTTTGCACAAACCATCAATTTGACACGAGAGCTGAACTGAGCCATAGCAAAGCTTTACTGAAACACCAACTGCATTGGGAGAAATTTTATATCCTTACGACAATTTTCCCTCTCACAACAGGACTGCTAACTACTGCCTTTGCTTTGGATCATGAACACCAAGAATATTACAACCTGACCATTGTGGCCCTTGATAATGGTACCCCAGCTCTGTCTGCAACTCAGAGTCTGACAATAATTGTTGTCGATGTGAATGACGAAGTGCCAGTGTTTACCAGATCTCTATATGAATCTTTCATCTGTGAAAATGAAGATCCAGGAGCAGTTGTCATTAAAGTTGAAGCCATAGATAAAGATTCAGGTAGTTTGCTTTCTCCAAAAAAATTAAAATAATAATGACAAATTCACATTATTTTGACATCAACCTTTGAATCTGAAACAACGGCAACAATCCTGTGCTTTGATATATGCGCTCACAAGCTCCTAAGTTGAAGATTGATTCCCCCCATTTATTGTCTGCCGTGATCAGCAGTGCTTCTCAAGGATCTCAGTTTTTTCTTATCACCTGCTGTCTGATTCTTTTTTAACTAGTCATGCAAATAATCAAAGATTGAGCCTTCTGCATGCAAAATATGCTTTCCATTTTGCTACAGCCCATCCTTTAGGGACTGTAGTTGTTAAACTACAGGCCAGGCATTTGTGGAAAGGAGTAAATGAAGAAGAGTGGGATGATCTGGAAGACGGTTTTGTCTTTTATCCACCAGTAGCCAAGCTTTATTGGGACGCGGGTGGCGCTGTGGGTTAAACCACAGAGCCTAGGACTTGCCGACCAGAAGGTCAGCGGTACGAATCCCCACGACGGGGTGAGCTCCCGTTGCTCGGTCCCTGCTCCTGCCAACCTAGCAGTTCAAAAGCACGTCAAAGTGCAAGTAGATAAATAGGTACCGCTCCGGTGGGAAGGTAAATGGCGTTTCCGTGTGCTGTTCTGGTTCGCCAGAAGCGGCTTAGTCATGCTAGCCACATGATCCAGAAGCTGTATGCCGGCTCCCTTGGCTAATAAAGCGAGATGAGCGCCGCAACCCCAGAGTCAGTCACGACTGGACCTAATGGTCAGGGGTCCCTTTACCTTTACCTACCCAAGCTTTGGATGGATTGAATGCCTCCAGCAGTTGAGTACTAGTGAGCCACACTAAATTTCCGAGCATAACTGGGTATTTAGTGTTTTGAGGAGCATTCTTCTTGGCCATTTATTTTTTTCTATCTCAAAAGCATTTTTTTTTAAAAAAGTGACACATTTAATAGAAATTGGAAGCATGCATTAATATCATTTGGCCAGAGTGGGGCACTGTAATCCCAGCATCTGTTTTTTTCTCCATTATAGCTGAAAAAGAGATTGTGACCTACAGGAGCAAACCTTTTCTAAACATAAAAAGTAACAGCACAAACACTTCCTTTGTATTTTAATGTTCCCCAAATACTAACGTTAGAAGTAAAAGGAGAGGTTCAGCTCCTGTGGAATTTTCCCTAAGCAAAAATACTTCCAAAATTCTAGGGTACAGGATCGGTTGCATCTGTTAATGTTCCATGGATTTTAGTGAGATTTAAGTTTACCTAGCTGGGCATGCAATGACAGTGACGGCAGAGCATCCACTGGTCTTGTAAAGAAGCTTGAGTGACAGAGGACTTGATAGGAAATTGGCTATAGGTGTTCATAATTCCTGAGTAAATCAAGCCAAAGAGGAAGGTATTTGCCTCTCTGCTCCTCTCCTGTCCGGTAAGCTTCATGTCTAATATTACCGTTTCTGCTGAAGAATGCTTTTGTAATTTCCCCCACAGAAGCGTGCACCTGAAAACATTATATTGGAATTAGCGGTCCATGAAAATGTTTGTGTGGTGATGTTATTACAAGAATCCAGGAAGGACCTAGGAATTTGCTCTTGGGGTTCCATGAAATAGCACTACCCATGAAGAGTTCCTAAGTCATGTTTTTCATATGTATGCTTGCAGAGATAACAGAAAAACTTGCACCACAACTTTATACATAGACTTGGATCGTAAGTTATGTACAAGTAAACTTAAAGTGGAACAGCTACATGGTGGACCTGTGTGGTTCCAGATCATCATACAGTGGTACCTCGCAAGACGAATGCCTCGCAAGACAAAAAACTCGCTAGACAAAAGGGTTTTTTGTTTTTTGAGCTGCTTCGCAAGACTATTTTCCCTATGGGCTTGCTTCGCAAGTCGGAAACGTCTTGCAAGTTTGTTTCCTTTTTCTTAACACTGTTAATACAGTTGCGACTTGACTTCGAGGAGCAACTCATAGAACGCGGTGTGGTAGCCTTTTTTGAGGTTTTTAAAGACTTTGGTGATTTTTGAAGCTTTTCCAAAACTTTCCCGACACTGTGCTTCGCAAGAGGAAAAAAATCGCAAGACGACAAAACTCGCGGAACAAATTAATTTCGTCTTGCGAGGCACCACTGTATTGCATTGTTTTTAATGTTGCTGTTAACTACAGCAGTATAAGCAAGACTACTTAAAAGATGGAGGCTTGAGTACAAAGAGATGCATTTTCGGGTGGTTTCATCAGGGCAAGATTTTGGACAGGTCTCCAGGGTCTCACTTAAAAGAATAGGCAGGTTCCAGACACAGCATTGCTGACTTACCAGTTTTTGAGTGAGGCAATTGAAATTAACTTCCAAAGAGGAACCCCTACCATACCAATAAGCTGCATTGAATCCAGAATCTAAAATGGCCTAATTGTGCCATTTTGTACTTTGCAAGAGGTGGGGTTTCTCAGTATCTCCCTTGGAAAACCTCCTCCAACCCAGTGTAGCATTCAGCAAGCTGGTCCCCAAACTGAATCTGTCTGTCTATATCTGTAATACAGACAAATATTTAACTTTTACCTAGCTGCAAGTCATATACAATAACCTGAGATGCATACTTGTTATCCTCTCTGCAAAATGTAGGATTAAATCCATTATACTTAATAGCACCAGTTATTTTGCTGTATAACACGTTATGAAAATGGTGCCATGCTTTCCTCGGGAGAGCACTGAAACCACAAGAAATATGGGAACAATTTATTCTGAAGCAATAAAGGATGCGAATGGGAAACAGAGCTCCCACTACAGAAGGCATACAGCTATAGCAAGAAGCAAACAGCTGCTAAAGTTCATAAACAACATTTTCTCTCGCAGCACTGAGGAGAGTGGTATTGATTTTGCATGGTAACGAAGTATTACAGAACGCCATATAAACTGTAGTTGCAGCTACCCCATTCTTAAGTAAGGTGCACGAATAACAATCAAGAAGGCGGGGTTCTCAAGTAGCGAAACACACCTCCTTTAGGTGGCTGGGCATTTGCTGGATGATGACAAGGGCATTCTAGATCAGAGTTATCAGTCTTTTCATGCTGAGGTCCATGTGTAGGGTGAAAGACTGAATCTGTAGTGGAATTGAGGGGGCAAGATTAAATGAGGGGAGAAGCACCTTGAGCTCCTTATTGCAATCAATAAGTGCAATCAGTCAATCAAACAAACTGTTAATACTGAGGTTTGATACACTTAGATGTTTTATTGATTTTCCCATTGTATTTTAAGGAATCAATTCTCTACTCCAGTATGAAATTTTACCAGGTCCTGGATATGAAACTTTTCAAATAAACCCAGATACTGGAGAGATTACAACAGTCACCTCGCTTGACAGGGAGGCTCAAGATAAATTTACTATTAAAGGTAAGAATCTACTTCAGTTTAATGGGTGTTGCACAAAATTTTGCAAGTAAATCAGTGGTTGTTTTTTTTAAAAAACTGAGATTTTAATAGAAGTTGTTACTTATTGTCTCTACACCAGGGCAACAAAATTTAATGAAACAAAAGCAGTGCAGTGTGTTCAGAAACATAAAGTTGTGTTGTGTCTTAGGAGGAACAGCATGCAAAGTTTGTTGTTCTCACGTTGTTGGCAGGCAGTCTACTGTACCTTGCTTTTGTATACTAGCTTTCAAATGTGCTTTTCTATTTAGTGCTGGTTCAAGACAGTGGAACTCCCATTTTATCCAGTACAGCGACAATAATCTTCAGAGTACTGGATGAAAATGACCACACTCCCAAGTTCGTCCTTCCAGTTTCTGAGATCCAAATTATGGAGAACCAAGAGCCTTCAACAGTATCAACTGTGTTGGCTGTAGACAAGGACGCTGGTGGTAATGGGACTGTGCAATATCACATCATTGGTAGGCTGAATTGCTTTATACTCTGAATATTAAAAATGTCGCAGTGTAATATTTTCTGATCTCTTTAGAGGTTTTAATTTATTTTATTATTTAATCCCCCCCCCACACACATGGTATTTATCTTGCAATGGCATGGTTAAACAAAATGGGAAATAGGCCTGCAATGAGGAGGGGTGGTGTTCTTCTTGTCTGGATAAGGAAAAATAACTATAAGGGTCCCTAGTAGCCAAAGCATAAACAGGAACAACCCAGAATATAAGAAACGATAGATATAGATATTACAACACTAAATATCTTTGCTTCCCATAGGTAAACTTTTGGTAGAGAAGCAAGTCAAAATAACTCCTTTTGGTTAACAATTTTTGTAGGTTCCGTTGTGTAACTGAAGTTGGCAAAAGAGTACCTTGCTCAGGAGCAATAGATCTTGCAAGTTTGATTTGAGGAGGACAGAGGGGAAGAGAATCCATTTGACGGAACAGTTGCTATGTAAATTCAGGTGGTGCTTCGGATCTACTACTGTGACCTGATTTAAATGAAATGCAGGTCTCAGGAAAGCATACCTGGGGCCCATAGTTGCAAAAATTTTACTATCTTGATTGGTGGTTTTTTTTAAAAAGTGGTCCTTTAAAGAGAATGTTCAACCAATGTGTTCTTTTTCTTTCTTGCTCCATTTTAAAGGTGGAAATGTTAGAGGATACTTTGCATTACACAAAACGTCAGGAGAGCTCTTCACCACTTGCAGCTTAGACAGAGAAAGTGACAGTAACTTTACCCTGGTTATTGAGTGTTTCGACTTGGGCAGTCCACCAAAAAGCTCGGTGACCCAACTGCATATCAAAGTCCTGGATGAAAATGACAACAGTCCCTTGTTTGCAAGAAACCAGTATCAAGTGTCAGTGAGAGAAGATATCGGAGAACGGTCAGCAGTTCTTGAACTTTTTGCAGCAGATGCAGATGAGGGTCCCAATGGTGAGGTCACATACTCTCTCTCAGAGGACATCCTTGGAGCCTTCACCATTGACAGGATTACTGGTGTGATATTTACTACCAAACTGCTGGACCGGGAATTAAAATCTCAGTATGTATTTAAGGCTTTGGCAACAGACTCTGGCATCCTCGGACCAAGAAGCACGAGTATTACTGTAATTGTGCATATTGAGGATCTCAATGACAATAGTCCCTTTTTCCTACAGAATCCTGTCATAGTTCACGTATCTTCTCACACACCTATAAATCAGACATTGGCTACTGTGAGAGCCAGCGATGTTGACCTAGGACTAAATGGAGTTGTGAATTTTAGGTTCCTGAAACCACAAACCATGTTTCAGATGGGCCCAAGCACGGGAGAAATTTTTCTTCGAGAACCTGTACCTCATGAAGGCCTCGTTTCACACCTCCTGATAGTGGCTTCTGATCAAGGAGTCCCAGCTAGAACAGCGACTGCACTTTTGGCTGTCTATTCGGAAGCACAGGCAGAGATTATTTCGTTCAGCCGTACTGAATATGAAGCAGCAGTTCCTGAAAATAGTGAAATAGGTGGGTACCTAGTCATGATCTTTGCTTTTGTTCTACAGCCAAAAATGTGTCATTGTGGGGGTTTGTGTAAGGGACATGAAGAACATCTTACAGCAAATGCAGTCATGAGTTAATTGTTGGTATATGAATAAGAATTTTATGTTCTTGAGGACTGAGTCTGAATGGAATCATGCCTGAGTTGTTGCTCAGGTATCTTATCTCATTTTTCTGTTCTGTGTGTGTGTACTGTTCATTCTAGATGAAGAAAGGTGTCGCATCAGACACAGACTCCAATTTTAAGTACTGAACATGGGGGGAGTTGTGTTCATACAAACCAGGTTAGAAATAAATTAGGCTGCATAACTGCCTGAGATCACGCAATTATGGTTTAATGTTACTATGTATCAGTAATCAGTAGGTGTACCTATGAACAAAAAAAGTGGGGGGATCTTGTATTATTTAAATAACCTAGTTGATAGGAGGTACAATTTTTATCATACCTTTTGCTGTGTAAATTTTAGCACTTGGGAAAATTATTTTTTCAGTGTCTTTCCATTGACAGCTTGTCTAAGCAGCTTTAATTGGAGCTAGTAGTGTTGGTCATCTAGAAAAGTGGTAGTCACTGAAGGCCCTTCTTATGATTTCTAGTTTGCAAATATATTTCACTTTCTCTGTTAAATGCAGTAATTTTGTTTTGCATTTCTATACATCAGTTGAGCACAATATTTGCTTCATTACCTTACCTACCTGAATCAGCAGATTGTCTGTGAGTTTGTTCATTTTGAAACAAGGTGCTGTTAACTGGGATTTCCAACTTCTTGATTGCAGAGATCTGTAGTTCTTTAATCTCTGTGCATGTGTGTGGCGAAAATGTATGGTGCTTTCCTAAGCTCAATGCTAGCAGCATTCTCTCACAAATGATTTTTTTTTTTCATCTTTCATGGTTTTTTTTAAAAACAAGGCTCTTAGTAAATATGCATGTGATTATTAAAATTCAATGAGATAATCTGTTATTGAAATGGTCTGTTACAAATATGGCTTTGTAAGGGGTGTAGTTTGACATTATGGAAATTCCCTAAGGCGTTGTGGTAAGAGAATAGAAACAGCCTGCTGCTAAATAGTAATAAACATAAATAAGAATAAATTTGGATAGTTTTGATTAAAGCACACTGAGGGAATATTTAGAGTGGAAATGTGGGAGTCTGCCTGCTTTAACTTGGGAATTGGCTCTTGGAGAGAAACAGTTTGCAGGATAGGATCTGGAAGTTCTTCTGAAGAGATTTAGACTTTTTATTTGCTCTGTTTTGAACTTGGTTTGCCCTCATTCATATGGGCAACCAAAAGGGAGAAAGTCAGCAATTAAGAAAATCATTCTTTATACCTTTTCCCACACATGGCAAACTGTGTTCATGGGAATGTGTAGTGGGGTAGGCAGTATCATCCCAGGCCGACACGCATTCATTTATTTTTACCACCACTCCTTCAATGCTGAGCTTTATCCCAAATGGGGCCACTGAGCAACAAGAAGGAAGTAGCCAGCATGCCTGAGGGAAACAAAGATACTTGCAGAAGAACAGGTTCAGAAATTGAACCTGAGAGGGTAAAACAAACAAACAAACAAACAAACAAACAGCCTCATAAGGGTTGAGCTGCTTAGTAGCTATGGAACATTGAGCATCTGCTGGAGGAGAAAGGAGAGATGAAATTGGGCAGTTGAATGGAAGCAGTTGAATGGACAAGATGCATAGTCGCAGCCTCCTGGTAATCTTCAAGATGCCAGCAGCCTAGCTGAAAGAAAAGGCAAGAAGCACAAAGAAGAGAGTCGAAACAGCAAAAGAGGGTGGAGAAAGAGATGCATTAGATATTTTAAGAAAGCAAAGAGAACTATCTCATTGTTTAGAGAAGTAATTTCTGGGTACACATATTTTAAAATTTCTCCAGGAACAGAAGTGAGGCCTACCTATAAGAAATCAGTGGAGAAATGCAAGATTTTAAATGTAGCTTTGGAAGATGATGGATGAGGCATAGCTCAAGTGAGAGAGGAAAAACAAAGATGCAAAAGGAGGGGAAGAAAAAGCAAAAACCAAGAGCAGAGGTGGCGGGGAGGAAGCGTCTCCACCCGCATTATCCAGCCCGCACAGAGGTCCAGCGCCAAGGGTCTTCTGGCAGTTCTCTCGCTGCGAGAAGTGAGGTTACAGGGAACCAGGCAGAGGGCCTTCTCGGTAGAGGCGCCTGCCCTGTGGAACACCCTCCCAGCAGATGTCAAGGCAATAAACAACTAGTCTACTTTTAAAAGACAACTGTTTAGGGAAGTTTTTAATGTCTGGTGCTGTATTGTTTTTAATATTCAGTTGGAAGCTGCCCAGAGTGGCTGGGGAAACCCAGCCAGATGTGCGGGGTATAAATAAATTATTATTATTATTATTATTATTATTATTATTATTATTATTATTATTATTATTATTATTATTAAAAAGGTTGGGTGGGCAGCAGAGGAGATTGGGGGGGGGGGAGCCTACAGCTTTTCTGAGCAAACCAGAACCTTAGTCAAAACTTTAATCATGGGGGAAGCCACTTTAATCATGGGGGAAGCCAGAAGAAGACGTACAAGATGCCATCCAACCATCTTAGAGACTCCACTCTGGATTTGTGTAGGGTTTACTCCTTAGGCTTTTCTTCTCCCAAATATATCCAGCATGGAAATTCTCAGGCAGGGCAACATTAGGAAAATGGCCTTACCATCAGCCTGACAAAGACTGGCATTCTGGGTGAGGGTGTTGCCAGCACTCCATGCATCAGCATTAGTGGCCAGACACTTGAGACGGTAGGTGATCTTGTTTACCTGGGCTCCACCATAACCTGCAACATCTCCATTGATGCTGAGCTAGAAAAGTGCATCAGCAAGGCAGCTGTGGCAATGGCTCAGCTCTCTAGAAGGGTATGGGAAAATGTGATGCTAATGTCCAATACCAAGATGAAGGTCTACCAGGCTTGCGTGTTGAGCTCACTGCTTTATGGAAGTGAGCCGTAGGCAACTTACAGCCATCAGGCACGGCACCTCAATGCCTTCCAAATGTCCTGTGGCAGGAAGATTTTGGGTATCACATGGCAGGGCAGAGTTTCAAACAAATACGTGCTTTCCCAAGGCCGTATTGCCCAGCATGTTCACACAACTGTCTCAGCAACATCTATTCAGGCTTGGTCATGTCTACAGAATGGAAGATGGCAGGATCCCCAGGCCCATTGGCAGACCAACTCTGTATTACAAAGATGTCTGCAAATGTGACAACATCTACCCTGCCATGTGTGAATCCCTTGCAGACAACAGCAGTGCCTGCAGACAGACAGACAGACAGTCAGGCCGTGTAGCCATAGCAGTGACCAAAGGAGGAATGACTGCTGGGAGGCGTCCAGAGAGAAGAAACGCCATGGTGCATCTGCAGCAGCACAACCAGATGCCTTCATCTGCCCCAGCTGCAACAAAACATGTCTACAGCCACAGCAGGTTCTGCAACCTTCCAACAGTTGGACCTCACTCCCAACTCCTCCATTGTCTCCCAAGACAGATGGATGCCAACATGTGATCTTTCACACAACATAAAAACTAGACGAATCCAGCAGGTTATTTGCTTCCAGAAAAAAACATTGCAACCCCATTAACCTGGGAAAATTGCATGCATTGTAATTTCATGTGATGACATTTAAATTTAGTGTGACGTGGTGATATATTGATCAAAAAGCCACTGTTTTACAACACAACAGGTGATGCAGCTTAAAAGGAACATTTGAATCTGGGATAAAAGCACTAGTATTATCAGGAAAATGCATTAATCACCACATCTGAATGTACCCTTTTTCATTTTTGTCTGAAAGTTTCTATTATGTGATAGTGCAAGACTCTAAGAATGTAGTTGTGATGACTGACCAGCAATCAGAACGCCTGTTCCCATGATTAATTTCGGCTTTTGCATACCTGTCAGTTCCACCTTTTTACTTCTGTAGAACTTCAAATCATTCCTGCTTTGTTTGGAACTTCCCAGAAGCAGCTGAGCCCTTGCGATAACATCATGTGTAGTTTCTACGTGGATATTGTTGCTTCTGTGGCCAGGTAGGCAGCAAATAACAAGGCAGTTAACATTTCCTTTGTTCCTGTTTTTAGAAATTACAGTGTAAAGTACAAACATGAGAATTTTGTACTAGCATCAAGCCAAACTATAGAGATGGTATGTTCCTGACCCCTGGGTCTGTTTGTATTTACAGAATGTTTCCTGTAATATAATAAAATCTCATTTGGAAAAGGTCAATATACAGTAACCTGAATCCATCACAACTGATTAAAATCAATTGCCATGTTACAGAATTGGTTTCACAAGTGGCTAAAATTCCCATAGCTTTAATCTTGTTAGATCTGGAGGAAACCTTAACAACAAAAACCTATGTTGGTAACTGTTTTCTAAACTTAATCACAGTTAGATGTGATGTGTTTGGTTAGGATAATGCCTCGTGCTTTGTTTGTTCTTCCTACTTTTGCTACAAACAGAATGGTTGTTTATTTCATGCCTTTTGCTATGATAGATCAGTTCTCTTCTGGATTTGGGATCTCAATGAACAACGGTATACTCTCTTTGATGTTAATAACAAACTGTGCAAATCTTTGTGAAACATCCTGAGGCTAATTCTTGCAACACTAAAAAACGTGTAACCCACTGAAATGTTTGACTTTTTCCTTTGACCAGCTTGAACACCCCTTTCACCCAAAACGTATCACAAAATGACTTTGAAATACCTCATTTTCAAAAGGCATTTGCCATGTGGTATATGGTGGTGGGGGTCTTCTGTTTGGGAGAAACTTAAGTAAATGTGTTTAGTTTGGTTCTTTGAAACATGACTATATTTTGGTTTTTTTTAATTGTTTGTTTATTTGGGTTTTTCGTTTCTTTTCCTCAGTAGTGCTGTGAGAAACATTTTCTTTCTTTTAAGAAAGAAAGCATAGGGCTGCTTAAGAAATCAGGGGCCGCAAGCTTCCTTCAAAAGGACCAGCTAGTCTTAATGTTGTAGCAGACGTTATGCAAGGTACTTGTTGCACAAATTAGGTGACAGTGAGTAACTTTTTGAAATGAAGAACAAGCTGGATTTGAAGCAGACACCAGAAAACAAGCAAGATCAGGTTGTTTAGAACATCCTACAAATTTTGCTCTATATTTTTTATTCTAAATGACCTGGTCTTGCTTGTGGATCATCACTAGTACATTGTGAAACTGCCATACTTTCATATTGATTTTGGAACATTCCCTCTACTCTACTGGTACATTCGCATGCATTGATTAAACATGGTACAAAATGGAAATCTTTGTTTTGTGCCCTCGTGTGTTCCTCTATCCCTACAATCTTGTGTTTCAACATGCTGTCTTTCATCACAGGATGCTTGTACATACTCACAAAGAGAAGGGAGGCAAAGACAAATGAAAGGAAATAAATCTGCAACAAACTGGGGATGTGAATTAATTTTAGCATTTCCCTATTTTAAATTGGAAAGAAGGAAGATAAGCAGAATACAGGGACAGATGAACTCACAGATCAACAGAGGAATAGATCCAGGGAAATACATCCATTCCTGCTGCTTATGTACTGTAATTTGAAAAAAAAAAATGCTATTATGACATCCTTGTCCAAATTTCTGTCTAAAGTTTTGGCTGCTGCACCTCAAAAAGGGTATTGTAGAACTGGGAAAGGTTCAGGAATGAGCAGCCAAAATGATAAAGGGGCCTAGAGCATCTCACGTATATGACAAAAGGTTACAAAGTTTGAGGTTTATGGAAAAGGTAAGGGGGAACATGATAGTGCTTTATAAAATTGTGCGTGGTGTGGACCCCCCCCCCCATTTTTTCTCATGGTAAAAGAACCAGTGGTCTTCCAATGAAACTTAACATTGGGAGACCCAGGACAGACAAAGTGAAGACCTGATTCATGCAGCGCACAGTTAAACTATGGGATGTTGGGATAGCCAGCAACATGGATGTCTTTAAAGGGGGGTTAGACAAATTCATGATTTTTAAAGGCTACTAGTCGTGGTGTCTATATTGTACGCAGTATCAGATGCCATACGTCTCTGAATACCACTTCATGAAGATCATGAGTAGAAGCATGCTGTTGTGCTAATGTTCTGCTTGTGGCCACTTGACTGACCACTGTGAGAAGAGAGTGCTGAATGAGATAGGCCTCTGGCTCTCATTAAGTTCTTAAGCATAACGTGTGTCCTGTTCTTAGAATAAATGAGTTCCACACCCCTTTGCAATATTTGACGCTCTCCAATGTCTTCTGCAGTTTTTAGGCCACTTTCTTACACGGTCAAAATGTGGATTGGTAATGTTCATGAATTAGTGTGATGAATAGGTTTGACCGGTTGGTGAGGCTGACAAGAGCTGTTCTAGAGAACAGAATAATACCTGTCGTTATTATATGACTATATAAACAACGTGCAAAAGTTCTCCAGATAGGAGACGGATGGCTAAACTTTCATAGTTCGACCTCACATGTAATAAATTAATAACTGGTTAAGATAAAATCTTTCCAAGTTTTAGTCACTGCAACATATTCTTGTTTTTCTAGGCACCTCTGTTTTCACTGTGGCTGCATATGACCGTAGTCTGATGGGAAAGAATTTAAAACACACAATCATCGGTGAACATGGAGATATTTTCTACATCCATCCCATCATGGGTAAATCAGCCTATCTATCTGCATCTGTTCTAAAACCATTTGAGGCTTTTGTAAAATATTTTCCACACTTGAATTATGATTGCTTTTGTATAAACATTATCTCAGTGGTTAGTGTTAGTTTATTTAAGTGCCAGTGGAAGCTGGCTTTTGGCCTTTAAATCTAACAAAGATGTGTTTTCTAAAATCAAACTTTCTTAGGATTGCTTTTCTACAAAACAAATTCAGGGCCTGATTCATTCTTCCATGGTAATATTAGCAGCGGAACTGAGATCTGAGACATTATTTACTTGCCCTAGGTGAGAAAATGATCAGAATAGATTTCCACAAAGTTATCCTCTGAAACAAGGTTTATTTTTGCTAATAGTAGCACATGTCCGACTTTTCGTGACCCCATGGACCAGAGCATGCCAGGCACCCCTGTCCTTCACCGCCTCTCGCAGCTTGGTCAAACTCATGCTGGTAGCCTCGAGAACACCGTCCAACCATCTGCGGTCCGCATCTCCTTGTGCCTTCCATCTTTCCCAACATCAGGGTCTTTTCCAGGGAGTCTTCTCTTCTCATGAGGTGGCCAAAGCATTAGAGCCTCAGCTTCAGAATCTGTCCTTCCAGTGAGCACTCAGGGCTGATTTCCTTCAGAATGGATAGGTTTGATCTTCTTGCAGTCCATGGGACTCTCAAGAGTCTCCTCCAGCACCATAATTCAAAAGCATCAATTCTTCGGCAATCAACCTCCTTTATGGTCCAGCTCTCACTTCCATACATCACTACTGGGAAAACCATAGCTTTAACTATACGGAGTAACAGCCAGTTGTTAGCCTTCAGGTGTCATTCTTTCTATCACCTAGGCAAGGGTAGGAAACCTCAGGCCCAGGGCAAATGCAGCCCTCCAGGCATCCTCTGTCTGACCCTCAGGATCCTCACTTGGTTATGTTCCCTCCCCAAGCTACATCCCTTACTGGCCCTGCTCTGCAACTCCTCAAATGTTTTTGCCTGACTAGAATATGGCCTTGTTCTGTGATAATACCAGCTGTTTTCCTGGGTGGAGGTTGCAGTTTAGGTTTGCTATGTTTCTCATTAAAATAATCAGAAAGAAAATTCATCGAACATCAATTGTGATCAGGCAAAGTGATTGCAAACTTCACATCAATTTTAATTAGCCAGCTTTAATGTGACATATTTCATATTTAACTTCAACAGTGTTTCAAATATGGATGTGAAAAGGGCTGTAAACATTTTTGTATATTTGTGGAAAATCCATTGAAACATAAAAGTATGTATTTTTAAAAGATTTTTACATAAACCATCCACTGGCTAGATTTTATGAGTAAAGTCGCTGTGTGCTAAATGAATACCATCTGATAGCTGAAAAGAACTTCCTTCTGGCTGTGGAAAGAGATCTACTGCTTAGTTAAACCTCAAGTATGTTTTTAATAATCAATTATTTTATTAACATGACTGTCTCATTTAATCTCAATCAAGTACGCATTTGGGAACGTTTACATAAGATGTTTTCAACAACTGGATTGTTAATAGAGGAGAGTCAAGCTATATGTCTGTCTCTGTGTGTGTACACATATGTTTACTTGTGCTGGCAGAATAATCATAGCCAACCCAAGATCCATTTCCATTGGGATGATTCTGAGGCATGATTAGAGAGAGGGAGCTTATAGGTGCTCAGTGCCACTATTTACACACATACACAGCCTCATCCTGTACTTTGTTGTGCAGTAAAGCCTTGATTAGCATGTGGCACCAGAGTACCAGCATGTGTACTATAGGAACATAACTGAATTCTTCTTGACCAGGATACTGCTGTGCCTGCAATCCAGCACAGGGAAGCCCCTGTTGGAGATTCATTCCCCATGTCTGCAGTCATGGGATTGTTGTCTACCACATGTCAGTGTATGTTTTTATTCCACAGTGTGGGAAGTGACAGAGACAGGATGTTTGTGTTACTGTGTTCCGTGAAGTGGGACTATTGTCCTTTGTTCTCTCTCTGAAGTCTGATGAGAAGGAGCAAAGTCAGAATGCTCCGAGTGTATTATATGTAAATAAACGTAGATTAGCCAAAATGCTGTGCTACCGGTTCTGTTACACAAACTGTGAATACTCTGCGGATCCATAAGTGTGCATCAGTCGCTGTGATGTTCGGGTTTGCTTTTGAAGCTCCCAAATGACCGACCAGGAGGGAGAGAACATGCCAGTTGGGCATGTGTCTCTACCAGGGTCCTACACGAGAGTAGGACGCTTCTAACAGCCCCCAGCATCCAAGTGGTTTTTCAGGGCAGGTGGGAGAGAAGAGGCACAGCCACAGAAATCCTAAGTGCATTCTTGCATTTCAGCTGGCAGAACTTAGTGGCAAGGTTTATCGGGGTTCTTTATAAGTACTCTGCCTTTTTAGGATGTTCCTTTAGGAAGCCTCTGCTTATTGGAGTAAGATCAAGCTATCCAGCCCCAGTTATCTGTTTGATTGCTCCAGGAAGTAAACTTGTCAGCAAGTTGCAAACCAGATGCTGTGTAAGTTCCAACAATGCATAGTTTTTGATACTTTTATGAAAAGTTAAAAAATTAATATGGTTGAATCTAGACTTCACCTACTGCAGACAGAAAGAGTCATTCCAACCATGGGAGGCATTTCATCCATTGAAAGGAGTCCCACTAGTTGGAGGAGGGAAGTAACTCTTGCCAATTCTCCCATTCCTCTGCAGCTCCCAGTGTCATTTAGCCGAGGAGGAGAGAGGACTTTGGAAAAATTGTTTCCCACCTTCCCTACCCATGCCAGCATACAAGCACCAGGAACATAACTGTGTTCAGGGGGTGCTGGCAGAAGAGAACTGTGGACCCAACCATTGATACAAAAAAAGAACAAAGTGTTAAGACTCCTCATTGTTTTCACTGTATCAGTAGCTGCAGAGTATGATACCTGGGTCCAAGGTTATGGTCTAAAGCAGCCTTTCTCAACCTGTGGGTCCCCAGATGTTGTTGAACTACAACTCCCATCACCCCTAGCTAGCAAGGTCAGAGCTCAGGGATGATGGGAGTTGTAGTTCAACAACATCTGAGGACCCACAGGTTGAGAACCACTGGAAGCATGACAGGTTTTGCAGAAGCTTAGCAGGACTGGGTTTGGTCCATTTCCTAGATGGGAGTCCTTTGTATACCACCTTGAATATCATGCTGGAATAAATGCAGTACATAAATAAGGAATTTTCTTCAAATACCCATTGTGCAACCTTGATGCAAGGGTAATATAGAAAGGAATGTGCAAATGATAAAATAAGACATCAGAAAAACTGGCAGTGGGTCATTAATTAGGCCTTTGAAACGCAGTCTCCTTCACAGAGAGAGCTCTAAACTGTACCCATTGCATTGGTAGTGGCATAGACAAATATTTGTGGCAGAAGGGTAGGATTGTCCTGCCTTGTAAATGTTGGCTTCTGGGGTAGTAAGAATTCACCAAGATAAGTGTGTGCCACCAGCCCTCATCTAGACCTCTTCCATTAGCCTTTCTTTGGCTGCTGTGGATCCTGAATTGGACTAATAAAAAGCAGATGCAGTCCCACTTTAATGTAGATTGCTTGGTTAGATTACTTTTATTAAGATTCTCTAAAAAATAAAAAATACTTTTTGCCAAATTGCCATTATGGTTTTCATTTTTTTCTGCACTTTTTAGAGAGTGATTGAAGTGAAGGAAGAAACTCTAGATCTACAATTTAAAGTGGTTAAAATAGATAATCAGGCATACAGTTGTCTTCTCTTTCATTTACAATTTTATTTACCTTGTTTACTTATTTTTTTATGTAGAATGCACTGCCGTTTTAACTATGTATGCATATTTCTGAATATATAACAGTCATCTGTTTGTTTTCATCAAACAAAACAGGTGACATCACAGTAAAACGAGCTGAATTTCTTGACTATGAAGTGAGGAAAAAGGTACATTTTGCAGTCTTAGCTGGAAATGGCTTAACTTCGGCGGTGTGTGGGGTGACAGTATTTATACAGGATGTGAATGATAATGCACCTCGATTTGAGCAAAACTATTTCAAAACATCTGTGTGGGAAGGTCAAGTCTACAACACATACATCATGCAGGTAACCTAAAACTTGTGTTTAAACTATATGTGTCTGAAGTTTCCCTTCTTAATGTATACTGTATTTTTTCGTCCACTTCTATCATCATTACAACCAGCTAATTTATCTAACCAAACTCTCCAGATTGATAGGACCATTTGAAATACCTATTTTGGGTTACTCCTCTCAATTTTTTAATGCATCCTTTCTCGCAAGGGTCCCTGGTGGCTGAATATTCTGTCTCTTTTTGGGCAGGAGGAGAGAGAGAGGGCACTCATCTTGATGGGACAAAAAGAGGAAATGTAGAGAAAATGAATGTACATTTCAGTTCTGAAGTATTAAGCACTGATCTGCAACAAGGAGCAATAAAAAGAACTGTGGTCGCTACAAAATTAAGAAAGGCATATGCTGAACATATATGAGAAAACATGGGTCTTACTTGAATTCAAAACTGGAACCAGCATTTAGGAAGCCATGGGACTGCATGCACACACTCACTACCAACACTTGTAATTTTCCCTGCTGTTCTGAGTATTCAGATCCTTCCCTATATGCAAGGCAAGCTATTGCATGTGACATTGCAGCAGCCTTAAGCATTAGGGGACATTGACCCATGTATGGATTATCCCACACTGAGAATAAGTTTCATTGGCTGTAATCCAACACCTTCTGAACTCTACATGCACCTATTGTCACATACGTGGGAAAATAATACGTTCGGCCAATAGAAGCAAAGTTGCAACACAAACAAACTGCAGCAAGCGCCACATGTGCATCCGAGATCCATTTCTACTCCAGAATGTAGAGCTAGGTGCCTTAGCATAAGGATGGGTTTTCTCTCCATACAGATCTACGCAACAGACGATGACGCTGGACTTAACGGAGAAATTGAATATTCCATTTTATCTGGCAACACAAATGAAGCATTTCTTATTGATTCAGCACAAGGAATTATATCAACAAATGCAATCCTAGACCGTGAAGACATTCCATCATATAGGTTTGTTTCTAACAAATACAAGATCTATAGCTGGTGTGAGTTTTTTTTTGGGGGGGGGGGAGGAAGGGGTTGTTGGGTCAAGTTAGCCATAGCAATTTGTATGTTGTCAGTGGGTTCTTGTTGTCTTGTTGGGCTGTTTATGTAATGAAGAGGAAGCACACAGGGGTGAAGGTGTCCTCCTTTAATTTGTCCTCCTTTAATTTAGTTTCTGTTTGTTGGTTAGCTTTTCTAGAAGGCTGTGTCCCATACAGTTTGGTACCAGTGGTCCATGTTCACTCCTGACAAGTCCCTCCAGTTTCTAGCTATGATGCTCCTACCTGCTGAGAATAGGGGGTTGTAAGCTCTTTGTAGTGTGAGTGTGCGTTATTGTCTTGGAAATTATTCAATAGGGCTATGAACTTTGCTTTTTCAAAGTTCAAATGATCTCCTCTTTGACCTACACAATAAACTTGGGTGGAAATGTTAAATGTTAAGAGCTTCAGAGGGAACTGCTGACAGAAGCTTAATTTGAATGCCTTGAATATAACATTGAGGGTTTTTTATGAAAGTTGGTGTGTGTGGATATGTGTGTGTGTGTGTGTGTGTGTTTGCAAACTGAAACTTAAGAAACCGATTATTTTAGTAAATATCTCCATGTGTACCTTCTTGATATATGTTCTAGACAAAATATGAAATTATGCATGTTTACAAACTTTGAATGCAAGTCTGTAATTCAAGTAATGTGTTCTGACAATTTTGAAGCCACAAAAACTCAAGAGCAGAACTGGTGTGGTAGATGAATGGCATTAGACTCCACATATCCAATTGCAGCTTTTTGTGTTCAGCGCCGTCATGTGAATAATGGGAAACAATGCTGTTTGTCACTTTTGAAAGGAAGTTATTGTGTCAGAGATGAAAGAGAAGATGAATTCTGCATATTTATTTAACAAATGTATATTCCGCCCTTTCCCAAGCTTTGAAGTGGATTATAATGACATTCACTACAAAATACATGCTTCCAAAGGGAGATAGAGAAAAATACTGCTTACCAATTTAAACCTATTTACAATATGTAAAACACATGACATCCGTGAAGCGTTAATGCCAGCCCTGAGTCCTGCTCCTTTTCTCTAGTTCCCGTTTAACCCTCTGTCGTTCTTGAACTGAATCCCTTCCTCACATGTTAACTTGAAGTGTCATGTAAATGATAAAAATTAAAGTTACAAGGTTTCTCCCCCACCCCATTTGCAGAAGGATAATTTTGGAAATAGTTTATCATTTTTGGTGTAACTTTTAATTAGATATAAAGTCATGGTTTACAAATACGGAGCATGTTTTTGACTCTCTCTTTTTAACAGGTTAGTTGTGCAAGCTGCTGACAGAGGAACCCCCAGGCTATCTGCTACAAGCACAATAGAGATACAGGTTGTGGATATCAATGACAATGCTCCAACTCTCCAGCCGTTCGGCATCGTTGAACTCCCTGAAAGTAAGAATGGCAAACACCAAGCAAAGAGATTGTGCTGGTTTGGACCTAATCCTGCTAAACCATAGTTTACTGCAGCTTTCCCCAACCCAGTGCCCTTCAGATGTTTGGACTACAGGCAACTGGGATGGTCAGGAATAATTGGAGTCATACTCCAAAACATCTGTAGGGCACCTAGTTAGAAAATGCTAGCTCATGCTTACATGAATAAACCACAGGGAGCTTTGTGCTCACACATTTTCCCCTCCCCTCCCCTCCCTCTCATTCAAGGGCTTTCTCTTATGTTTTAAACTAACCACAGCATGTCACGTAGTTAATTTTAGCTATGGTTTATTGAAAGTCAACTTCATGTCATAGTTTTAAAGGGTGGCTTGTTTCAACAAACCATAGTTACAATTAACCACAGTGTAAGGCTCAGAAGTATCACAAGATGTGGCCAACCAAAATTAGAATCAGAATTTGAACTTGCAGCCATGCCATAGAATGAGATGGGAGGGAGGAGCATTTGATCCTGGGGGCACATTGCAGTTTGTCATGTCAAGCTATGGTTTAGAATTCTGTGCAAATGGGGCCACTGTCTTTTTATGCCTTTGTAATAAATAGGGGGAAATTTCTCAGATGGGATTTTTTTTTTTTATGAGTAGCACATATTCTGTGGCATATTTCTGCTGGCTGGGAAGCTTATATTTGTGTGCAACTTAAAAACAGCATATAAAAGAATGCGGTCTGGTGCATTAAATCTCAAAACATTGGTAAAAGACCCTGCAGTGAGGTTCAGATGTCAAATTCCTAAGATTTATTTTCAATTTCTATTTCCCTTTTGGAGAAAGAAACACAGTTCTTAAGCCAGAGTTCCCAACAGTTAACTTTTCAATTCTATTGTTATTGACTAAAGTAGCACTCGTGTTATGAAAGTTAAGTAACTTCACAGTGAATCAACTGAAGTTGTTGGCTTGTGTTGGAACGTTCAGCAATTTTGTTCCAGTGCTTCGTCCTTCTTCTGATGTTACATTTTGTGGCACAGTAGCTATTCCAAGGGCCTCTTTTTCTACCACAAGTTTGAGGTCATATGGAATGGCTCTTCCTTATGGCTCCCCATGCCAGCATCTCCACTTTGGGGAACTGAGAGAAGGGCAGTTTCCATGTGACTTGGAACTGCTGCCTTTAAAGAGCAGCACAAGAAGGAGTTATGACACATCAGCCATTAAAAATAAAGTCCATTTTGAGATTTCTTCCTATGTTTTGATTTTTCACTCACAGCGGTGATGCATGTCACTCCCAGAAGTGGAAAACATTTATGCATTTGCCACCCACCAGCCAGACATGGGGTTGCCAATAATCCAGAAATAGCTTGGCTTATCCGTATCTGGTTTATGTAGCTATTCCTCCAGAATTATAGTTTCACTCAGGCAAATTGACCTTGAAGAACACACCTGGATGAAAATTGTCAATCGACTGGGAGATGAACTTTAGACCTTAAAATCTGCAATTTGCATGCCAGATATTCATTACTGTACTCAGGCGTCAAACAAGGACCAGTTTTGAAACATCTGGACAAAATTATATTCTTCCAAAATAACTCCTGACATAAGAAGAGAGTAGTTCCATCCAGTAAGCTATTAACTTCCTCTTCTTCTTTTTTTGCATTTTCATTCCTACTAGTTCCCCTTTCCTCCTTTTAATGGTGGTCTCATATGAACACCAAACATACATGGGAGTATTTGTGTTGCCAGTATATTGTTAAAGGTCTGGCTTTTCATTTCCAATGACCAAGATTGCAAAGGGTAAGAGATGTGTGCCCTGCCCTGGAATAGCTTTGAGTAGTCATACAAAAATGCTGGGAAGAGCTAGCATGTATTATTATTATTATTTATTAAATCTGTACATCACTGTATATCCATAGATCTCAGGGCAGTTCACAACATAAACATTTAGGTAATAAGCCACCCTTTTAACTGCTATTTTATGAAGTCAGGGAAGATTATGCCTTTTATTTCTTGAGCAAATCTGTTTTCTTATTTGCAGTGTGGGGATGGCATTCTTGCAAAACTTTGCTAGAGGATTTAACAGCATATACACAGTTTAGTACTGTCATCCACATTATCTTTCACCTTACCCTTAAAATATTCCTAAGATTTCTGGCAACTATGCCTGTGTGTTTTTGTACACATAGTTTGTTGATGAAAATTTCTGGAGGGCTTGCAAGAACAACAGTGATAAATAAGTCTTACTCTTAACTATGATGGTTGTAGATGCTCCACTTGGCTCCCTGGTGATGCAAGTATTGGCAGATGATGCGGACCTAGGACCACCCCTTCACTACAGTTTTGCTGAGAATGGAAATCCTGGAATGAAATTTGCAATTGACCAATGCCATGGAACAATCACATTGGTGAAAGCATTAGATTTTGAAGAAATCACTCAGCTTGAACTGTTGGTCAGAGTTTCGGATTCTGTGCACGCAACTACAGAACAACTTCTGATATTTATATCTGATATTAATGATAACCCACCAGTATTTACTCAGGATGCATATCAGGTAAGAAAAACTTTAAGTAATTTAAAGCTTTTGTTGTGAAGACATCTCTTCATGTGACCTTGAGATGCTGTGGACTTTTCCCCACCCCCTTTCAGGTGATGATACCGGAACGTAGGCCTGTAGCTACTGCTCTTTTGACTGTCTATGCCACAGACAGAGATTCAGAGTACAATGGAAAGCTAACCTACAGAATTCTTCCCCCCTCTGATGAATTTTCTGTTGATCCACAAAATGGTGAGTTCGTTGTATGTTTAATAATTTGCAGTGTGGAACATACAATATGAAGTGCTTTGTCTGGGATGCCTATTGAAGCTTCTTGTTATCCACACATCAAACACAGCCAAAATTGTCATCCATATCTGCAATACAATTGCATTGACAGCACTGAGAGAGCAGGTGATGGGAAGATTTAAGTGATGAACAGAAGACATGTAATGAGCATCTAGCAGTCTGTTTATTTACCTGTTTGTTGAACATGCCATGCTATTACTTACTTCAAGAGTTCAAATGAGAAAAACATTAAATTACAGCATACCTTTAGGCATTCAAGTAGAAACAGGATTTTCCAGAAATATAAAGAATAAAGAGATCTGCCACATTTAATAATTTTGCAAAAGAATTTACACACACTTTTTGGGAAGCCCACTGGAGCAGGGTTTCCCAAACTCTGGTCCCTGGCACGTCTGTGGATTTGTAATTAAAGATGGCAGACAGCACGTCCATCGCGTTAAATATTCATATTGATTTTGAAATGTAGTTTTATTGTTTCTCTTATTTCTTATATTGTATTTTATTGTATTACAACTTGAATTTCTATGAAATTCAAATTGTAATACAATAAAAAAGTATAAGAAATAAAAGAAACAATAAAAGTACAGTTCAGATTCATACAGTACTTAGCACAGTGGATTACAATTGCTACAGTGAGCAGGAAAAGCATTAAATGGCCTGCCAAGACCCTCAGTAATTTTGAAGAGATCCACGGGGAAGAAAGTTTGGGAACAACTACGCTATAGCCTAGGTATGCTCCAACTGGAAAAGAAAATGTTCTGCCTTGCAGAATTAGGTGACATGTTGCTATTGTTTTAAACTCTTGTGGTTTACTCCCAGTTGGGTATAGGATTGTTGCCTTAAAATCATTTCAAATGATGACTGTTTCTTTTAGGAAATGCTGGAGGGGGGATTTTAACTGAACCATTATGCTTCTATTACTGAAAGTCTGTTTTGAAATGTGTTTTTCTAAAACTTTATTTTAGGCTCACTATATCTGGTTAAGACAGTGACATACCAGGAAAAGAATCCAGTTATTCGACTCCACGTAGAAGCCAGTGACAGTGGGAATCCTCCTTTGACTGCTGTTGCTTCAGTGCTCATACAGATCCAGGATGTGAATAATTACATCCCTCAATTTACTGTGCCATCGTATAATCTCAGTATCAGTGAAAATGTCTCTATTGGAGAGATGCTGCTAACATTCTCAGCTATTGACAATGACAGGACACATGACAGCACCTATGTTGAATATGCCATTATTGGCGGTAATGGTGGTAATAAGTTCCAGGTGGAAAAATGCATCGTTGGGCCAGAATCTCCAAGCAAACTGACTGGAAATCTTGTGTTGAGGAGCATTCTAGATCGCGAGAGCAGTTCATCTTACCAGTTGTTAATTCTTGTATCTGACCGTGGGACTCCTCCTTTAAACGCCACAGCTACAGTGTCAATCACTGTTTTGGATATTAATGATAACCCACCTATATTTACCAGTTTGGAGTATAAAGTTCATGTCAGGGAAAATTTCCCTGTAGGCAGTCATGTTACTGCTGTCTCAGCTAGTGATTGCGATGCTGGACCTAATGGAGACGTCACGTACAGTATCACCTCTGGAAATGACAAGGGGCACTTCCGTTTAGATGGGAAAACCGGCTCCCTTGACCTGGTCAGAGCTTTGGATTATGAAGAAACATTGAATTTCAGTCTCACCATTCAAGCTTCTGATGGAGGAGTTGGCATAAAAAATGTGGCCTTCGCTGTAGTTTTCATCAGCATCCTTGATGCTAACAATTACGTCCCAATATTTGTATTTCCCACCCAGGACTGCAGAATCCATGAAAATCTGCCTGTTTTTTCTTTTGTCTGCAGAATTTCTGCGCTGGATTTTGATACCGGCCCCTACGGTCACCTTTCGTATTCCATCCAGTCATCATGTTTGTCTGGTCATGGAACTCCTGGAGATCATGACATGTTTTTCATAGATCCTCTGACAGGAGAGATCCGCACCAAGCAAGTGCTTGATTTTGAAGACCAGGACAAGTATTGCTTCATAGCTCAGGCCAAAGACAGAAGCGATTCAACAGCCACTATCACCGTTCAAGTGGAGGTCAAGGGGGCAGATGAATTTGACCCTGTCTTTAACCAAGACCAATATTTTTTTGATTTCCCTGAAAGGAATGAAGCAGGGCAGTTGATTGGCAAAGTCACAGCATCAGATTATGATGGAGGATTGGATGGTGTTGTTCACTACACTTTGCTAAAACAGTCACCCTTCTTTTCTGTGAACCACAGCAGTGGGGCCCTCTACTTGGCCAGACCTTTCCACAGGAAGAGAATCGGCATGAAGAGAGCAGGCGATACTCTTGAACTGCTTGTAAAAGCTCATAGCCCAAAGCTGGACTCGAAGTCTAGCACGTGCACAATTCTGGTGAACGTTTCTAAAGCTCCAGAGACTTATTCCATGTTGCCGGTGGAAACGGTGTCCATTAGCATCGCCGCTTCTACTGTAGCATTCCTGTTTCTGGCCATCAGTCTTGCTGTGCTTATTGTTAGATTCAGGCGAAAAGACACTGCAAACTCCAGCATGAAGAAAGAGATGCCATGTCCCTCATCTGCTGATTTGAAATTAGACCATGAGAATAGTGCTCCTAAAGACGTCCGGAAATCCCAGATCCATGCAACCGGTAACCTTCCAGTAGGCACCATAGCGGAGTGGCTAAGTTTGGTAGGCATCAGAGAGAGAAGGGACATGGGCAACCATTGTAGGCATTCAGACTCCAGCGGCCATGGCTCTGCAGAAGGAGAAACTGCAGAAGATGAGGAAATAAAGAGGATCAATGAGCATCCCTGTAGGAAGGGTTCCGGATCAGCTTTAAGTGACCGAGGCTCACGTATACCCGACTCAGGAATTCCTAGAGACTCTGACCAGCTTTCGTGTCAGTCTGAGGAGACCGATGTTGTGGCCATTTCTCAAAGCATAGAGGCTGCCCACCCTTTCCAAGATGGAAGTGGAGGAGAGGGAAGAGAATGTGATGCAAAGTACGCTTGCAATAAAATGCTGTCTGAAACACTTCACAACCTGGGGATGAAGGAAAAAGACATCATGACAGACATCACAAGAGAATATATCTTCATACCTGATGATCAGAACTCCCATTATGGATCTCTTGCTACCCTAGTTGACTCTGATGAGGATCTCAGAGGCAGCTATAACTGGGATTACTTGCTTAATTGGGAACCCAGATTTAAGCCTCTCGCATCCGTGTTCAGTGATATTGCAGAACTGGAGGATGAAAGCTTAAAAATGCACAGCTTTCCTAAGGAGAAGAAATCTTTCATCTTTCCTCCTCCTCTAATTACTTCTGTAGCTCAGCCTGGTTTAAAGACAGTCCCCCCGCGAATTCCAAATCTGTTGCCTGGTCAGGCATTTAAGAAATACCCCCGCTCACCCCTCATCCATCACCTGAGGTATCCTCCATCTGCTATGACTCCCAGTTTTTCACCTTCTCTGTCTCTGCTTACCACGCAGACCCCTACAGCATCTCCAGTGACCTCCCATCCTAACCTGAAGGGGATATGCCCTGGTGGGGCAAAGTGTGAACTTTCAGCAGATGAAGAAGTTCAAGTATAGATTATTTATCATTGACTTAAAGTGTTACATGAACGTTTGGCTAAATGTTTTTGCCATATTCCTTAACGAGCATTGCATGTCATGTCTATATCTGTAAGAGGGAGAAAAATATTTTTTAGAAGTTAAACATTTTACCTGCCTAATTAATTCACTGCAGGATGTACTTCAGATCTGTTAGGGACCTCCTTGATCATTCATTATGAACCTACCTACATTGGCTGTTTGTGTTCTGTATGTTCTAGACATCTAGGGGGAAATTGCTGGTGGAACAGAACTTTCACGCAATGCTGACTCTTAAACTCAGGTGAATAGTTGAGGATGTGTAGAACTTGCTGGATGTCCATGCAGCATACAGAGTTTCTATTTTAGCTGGTCTAACATGTGCTCTGGTGCTGCTAGTAAGGCACAACAGGCATTGCAATTTTTGTCCCTTCCCCCAAACTACTCTTGATACCTGAGCCAAGCACACTTCAGCTGCAGTAAAAAAAAGAAAAGAAAAAAGTTGGTGCTACGTAATATTCAGTGCATGTAGAAGTATATTTACAGACACGCACACATTTCGGAGTGTGCATATTTGTTGTATCAAATCAGCATATAGTTACCAATATTTTTACAGCTTTCTTTTGCTTCAGTATATAAGTAAATGTCTTTGCACCTTCGTTTACATTACCTTGAATGAAACCAGGATAAGTTAGAATTGGCATTTGGTGAATACAAAGAGGCCCTAAAAAGTTTTGGTTTCTCCCCAGTCTCATCTAGAACAAGCAATGGAATGAAATGCTTGCTAGACTGACCCTCTGGGCTCACATTACCGATTGCTTATTCTGAATAACTGTGCTCAAGGTTCAAAATATCTTGATCCTCTTTACTTCTGTGTAAAAGTGGCCACCACTAAAGGCTGGAGGAATAAAAAAGTAGAATTAACATTGTTTCCAGATAACACTGGAAGTAAATGGTAGAATCACAGAGATTCAGAATGGCAAAACAAATCAAAGATACATTCCTAGTGGATGTAGAATGACTACTGCATCTGGTATTTTTGCCTTTGATTTCAGTGAATCTCCAATGCAGTTTACACTGAGATTGTCTGAAAGAAGTATTCGGTGTCGCTGGAGTGCCTTCTTTCAGGCCCCTGACCTGTGCAATTCTACATTCCCTTGGACCTCTTTGAAAAGTGACAGAGTGACATTTATCTGATATCTGAGTGCAGCCAGGATTGTCTGGCTTTTAGGGATACACTGGCTTGTACTCATGGTTCTTTGCTTTCCATACCCACAGTGGGATCTATCTACTTGTGTGGTTTATTGGATTATAGCCAGGACCTTTTGCTCTAACTTTTGACTTGCTATAGGAAGCATGAAAGCTTATCAGGATCTGCCACACTAGTTCCCTCACATAGCAGTTATTTTCCCATGATATGAAATCATACCAAACAAAAGAAAGGAAATAGGCGATGATAATTTATGAATTCTGTATTTGCAAAATACATACATGTATATAACAAAGTATAACCAAAAATGTAAAGTCACAGCAGTGACTTGTATAATTGCATAACTAAATAATGTAACAGTATTTTAAATATAATTTTTATATTTTTTCTACTGTGAAAACTTAGTTTTTATTTTTCTTGGTTTTAATGTACAAAAGGTACTAAACCATAAGGATACCCAGGGCTTTGGATTTCTGGGCATTTCCTGACCCAGCCCTACTAAAGGAAGCAGTTGAGGAAGAAGACTGTGGTAAGAGAGGAAGATGGTCCTGAATTCTCCTGAATGGAAACTGATTTTAGAGAATTGACACATTTTGCATTTCTAAGCAGGGCCTGGTTCCAGTCACAGCTTATCTACTCTTTTTAATATATATATATGTGTGTGTGTGTGTGTGTGTGTGTGTGTGTGTGTGTGTGTAGTTTAGGTCACATAGTAGCTACCATTGGAAAATCTCTGCACAGCTGGAATGTGCCATACTGAAATAATCACTGTCTGTAGATTATTTAGCAATTTGATTTCCAGAGACATGTTCTAACCACCACCACCACCCCAAAAAAAGAGAAGGGGGAGGAAACCTAGGTGCTTGGACATGGATTTATTTATTTTTTTAAATTCAACCATTTTATAGATGCCTGATGCATTTTGATCATTTCTTCTAGACCTCATTACTTCTAAGGCTTGCTGAAACCTTTTCGTTTTATTTTTTAATATTTTTAATTAATTTTTCATTAATAATAATCCAATGGAGGCCACATTAATACAATACCAAATCAAACCAAATCATAATACAATCAAAAGGGCCAATTAATCGGTTCCGAATTCAACATTTTTTTATGACTTTTCATGTTCCGGCTATCAGGAGTTGATGTTATTCCTTGGTCCTGCACCATTTCTCTTAATTAGTCCAAATACAACAATTCCGATCTTGATCCTTTATTTTAACAGCCACTGGTGTGATGACTTTTGTTCGTATTTAGCAAATCCATATCCATTAACTTGCAAAGGAAATTTATTTCTTGTACTTTTCTGTGTGAAATATTTGTTTACATTCTTCTTTTCCTTCATGTTGTAATCGATCAGTCCTCTTCAACATTGCCCCTCCCTCGAGGACTTAATTCTCATTATGCCACAGCTTCCATTTTGCCTTTCCAAAACTGAAAGTATTCCAGCATCCGGCCATGACTCCTGGCTTACTTCCAGCATTTATCTCCTTTAGTCCTTTCCAATCTACTAATAAGCTGGTGTTTCGCCAAAACTGTAAAAAAATCAGAGCCCTCTTTAGTAGGCAATGTCACAAATCATCACAGTATTTTATGCAGTCTATTCTTTCCAGTACTCCATAAAGAAAATTATAGTTCTTGTTGAATCCCTGTTGCATTCTATATATAGTTGTAATTCATTAGTAATTTTATTCCATTAGTAATTAATTAATTCTTCAGTGAAGGCTTGCCAAATCATAGCAAAGCAAATATAATGTAAAAAGAGAACAAAGGCTCCCCCTTCACTTACATAGCAATCCAATTACTACAAGAGTCCACTCCAGATCAAAACCTTGGCACTAAGTGTCCGATTCATTTAGCAGGTTATCTTTCTCCTTCAGAGCGTGTCTGTTTCTTAAGTCCAAATTCAGATCCATCTTAAAAGAAACAGAAGTATCTCCACTCATGGTGACCACGTTGGGGGGTTTCCAATACATGCAGTGGTGTGCCCTCTGCATCCCTGCCCCCGCATTCCATCGGACGATATGCTAGTGAAAGCTCTCCCCCCCCCCGACCCGGGGGGGGGGGGGGCTTGCAAGGATAATTACTCCCAGATTATCCTTAATTAACTGCACAGATGGCATCTGCTATCATGGGATCTGCAGTTCGCCATGGTGGCAGCGCCAGGTGTCCTAAGACCTTTTCATTTTAGCAGTCATTTTCAGTAAGGTCCTCTGATTTTCATGGTTATTTTCAGCATATATATTTTTAATTTTTAAAAATGTTTTGTTACTTGTTAGTACACTGCTTAGAGACTGCACAGCTGTTCAGCTGTACGTACATTGTTGAAATAAATAATAAAATAAAATAAGCCTTCCATCTGCAAACAGTCAGTGGTGACAAGTGCTAGAAACTCACCAGACACCTTAGGTTTTGCACCTCTCTTTTCCACTATCATCGTCTCCCTTTTTGCATTCTGAATACCAGTTTGGATGCACAGCGATCTGTCCCCGAGATATTCTCTATCGTGTGAACACATGAGATGAAACCAGAAACAAGCCAGTTCTTTTATACAGAAGATGTCAATAGAACATTGTATGCCATTGTCATATCCAGGCACGTTTGTCAGGAATCAGTGAGTGATTTCACCCATGCTCTTTTTGTTTCCCAGGATCACCATGCTGTGATCCTCAAAAATCTGATTTATAGAATAGGGTGGAAAACTGATACAACAAGGCTAAAGGTTCATTGTTCTCCCTTTCAGGTAGATGTTCTAGATTAGCATTTGCTGGTGATAGTACACTAAACAATGGACTTATCCAGTCATTTTCATCACAAAATGGCCATTTTATGTATCAGCCAACAAGGCATTGGTGCCCCTTGCAGTCTGCCTCCTGACTTTGAATCTAGTTGTCATTGTTCCATTCCTTTTTGAAAACATTAGCTGTAAGCCAATCCCCCCCTTTTTAGCAAATATATGCCACACTCTGCATGGGATAATCAGACTTAAGAAACTTTGTTCCGTCAAGGTTTTTTTTATTTCATTTTCCTTTTTAATATATATATTTACTAATTCTGTGTCCAAAACTGTGAACTACATTAAGCAGATGTATTTCTGTCTCATGTGTGGCTGGACTGAAAAATGTGAATATACAAGGAAAGAGTCTGCAGTAAATCATATGTCAGCTCTTTTCACCTCACTTTTTTATTCTCTGTGTAAACAATGTAATTTGTTTAAGTTATTGTGAGTTTAGTTTTCACTTGCCTGAAAAAGTCTATTGTCTGATCAGTGGAGAGAGAGAGAAAAGATCAGTATATACTAGTGATGGAGGAGCAGGATTTGTTAGTGGAAAAATATATTAAGCCCAAAGTGCAAAAACTATAAAATAAGATGGTTTGCTGGGGGTTTTGGCGGGTTGCCACTCTGAATTGACTTGCTTAACAGCCAGTGAATTATAGTTGTGTAATTCAGGGCCAAATGAATAGAAAATGTGATCTATTGGTCATAATATTTTTTTTGCACAAAGAAAAACATATCGCTGATCTAGAGAAAGTTGGTTATGTCTAAGGCAGTGAAGTGAGCCTGTGAGTATGCCAAACTTTAATTCATAGTTAGCCTATGTAGGCTTGTGCTGCACATTTTGTTAATTCCTAAAGGACATAGGTAGGGTAAACCTTTTCTAGAGCACTGCCAATAACCACAGGGATTTCCCTATATATAGCCTATATAGGATAAATTCTAATCCTAAATAAGTTGTGTTCTGCTTCAAATAAAGAACTTAGCTGCATTTATTGCATTTCAGATTTAAATGCAGTGTCATTTCCAAAGAGTTGCTTGCAGTATAATGTACATGTGACACTTAGAGACTCAGTAATTTATTGCAGCAAAGGCTTTTGTGGGCCAGAACCCACTTCATCCGATGTGCAAATTGGTTTCCAAACTGAATGAGTATTACATTGGCATACATACAGCTTTTCTTTTATTTATCTTACATTGCTTAGCCTTTTGGCTTCAATTAAAAATATACATTTTTCATTTTCTTCTTTCTAATATATTAACCTATTTCTGGTGATATTTTATGCATCTAATACATTAGCTCTGCCCCACAAAAATATACACCATAATAATAAATCTGTTGGGTGGTGTTTCAACTAAATTTTACTCAGAGTGGGGCCATTGAAATTAATGGACCTGACTTAGTCATTAATTTTAATGCATCTACTCTGAGCAAAACTTAGTTGAATTTCACCTGTTAATGATAAGATAGGAAAACAAGAAGGCTTCAGACTCATTCTTGACACATGAATTGTTAGCAGCATTTTGTGCTGGTCGTACACCAAGAGTGCCAACCCTCTAGGTGATGGCTGTAGAATCAACTGCTAGTGCAATAGTCACTCACTGACTACTTATTCCTGTGCATATTTTATTGACCATAAACATTTAGGTTTTGTTTGGTAGGGGTTTGTTTAGTAAGTTCATGTTCTGCAAAACATGAGTGCATTGCATCCTTCTTCTCCCCTTGCAAAAGTTTGGGTAACAGAATGTTCATAGTAATTATCTCTTCCCTTGTCAGAATGCTCTGAACTGGGCTGGGCTTCCTTACTCCAGGTTTAGGGGGTTCTGCCTGTTCAGAGTTAAGAATCTGTCTTTTGTTTTGAGGAAATGTCTTCACTGATTTTTATTTTTTTAAGTAATATAGAAGAATATGTTTTACATAAACTTTCTTAAACTTAAACTTGCTGCATCTTTAAAGGCTAAATGGCCACATTTCTCCAGAATCTTCTCTCAAAGAAACTTGAAGATTGATTCAAATCAAAGAACAGAATAGTGTTGTGGCTTGAACCAACCCTGCCAGGACAAACAGGCTGCAGGAGGACTTGGATTCAGCCCATACGCAGCACCTGGAAGAAACAGAGTACCAGTGATGTAATTGGCAACACTGAAATGATTCCCTTCAGTGTAGTGGATATAAAACAGCAGGGAATGTGTTTCAGAAGAAGAGACATCAAGAACCTGGAATCTAACACAGAAAAATGTGAGTGTGTGTGCACATTTGTATGCCAAGATTGGAGTGAATTTTCTTATGATTTAGCTAGAATCTCTTGCAGGATAAGGCATCGGACTTCTCATATCCAAACCCATATAAATAAGAGACCAATCAGACTGGGTTTTGGGTAAAAACAGGCCACAGTTTTATTGAATACGGATGAAAAAGGTTTGGCTTGGGCATGGGGCGATCTAAATACTCCCGGCCCACCTGCCAGAAGTGAAGCTGGGGTTCCAAAGACTTACATCAAATAGGGTGACCCCCACAGGGACTGTTGTCTGGGGGAGTGCCTTTGGCCCTGGCCCCCCTAGGCACGCAGACATGGCCACTCCCCCATGATCCCTTTAATGGGAATCCCCAGCGTTTGGAGGGGTAGGCGGGGACTATAACCTCCCTTCCATCCAAAACAAAGGATTGCCCCAATGCTCAACCAGTTGTGAGGAATTGCTATGAGGGAAGCAGAACCACCAGGTCGGTGCCAATTAGCCTGGTGGGCAAATTCCTACCTGGCCCCGTAAGAACGACGACCACCGTGGCCACAGCAAAGTCATTGCCTATCAGTGTAAACTGTGGGTGGGTGAGATGGTGGGGGGACCCAGCGCAGGAACACACATGCCTTGCCCCAGCTGTGGGCTCCTTAAATGGGCAGGGGGCGGATCCGAGGGAAGCCCACCATCTGCTCCATTGGCTCTGCCCCTGGCTCCGCCCATGTCCCAGCCTGCATCCCCATTCGCCAGTGCATGGTGCAAGCTAAGATCCAGCTCCTGATAGGCGGCGGGGGCATATGCCCCCTCCGCCTATCAGGAAGGGCACTGCCGTTTGAATTCCACCATCAGGGCCCCAGTGAAGCCTCTTCTGACCAGCAACATCACCGCACCAAGAGAGGTGAGCGGACTTGGTTCATTTTTCAAATGCAAGCAGACATTCAGAGGGAAAGAACTGTCATTTCGATCTAATTTTAAATACACCAGAGACCTTTAATATTTAAATTATGTCCCTGTTTACTATTGTAGGGATGGGGAACCTCTGACCCTCCAGATGTTGAACTACAGATCCCATCATCCTTGACTATTGGCCAGGCTGGCTGGGGCTGATGGGAATCCAGCAACATTTGGAGGGCTGCAGGTTCCACATCCCTACTCTCTCCAGGTCGCACCAGTGCCATATATTTTGAACACCACTGTTAACAGTCATGGCTCCCCCAAAGAATCATGGGAAAGGTGGTTAAAAGTGTTGAGAGTTGTTAGAAGACCCCTTACAGAGCTACTACAGTGGTACCTTGGGTTAAGAACTTAATTCGTTCTGGAGGTCTGTTCTTAACCTGAAACTGTTCTTAACCTGAAGCACCACTTTAGCTAATGGTGCCTCCCGCTGCTGCCACGCCACCGCTGCGCAATTTCTGTTCTCATCCTGAAGCAAAGTTCTTAACCCGAGGTACTATTTCTGGGTTAGAGGAGTCTGTAACCTGAAGCGTATGTAACCTGAGGTACCACTGTATTTCAAGCACCTTTGACAAAACTGCAGGTCCCTCCAAGATTCTTTGGAGGAAGCCACGATTGTTAAAGTGGTATAAGAGTCCTTTGAATTTATAGCATGGATGTGACCTCTGTATGTATACAGATACAGAAAGTGCCCAACTGGGAGTCATCTAGGATAGGGTCTCCACTAATAATAACAACCCACCTTTGCCCCCCAAAATAAAATTGCATATGGTAGCCATGTGCACTTTTATCATGCCACCTTGATTCAAAATAGGTTTCAAACACAACATCAAAAGGTTTTTCCTCAGTGCAGTGAGAACAGAAATGCAGTTGGTGTCGGGGTCTTTCCATAGATTTATTGGCCTTTGGATGAGACTTCTAACAATAAAGCATATTCTATAGGAATCAGAATAAGTGCCATAGAGACAACTTCGTTGTAATTCAGTGGGCTTTTATTTTGCTGGATTTCTTATCCCCCTATGACTATGCAGAAAAGTCTTGCTTCATATATAATTGGAAAATTGCATTCTTTTCTTAATTCCAGTAACTTGATCGTCTTCTTTTTGGTCTTCAGACCTTGCTTATTTAGCTTCCAACTCCTTCATTTCCTTTTCTGTCTCTTCTAATCTGTCATTCAGCTGTCCTTTTTAGCTGATGCCACAGAGGTAATTTGCTTCTTATTATAGTCTTTAAATGAGTCCCATACATTCAAAACTGAACTATGATTGCTATTCTTTTCTGAAAGGCCCACCAGTCCTGAATCAGGTATATATTTCTTGCTTGAATTCCAGTGTTCAGCATCTTCTTGACTGAGTTAATAACTGATTGCTGGAGTGTGGTCACACATGGGAGATATATGATAAAGTAAATAAATAACATAAATTGCCTGCTTTGCCATTTCTAACATTTGCATTGCATGCTTTGAAAAATCTTAAGACTCTGAATATAAGAGTTTGAAAGTTCTGTGCTAGTATTTAAAGCTGCAGCCTTAAATGCACTTACAAGGAGTACCCCCCCCCCATTGAGCATTGTTTTGGGAATAGTATATTTCTTTTACTTCATAAATAAATATGTTACTCACCTTTCATTGGGTGAACTGATCACAAACTGGGACACAATGGTAGTAAAGCTCAATAAAATTATACTACCAATTGATAAGCAGTAAATCAGGAAAGAGTACATACTCAAATAACTATTTACAAAGTTCAAACAATTTACAAAGATTTCATTCATTGTTTATTAAGTTCATGTTCAATGTGAGTCTGAAGAGTCCATCCCATACAGTTTTTGTTATTGGCTTCCTCATTACATCAGGAATCTCATCATCATCGTATATGATAATTAAATATCGTTTAAGTTTGATTGCTTGGCATATACAAATGCCGAAATGTGGGTCAGGCATGCTTTGATTGGTCATAGAGGACAACCACCGTCACATTGGAATTACTCAAATTGAAAACCTTGTGACTTTGGGGGGGGGGTCATCCTCCCCCGCTTTGCAATTCCACTTTACCCAACCAAATTTAAAGTGTAATTGAGTTGGATCTAGAGATCTGAATATGTTCACAAACACCCAAGTTATTAGAAAGACTTCGCTAAGTGGAGAATGCTAAAATATGTTAGCATCATTTCCCAAGATGAGACTGTGATATGAGACCAATAATCTTTCTATCTCCCAAAAAACTTACTGGGATCTGTCTCTTCCTCATAGGATGGCAGGATAATCTGCTGGATCTTGGCCAGCATGCATTTGAGAGGAGAGAGATAGGCAGAAGAGAGAAGTACTGCTCAGGTTATACAGCCATACGTTTGTTGAGACTGGGATTCGGGAGCAGTACTGCTGAGCAGTAGAAGTTTATAAAGAGTTCAAAAAAATGTCACTGTCCATAAAACTACAAAACTGTTCTATGATGATATGGCAGCAAATGTTTTCCTGGTGGAAGTAAAGATTATTAAATTGTTTAAGAAAATAGTATTTTTTATTTAAAAATGTAATTCAAACTGACTTAGATGGGGAATGATAGCTAAAATAGCTTCAATGGAAAATAGTCAGTGTGTTGACCTGGTGGTTTCTGGTGGGGAAAACCCATGATGGACAGGCAAACTATACTCCTGGGATTCATGGCTTGCCAATTCTGGGCTCTGTCCACAAAACTGTCTAGGTCCATCAGCACAGCTTCAGGACATGTAAGTATGGTGCTTGTTTTATTCCAAAGCTTTCATTTTGAGAAATATACTCCCAGGGATAATTCATTTTGCAAAACAGATTTCCATATGTGTCCACACTGCAGTAATCAACCCCTGGGACACTTCTTCCGAATGGTAAAAAAAAAATATGGTAGTAGTGTCAACTGCCAGAAAATTCAGGAAGACTATTCTGTAAATTAAAGATAGCTGGAAATAAGTGTTAAGCACAGACCTTAAGCATAGGGTTTAACGACTGCCAAAGCCAAGTGTTGAATTATGCAGGCTACAAAGAAGGAGTTGTCAGCATGGCTAGTGGTCAGGGATTATGGGAGCTGTAGTTCAAGAACATCTGGGCACCCAAGGTTGAAGAAGGCTGGTTTGGCATAGCAAAACAAATTGCCGGTGCCCAGAAATAATTCAGCTCCAAAACTTTGCTAAGGTGGTCAGATGTTCCAAAGGGCTACACAAACTAAAGAGAGAGGTTCCACAGAAGCAAGTTCCTCATCTATTTGCTATAACTGGAAAAAATGCAATCTACTCATGTCTGTTTCACTGAGCTGACAAAGGCCAATGATCTCTGCTTAAGATGGTGTCTGGAAATGGACATGGAAGATACTTGGAATTTGGAAAGGACCTAGGCAGGCGTGTAGTCCAACCTTGGACAGGATCTGCAATATAGGATGTATTTTGACAATTTATATACTACTTAATTAATGCACAAAAACACATACTGCTGTTCAGCATTTGCTTAAAACAGCTCCAGCAAGGGAGAGCGTACTGCTTGCCATGGTAGCCCTTACAATATCTGATGAGCTATCGAATCTGCCCTTTATCATCTTCTATCAAACTGCACCACCCTGGTTCTTCTCCTTTGGATGTTCTGGTTTGTCGGTGCCTTCCTTAAAACAACCTGCCTGGAACTGGACACAGTACTCCATATGTGACTTGTCCAGTGAAGAATAGAGTGGATGTATTATTTTTCATGGTCTGGACACTATGCTTTTGCTCATGCAGCCAAATATTGCATTAGCCTTTCCAGCAGCTGCATTGCAATGCTGGCTCATAATCTCTTCTGGCTTGTAATCAACTAAGATATCTAGACCATTTTCACATTTACTGCTGCCAAGCCATGTCTCCATGGAGCATTTGCATAGATGCCCTATAAATATTTGGTAGCACCATAGAAATATGCATGCCAGTGGGACATTTGTTGCCACAGGAAGCTGTGTGTACACAGCAAAGTTCCACAACTTCTAGGAAATAACCATATTGGGAGGCCCCTTCTATAGACAGGAATGGAGAAGCTATTATTACTATCTTAGGGATCTGTGTGGCTCTAAATATTGGGCTAATATAAAATTCATGTTTTCAGACTTTCACACCATGAGTTCTTTTCTTTCTTTTCTAGTTTAACAATACCCCAAGACCTTTAACAGTCAGGTTTTGGGTTGTTTGTACAGATGGTTAAAACATCCTGAAGAAGAAAAACTGCCAAGAATCTGTAACTACATGGAGTTTGATGGCAGGCTTCAGTTTATTTCAAATCCTACTGATATCTTCAAGGCTGGGGCCTATGTAAAGAGATGAGGGTCACCACAGAAGCATTTTCTTTTCCAAGCTATGCTGATAGGCTCTTTGCAGTAAATTTGACGAATAGAACTAAGAGGCAAGGACAGTAAGAGGAGACTCTGTATCCTGTTTCTCTTTCATCAGCAGCTTCCCAAGACTACTTGCCAAGGGCAAGCAATTGATAGAAAAATGTGAATTTGATCTTGGTGCGGAAAAGCATTTTGCATACCTTCTGTAACCATCTCCAATATTAACAAAATTGCTTCTTATGCCATAGGAAGCCCATTTAGCAGCAAGATGGTCTGCTACTTTTTCTTGGGAACGCGTCTCAGATGGCGAACATGAATAGGTTCTGAGTGTTATTGAAAATAAACTTGGGTTTCTTTGAGGCAAGCAAAAGTATTTTATCCACCAAATTAAAACACCATGTCAATTCTCTGTTTCTAATATATGGTGTCCGTGAAACTGATACATTGTATTATCTTGATTTTCATGCTTATTGTCCCCTTTGCAAAATAGTCGGCATCAATAGCACTTTATTTGCTCACATTGTTTATATGATTTCACATTTAGCAGGCCCATTGAATCTTTGTCAAGAAACACATAGTCAGATCTTCCTTTCTGGCAAAGGCTTCTTGTTTGCAGCAAACACTGACATACAGACTCCAGTATTTCTCTTGTTGTTGCATCAAATGTTATGCATACTTCAACCTCCCCTAAAAAATTAGTTTTGGCATAAAGTTGTGCTCAGAGAAAAATCTTCAAAAAATTTCTCTTTTTCTCTCCATCCTTCTTTGTAATGGTAGCTTTCTCACTTGGAAGAAGCCTCACCATGTGTTCTAATGTCTTTTATATGAAATGCTCAGCAGCTGATAAGAAAGATTTCACTTCATAATGCCCTGTTCTAAAGACCAGATGCTAACAACCAACATCAACACAGGTCACAGTGCCAGGGTAGTTGACATCTCTTGTGGCTTTGACCTGGAATCAGTCCTGATTCACTTCCACTTCCTTCAAGGGTTGACCACAGGCAGAAGAAGCTCCTTCACATATATCTAAAGATACAAAACAAATAAAAAATACTTCCATAGGTGGTATGGATATACAAAATTACTGTGGACGAACTGAGTTATGGAACCGTTCATATTCAATCGCAAAGTCAAACATGCAACCAAAGAGGAGTATATTTCAAGATAGATTGAGGCTGCAATCCTAATTTCTCCTAAAGCCCAATTGAATTCAGTGAAACTTATTTCTGAGTAGATAGGATTAGGCTTGCAGCCAGAGTGACTTAAATCAAAGTGCAGAGAAGACAGACAGTAGTTCTCTTGTATGGTATCTTCAAGTAGTATCTTATTTAAGAGGCTGTGTTCAGTGACAGATTTACTAAGCTCTGAGGTACAGTCCAAAAGCTGAAGTGACTTCTTTGCTGCAACAAAACTAACAGACAAAGCCAGAAGAACCCCTGAGTGGGTTTCATTTGGAGCATGGAAAGGCACAAAAATATTTACATAAGCTGGCATAGACTTCTGAAGAGAAGAGTCCTCTGGTAAAGAGAAGGAGCTCATGTTGGCCTGTTGTAGTTATAAACAGCTCCTAAAACAGAAGAAGATGGCATTCATCAAGTAATCGTAGAAGAACTAGAAATGGCAGCCAAATTGCATGATTTAACCAAATTCTGGCATATAAGATCCAGAATGGATCCTTGATTTATGACATAGATATAGGAAGAACATTTTGGACAAAAGTTTAGTTTGAACTAGACACAGCATCTAAATTTAATGTCCCTATTTTCCCTATTGGCCTTAAAAGACCCAGAAATATGACCCTCACTTGTTCCATCTGAGATCTCAGAGGTTGCTGTACTAAATCCATAGAAATAAAGCAGAGTTATGTCATTAAATACTTGAGACATGAGTATCTTAAAGTTGGTAAGGAACATTTCTGTGCAGCATCCACAATCTTTGATAGGTTAAACTGGCATTGCCAGAAAAGAAAAAATACTATGTTGCAAAAGGACATAAATATGCATGTTTGCATATGCTAATTTATATAAGAGAAAATTTAGGAACCATTGCTATTATTTAAAGAGAAATACAGTGCAGATCCCCACCCTCACCCCCATGGGCCAACGTTAACAGGTGGATGGAGCCACACGACTGTCAGTAATCTGACTTAATGATGACACACCAGGATACACCATCCCCTGCCCATCAACTGAGGCCACCCAGTAACCTTGTTTTAGGAAAGGCAAACACATCACAGTGGTCAAAGCTTTCATGATGGCCCTTTCCAGCTAAATAAATCTGCCTTCTAGTTCCCTACTCTCCCCCCAGTCCCTAAAAAACAAAACTTGTCTCAATCCACATCATTCCTTGCAACACAGGCTTCCAGTTTTCTCTCTTTAACACCCCTGCTTGTCCCCTCAATGCCATTTATAGGGCAGCCACTGTAGCTTGGACACACAGCTCATCCCTGCTGTTTTGACCACACCCATTTTTAGACTGCTGGGATCACATACTGGTGGAACAACACTGAGACCAAGAATAGCAGTGCCACTGTCCCCATTCAAACCCTTGCAAGCACCTTCAGGAAAAACAAAAGAAAATGCTTCTTTGTGTTGATGCATAGTCTACTTATGTAATTCACTGCCATAAGATACAGTGGTGGCTACCAGCTTATAAATGGCTTTAAGAGGAGATGAGACAAATTCATGAGAAGATAGATTGTGTCTCTTAGCTGTGATGGCTGTACAGAACTTCCAGTTTCAAAGGCAATGAACCTCTGAGCAACAGTTTCTGGGGTGCAAACAGTAGGGAAGGGGCTGTGATCTTCCTAGAAGCATCTCTCTGGCCACTCTTGGAAAGTGGATCTTGAACTATAAGGAGCCAGATCCATCAGGGTGGTCCTCATAGCCTCTCAGCTCCATCTTATTTGGCAGGTAAATCCCACAGCTGCAGAGCTTCCTTGAAGGTTCTTTTTCTTGGTGAGAAGCTCCTGAAAAGCCAGAGGACAACTCTGACAAATGAACTGCCTTTCCGAACAACTATGTGAGGGTTGCAGTATGCAAGACACATGTTTGCTTAGCTCACTGCTTTTCTTTGTCTCTGAATAAAGAAATATGTCACCTAATATTTTATGAAGCAATGCACACATAGACTCTGGCAGAACTCCACCTTCTCTCACTCAGGTGGGAGCTGTGCTCCAACCCCAGCAAAAACAAACACAAAAGCCGACAGGGGCTCATTCCTTAGCACATCAGCATTGGCTGGGGAAGGGGTGTGTGTCCTGGGCTTAATACAGAACTGAGCTCTGCCCCCCCCCCACCATACAAGAAGCTGAAAGGTAAGCTGAATTCTCTTTTCATTATTTTCATCTGAGGATGGTCTACCACCATGTGTACCATTACAGAATAATTTGATCGCATTTAATTGTGAATATATGAAAAACGGTGGGGCTATAAAGACTGGCTCACAGATCCCAAAACCTCTTCAAATAAGCTGCTGCAATTTCCCATTATGTTAGTGAACATCTCAGCATACCAAAACCTTGATCCATAAAAAGCAGCAAATTAAATGTGGCTCCAGTGGTTTTGGAGTTGGACCAACAAGTTTATCTTATTAATGGATTCAAGAGAAAAGGTACCATTTTTATTACAATATTTTCTTAATGATAAAGGCAGTAATGGAATCTCAGCAGAGCACACCAAAGGAATCCAAGTTTGCTGGCAGTCAACTCAAATTTGCGTGCGTTTGGTACTGGGTTAAGGAGACTTGGCACTCGCCAACTTCTGTCTTCTGCCTTTTTTCCTTGTTTGAAAAAACAACAACACACACAGCCTTTTTGCTGTTTCGCTATACTTACCAGTTGACATTTTCTTGGCTTTAACTGAAATTTTGACACATAAATCCCATATGTCAAACGATATTGTAAAACAAGCATCCAAGTGTCAGCACATAGTCCAATAGTCTGGGGACCAAAGAATAGAATAAGGAACACCTTTATAGAGTCTTTCATCTATCTCCAGCCATCTGCAAGTAATTTGAAACCAGTTTCAAAGGGAGCAAAGTTGCTCAGCCTGCTAATGTAGATGAAGCTAAAGCATGAGGTTGGTTTCATCTTAGCTTTATAGACTTACTAATGAGTAGATAAGATTTTCTTTTATAGTCCAACTGTTTATTTTCCGATGGAAGAGTATTTTGACATCCCAAATATTTTGGCAGAAATACATGTAATTTCAAAATTTGACTAGTCTTTGTGAGATTTTATGATAATCTCTCAATGTGTGGGAAATGGCGTTAAGGTTTGCTGTCCCATTCTGTGTTTGCATATAAGAGAGTATATGCAATACAGTCTTGGTAAACAAATTGCACCTGATGTGCTACAGAAGCTAACACAGATCAGGCTTTACACCCACTGTGACTTCTGGACAAAGTCTGAGCAAGGTAAATGGTTATTTTTGGGAACACCCATTTTACAAACCCTTGCCCTTCAAGAAACTTGAACTTATTCAATGAAGCCGAATGTTAGGAGATTCAGGAGAGCTGAAAGGAAGTTCTTCACACAGCACATAGTTCAACCGCGGTAATTTGTTACCACGGGATACAGTGATGACCACCAACTTGGATAATTAAAATGGGAATTATATAAATTCATGGATGATAAGGCAATCAATGGCTATGGTAGCTTTACATTTCCCTCAGTATTAGTGACAATATGGCTCTGAATTCCAGTTGCTGGGAACCACAAATGGATGTTGGTATGGTGTCCATGTCCTGCTGCTTGTTTCGCGTGGGCATTTGGTTGGCCAATGTAAGAAGACAATACTAGATGAGATAGGTGTTTGGTATGACCCAGTAGGGCTACTCTTATGGTCTTAAATATAGACAAGTTTTAAAGTTTTATACCTTAGAACCTGAAGTGCATTGTTTTGAACAAGAGCTTGGAATTCTTTAACAGCTTCATCATATAAAACAAACAAGAAACGTGAGTCACTTATGCTTTCAGTTCGCTGGAACAATCCAAGTGGAACTTTCATCTTGGTGAAATAAACTCCCAAGTATAATGGCAGCTTGGGCATCTCCTTTCTTGGTGCAGAGGGGGGTGGGAAGTGTGTAAGATGGGGAAAGTGAAGGCTCCTCTTTGAATGTTTGTCAGAACTACGAAGAACAGATTGATTGTTACACATGCTGCCCTTGCATTACCGGTATTTCATATCAAAACACACACTCCTGGTCCTGTCACAGAAGTATGGCATTGTAGTTTACACTCTTGACCAGTGATTCAAGAATACTGGAACCACTGGAAATTCACAAAAGGATGTCTTCCCATCTCTTCCTAGTGAATTTAACACAGCAGTAGTCACTTACAGTCAGCACAGTTAACAATTCTGATCACAAAGCCTAACTTCTTCTGTATTTAGGATTTTGATAATCTCAATTTTAAAAGGCCAATAATAATATTGAATAACATTCCCAAAGCAAGTGGGGAAGTAAACTTCGGTTTGTGAATTTTCCCCCCTACTTAAAATGGACTAAGGATGTGTGTGTGTGTGTGTGTGTGTGTGTGTGTGTGTGAACATGAATGCATGTTCCCCAGGCAATACTAAGCATGACACACTGGTTGCTATTTCTTATTCTTTAATTGTGCAATTTAATGTAGTTAAGTGGGCATTCCAGTGAAAGTTCATTTGCTATACAATCTGTTTTTATTGAGTTAGTTTATTTAGCACCTAGTGCCTATTAATTCAAAATGCAAGTATAATTGGGCATATTCATAGTTCACATAACTCCACTGATTTAAAGCTCTTACAGGAAGGATAGTTATAATTCACCTTACTTATTCCATGGACACACATTTTTTCATAAATTATGGTGCTGTAACTTACATTTATGGCATATTTTAAGCAGTCCAATTATGCGACGTAACAGAGATTACATGGCATGGTAGCAGAAACAACATCCTGGGTCAATCATTTACTAGTACAAGTTGCTGCAATAAAATGGCATTTTACCTGCATTACTCAAGGAAGAATTTAGCTCATCGATATATGGAATGCTTGCAGAGCAACGGACATGTTGACAGTTTTGTTTGGCCTCATAAAAAGTTCTTTTTGATCACTCTAAAAAGAAAATAATACATGTAGTACATGCACTGCATATTGTTCTTTCAGCCCGTTAAGAGTATGATAAAAACCAGACACCTCACTGGCTTTGAGCATAAAGATGAGCTAACAGAATAACACATCATCAGTTAATATGGCAAATCCAGTACTCTTCATGTGCATATCTACAAAATTCAATTGGCTCCTACAGTGACCTTTGATACAGAAAAAGTTAGGATTGTGTTTGGGCATTATTATTATTATTATTATTATTATTATTATTATTATTATTGCTGCTGCTGCTGCTGCTGCTGCTGCTGCTGTTGATAAGAAATTTATTACCCACCCTTCACCAGTGGATCCCAGGGCAATACTGCCTATGCAGCCCCACAGCCCCACACAGGTAAGCAGTAATGCCATTGGCCTTGGAAAGGTGGCTCCCTCCCCCATGTGCCAGTACATCATGTGCACTATGTGTTTTTCATCTTGAGGTCAACTGCTGAAGCTGGTGTCAGTGTGGGAGGCAGCTGAAAGACCCAACTACTCATTATGTGAAAAATACGGGATTGCATCTCTCAGCATTTCTCAAAACTTCAGTACAGGTGCAGGAGGCTCAGAATCTGATTAGAGCAGTGATGCTGAGGGGAGGTGGTATCTTATCTCTGCCTCATTCAATCAATCCTTAGAGGCTACTATTGGATCTAATGGGCGGACGGCAATAAAGGAACGCTGACCTGGGCCTTGTATTCGGCAGCTGAGATCCATCGCAGGTTCCCACCAATAGGTATATAAGGCCTTCTTTGTAATGGTCCCCCATTTGTGGAATTCCCTTCTCTGGGAGGTGTTTCTTTCTCCCATGATGATGGCCTTCCAGCATCACCTTAAGACTCACCGTTTCATACAAACATTTGAGGAGAGTAGGAGAATGCTATTCTGATTATTTTTTGTCTTTATGCGTCTAGTTTTAATTTCATTTTCACTTTATTAAAGGTTTTATCGGTTGGACACAACCTTGAAATCTTTCTGAAATTCTTTAAATATAGTAAGCAAACACACGGCTTATCCTGCTATCTACCGAGGAGAATTTTACTGTTCCCCTGCTTCCCCAGATTTCTGTGTGGCAAACTTTTCTTCAAAGGAAAATTGTCAAAGGACCCCAACAACTAGGTTGCCATGCCCAACATTATTTATGTGTGTGTGTGTGTGTGTGTGTGTGTGTGTGTGTATAGTCTGCCTAGCCATTAAAAAGGCTCAGCATAAAAATAAGCTAATAAATATAGTCAGAATATAACATTTCTAACCAATACAAAAGCAGGAGAAGAACGCAGCTGAGAATAATATACCAGGGATGTTTTAAAAATGAGCACGTTAAATGCCTATCAAAAAAGAAAAGTCTTTGCACAGCTGCTAAAAGCCATCAAATGGGGAGCGAGTGAAGCCAGCCTATCTAGGAAGAAGTACTAAAGTGTAAGCACTGAGAAGGCCCTGTCTCTAAAAAGTTAAGTGAGCCTCTGCAGATTATCTCAGTGAAGGAATATCATGTGTTTCATTAACTGAATTTGTAGGACACCATTATACAGAAAAGCTGCGCTGACAGGAATTTGCAGTAGTACTTCTACTACTATTGGGGTGGGGGGGGGGGAGAAGAACAAAGGAAACAAAAAGTACACAAAATGTAAAGTGTATAATTTGCTACTTACCCAGCATTTGGTAAAGAGTTGTCTGCATTCACCCCATTTGTGGACAACAGTTTGCCTAAAAACCTTTAAAGGAAGAAAATTAGTGAACTAAAGTTACACAGGCGAGGGTTTTGACTGCCAGAAAAGATAGTTTTTCTTTGCCTCGCAATCTGTCTTTCATTATTTTGCCTTGAAAGGCTCATTGGACCTTAGCCACAATTTCTAACCCACATTTTAACAGCAACAGCAGCACGGCTACCTTTGAGAAGATGTATGGCTGCTTTGTGAACTACTTCACTGGACATAAACAGATCTGAATGTTTTTGATCTATTTGTTAAAAATCAATCACACAAGGTAATAAAGGAAATTACTGCCATCTTCTTGGACAAAGTTACCTAGTGCACAAAAGTACAACATTCTTTAAATTAGGGTTGAAACGAACTTACTCCCCAAAGCTCTCCTCACAAATCTCCTTAGTGAATGTTGTTGTTTAACATGCACTATATATTTTATTGATGTTCAAATTCATGCTTCATGTTCAGCAAGCATTAAACCTCTGGGTATTGCATTGGATTACAGTGCTTAATATTTGATGACATTTTTAATTTACTTGTAATGTATTCTACTATTAGACACTACTCCATAGATGACATGCAACAGAATGCAATGACTTACAGTGTTAGATTATTGCATGAAATAAGTCCTAATCAGATGTTCAAAAGAATCTGTGAGGGTCAAGCCTGTATGGAGCATGGGGCCTTGCGCACTGGCCCTTCTCACTGTGTCTTGTTGTTTAGTCGTTTAGTCGTGTCCTGTGTCTACTCCACCCCAATTTTTCCACATTTATGAAAGTCTGAAGGGTGATTCTAAGCACTCCTGCCTTTTCTCTAAACCGGACATTCCCAGATGCTGCAACCTTTCCTCATAGGAAAGTTGCTCCACCTCCTTCATAATTTTGGTTGTCCTTTTCTGAACCTTTTCCAACAGCTTTAGAACTTAAAAACAACAACAACTAAACCTGCCAGGGCCCAACAAAAAGATGTTCTAGCTTTTCTTTTTTTCCTTTTAAAGAATTAATTTTAGAGAACTTCATTATGAAGTTAAAATAACAATCCAGGGAGAAATGTAAAATAAAGGGGGGGGGGAGTACAAAATGGAAAAAAACAAAAACAAACAGGCTTCATGGCCATTACCTCATAAAACAAAGTACATTCTCAAGAAACTACACAGTGAATTAGATGTTCTGGATTTTCTCAACCCTGGATTGCAAAATGTCTAGTGGGGCTGCCCCACGCATGAGGCGTGGTGAGGCAGTCGCCTCAGGCAGCAGATACAGCCTCTGAGGAGCACACCACATGCCGTCTCCTGTGCTTGTTGGCCATTGCCTGCTTCCAACCACTGCCTGCTTCTCTCTGGTATCCTTTTACTCCCCATCACCCACAAAGTGCAGGGACTGCAGAAGAGGAGGTGGTGATGGGGGTCCACAGAAGTGGGGGAACAGCAGCACTTTCTGTTTTGCCTCAGGCAGCAAAATGTCCTAGTGTCTAGAGATTAGCACATGTGAGATTAGAGCTTCCTGGGGTTTCCTGGTTAGAGCAGGATGGCTATGCAAGAACCTCTTTTTTTCTTTTTCGAATTAACCACATGTCCTCGCCAGATGAACTCTGGTAACTGCTTGCTGCCACATAGCACAAAACAGTTTACAGTTAGCCTAGTCACACTTGTTCCATTGCTCAGTGTCCAAATAATTTCATGCTATCCCTGTTGCAAAATACAGGCTTGTTTTTGTTCTTTTCTTAGCCAGATCCATCTGTAGTGCAATCCCCGGCCCCAGGTAACTGATCAAAGGGTCAAGGAGCTCAGACGTGAAGTTGTTCAGTCCTGGAAACTGCATGCTTAACCCTACTCATCGCTGCAAAACTGGTCCAGCCAGGATCTTTAGCAGGTAATCTTGTTCTTATTTTCAAATGTGTCAACAAAAATGGCAAGAACCTCCTCAACAGTGGTACACAAGCTGTAAATCAACGTCGTCCACAAAAGTCTGCTACAGATGTATTGGAGACGTTAGCCAGATAGTATTTACATCTATTGTTTCTCCCTGTCATCAAATGTATACTGTTATATAGTGCACCTTTTATTGTGTCTAGACAGGGTTAATGTTATTCCATCAGTTCTAATATCTGTTGCCTGATTCAGTTTCACATAAAAATGTGCAATGAAATATGATGTGAATTCTGCTTTTTATGTCTGAGGTTCCTGCATGGTGGCAACAGCATATCACATTCTCTGTCCATATGATCCACACTGGGGAAGAACAGGCAAACTGCAGATAACAATCTGGCACCATGTTAAAGTTTCACCCAGAATTTGAATTGAACTGAACTTAACCTCTAGAAATTTAATAGAGGTCAGTCAACTTTGTTCCCTGCAATTATTTTAATTTCAGCTTTGGGTCACATCACCTTCTTTGGGAGAGAAATAGGCTATGAAGATGCATGAAATAGTGGATTATGTAAAAACATAAAAAGTATTGTTTGAAAGGAAGTCCCCGAACGTTCACTGGAATCTCCTAAGAACAAGATTAGGATCAGAGTACACATACAATATTGAGTTCATGCCAGATTCCTGACCTTGCTGTTTTCTAATGTATTCTAAGGGGTGATTCAGATGTGCAGAAAGAAATGGTTCTCTTCTCATGCAGGGATGATATTGCATGTTTTATGGCTCAGACTTAACCTGTTGACGTGGAACCACTTTCTAACAAAACCATCCCATACAAAACCTCAGTAATGTAGTCCCAGCATGTGGTCAAATACTAAGTAAGAAAGTGCTCCTGTGTCAACAGTCTGCTACTGTTCAACAACTTTTGGGGGCTCACAGGCCCATTTGCCAATCAGAGAAACTGTGTATGCTGAGCACAACACACCCGCCATAAGATCTTCTATTGGCTACAATAGAATGCGTCTTTCAAGCCTAATTTCAGCAGCGGGAGGCACCCTGTGGCACCAGCGAGTGAGGGGCCATGTACTCTAGGCCGCCTTTGGAGTGGCATCCCAACTACAGAATTCCCTCCCTCTGGAAGTTAGAATGTCCCCCTTACTGGTGACCTTCCATTGCCAGCTGCATGCACTTTTATCCATTCAGGCTTCTGGGGGATAATTCAGAGTGTGTCCCATATATGTATTTCTGAGTACTGTAGAGTCATGGCCATTTTCTGCTGTTGTTATGTTATTTTAAGGATAGTTGCAAATATTATTGTTACATTTATAGGGGTGTTTGTATTTTATGAGATTCTGTATTATAAACCACTCTGAGGGCTTCATAGATGCAAATGCGGGGGGGGGGGGTTAAGTCTAAAACATATTTTCTAGTTTTATATTTACCTCACATTTGCATCTGTGAAGCCCCTATTGATTCTACCAGAACTCCTACACTACATGTGTAGCAGAGGTCTGAATTTAAAAATATATATGATAGGCCAAACCTAGAAATCATACCTCTAGCCCTAGAAGTGATTTGCCTAGCCTCAGCTGGTTATGGTTAGCCTTTCTTCTGTACATCAGCCATGTCTAAGACTTAACATTGGAAAGAGACTCTTAGATTAAACCCTCTTGAAGGCTGGCCAAAGATAAATAAATACGCCCAGCTAAGAACATGGGGGCTGTTTTCATATTTTATGGACAGTAACTTTGTTACTAGTTCTGAGAAAAATTTAAATAATGGAGCAGAATGACCGATCGTGGATGATATCAAGGGGAGTAAACTTAAGAGAATTAAAATGCTTGAAGTCAAGTTAAAAACATGTTTGTCCAGTAAAAGTGAGGAGGGCATATGTAATGTATTGTGGAAAGCAGGTCTAGCGAATATATAAACACACTTCCTTTCATTTTAAACATTTAAAAGGTCATTAAACCACTGCCATTTAAAAGCACTAAATGACCTAACATGTTTTGTTACCAAGTGTTCTGGTTCTGCCATTTCAAAGTTCTAAAGTAAATGGATTACAATTTGTTGGCAAGGAAGCCACAATTTATTTCAAAAGCACAAGGCGTTTCTGCCACATATCTCCAGGACTGTTTAGTAACATACCCTGCTGGCCTTTGCATTTTCATTGCTTCTGTTTCTGCGTGGAAACAAAAACCCCTTCCTTCCCACTGAAGGCTGTAGAAATTCGGCAGGAAGCAAGTTGGAGAGTCAGCTGTATACACTTCAGATGTTATGCATTTTGCTTGAGTAAGTTGTGGTGGCTCAGAGTAGCTTCGAGGAAAGGGCTAAATTGCAATGCACCTGAATGTTATTCTGGGCAGGAGCCAGGTGCTCCTCTCCTAAGTGATGCTGCTGTTAGCTGGTGATAATTTATGGGACATCCTATATCAGTGGTCTATAACTTCATCCATTAGTGTTGTGCAGAGTTTACAAGTCACAATGAGTGAGTCACTGCGCTAAGGAAAGCCCCTGTGATGTTAGTTGTTGTTGTTGTTTAGTCATTTAGTCATGTCCGACTCTTCGTGATGTTAGTACTGGGTACTCCTGGCATACCAGGAGGTAGCACTCTATCACACCTGACTCTCATATCCAATATCGCAGCTAATGCAAGCCATGTAATGACACTCAAGTCCAAGCCCAGACTCTTTGCAAAAGAGGCCTGTCAAATTCAGGGCGAAGTTGTATATTGACCTTTTTCATATAACTGGATGCGCATTGCATGCCCATGGTGTCCAACTTTTGGGGATGCCGCCAGAAAGATGCTCCATGCCACTCCTTTTTCAGTCACCTGATGGCTTGCCTCTCCAGCCTTTGTTTACTTGCCTCTGAACCATGTTTGTTATTTAGATTTGGCACTGGTCAGGACCCTGCTATGGGGACACATATGCGAGTGATTTCTAAAAATTTCTTTCTTTCTTTCTTTCTTTCTTTCTTTCTTTCTTTCTTTCTTTCTTTCTTTCTTTCTTTCTTTCTACCAAATATTTGTGGCTACACAAGGAACCTAGGAACCATCAGCTATCAAAACAGGGCATCAACCTGGGATCAGATAGTTGGCCACCCCACAAAAACCACCATTTTGATGGGTGAAATGGTTATTTTAACCCCCTTTTAAGCTGCCCTAGCCATCCCTAGACAAGGAGTTCTATGTTTAGGGGATTCACCAAAATAGGTGAAAAGACAGAGGAGGGTCTACTCTGTGACAGCACCCGCTTACAGAATTCCTTTCCTAGAAAGTTAGTCTGGCCCCAGCCTTTCTAACTTTTAGGCAGATGGTGGTAAACATTTGTACTCCACTTGGCTTTTAAATGTTTTCAGTCCTAATTAAGGAATCAGCTAGATTTGTAGAGAAAATGTGTTTTATATGCGTTGTATATGCAATATAACACTGTGACACGAGATGGCGCTGTAGAGTCTCGTCTTTCCCTGCCCTATTTCCCTGTATGAGTTTACAACATGTTTAACTGAATCGCTTCTTTGACATGTCTAGATCCAGCCTAATTCTGCCTTTTTTGGTTTTTAATGGTCTGTATTAATTAAATGTTTTAATGACCTGTTTTATTTTTCATTCATCTTTGTTATTTGATTTCGTTGTAAATCACTTAGAGGCTCCTTGTTACTGCTGAAAGTTGGTATAAGTTTAAATAAATAAATAAGCAGGCTGGCTAGCTAGCTTAGGCAGTTAAACTCACAAACTATTTCTTCTTCATCTGTTTTATCTTGCAAAATGGCTTTTCGGATTTAAGATGAGTTTTATAAAACAGATGGAAAAGGATAATGGGTTTGTAAGGATTCTTCAGGTTTTTTTATAGACGTGTAAGACTATAATCATAAAGACTTGCAACATGAACCTGCAGTAGTTTTTCACCAGAGGAATTTTCAACCTACGCATCCAACTTCTCAGCATCACATCAATCAGGTTTTTTTCTAAATTGGACTGAATGCTGGAGACCACCATGCCAACGATCAACAACGATCCGTTTTGCTAAGCTCTGCACTAATTAGCATGAAAAAGGCAATAGTTGCCCAGAGCTCATGTTTTTTACATTCTCAAGCACTTACTTGGAAGGGTGAACATGGAAAATTATGTCTATTTCCATTTACAACAAAATCAGATTGTTGGATGCACATTACATAGCTAGACATTAAGATATGGAGTTGGTATGCATAAAAGTACTGATGGTGGGGGCGGAACACATCACAAGCACAGATTTTTGGGGTATTTCCTCCCTGAGTCATTGAGATTGAAAGATACTCAAAGGTCTCAAGCTCTTGAAAGTCTACGGCAACAGGAATTGGCGTTGTGTGTCTTCCAGAGGAGAAATGGTCCAGGAAGCCCTTAGTGAAGGCTCTTTTGCTCCCATTGGTCTGTTCAATGTGTGCATATCTAGAAGCACAAATGTACCCTTTAATGAAAGAATGTATTGTATGATGTGTGCGTGTGTGCATATATACATTTATATATATATATATATATATATATATATATATGCTTTCGTAGATTTTCACGGGTACAGGAATGCAGGTTTTGGTGTCCTCGGGTGTCTTCCCGTGTAAAAGTTGGGGTGTCTAGGCGACGTTTCGACGAGGTCTCACTCGTCATCTTCAGGCTGGTGCTTTCGGCTTCTTGTTACTGGAACAGAGCAGGATCTCAGTGTTTGAGTTCCTATAAATACTGTTGAAGGTGTGGTGTATAGCCTCCAATGTTTTGGGCAGAGAGGAGGTTCCCAGGCTAGTGTGCCTTTTCTTCTTTTGTTCCTTAATTACTTGAGGGATATCTTGAGTGATTTCTTGAGTGATATCCTGAATCCCACTTAGGTGGGTCATTAGGTGTGGATTAGTTGCTCAAGCCTTTGTGTCTTGAACTCTTGAACTTTGTGAAGAGTTTTTCTGAGAAGATGGCTGTACTGCATTTGGTTGTGCTCTGGCTTGGCTTCGTGTATAGGGGCGAGCTGTGGTTTTGTGGCCTGTGCCAGCCAGATCTGTGTAGGGGTTGCGGGGGGGTGCAGCATCCGGAGGTGCCACCATGGTTTGGCTACTGGATGGTGTCTGTAATTTATCTGTGGATTTATCTGGCTGGCACAGGCCACAAAACCACAGCTCGCCCCTATACACGAAGCCAAGCCAGAGCACAACCAAATGCAGTACAGCCATCTTCTCAGAAAAACTCTTCACAAAGTTCAAGAGTTCAAGACACAAAGGCTTGAGCAACTAATCCACACCTAATGACCCACCTAAGTGGGATTCAGGATATCACTCAAGAAATCACTCAAGATATCCCTCAAGTAATTAAGGAACAAAAGAAGAAAAGGCACACTAGCCTGGGAACCTCCTCTCTGCCCAAAACATTGGAGGCTATACACCACACCTTCAACAGTATTTATAGGAACTCAAACACTGAGATCCTGCTCTGTTCCAGTAACAAGAAGCCGAAAGCACCAGCCTGAAGATGACGAGTGAGACCTCGTCGAAACGTCGCCTAGACACCCCAACTTTTACACGGGAAGACACCCGAGGACACCAAAACCTGCATATATATATATATATATATATATATATATATATATATACACACACACACACACACACACACACACACACACACATATATATATATATATATATATATATATATATATATATATGGGGACGCGGGTGGCGCTGTGGGTTAAAGCCTCAGCGCCTAGGACTTGCCGATCGAAAGGTCGGCGGTTCGAATCCCCGCGGCGGGGTGCGCTCCCGTCGTTCGGTCCCAGCGCCTGCCAACCTAGCAGTTCGAAAGCACCCCCGGGTGCAAGTAGATAGATAGGGACCGCTTACTAGCGGGAAGGTAAACGGCGTTCCGTGTGCTGCGCTGGCTCGCCAGATGCAGCTTGTCACACTGGCCACGTGACCCGGAAGTGTCTGCGGACAGCGCTGGCTCCCGGCCTATAGAGTGAGATGAGCGCACAACCCTAGAGTCTGGCAAGACTGGCCCGTACGGGCAGGGGTACCTTTACCTTTTATATATATATATATATATATATATATATATATATATATATATATATATCCCACCTTTCTTCCTTTGTGGTACTCAAGGCAGTGTCTCCTACCCAAGCCCTGACTAGGCCTAGATGTGCTTTGCCAATAAAATTTGTTGTTACAGTATTTTATTAGGTTAATGAATTGCCTTCCACATATGTCTCAAGGCGATTTACAAACACACCAGAGAAACAAAACAAAATTAGTTTTTTTAATACAGCACAAAACCTCCAACGAAATATAAGTTTAAAAACAATGCAAAGTAAACACCTAATGCAGAGACCATTTTACACCCAGCTGGGAAAACTTGCAGAAACAAAAATGCATTCAGTTCTCTTCAAGGGTTACTGGAAAGTACAAATAGTGGGCACCTATTGAGTCTCAACTGGAATGCTATTCCATAGAACAGGGAGAGCAACACAGAAAGTTCTTCATCACTAGGCTTCTGGTGTTTTGCTGACTGTCCTGAAGAACACAGTAACCTGCTGGTTTATATAGTGGGATGAGGTGGTTCCTTTGCTTGAGCAAGACAATTGCAAAATGTGATCAAAGACCATGTCTTGCCACCATAGTTGTATATTACTATTTAGACTTCACTGTTTCACATATTAAAAAAAGGTAAAGGACCCCTGACAGTTAAGTCCAGTCGCGAATGACTCTGGGGTTGCGGCGCTCATCTCATTTTACTGGCCGAGGAAGCCAACGTTTGTCCGCAGACAGGTTTTCTGGGTCATGTGACCAGCATGACTAAGCCACTTCTGGCGAAACCAGAGCAGCGCACGGAAACACCATTTACCTTCCCTCCGGAGTGGTACCTATTTATCTACTTGCACTTTGACGTGCTTTTGAACTGCTAGGTTGGCAGGAGCTGGGACTGAGCAACGGGAGCTCACCCCATCATAAGGATTCGAACCACCGACTTTCTGATCGGCAAGCCCAAGGCTCAGTGGTTTACACCACAGTGCCACTCATGTCCCCGTTACACAGATATTATTTTTTAAAACTGGGTGCACTGACTACAGTACTTAATCAGCATAACAACATGACAGACATAGCTGCCCAAGATAGCCCATAAACAGAGTGGTGAGACATGACGGATGATGGTCCATACATGGCATTAGAAAGCTGGCATGGAGTTATTTCATTGTTACCTTGTATTGGTAGTGAGCATGAGTTGGGATTGTTTTGGACAGACACTGAGGTTTTGCACCATTTATTTTCACAGTGACCCACAGTGACTATCACTTTCCTTTTACCGATGGAAGAAATTAATTTGTGTGACTGATTTTTATTTTGTCCACTGAATTCACATCTCAATTGGCAAGTGAACTTGATACAGAGGAGAGTGCTATCTCAGCAGCCAAAATGGCCCAACATTCCTAGTTTTCAAGATGCCGTAGGGCTCTTGGCCATTTTTGCTACAGGAGACTGACATGGCTACCCTTTCGGAATCTGACCACCGCCCCACCATTTTTATTGCTAGGGGGATTTTTGTGTTACGGTGCCTAAAATGTGCTCTTTTGTAACTTCATCCACTTGCTTATTGACTGCCTCTGGGGTGGTCCTGGCAAATGATTGTTTTCCTTCGCCTTTATGGAAGCCAATTGTCTGTACTTTCTTCTCATTCCTCCCCTCTGCCCCCCCCCCAGTTGCATTCCTCTGCCCAGTTGAGGTCCATGGACTTCCTTCCATGCCACTTTCTGCAGGATTGCTGAGTAAATGTCTTCTTCCTGTGGGTTAGACATTATTTTTTTGAAAATGTTAACCTTTTGAGATTTTGGCATGCAGAATGAGTGCCAGGCTGACAAAATGAATGAGGGAGAAGATAGTCACACCATGGAACTCTGCTGTAGGTAATAAATCTATTGTAGCTAAGGAATTTGTACAGATTTTTTATAAAAAATATCAGGTGATAACAAGAAGCAAAACCAGCTGTGTAATCTTTTAAAAACTCCTTGTTGTCTGGGTGAAGATTAATTCAAACAAAATCCATTATTTAAATTGTGCGTTTTAATATTTTACATGAAAGCAGATGCCCTGGCTTTCTACTGGTTATTGCCATCTTAACAAGGAAGGAATAGGTTTTTCATCAAGAGTCAATCTTTTGTTGTATCAGAGACTCCTGATTAAGTGGAGTCAGCAGATTCTGGTTTGCTTCTGCTGCCTCAGCAGTCTGTAAATAATGCGAACAGATATATGTTGTGACAACAGTATCCCAAATAAAAGCTCAAGTGTGTACGATTGTGCCCTAAGTAAGAAAAGTCTGCATTGTTTTTAATACTGCCAAGTGTAGGTTTGTTTACATATTTTTTAAAGTCAGAAGTAGGGATGGGGGAGAAATGCAATTCACAGCTCCCAAAACAACATGCCAAGTGAAAAAGCAGTTATCCTTCAAAAAATTCTCAATTCTCTGAATTTTTGAGGTGCAGTTCCCCAACCAAAACTCATGGACACAAATGTGTGCATTAGGTGGATGTGTGCATATGCTATCTTCCCATTGTCTCTCCCAATGTTGTTGGACTACATCTCCCAACAGCCCCAGCATTCAGACAATAAACACCACCTATCCTTGGGCTGTTAACTGCTACACAATGCCTATGAAAACTAATGGATGGCGCCACAGATACTGGATTCTGAATGAGGGTTAGTTCCCCTTCCCCTGCCCACCATAGTCTTTTCTGCTGCTAAAGAACAGACTCACTTAGAGTTAGGATAAAATCAATAAATATCTTTAAACCAAACAACCCAACTATGTTTGCACTTTGTAATAAGAATGGTAGAGAGGGATTCTTTCTGATCTTCAAGTTACACAGTGAACAATGAGACTTTCTATTCTTCCAGTTAAACACTGCAAATGCATAGCTTCATCTCCAACTTCTAGAAGTTTAGATTCCAAACCTGTTTCGGATGCAATGTCCTCTAGGTGGCAAAAGCACTTAAGTTATTCTTCCGAAATCAACCTAATAGCCATTGTTCTTTCTTCCAAAAGTTCTATGCAGTTGCTAGCAGCATCTGACTTAAAATATATAGATAATGGTGTGTGCACTGTCTTAGAAGAAATATTCATCTACAATTCTGTTTGCAAATGTGCCTGCTAACATCACATTACCAATTTCCTCACCTCCATACAGAGTGATTTACACTGGGAATGGGTTCAGCACTGGGTGGTTGTGTTTGTGTTTTCTGGCTCAAGTCCCTATCCAAGAAAAACTGGGAGCCCCAATTTGGAGGTCTGGATAGCAATATTTGCCCCACCCAAGCCCCACATAAATAACATGAGTAAAACAGTATTTATTCTAGTCAACAAGAAGCATTGAGTTTGATGATACGGGGTAGGGGGGACTCACAAAGCTATACCACATTCAAAGCTGCCCCCTTAGTCCCAAATTCTAGGTGCCAATGGAAGTCTATGACCTTTAAGCTTTTACTCCCTTAATTCAAGGAAGCAGCTGATGATATTTTGATGATATTTTAGAAAATGTGACAATAGGTACAAATGTAACTGGGTACAATATCTCAGACAAGACAATTATAATACTATTATATGGCAGGATGTGTTGTTAAAACTGGTGTTGAAATGGTTGTAAATTTATTGGCGGCAGCAGAAATGTCATAGTCTCACTGCCATGTGTGTTGCTTAAGAGGATCTGGAGCACAGCTGTAATGCATAAATTGACATACTACATCCAGGCACATGAAAATTCTGTGTGAGAAATGGTCAATATTCATTAACTTTTGGAATGCCAAATTTGATGATGATATGTGACCATATCCTCAGCTTACATTGGTTTGTGACCATATACTCTGCATAAGATGTGTGGCCATATACTCTGTTTACTATTGACTGTACTACTGCAATGGGGCTTGGTTTGGAGAGTGCAGTTAGTGCAGAATGTTATTGTTGTTTAGTCGTGTCTGAATCTTCGTGACCCCATGGACCAAAGCACGCCAGGCACTTCTATCTTCCACTGCCTCCCACAGTTTGGTCAAACTCATGCTGGTAGCTTCGAGAACACTGTCCAACCATCTCGTCCTCTTTCGTCCCCTTCTCTTTGTGCCCTCCATCTTTCCCAACATCAGAGTCTTTTCCAGGGAGTCTTCTCTTCTCATGAGGTGGCCAAAGTATCGGAGCCTCAGCTTCACGATCTGTCCTTCCAGAATGCTTCAGCACAATTGTTTACAGGAATGAGGGTCTGTACTCCTGGCCTGTTTTCATAAACTCTTACAAAGCTATTTCTACAATTAATTGTATGAACTGGACATCTAGGAGATTCTTTCAGAACAATGATTGATTGGTTGATTTAAAAGAACACAAGTGATCTGGTAGAATGATTCATATACACTGAGATAATGTAAAGAATGCCTTGATTTCATTCCCATCTCATTTTTTTAAAAAAACTATCTGCTTTTCCTGGAAAAGTGATTGTCAACACACTAACAGTCCTAATGGAGGAGGCAAATGCCTTTATGTCTCCACCATATTCTAGATGGTCTCCGAGGGAAGGCACTTTCACCACAGCTGTGCAATGCAGAATTTGTTCCAGTGCTAACTGAAAATATTTTGTGTGCTTTCTTCATTTTAGCCAATGAAAACCCCAAAGTATTCTTAGCTGGCTGAACATTTCCATTTTGCAGGGTGACAGTTGTAGGTCACAGGCTTGTTGCCAAGACCTAGTTAGCTAGTGGCACGGGACCAAAGATCGCTTTTCCATAGGCTGAACCTGTATTGATTTCTAAGATTCAGCACATTGAATACCCCCTATCTGTTGGCACTTTCAGAGTAGCTCAACGTGGGACTTTGAGGCCTATTTTCTATCTGTGCATGGGTTGGCTGAACTGTGCTCAGTCAGAGAACATATACCATATTTTTCCATCTATAAGACGCCCCCATGTATAAGACGCCCCCTATTTTTGAGGACTCAGATTTAAGAAAATGGGGGGAGATATATCTGTGTCTAAGATGCCCCCTCCATTTTTTTAAAGGGGAAACCTAGTCTTATACACGGGAAAATACGGTAAGCATGTCTTGCAGCAGGTCTGTGTGTCTTTTAAACCTCTGAACCCTGTGATCTTGTAGAACTACACCATGAAACAACACTGACTCTAGTCATAACCTTAGTGAAACACGGAAACTGCCATCTAAGGTCCACAACAAATATCACAATGGTGCAAAGCAGAAATTAAACGTACTGATATTGTGTACAAAAATGCAAAGGGTCAAAAAGCGATTAATCATATAGTGAGAGTGAAGTATATATTCAACTGTCTGATGGAATACAGAAAGCAACGGTTTGAAGTTCAGAGGCTGAATTTCTAGGCCATCCCAACACACGCTTAGTAGATGATGGATGAAAGTTCCCTTCCTTGACACACAGGTTAAGCCAGTGAATAAGAGAAACCAGATGAAAGATTTTTTTAAAGAAAAAGAAAGAAAGAAAAGCAGTTGCTGCGGTAATGGTACTTCTGACTTTTCTTTTTCCATGGCTATGACTAATCGAATCCCTGAAATACTCCATATGTATGTAAATTATCATAAAACGCTGACAATTTTCGGACATGCTGATGAGTACAAATTCAGCTAAATATACAATACCTCTGATACATGTGGTGTCTTGATTTTCTCAGTTGCCACATGACGCTGAGCTCCATGAGGATAATCATGTGGTGCAGCTCAGGCTCAAGTGCGCAGTACAGACTCCAAATGGGAGATCACCGAATTGAATGCTCCCCCATAAAAATGGCTCCTTCTGTTAATAAAACTGTCATGTCAGGAGAAATAATTCTAGCCTAACCTTCTACCTGACAGAGTATTCTTGCATGTAATCTGATTCCTACATGGTGCATGAAACCATAGCTCAGTCAGTAGAGCATGAGACTCTTAATTTCAGGGTCGTGGGTTTGAGCCCGACATTGGGCAGAAAATCCTCATTGGACTAGATGACCCTCTTGGTCCCTTCTGATTCAATGGTACAGCATTGAAATATGCAATTCAGTGTAAAGAAGGTGTTTTGTTATTTGCTATATGAAACAAAAATGCAAATAAAAAAATAAAACTTTTAGGAGGAATTAAGGGTGAAATAAAGGAGGGACAGTGCTCCATTATCCCATATTTTAACCTTTTCCAACAGAAAACAAAAACCCTAAACAAGCAGGTTTTTGGAACATTTAGTACCCCAAGTAAAATTCCAGTGAATTAGGTAGAATGTCTCACAACAAGCCAAATGTGTGTTGTGTGTCAGAAGAAGAGAACTTAATTCTGCTTCCTCTGGTCGGTTCTCCCCCCTCCAAAACAAAAAAAACACAACCACCCCATGGGGCATTCAGGATCTCAGTACTTTCCATCGGCTTAGGTAAAAAAAGTAACCCAGATACAGGAATCTGTGTGGGGTTTCTTGGTGTGTGTGTGTGTGTGTGTGTGTGTGTGTGTGTGTGTGTTTTGTTTGTCCTAGGCTCATTTTAGTTTTCAGAAAGTGAACTATGGACATTTAAACTCTATGTGCTAAGTTGAGATAATGGAGCCTTCCATTGTCCCTCGTTGGCAGTGTGTTTGGAGCCTATTCACACATATATTTTTTAAAAAATAAGCTGGTCAAGATGATCATGAAGAACTCCTGATCAACACATTTAGCACTCAACCTACTCCTGTAAGGTTTAGAAGAGTGTACAGAGCCACAATCACAGAGAACTACTTCACACCACAAGCACCTTGACTTTCTGAAACACCCAAAAGGCTCTTTTCAATCACATTGCAATTGTCAAGCACATAGGAGCCACCTCCTAGGGGCCAGGGGTATTCGCTCCCCCCAAAAATATTTGAGGGTGCCACCCCCTCCCAAGTTGATGGCCAATGTCATTCAAATGGTGTGTGTGCACCATGTCATGTAATCAATTATGTGGGGCGGGGCTTACCTCGGCCTCTCCAATATTTTATTCAAGTTGGCATCCCTGATCAAACATCTGAGATTAAAGCTCCTTGCTTACTTTCATGACTAATGTGATTTGGACAAAACTAGCCTTTTATGTTTGCTGGGGCTTATGACCCATGCAGTAAGTTCTATTTTCTATTGGTGTATAAAAGTAAGTTCTATTTTCTATTGGTGTATAAAAGGGACACTATTCTCTCCCTAGAGAGTTCAAGAAATGAGATCCAATGAGGTGGTTTAATGGAACCTTGTACTCCTAACTTCCATGATTATTATTTTTTTGAAAAACGTAGTTGTTAGCCTGAAAAATAGAAATCAGATGTTTCCGTTTATAAACCTTTTATTGAAAATGCATTATGAGAACCTTTTTAAGCGTCTCATTCATACAGCAAAGTGGAACCCTCTCTTATTCCTGCTTTTGTAGAACCTCAGATGTTTATCATTTTAATATTTTTTTTAAGTAACGTATAGAAATACAGTTGCGGTTTATGATATATAAACTTAAGGGCATCACTGAAAACCGGTTTATGGAGTAAAATATTTCCCTTGACTATGGTAATTATAAGTGGAAATGGGACCCCAGTCATAAAAGATCTCTAAAAAGTGTTTGGCCTATGCGTAGGGCTCTGGAGATATGCAGTATCCAGCAGGTAATTCTCATAGAAGTCAAGACGTCATAGAAGTCAAGGCTTCATATAGTAGTTAATTGGTAAAAATAAGCTTTGGTGAACATGTGAACGTCTCTGTCAGCTTCCAATGGCTTGTTCCCCTAATGACATTGAAGGCAGAACAGCTTCTTGACAGGAAATCCTTCATCATCTCAGATCTCATCTTCACCTTACTTCAGAAGGCTTGATTCAGAAACTTCTCACCCATTGGCTGCTCCCCAAAATTCCTTAAATGTGTCCTACACTAACTGCACATTTTAATACAAATGGACGGCGATCTTGAGCAGCTCTAAATGGAATTTCTCGCTGTGATATATAGGTAAATATGCAATCTGTCCATACCACTGGGATAGGGATTAATGGAGAGGAGGAAGCGAATATCAAGTCATTTTGCAAGTCCTCTTTAAGAGCAGACTTTAAGACAGCTTTCTGTGGTTAGCAATCAAGCCAAGGATCATAAACACATGTGTCATTGTGACAAGGGCAACTTCTGGAAAACCACTTGCAGCAGCAAGATAAGTCCTCCTAATCTAAGTGGCAAATGAGACATTTTTGTTCTGGATCTTCAGCATTTGCAATCCAGTGAAATAGAGGGGATAGAAGTCAGAGAGAGGAACAACTTCCAATGAGGCAAATCCAGCACACCTGTGGACTAGGTAAGCATCATAAAACTGAAAAACAATTCAGTGTTGGTGAAAGATATTCCTCAGCCCGGTGGTAGTAGAACAGAAATACCCTCTCTCAGTGGGTTACATTGGCTATTATTTCAGTGTCTATATTTGCAATAATTATAATAGCAAAATAATAAATAATAATGTCCTCATTGTTTTGGCTGCAGTTGAGTAATTGGGAACAGTCTCCCACCTCATCAATTCATAGATTCCCAGATAGGAATCTCCTGAAGTTGCTCAATCAGTGTTTGTGCAGATGGCTTCCAGGAAAGTCTGCTTTGTCTGTTAACCCCCCTTGCAGATGGCTGGATACCAATCATATCATGTAAGCCATCCATAACATTTACATTTTAACATGAACAGTTGTTTGGCATTGTAATGTCCTAATGTTTTTTCTCCTTTTAAAAATATATATTGAACTACAGAAGAGTTAGTGAGGGATAGTATTTGAGTTAAAACATTTCGTCTTCTCCATTCACCAATTACCCATATCTGAGGCTGAAATTTACTATTGGGTGAGACATACAAAAAAAAGGGGGGGAGGAGTGTTGGCATTTTTAGCAGAGCAAAGAGTGGACAAAAACATTTTGGTTCCTTAACATACGTTAATAGGAAATCAATAATAGAATTTTCAGCTCACAAGATCCTACAGAACAATTATTAATCCAACCCATTCAAATTCAGTTTTTTAACAACATTACAACAAATTAGTTTCATCTAACTATCTAGATGATAGTTTCGTCTAATTTATTGAGGGGAAATGAACTTAGATAATACCAGTGTTCTTTTTGATCATATTCTTCCCCTTACACATTTAACATGAAAATTATCTTTAATTTGTTTTCTTGAGAAGCAGGATTCCTTTCATGTTCCTTCTCCCAGGTTTTGATGAAGGGCTCTGACTCTTATCCCTAGCAGAGACACTGGTGTGTGTGTTTAAAGCAGAGAGAGTGAGTTCAATTTTGAGGTTTCTTAAAGTTGTTGAAAATATTATATCGGGGTGGGGAACTGCCAGTTCTGAGCCTTAATTTGACCCACAAGTCAGACCCACTATCCTGAACCTGGTGTCATTAATAATAATAATAATAATAATAATAATAATGATAATAATAATAATAATTTTCTTATTTATACCTTGCCCATCTGTCTGAGTTTCCCCAGCCACTCTGGGTAGCTCCCAATCGAGTGTTAAAAACAGTACAGCATTAAATACTAAAAACTTCCCTAAACAGGGCTGCCTTCAGATTTCTTTTAAAAATAGGATAGTTGCTCATTTCCTTGACAATTGATGGGAGGGCGTTCCACAGGGCGGGCACCACTATTGAGAAGGCCCTCTGTCTGGTTCATTAGGTATCATTAGGTGTTGGGCAGATTAAGATGTGGCTGGACCAAAAGGGGGTTTGCAGACATCTCCAAAGCCCCATGCAGAGAACTTCGAAGTCTCAACCGTCAACTGGTTATCAGGGCTTGCAAAACATTTTGCCTCTGCCTGTGTTGTTTGATTTCACTCCACGTGTGTGTGTGGGGGGGGGCAGAGTCCAGAAGTTTCACACTAATGGCAGGGCCCAGTGTTGCATATTACCACTCCCTTCTTGCAGAAAAGGATTTGAGGGCTAAGCACATACATTTCACAGGAGCCTGCTTTGCAGTTTGCAACATTCAAGTCCCTGAATCTCCAACAATTTCATCCTGAGCGCTATTTGCAATCTTAGGGGTAGAGCAGGAACCTGCGGCAGTTCCTTGCACTGCATCCAAAGAGCTGTTTGAACAGCCCAGCGTGCCTCTAGTCAGAGCAGCTGTGTGTGCACATCAACAATAAATAATCTTTACAAGTGATTTTAAAGTGACACGTACCGTATGTGACAAAGCTGGGTGCCTCTGTTTCTGTTGGCATGTCAATCCATAGAGCGAGCCTGCTGAGGACCTAAGATATATTTTCTAATGTCAAAATGGACATTTTCCATTACTGTGTTGTTTCCTTCTTTTAAGCCTCATTTTCTTACAAAATAAAAAAACAAAATCTGCAACAACTTCACAGGCTCTATCTGTAATTCTGGAAACCATTCCTTAAATATTATTTCTTGGTTTGCATGTGTAATTTGAAAATGTTCTCCTTCTCAGTCATTTTTCAATGTCTTATCTTATTTCCTTTCTTTGAAGTCTTGAAAACACATTTGGGTACATAGACAAGAGACAGAATAAAGCAGACAACATATTTTAGAAATGAATTACAATGTTCACCCTTACAACATACCCTTTGCGGTGAATATTTATGTATAATGTTGCCTGCTCTTTAATATTTTGCCCACTAAAAACACAAGATGACTGTTCTCCATTTACAGTTGATTTCTGTGCAATCAACTTAGCTTTCACTGGCAGGCCATGATTATATTCAGTGCATTAGTTGAGATGCTGGCTGGCTCCATGCTGTATTTGAGAGAAGGTATGTAAAACCTAAACCCGGGGGTGGGGGGGGGAGAGGCAAAAATGCACTAAACTCCAAGTACCACAGCTTAATTGGGCTGTAGGTTTTGAAATAACTCGGGACGATTCCATATGTGATCCTTCTTCTGTCTTTTTGGGGAATCTCATTTTCGTAGTTTTTCCAGAAACTTCCATAGCAGTTATTCCATAAGACACGTCAACCAAGTTCCTTGAGGTTGTTGGATCGCATGCTGTCATTATCTACTATTGCCATGAACTTTGCTTTCTGCTATTCTTGGGGTACTTTTTAGGTGAGGAAAAATGTTTTCCCTAGCTGTGACACTAGGTGGCCCAAGAGTCAGTACAGCAGGGAAGCTTTGCCCCAATTCTAGTAGTGTCCAAGGATGCCCTGCAATCCATTACAACAATTGCAAGGGAGGGGACCTTGTTCCTTCTAAGCCAGAGCTCTCTTTTTTCATCATCCTGCCTCGCTCTCTACTCTTAGACTGATGAAGAGTCCAGCTTGGGATAAAAACTTAGCTCTCTCCATCTGCTGTTGCAACAGCTGGCAGCTGAAAGGTATTGGTGGTTTTCTAGACCCAAATCCCAGCTTAGAAAACCTGCTGCCCCCGTCCATCTCCATAGAGCCGTCCTTTATTTTCATACCTCTACCCACCTCTTAGAGGGACACTGGTGGCGCTGTGGGTTAAACCACAGAGCCTAGAACTTGCTGATCAGAAGGTCGGCAGTTCGAATCCCCATGACAGGGTGAGCTCCCGTTGCTCGGTCCCTGCTCCTGCCAACCTAGCAGTTCGAAAGCACATCAAAATGCAAGTAGATAAATAGGTACCGCTCCGGCAGGAAGGTAAACGGCATTTCCATGCGCTGCTCTGGTTCGCCAGAAGCGGCTTAGTTATGCTGGCCACATGACCGGGAAGCTGTCCGCCGGCTCCCTCGGCTAATAAAGTGAGATGAGCACCGCAACCCCAGTCGGCCACGACTGGACCTAATGGTCAGGGGTCCCTTTATCTTACCCACCTCTTGGTTGCACCAAAGTGTGGCTGAGATACATAGGGCTTCATATTCACATCTACGCAAATGCTCTCTCATGGAACTTAGTCCCAACGAAGCAGTAGCGATCAGTGGGGCAGTGCAGGCAGGGTGGCATTCCCAATGCCGCACATTGCTGCTGGTAACCTAGGAAAAATAGAGGAGCATAGAGATCCCCCATTGTCTTGGCCCTCTTCAGTAACCAGCCCTCTCACACAGCATTGGGAAGCCAGTTAAGCAATGCTGACTTCCCTGTGCCACCTCTACAAATGTATGTGGGATTGCAACCTTAACGCCACAAAACTAGCAATTATGCTGAGAAACAGAAGTGGGTGTGAAGGGGTGGAGCAGCAGCAGAACCAGGAAAGACATGCATCTGGGTGTGGTGGCCTGAAGTTGGGGCGATTCTGGGTTGTCTATGATGACCCTGCAGGTGCCTTCTCAACCCAGAGCACCCCTGATTTCATGGCACATTCCCCTGCTTGGTTCTCCTTTCCGGTGAGCACAGCAGCAGCAGCCCCTCACACATTGCTGAGAGAAATTACTTTTACGCTATTTGGTCTGTGGGATTTTTCTGTAAAGGCTTCCTATCTTTCACAGTATTCTTTTACAGAACGAGCAGATAGAAATTTAATTATCTCTGATTTGGCTTCATAAGAGCTTACATTACTTGGTGGACCACAAAGATGGAACCTGAGCACATTCCAGGGTTTCTTGGCTTGCTGAGATCTGGGATCAGGGTCCAGCCTTTCATTAATTTCCTTCCAAATAGGCTGCTTGTATCAAGAGTAGCTTTTTCATTTTCTGCGTTTTTACATCAACCTAATGTATGTTGAGTTTTTAAAGTATGCTAGAACACTCACCTCTCTCCCAAAGATTCATATGACCTCACTCCTCATATTTGTATTGCCAAAATGATGCCAGTTTCTTCATTTATGACCTATTATGAACAGCTTTCCTTGTGCAATAACAATAGGTTAAAATGAAATGCATTTATTCTAGGACTGTTTGGAAAATTTCTTCCAGTCTCCAACAATTACTGAGAAGAGATTTGAAAATGCTCAAAGGGGAGAGAGACATTTTCATGGGGGGGGGGCATGGATTTTTCCATCTTTACCTTACTTTTGTGTTGGCCAAAGTGTGCCTGCAAGTGTCCATTCTTTCCTTCAACAAATCATCTCTTTAGTGGTCTGCTCTCTGCAGCCTTCCTAGGTGCCTCCACTGCCATCCAAGCTCAGGGGAAGATGCAATGAGGAAACTCCTCCCGTTGCACTTTTTTAGGAAGTGCAGTCAGTCAGGGAGACTGCAGAGTGTTGGAGCAATTTTACTGGAAAACATACACATGCGACCGTGGATGGACGAAGTTGTCCAGTTCAGCTTCTCCCAGTTTCTCATTATTCCAGTCTTCAGTTCTCCACATTTATCAGCATTTAGCACAAAGTTTTCTTAGGCAATTTTGCCTAATATACACACTTGTGCAAACCAGATTTCTCTGCTATAGTGCGTTCTGTGTGCTATTTTCGCCAATACGTGCATTTTAATGCACTCTTTGCCCTAGTGTGTGAATTGTTGTGCACGTTACTTGGCTGGAGAACGGCATTGCAAAATCTGAAGTGCAGATTTCAAAAGAGTGTATGTGTTTCAGTTCGCATCTTGTTTCACAAGGTGCAGATAAGAACGATTAACCTTTAGAGGTAAACTGAAACAATTTTTTACCCTTTGTCTATTATACTATCCTCAGCCACCTTGCAATGAAAAGGTGAGCTGAAAATCCTGCACCCACCAAAGTTTTAATGTGCCATAAGAATGTAAGAAGAGTCACCTGGATCAGGCCAATTGCCCGTCTAGTCCAGCACTAGGAAACTTGCAAACAGGATCCAAGCACACTCCCTGTGGCTTCCAGCAGCTGGTGTTCAGAAGCATTGCCATCTCCAACTGTGGAGGTAGAGCAGAGCCATGATGGCTGGTAGACATTGATGTCCCTCTCTCTCCCATGAATTTGTCCAATTCCCTTCTAAAGCCATCTAAATTGGTGGTCATCACTGTCTCTTGGACTGAGTTCCATAGTTTGACAATGCATTTTGTGAAGATTTAATTTCTTTTTTATCTGTATGGAATCTTCCAATAACCGACATTCGGTGTCCTGAGAACGAGGCAGAAAAATGGCAGCCTGTTTCGCAGGGGGAAGAGAACACTTGAGAAAGGACAGATTTTGGCGCAGCAGTAATTTATTCAGCTCAGCGCCCCATGGCGATTTATCTGAATCCTTTTCCCACAGAAAAGCTGCGTAGGCTTCTTCAGGTGGTGAGGTCTGTTTAAATGGGGGACTGCCAGACAGCTGGTAGACAACATATATGTCTCGTGTGCTGCATTTTGATGCCTAGATATTCTGATGCTTGAGCGCCTCCTTGTGGGATTGGGCCAGCGGGCATTGTTAGTCTCGTTTAGTTTTGGCCTGGGCAAAAGGGGTTTTCTATATAGGCAAGTGAGCATCGTGTGTGCCAAACTGCATATGTGCCATAACTCACCCAGGTTTGCTCTATGTTTTAAATGAGGTAAATAGGAACAATATGTTTCCTCTCATTAACATAGCATGGTGCAGAAAGCCCATTAAACCAAAAAGGGGAAAGGAAAGGATCGTGCATCTGAAATGCCAGCTGGGAAAGAAAAGACCTCCTCTCTCTCTCTCTTTTCATGGCCATAAAACCATTTAGCTCCCCCACTTGCAGTCTTGGAGCCTGTTTCTAGAGAGAAGCGGGATTCCTACAATTGGAACAGATACTCTGGGTATCTCCTTCTGGATCCAACATGGCTTGCTCTTCCTTTTGCTCAAAAGGTTGTTGTGCAGTCATCCGAAAGGGAGAGACTGCATCTCCACTGATCTTTGCAGCTTGTTAAAATTTGAAATGACACACAACCTCCAGTAAAACTTTGTAGGTTCTTCATCCCCCCCCCCCCAGCCTCCTCCTTTCAGGAATTCTGCACATCTGTTTCCGATGACTATGAGAGAAGCTGTCAAGAGTTTCAGTTACTGAAAAAGGCCTATAAAATGCTATGCAGTAGTTTTCAGTTTAAGTAAATATTTCTATATTTAAAAATTACAGAAATGGGCCTTTCGCTTTAATCGCTCCATTCTGCCTTGATCCAGCTCTGAAGCTCTGGCTCTGAATTCAGAGTAGAGCAATGTTAGCCTCAAGCGTCTTGGCACCTTAAGCAAAATACAAAAAATGTCTCCTTCCTGTATCTCCCGTGCTTTTCAATGTCATCCATATCATATAATATTTATAGGTCATTGCACGCCATCAAGCCGGCAAAAACTGGTGTTCCATCCCACCAAGGTCTTGATAAACCTCCTGATTTTCCTTCCTGTCTTGGACCACAAATATGGGGGTGAATGCGCAGGATAGTTGAGTCCAACACTTGGCAAGCACAAATGTCTGTCTTCTGGGTTACATTCAGCTTTGTGGGTCACACGTTCTACAGGCCTCTATGCAGAAACCCTGCCAATTAAATTTCAAGCCCTAGTCTTCAAGCCTAGCAACTGGAAAACAGCATATTTGTCTTTTGTCTCTGGGCTTTTGGAAGCAAAATGCTTGCATATTGAAAAGATGCTAATTTCAATGATTGCTGAGCCCTGACTTCATATACACATGCTCAGCTAGCCAGCATCGCAAACAGAGCCATTTCTCCTGCCCCTGTCATGCCCTCCTGGCTGATTCGCATCAAGCTGCAGTTGCAGAACTAGTAAGGTAAATATAAAGGGACCCCTGACCATTAGGTCCAGTCGTGGCCGACTCTGGGGTTGTGGTGCTCATCTTGCTTTATTGGCCGAGGGAGCCGGCGTACAGCTTTGGGGTCATGTGGCCAGCATGACTAAGCCGCTTCTGGCGAACCAGAGCAGTGCATGGAAACGCCGTTTACCTTCCCGCCGGAATGGTACCTATTTATCTACTTGCACTTTGACGTGCTTTAGAACTGCTAGGTGGGCAGGAGCTGGAACCAAGCAGCGGGAGCTCACCCTGTCATGGGGATTCGAACCACCGACCTTCCAATCAGCAAGCCCAAGGCTCAGTGGTTTACACCATAGCACCACACGCATCCCAAAAGCCTCCTAGGCAGTGCTATTTTTCTAGAAAAAGGGGTGCCAGAACTCGCCATGAACACCTCCCTCATTCTCTTATAATGGCAATGGCACCCACCAGGAAGGTGCCAGAACCCATCTGAGAGGTACCAGAACTGAGTTCCCCCTGGAAAAAAGTCCTGCTCCTAGGAGGCTTCGTTTGGTCAGAATTGAGTATACACTAAATACATTACTTCTGCTACAGGGCTGTGAAAATTTGTGTCCCGGGCTTTGTAGACTCATTTACCCCTGTATCATCTGAAACCAAAGGGGTGTATTGGTTGCCAGATGTGAAATATATTGGCATTATCTTAAGCTCTCCTACCCCACTAAGAATTCTAAACCATGAGTTGGCAATATGTCAAAATACAGTAAATAACTGTAATGGCTGTTGGCCCATTAATGATTAAAAATTTATTAAGCAATCAGTGGATCATGGAATCGTAGAGTTGGGAAGTAACCTAGGCCAACCCCCTGCAATGTAGGAATCTCAACTAGATATCATACATGACAAATAGCCATCCAACCTCTGCTTAAAAACCTCCAATGATCCTCCCCCCCCCCCCCAGAGCAGGAGAAAAGAAGCTTGCTCCATCTTCCATGTGACAGCCCTTCAGAAATTTGAAAGTGGCTATTACATCACCTCTCATTTGCCTCTTTTCCAGGCTGAACATACTCAACTCCCTCAGCTGTTCCTCATAAGGCTTGGTTTCCAGATCCTTTATCATCTTGGCCCCCCTCTGCACACACATTCCAGCTTTTCAGTATCCTTCTAGAATTATGGTTCCCAGAACTGGACACAGTACTCCAGGTGGGTGGTCTGTACAAGGCAGAATAGAGTCTCCCCTTGATCAGCACACGGCACTGATACAGATTTAGGGTTCCAGAGTCTATTAGTGAATAGCAGAAATTAATAAATAGTAGTATTTAGATAATATTTGGAATATGAGGGGGAAATACAAGCTGCAGAAGAATTTCTGGGTCAGCCCATGCAAAACAGCCTGGCTGGTTAGCTAAGTGCAGGGCCATTAAGCAATAATACTGGGCCATTAAGGGCCATGGGCAATGCAAAAGAGCTGTCCTTTCCCAGTGCTCTGAGGAGTGGACAGAGAGAAAAGATTTGGAAGGTTGCCTGGGTATGATGTCGCAGGAAGATTTAGGGCTTTTGGGACCACACTTGCAGTAGCTGGGGCCAAAGTGGGGAGGCTGTGTTTTGAATGGTGTGCTGGGAAGAAGAAAGGCAGTCCCGGCCAGAACTCCAGGCACAGGTTAGAGGACCAGAACCATCTTGGCTGCTGACTGGAGAGCCCGCAGGCCAAAGACTGGGGAGCAAGGCTGGCTGCTCTGGGCTCAAGTGGGCTGAAAGAAGGAGAGGCACTCTGGAGATGTAATGTTGTGAACTCTCTTCCTCTCAATGTAGTTCCAGAAGTATGTAAATGTAAAATATATCTTATCTTAAAACTCTACAGCCCCTGCCATGCTTGGAATTCATAACAGAAACATGAGCATGGGTGAGCGCCTGCGACCCCTGGAATCTTGGGGGGAGGGGGGTAAAAATGCTTGGTGTAACAATGCTTATATTGATGCAGCATAGAATAGCATTAGCTCTTTTTGCTGCTGCTTCACATGCTTGACTCTTGTAAAGCTTGTGGTCTACCAAGACCCCTAGATCCTTTTCACCTGTACTTCTGGTGATCCAGGTGTCCCCCATCTTATATTTGTGCAGCTGGCTATTCCTGCATAAGTGTAGTATTAGTGATACAAAAAAACAAATATAAGTGTGAACTGAAGGTTTCATTGTAAAGAATGAAGGCATTAAACCATATTGCAGATTTTTCCATTCCATATTCCAGCATGGAGATACATAAACTTCTGCTAGATCATTTTCTCAGCATCTTTGCCAAGCTTTAGTGCAAAGTAATTGATAAATATTTGTAGTCACGCTATATTTTAATAGGAGCTTGCAAGAGCTTTTCCTGAGATCTGTTTTTATGGCTCATGAATTTTGTTGAATTTGGCGTTGAATCACGTCACCCCCAATTTATATATAATGCATGTTAATAATTGTGTGGGTAATTTTTGGCTTTATTGCTTCCCCTAACATTGTTACTCAAGTAGATATTAGATTGTTATTGCCATAACCTGGAAGTCCTGAGACAATATTTCCAGGGAAAGAAATTATCTTATTGTTCAATCACACTGGCATAAGAAATGAGAAATCAGTAGCAGTGACCAAAGAAAATGTTGGCAAAGTATACTCTCTTCGGTTTCCCCCTCCCCTTTTTTTGCATAATCAGACTACTGCAAATGCCAGGAAATAAATTTCTGAAGTTATGTGCCGTACATTTAACTAATACAGCATAGTGTTGAGTGATAAGAAGGAAGTACAAGAGTATTCTAAGTAATTTATTGCACACAGTAACTAGATAGATGATAGATAGAGATGATAGATGATAGATAGATGATAGATAGATAGATGATAGATGATAGATGATAGATGATAGATAGATAGATGATAGATGATAGATAGATAGATATAGATAGATAGATAGATAGATAGATAGATAGATAGATAGATAGATAGATATAGATAGATAGATAGATGATAGATAGATAGATAGATAGATAGATAGATAGATAGATAGATAGATGATAGATAGATGACAGATAGATAGATAGATAGATAGATAGATAGATAGATAGATAGATGATAGATAGATAGGTGATAGATATAGATAGATGAAGATAGATGATAGATAGATGATAGATATAGATAGATGATGATGATGATGATGATAGATAGATAGATAGATAGATAGATAGTTTATAATGCTTATCTATCCATCTATCTATATCTATTTATCTATTACATGTAAAATAAACTGATAGCTCTATCAGTTTATGGTTATGACAACATGCAAGGTTATGAATAGAAACACTGATTTGTGCCTTAGGATTCTGATATTCAGGGGTGTGGAAATAAAGGCTGTTGTTATACACTGCCAGCAGCCTCTTCCTTGTGTGCCATCATTCCTGTCTACATGGGGGACAGGGAGTGTGTGGCCATTCAGATGTTGTTCAACTACAGTTGTTGGGACTATAATCTTTGGCCATCAACCATTCAGGCTGTGGAGCTGGAGTCCAATAACCTCTGGAAGGCCACATGTGCCCCATCCCTTATGTGACCAAGACGCACAGAAGCAGGTGGACTATGATGTTGGATCCCTGCTTGGATCTTAAGCTGTGCCTATGGAGGAAGCAACACCCTCTTGGAGTGTTAATGATGTGAATCCTTCCATCGTAGGCTCAGGTTGGGCACATGTGTAAATAAACCATATATCATAAAGACACCACAATCTCCACTGTACCTGATTTCCAAAAGGAAACACGGATGCTGCATAAGTGCCTGGAACCCCTGGAATTTTGCACCGTTCGGAGATTGGCATGGTATGCGGATAGGAATATATATATATATATCTGTTCCTGTCTTTGTTATTAGCATATGGGAGAACTAATATCTACTGCTTTCTGTGCCTCTTACAAAAATGACCCTAATGTGCACATCTGTGTGCAAATAAAATGACAAGTCCCACATAACTTGAAACAAATGGTTCTGAAACAGTGGTACATTGCCCTAGTTTGGTATGTTATGTTATTTGTTCTGCAGCCCACATAATGGGACATGCTTATCAAAAGGTATTTTGTCACTCACTCAACAAAACAGGGAGCCCAAACTGATCCATGTGTTAAGCTAAAAAAGCATGGAACAATGATCTTCTAAGCAGGGCCCTGTATCCCTTGACCACATAAAACATGCTTTTTTAGTTTTGTTTCTGAATTGTTTGCAAGTAGCATCTGTGACTTAAATTGCTCTGCGGAATGGCATGAACCAGGCCACCTGACCACATTAGTAAATTTTGAAATGAGCCGTCACCTTGGGGAGCCATCACCCACACAAACCTTCCTCCACATACCAACAAGCTGCAGCTAATTTTCATGCAACAGCTATTCTAATCTAAACCATCTGAGGAGAATAACGGTTAAGGACAGAGGATTTATGATCCAAGTTCTTCTTGCCTGACATTAGGAATTGTGTGTGTGTGTGTGTGTGTGTGTGTGTGTGTGTGAGAGAGAGAGAGAGAGAGAGAGAGAGAGAGAGTGTGTGTTAGCGTAGCGGTACATAATTTGTGGTCCAGACAGCATTTTCAAAGGCATCTTCCCCACCCAATCAGTGAATGATGATCCTCATCACGTAGCTTAGGACGATGTAAATAATGACCAGATAAGTCCTGACATAGACACAGACCACTGCAAAGAAAGATGTCACACCTTTTTAATCAGGTAGGTGTAGGTGATTTTTTAGAAGCTTCCATGATCTTGACTTCTTCATTTCCTTGCTAGGACATTTGGGGCTGAAAGTAAACAAAGGCAAGAGTCTTCTATCTGGTAAAAGTGGGGAGGTAATCAATGTACAGTACCCAAAAACTTGCTGGGTCTGGAAATAACCATGTGGGACAAGGGATGGGTGACTGTCAATTTTGGTTTCTATCTGTTTCAGATTTTTTTCCAATCAGTTCTCCACATTCCTTAATCAGCTTGCTTTTTTTTTTTTTAAGGCCTCGCCTCACAAAAAAACAAAATAAAACCATTTCAGTTCATGGTTCACCTAATGAAATTGGTGTAATGCACACATTTTTGCCAGCAAAATATTTCTTTTTCTATAGTATATGCATTTCTATGCACACATTGCCCAAAGATAGAGTTGACATATTTAAAAAAGTAAAAACCAGGACACCCCAACAGACTTGTCTAAGACCCAGGACAAAGCGCCACCTTTAGGAAATTCCCCCAGATGTTAATTCCGCCTTTCAAATCCCAGATGAATGCCAGTCCTACCCTAAAATGTTGTTGTTATACACATTTTTGGGGTTGGAAAACTGCACTGCGAAATTCAGAGAAGTACAAATTTCAAAGGACAGCTGTATTTCCATCTGTGTATTGTTGTGGGAAGTGCAGGTTACGATCCAAATTTCTCTCTCCTGCTCCCATCTCTAGGTGGAACAGGGTCTGGCAACTGTACCAGCCCAAAAGATGACCTGTTATACCGTGCTGGTACCTACCACACCATATTGGCTCAGCAGCCTGGGTTGGCACTGGTACAGGACTGATCTGCTTAATATGAAGCAGCAGCAGCCATCATTTTCAACCACATAGACATATGGTGGGGAGTCTGGCCAAACCCAGCACTCTGGTGGGCCCACCTTTATGTGTCAGAACCATTTGTCATGCTAATGCTCTACGTTTTGGAAGGGCCAAGCGGTATGTAGGAGGTCTGTGCTTAGAACTTCTGAGGGTGTTTTTCTTCTAAAATCAGCTCAGGATTATCAACTGCGACCCCTTACAGAAATAAAATTCTCAACACCCTTAACAAACTACAGTTCCCAGGATTCTTTGGGAGAAGCTATGATGCTAAATACATGGTGTGCATGGAACCTCTGACAGGGAGACCATGGGGGGTCTTGAATAGTGGTAGGTGTGTCAAATCATGTGCCCTTAAGGCCTTATAAAACAGTAGCCAGGAGTGGGATAGAGGGCGTGTAACTTGGAAAGAAAGCAAAGCAGCTGGATGAATTTGTGGTGCATGCTGTGCCTTGGGTTCTTTTTGTGGTGTTCTTTCTGGGAAGAGGAAGGGGGGGGGGGAGAGGGGGCTGGTATTTGTTGGCGGATGGGTAGGTGGGTGGGAAGATGGACACACTAATGGAGAAGCTCATAAATTGTGTTCAGGACTGAGTTAGGCCCAAACTAGACAGGCCCTGAATCATCCAAATGCTGCTGAAAATGGAAGCCATATGTACCCGGTATATTCTTGCCTCTGTAAGTTCCAGTGTTACTTATCCATGCCGTGACAGCAGCAGCCAATGATACGAAGCAGGGAAATGCAGATGCCATGATGTCATGACATGGTTAAGAGAGGAGTGAAGGGTGATGTCTACATGGATGCATCCACCCTAGCTGGAGCCTCCACTACTTCCAGAAAAGCTGCTTTGCCAACTCCACATCTTTCATTCTCTGAAACAGATGACCAAAACCAGCACAAAGCAATTCTTGAAACACCCTCCAAATCTGTTATTGTGAAGTCTCCTGGTGCTGCATTTGGTTCCTTATGCAAGGGATTTTACTGAGCAAATTAGAATGCATTCCCATAAAAATATAACATGTGTCCACTTGGCAGAGTAATAGCAATTCTGCATCACAATTTGGCATTGGTAGCGGCATGCAAGACATACTCCATTTGTAAAACACGCTATAGTGTTGCGCAAGGGCAGCAACTGCAGATGTTGCTCCCAAATCACCATGCAGGTATCTTGACTCTAGGTATTAGCGGGATGTAAAACAGAGCAAATGGCTTAAACAAACCCTGTGGCATAAGGGAGATTGATGCTTTAAATTTGAAAGGCAGCTCTTCAAGGGATTTCCAGACTCCCCTGCAATTGTGCAATATACAGGTCGTGGCACAAACCTGAAACACAAATGCACTGAGATACACCCAAGGAAAACATGCAAAGGTGCACCCCCTCTGCCAGATACTGATTTAGTGGCTGAAAATAGATTTATTTTCAGGTTAACTTTTGGCAAATCCCCAGTCTACACTCCTAGGCAGCCCTAAAAAGACCCAGCAATCTGCCTAAATTTGTCCTGATGTGTGTTTTCTGCATTTACCCTTACTTTTGTCAAGTTTGGCATGTCAGGAATCAGGACCATCCTCAAACAGGACCATCCTTCCAGCATTGGAGCATAACAGGATTAGCTTTGTATGTTTAATCCAAAACTGATTGTTATATAGTATTGCATGTGACATTTTGTATTGTGGTTTTAATGGCATATAATGGCCCATCTTGGGATGCAGGTGGCGCTGTAGGTTAAACCACAGAGCCTAGAACTTGCTGATCAGAAGGTCGGCAGTTCGAATCCCTGCGACGGGGTGAGCTCCCATTGCTCGGTCCCTGCTCCTGCCAACCTAGCAGTTCGAAAGCACGTCAAAGCACAAGTAGATAAATAGGTACCACTCCAGTGGGAAGGTAAACGGCGTTTCCATGCGCTGCTCTGGTTCACCAGAAGCGGCTTAGTCATGCTGGCCACATGACCCCGAAGCTGTACGCTGCCCCCCCCCCGGCCAATAAAGCGAGATGAGTGCCGCAACCCCAGAGTCAGTCACGACTGGACCTTTTAATGGCCCATCTTAGTTCTCCTTAAATGATGTGCTCCTCCTCCTCCTCCTCTTCCTTCTCCTCCTCCTCACTTCTCTTCTGCATTTGTAAGAAAAGTTATAATAGTCACCTCTTAATTTTAAAAATAAAAGTCATTCATAATAATTGAATTGTGTAGAGCCGTGCTCCTGAGTAAGCAACCATTTGTCAAAAGTTTGAAACAAGGTCATATGTTGTTTGAACAGGCAATTGGTTCCCACTCTAGGCAATATCAACATGGCTTGCAGAAGTGACCCATGCACCATCCTGTGTATTTTCTGTGTGTGTATATAGCTAGTCTTGCACTTAGGATTTTTCATAGCATGCGAATTTGGTGCTGGGGTAGGGATGGATTATCTGAGGAGAGAGTGCCTGTGGGTGTACAAGAGTATGCTTGTGAGAGTGCGGGACGGCCACACTCACTGTTGTTGAGGCATATCGAAGTGTAGATATACACAATCATATCTTCCAAAGAATATTTGCTATTGAGAATTCATAGATTCCATCACTGATAGCTTTATTTTATGTATACCATTGTTGGCACCACCTTAGAATGTAAGCATAATTTTTCCCTACTGTGTGTGCTTGTGTGTGTGTGTGTGTGTGTGTGTGTGTGTGTGATTTCTTGGCTAACATTATCCTCATTAAGTCCTGGGGCAGTTCAGTTTCCTAGTGCTTGCTTTGGAAGTCAGTTGACCATAGATGAGTGAAGTAGACCCGGTATTTCAAGAAGAAATAATGCTGTTTTCTTCTGACCTTTTTAATCATCTGATTATCAGTAGTTCAGGGCTTAAACTGGCTAAGCCTGGATATATGGGATCCCTTGTGTTCACCCCCAGCCCGACAAATAATTCCTCACATACCATTTGAGGATCCTGCCTTCCTTAAAGCAAGGCAAAGCTCGAAAAACTTTTCTTTCTGGGTAGGCTCAGCAGAACAGGGCCACTCTTATCATTGCATGGCCCACTTCCCAAATATTTGACAATTAAATCAGAATGCTCTGCTGTTCTCTATTGCAGTTTCCTACTGTTTGCCTCTACTTCAGGCATTGCAAAGGATTGACAGATTCCTGCCAGAAATGTGGCCCTTTCACTAATCTCTACATGGTATCGCATCAGCTATATGATCGTTCTTCTTCTTTTTTGGAGAACAGCCAAGGTTATACAATATCTGTGGAATTAACTGATAAAATGAATATAAAATTGCAGACTCCTAACTAGGGGAGATGAGAAACCTGCGAAAGGGAGGATATAAATAGCCAATATGCTGTACAGAATGAGAATTTGACACCTGTTCCACATGCATGAAAGCAAAAGTTGTGTAGTTGTGAATCATATCCATGGGGTCATGAAATCATGAGCATAGTCTGTTTCATCTGTCAAAGCTCGCTATGTAGCCTTAGACAATGTCTTTTTCTTGTTCCTTGCAGTTTCTTACAAGTACATCAATAACTAATAATAAGAACGTTCAATAAGGGAAAGTCTGCCTCAGCTGTCAGCTTTGCCTCTGGTGTCCTGTGAATCAGGCAGTGGAGAGCTTTTTTTTTTCTTTAAGTAAAATCTCTGCAAGATTTAAGGCACAAAATATACAATCTGAATCCCACCCTGCTCCCATTGTTGATGGATGCATTGTGCATTGGTGAAAAGGAGCACTGACACAGGGGCGTCTCTGCTGTTCCACCTGGAATTCAAACATGCCTTTGAAGAGCCAATTCTTAAGTGCTTTACCACATATTTGTACCATGGTAGTGCTGCTGTAGTTTGCCCACTTTAATGGGACGTGGCCTCTTGGGCTTGCTGATCAGAAGATCAGTGGTTCGAATCCCCGTGACGGGTTGAGCTCCCCTTGCTTTGTCCCAGCTTCTGCCAACCTTGCAGTTCGAAAGCATCCTACTGCAAGTAGATAAATAGGTACCACTGTGGTGGGAAGGTAAATGGCGTTTCCGTGCACTCTGGTTTCCATCACGGTGTTCCGTTGCGACAGTAGCGGTTTAGTCATGCTGGTCTCGTGACCTGGAAAGCTGCCTGTGGACAAACACCAGTTCCCTTGGCCTGAAAGCGAGATGAGCATCACAACCCCATAGTTGCCTTTGACTGGACTTAACTGTCCAGGGGTCCTTTACCTTTACCCACGTGAGCTTTTTGTGGGTCCCCACTCACCAGCAGAAAACCAGTGAAAAAAGAGGTTGGAGGTAATCAACACAAGCTTCAGCACTTTGAAAAGAAGCTGGAAACCAAATAAGTCTCATACAAATAGAACCATTTTTTCATTTAAACTTCATTCTGTGTGTGTGTGTGTGTTAAAAAGATCTACACAGAGCAACAAAATCAGAACATCACACAGGGAAATCCATGGATTTCATATTTTAATAGTTTAATTTATTTTTTCTTGCAAAACATCTGCAGGCTGGATGCCTTGCCAGTGTGTTTCCAATTAATGCTTGACGTTGCAAGCTAATGGCATGGATTCCACTCAGACATTTTACATCACCGTCCACTGCAAGATGTGTTTTCTGTGGAGCTGGTGCACACTGTCATTTGACAGTTCTATATACAAAGCATGATGCAAACGGAGAATAAGCTGTGCCATATTTAAACAAAGAACACATTCAGAACTATTCCTCGAGCCTCTAGAAAGCTGGTAAATTTCTGAAAGACATTGCCAGTGGAAACGAACACATTGCTGGTGTCTTTATAATGCTATAAAGGACAGCAAAAAGCTTATTTATGTTCTGTCAAGCTGCCCTTGCCTTTTACCTGTCATTGAACTGGGACAGAGAGCTCACCATGCAGGTATCATTTTCAACAGACTCCCCAGTGGCACATTCAGCAGTGATGCTCAAACACCGAATGGGTGAAAACAGAAGTCCTAAGTGGGCACAACCACGAAGCGTCCACAAAACATAGGTGAGAGGGGGTGGAAATGAGTATGCTAGGTCTGCTCCTTCTTTTGTCATATCCATCTTCCTCAGCTTGTGGAGGGCAACTGTGTAATGCAGGGACACCCTGTGTTTGTGGAGGTTTGTGGAGCCAGTGTGGTGTAGTGGTTAAGAGCGGTAGTCACGTAATCTGGGTAACCGGGTTCGCGTCTCTGCTCCTCCACATGCAGCTGCTGGGTGACCTTGGGCCAGTCATACTTCTTTGAAGTCTCTCAGCCCCACTCACCTCACAGAGTGTTTGTTGTGGGGGAGGAAGGGAAAGGAGAATGTTAGCCGCTTTGAGACTCCTTAAAGGGAGTGAAAGGCGGGATATCAAATCCAAACTCTTCTTCTTCTTCTTCTTCTTCTTCTTCTTCTTCTTCTTCTTCTTCCTTTTCAGAGGAGGTTTGGATTTCCTTACTTAAATGAAGTGTCAAGGTCCTACCATCCTATTTTTTTTAAAACTTTGGGGGGCGGGAGAGGGCAGTGGCGTAGCGTGGGGGTGCAGGGGGGCCGGACGCACCGGGCACAACATCTGGGGGGGCGCGCTTGCACTCGCAGCTCTCTGCCCCTACCTGGCTCACTCTCTCTCTCTCACGGGTTAGGGGGCGCAAATTACTTGCCTTGCCCCGGGTGCTGACAACCCACCCTACGCCACTGGGAGAGGGTTACTATTATGTGCGCAGGTAGCGCTATGGTCTAAACCACTGAGTCTCTTGGGCTTGCTGATCGGAAGGTCGTCGATTTGAATCGTGAGCTCCCGTTGCTATGTCCCAGCTCCTGCCAACCTAGCAGTTCAAAAGCACACCAGTACGAGTAGATAAATAGGTATCGCTGTGGCAGGAAGGTAAACGGCATTTCCATGCACTCTAGTTTCCATCACAGTGTTCTGTTGCTCCAGAACTAGGTGCACCGAAATATATTACGGCCCATCCCCAGCAGGAAATGCAGCAGGGTTGGTAGGTTCTGGTGCACTTTGCACCTGCTTGCTTGCTTTCCTGTATCAGTGGGGGTGGGGTGGGGTTTGGACTATATGGCTCCATCAGGTTTGATCTTTCAAAATTAATAAGCAGGGTTATCTTCTTTAAGTAAAGTAGGTCAAACCCTCCCACTCCAACATGCACAGTCACTAAAAAGTTTGGTGGAATTTACCCACTCCTTCATCTTTTAGGGCTTTCTATTTTTTGACACTCCCCTCCCTCAAAATCCTAGCTGAAGATTTTGGTTCAGGATTAATCTTGAATTCATATACAGCTCCAGTCCTGCGCATACCAAAGAACACACACATAATCAAATCAAGATTGTTTGTTTTTATCAGTACAATTTGCAGCAATGTAACTATGACAGTTTCTAGGCACAGGTTTTTCATGCATATTTTTTCTGGATGCTCCGTATTGTTTTCTCAACCAGAAAGGGGGAGATGGAAATACACTAGGGAGATACTAGAGGACCGAGAAATGCCTCAGGCCATCTTCCTTGATAGTAAATAGTAGTGGTATCTGGTCTTAAATTGTGTGTGTGTCTAATTAAAACCAGCAAAGGTACCTCTGCAGCTAAAGCTATTCAAATGAAAGTATTTGGACAAGAGAGCTGGAATATGATACCTTAAACTATTGCGCCAACTACAAAGACAGCGCTAGTGTATTCAGAACTGACCCATTGGGCTTGATGACACTTTTCAGAGAATGTCTCCTTTATTTTTGTTCTTGAAGGGATACATTTACTAGTGATGTGCACCAGACCTAAAATTTATCCTGTATCTGTACATTTTTAAAAATGTGGATTTGTTTCTGAGTCACTCTCTGCTTCAGTCTGAGTTTCAGGCTCTGAGGTGCTCTGCATAAAACGAAGGGCTGTTGTCCCTCTTTACCAGGGGCACCAACTATGGGGGCTCTGGGTGCCCAAGCACCCACACCACAGGGCCCCTAATGCAACTTCTGGTGCCTCGCAAAGCACTGGAAGTCAACTTTGAGACCTTGCAAGACCTTGGAACCTGACTTCCGGTGGCACCGGAAGGCATATGATTCATTTCATGACAGCAGTTCAGTAAGATTTCTCATTATCTATAGCGGTTAGCAATAATTGGAATATAAGGAGGAAACAAACAAATCTATCCTTTGGAATGGTACAAAACTGTGAGGAAGGGGTTGCTAATAAACCTTTTAAATGCCCCTGTATGTCTTGAACCTGTGTAGAATGATTGCAATTCTGGTGTTCTGGAATAATCCAAGCCCAAGATCTACCAGGCTATGGGGAATTGGAATAAGTGGATCTCTGGCTGAGCTTGCCCTGGCTCGGCTGGGGCTATGCTGGCTGAAGTCTGTCATTTCAGCTTAACTGGATACACTAGTACAAATCCAGCATCTCTGCTCAGCTGGGACTCATCTAAGACTGGATTAAGTCCTGGAAAGGGGGCATTCTGGGGAGGTGGTGAGAGTGGGATGGGGCAGGGGGAGAATTACCCCTATTCCAGACTCCTTTTAGTCATACGATCTAGCAATCCAGCAGATGTTAAACTGGCAAAAAGGGTGATATAAGTCAAACGTTTTAAAGCTTTGTTTCCCCTCTGCCACGCTCAGAGTTTCAAGTAGGGGTAAGTTATGCTGGCACAATTTCCCCAGGCATAATAAATCACACTGGCTTCCTATAGTTTGGGTAGATCTGCACCGCTGCAATGCTCGCTTAACCTGGAAGTATGTTTCACTGAACTCACTGGGACTTCCTTCTACATATAGGACTGCACTCTTAATGTAGGAAGGCACAAGGACACGTGCAAAGAAGCTATGATTTGAATTCACAGCCTTCCCACAGCTGGCTATTTAAACCAGTTTGTCCATTATGTTTACGTGGTGTGCTTTCTCCCCCAAATGGACCTTGCACCTTACCTCATATACCAAAGCAGATGCTAGCTGTTTCAAACCAGGCAGGAAAGATTAGAGAATAGAAAGAAGATGTTTGTTTACTAGGCTCTTGATGAAACAACCACCATCCAACTCCCACATGTATTACAAAAAGAAGCAAAGATTTGTTTGGGTTTATTCTAAACAGAATCAACTCTTTTAATAAAGATGTGTGTATTTGTTTTGCATGAACTGGGCAGATCTGTATTCCATTAGAATCTAAGATAATCCAACCTTTTAGAAAATTGATAATGAAGGTCAATCTCTCTGGTATCTTTGCAGATAATTCGATACATGTTCCTTTGGACTATATCTTCTGCATTTAAGTTTTGGCACCAGAACATTTGATGGCTACACTGTTTGCCGTTCTGTTCTCTTTGCCAGCTGCTTTTGGGAAAATCAAAGAAAATCTGAGGCAGGATACATCAAGCCACAGTTGTTGACTAATGTTTTATAGCTCCCTCATTCTTTATGGGTTTATAGGTTGAACATCTCATTCAGTATTTCTAAATTGTTCCTTTCCGGGCTTCTAGAGTGTTCAGTTTCACTGTTGGTAGACTATGTTGTAATCATAAAACAGATTAGTATTCTACAAAACCAGTTTTCTTCTTCTTTCAGTAGCTTTGACTTTTTTTGGTGACACTGATGCATCAATAAAATAGAGTGCCTAACAGCACCTTTTGAAAATGAAAATCTCTGTGAGGGTGGTTACAAATATGGTTGGGCAATATACTGATATATTGTCCCAAACCAGTTTGAAGTCCATATTGTGATATCGGTTTCATAATTTTTGACCTGGCAATATATCGTGAATCATGATGTTTGTGTGTGTGTGAGCGCACTTACTATGCAAAAATCATGATGCAGGAATAACCGTAAAGCCAGCCAATGCTTCTTCATCCTTGTTTCAGGCATTGTGATATATTGGTATATTGGGATGTTTCACTGGTGATATATCTTGATGTTGAAAACCAGATCTCACCCAGCCCTAGTTACAACTCTAATAATTGCTTCAGACCTGCACTTAGCCATGCAAGAAGCCACAATATTTGGGGGTATTTTGCAGAGCACTCCAAACCCCCTTTGTGCTGGGCTAGGTAGCGGTGGATTGGGTAAGTCAGTATCTTATCCATGACTTCCATATTACTCATAGGGGCAATGGAGCCTGAGAGTGTGTGGCATGCCTAAGACCACCTAGTGAGTTCATGGTAGAGGTGAGAATGGAGCTGGGGACTTTCTGATTCATAGCTGGCCTCTGCACTAACCAATCAGGAACAGCTATAATATGTTCCAGCTGCTGCTTATCTTGCTGATCTCCAGATGAATATAATTTCTGATACTTGGTCTACCGTTGCCAAAGGATCCCTCCAAAGGGTTGCAAACCCTTTGGCAGCTGTCTTCCAGGCAGAAGGAGACTTGAAGTACATATTTGCCAGAGATTCTAGTTACAAGCTAAGACTCAGCACATCACTGAGAGTCATCTCTCTGGTGTGGTGCATGCTGAACGCGCAGCTTCTGATATGGTAAGTGCATTCCCCAAAGAGCTCTTTTTAGCCCGTAAAGTGACATAAGATGGAGTTGCTTGGCCATCAGTTTAATTTCCCCAGAAAAATTTATACACTTTAATCATAGCCTGATACATTTCACTTTCTATGTAGTTTAGCTTTAGACCTTTAATAAAATATTATTAAAATCAACATCTGGTTATTAATATGCAATATGATTTTTAACACTTCAGTTACGGCCTTTTCAGACATGCCCCAGGTGTTGCCCTCCAAATGCCTCTCATTAACAAAAGAGATACGAGTTGGGGGTGCACTAATGAAAGAATCCGGCACTTTATGAAACTGGCCCCCAAACGGGGCCATGCCCTGAGCTCTGGCAGGAGTGGAGATTCCATCACCCTTTTCAGCATAAAAGAATACTTAGGACGGAATGAGGAACGCCTACGAGACTTCTCAGAAAAGACGTGCAATCTTTGAGCAAACACAGGTGGAAAGATCATAGCGAATTTCAACAGCAGCATTTTATGGAATCCATGAAACCTATGACTTGGCAGAAATGAGGCTTCCTCTTATTTTCTTAGGGAGAGACTAATGGAATAGATTCCACCATTTTGAGAGTCAGCAAAATTTCGTAAAGATAATCAAAAGGAAATGAATTCTCCAAAGCAAGAGGCAGAGGGAATGGAATCTGTCTCCTAGCACTTCCTTACTTACACAATATATCTCCAGTCAGCCAAGTAATTCTAATTCTCTTAGCCACTCAGGACCCCTGTCCTTTTTTATCGTGTATTTGTGATGATTTGTGCTCATCATACTATCAAGGTGGTTAAATGCAACCCCGCTTCCAATATTATTTTCACTTTAAAAGGTTTTGGGATGAACATACTTCTTCCTTTCCAATCTATGCTGTCCAATCTATGCTGTCCTATAGATTTATGCTGAAATCGTGTGTGTGTGTGTGTGTGTGTGTGTGTGTGTGTGTGTGTGTGTCAAATATTAGGGGCCAAGGTCCCTTCAGCCCCCCCTAAAATATTTGAGGGAGTCGTTCCCCCCAAGTTGATTGGCATTTCTATTCAAATGGTGTGCATGTGCCATGTGATGTGATTGATTATGAGGGGCAGAGTTTACCTGCCTCACCATATTTTATTTCAGTTGGCACCTGTGTGTGTGTGTTCCCCTGCTTTTGCTGCCCGTTCAGATGGTAATAATGTAGTAACATAGGGAAAGTATTGAAGAACACATAATAAAGTAAACTGATGTGTGGATGGCTCAGTGTAAATCCATCACTAATGCATCAATGTTACATCAATGACATGTTGTAGAATATAGCTGTTAGTCACACCCACCCATCTGTTAGTATTTAAGAATTCTGATGACAACCTTGGGTGGTGCTTCCCTTCACTGCATGCAAATTGATTATTGACATAGGAGAATCAAATGATGTGAGCAGATTTAATGTCTGGGGGGGCAGTGTGTGTGAGAGAGAAATAGTGGTATTTACACATGTGTGGATGGCTCAGTGTTCCTAAGGAGCAGGAGGATCTGTATTGAGTCATCAATAGAAGTGGCGCTTTCAAGGTTTTCTTAAATTTGATGAAAACATGTTTTCCCCTGCACTGGAATGGAAAACCTGGGTTCTCCAGATGTCACTGGGCCACAACTTCCATCGCCCATTAGTGTTGGCCAGTGGGAGTTGGAGTCCAATCCCATCTGAAGGACCACAGGTTCCCATCACTGCTGTAACCGGTCTGATTATTCAGTGGTACCCAGATTCCCAAGTTATTTACTAAGTGAACCAATGAGAAAGGACATGAAAGGCAAAGGAAACAATAAGGAAGGCGGTTTTCTTTGGGTGCATCAGAGCAAATGCATCTTTAGTGGTGCTTTCTTAAAGGTGTTGTGGGATTATTTAGTCAGTCGTATCCCACACTGTGCCATTTGGAATATGCGCTGACTTTTAAAAGCAATTTAACAAGCGAGCATGTTAGCATATGGCAAGTTATTTCTGCTAGAGTCTGTAAAAGGTCTTGGCACAGAAAAGGTGTGTGATAAAGTGCATTCCAAAGAAAAAGCTCCAAATTAAGTATTTGACAAGGGCTCCCCAAGGTGTCATGGCAGATTGGGTGGGGAGTGGGGGGGGGAGAGGTGACCTATGGAGCTGGCAAAAGCTCAGATCATTTGTGAAAGCGTTTCTGGGCTGCCAAAATAGCAGAGAATTCTCTGAAGGATAATTTGCTAAACCAACTGAAAAAGAGGCAGTCATAAATAAAGGATGCAAGCAGATGTCTGTCCACTCCGGAGTTAACTCTAAGCCTATTAAAACTTTAAATGCTACCTTCCTGACGGTCCCGGAGGCTTGAAATAGTGCACAGCTAGGAGTTTGCTGAGGATTCAAAGTGTGGTTGCTGAGCACCTTCAGGCTCTTGCCTGAAGAACTCCAAAGCAACAAGTTGTAAATCAGCCTGCTGAGGAGAATCCAAGCAGCTCGGCTCCAAACCAAAGCTCAGGGTCCAGCAAGCTTCAGTGATTTCAGAACCATAATAACACTCTTGTTCTCGGTCTCACCCATATCGTGATTTACAGCACTGAGTGGAAGCACAGCTGAAAGTACACGGCTCTTGCTCGCTCACCTCCCTGAGAGCGCTGAAGGATATTGGCATGCATTCTGCATCCAGCGTCAGTGCAGAGTACAATTTCTGTGTGTGCTGATGGCCAAAATACCAATGTTACAAGCTTCAGAAAGCATGTGTGTGTATCTCACTTTTTCGTAAATGCTGTACAAAGACTTTATATACTTTTAAGTGATTTGTAACTATGCATTTTCAGTATATGAAGTCTTTTTCACATCATTCATAATACAGGAGGAAAAACACACACACACACACAGAGAGAGAGAGAGAGAGAGAGTGAGAGTGAGAGAGAGAGAGAGAGAGGAGTTCATACTATTCTGCTTGTTGGCCATCATTAAAGCATTACAAATGGCTTTGATATTGATTCATACTCTCCTTTCTCTGGAAAGTAGGAAGTTCCAGGAAGCATCCACAGCCTTAGTGGGTACTCTGTGGCCCTCAAGCATTGTTGTTGGGGCCCCAAATGTTTGCCATCCAGCTCTTTGGGGACAGTTTCTTTCTGAGGGGTGAGCGGCAGTAATGTAGGGCACACAAATATTTCTAAGTCCCACTGATTTCTTGGTGAAATAAGTATCATTTTTAAATTTTGGCTGCATTAGGCACTCAGGCTACAACACTTTGTTGTTTAGTCGTTTAGTCGTGTCCGACTCTTCGTGACCCCATGGACCAGAGCACGCCAGGCACTCCTGTCTTCCACTACCTCCCGCAGTTTGGTCAAACTCATGCTGGTAGCTTTGAGAACACTGTCCAACCATCTCGTCCTCTGTTGTCCCATTCTCCTTGTGCCCTCCATCTTTTCCAGGGAGTCTTCTCTTCTCATGAGGTGGCCAAAGTATTGGAGCCTCAGCTTCAAGATCTGTCCTTCCAGTGAGCACTCAGGGCTGATTTCCTTCAGAATGGATAGGTTTGATCTTCTTGCAGTCCATGGGACTCTCAAGAGTCTCCTCCAGCACCATAATTCAAAAGCATCAATTCTTCGGTGATCAGCCTTCTTTATGGTCCAGCTACAACAATACACACATTTAATTGGAACTGGACCCCATCAAAAGCTATGACATGAGTTTCCAAGTAAGCAAGGTTAAGAATGAGTGCACTGAAGCTGCTTTTCAGAGGCATGCATGTGCCTTCTTTCCTGAATCATGGCCATCTGCAGGCAAATGGCTTTTGTCCATTTCTCTGCAGCATTTCAGGTCGTACCTGGAAAAGAGCTCACAGCAGCACATAATCTACAGGTCTGCAACTGATGTATCCAGTGCTCGTTTTAATCTCTCTCTCTCATTTGCAGTTATTTGGACAGAAGCTAGGATAATGCACCCCCACACAGGTCACAAATACCTGGAATGGGTCATAGAAGTTTTAAATGTTGTGTATGAAGAGAAGACCACCAACATGTCTGCCTTTCTCTTTCAGAAATATTCAAGAATTTACGGTAATTAGTTTTTCCTTAAGAGCCAGCTTAGCAGGACCAGGAGCAATTTGCAAGATGGTCCCATTAATTTCATCACTCCATTGAATCATACTGGATATGGGAAAGTGGCTCCCATGACAAAGGCAGCTAAAAATTTTTTACCTGGTAGGGAGGTTTCTTCCATTCATAGATAGCTTGTGAGCAATCATGAATCTGCATATATTTTAAATGTATCTTATTCACATGGTCACATTCACACGAGCAATAAAACAGCATATTCAGTTACCAGTATCTCCCTCTCCTACAGATGCCCAGCTTTCCAAATCTCTACTTTTACTGAGACCATAATCTCATTTTAAATTTTCTCATTATTACTTCTAATGGCCAAGTTACAAAACTATTTTCCCCTTACTTAGTTTATTTCAAACTCTTCTGCTGTGTGCAACTTGTTTGGCTACATTCTTCTGCTTATACATCATGCACCCTGCTAATAGGTGTCTGAGTTCTTCTTGGTTGTATGAATACAATCTAACAAAGAAGGAATTTGAATTCTTCATTTATGCCGCTAGGCTTTTCCAGAACATAACAGTGTGGGGCTATTCCTGGAATGTCTCCCCAGGACTTGGCAATACATAAAACTGACATGGCTGTCTGCTGATGCAAATTGGTGATGCAGTTCTATTAAAATCAAGACCATTGATTTCAATGGATCTATGCCATGTGAACCACGGAGGAATGGCCATCTGTATTGAGCCAGCTGTGCTGTGGGCTACACAATCCAGGGGGGAAAATGCAATCATAAAAAATGGTGCTGTTTTTCTAAATTACTCTGCCCTCATTTTCCAGAAAGGTTGAAACAAACCTACTTCCCCTGCTGATCTTAGCTCACTGAACATGTTAAACAATTTTACATCGGTATAAAAGTTTCAAAGCTGTACAGGTTCTTTAAAAGCCAGATTTCTACCCAGAGAGTCTTAAATATGGTCTCCAAATCTCTTGATGTACTACTAACCATATTGTTTGTCAATTATTTTGATGCCAGTCTATTTATTTCCTTTGTGAATTGTTTCCCATTAAACCTCCCAAAGCAATTAACAATGAAAACATCAACAGTAAAAACACCTATAAAATAATTTCAAGTCCAATACAGATTGGGATTTTTTAAAAATCTCCTCTTAAAAGGCTTGTTGGACAAGGAAGGGCTTTAATAAGTGCAAACATGATAATAGAGACAGCATGTATATCAAACTTTATCACCTTTTGTGGCTCTTCCCCAGTGTTTAAATGTATCACCCTCTTGTTCTAAATCAAGGCAACTCTATAACCAGCTCTTCACAGTAAGAGATGGCTGTAGTCATGTGGTATCATCTTGGCTTTTGTGTTATATAAAATATAGGTTAGGTAAGTTTATAATGAATCTCCAGTGGCATCTAAGAGGCTATTTGTTTATTCTGAACAGTCTGCATCCCAAACACTGCTAGGTTTATAAGTCTTTCCAGAATTTCATGGAACTATAAAATATTTCTAAAACAGTAAAACAGGAGTCTCTCTCCATACACCTAAACATTTAGATTGGTTTATTAAAAGTTTGCTTGTTTTCAGTTCCTGGAAAGAATAGTGAAAGTAAGTATTCCTAAATTAACTGGAACCATTTCCCCAGCTGACAATGATTTAAAAATAAAATGCTAACTTCTTCAACAGGTGCCTTTCAGCTCTGTAGGTTACCTTCCCATATTTAAATTCCATGCGATTCTGATTTGCATTAAGGCCCAAGGGGGGGGGTGAGAAAATATTTCTGACCACTCTTCGGAGTGGTCCTTTTTCTCCTCTTTCATTGCAAGCTTTAACCAGCTTTAAGTGCAGAGAGTGAACCAGCTCAGGCCTGTTCAATTTCTCCCTCTTCCCCAAGATCTACATCCTCCTTTTTATCCTGTTCATACTTTTCAGCTTGCATCCTAAGACTAGAACTGGTCAAGATGCCCTAGTCTTAAATGTCACAGTCCACAAATAGTTTTATCACAAGACTTGCTTTTGTGTAGTTTGGTCTGTCTGACAAGGGTGAAGTTCATGCTATGACTAGAATATTAAGATGACAGAAAACTCCTCCAGAAGAGGTATTTGGGACAACTATCCCATTTGAACAGTGCTTGGACCAGCATTTTAGGGAAGATAAATGTATTCGGTAGGCTCCTTAAAGGTAAAGGTAAAGGTACCCCTGCCCGTATGGGCCAGTCTTGACAGACTCTAGGGTTGTGCGCCCATCTCACTCAAGAGGCTCCTTAATACCTCTCTAAAGCTGCCGTCCAATGCACAATTAGTTGGAAGTAGGTTACAGTAAATAATGTGAGACTTGCTTCCAACAATAAGCATGCAGATGATCAGTCTGAAAAAGTATTAATTGTTTTTTCAACAGAGAAGACAGGGAAGTGATTGTCTGTGAATAATCCAGATTTCTCTGCAACTGAAGGGAAGGCTACAGTGTTCCTGAGCTACAGGGTCTCAATCTGTAGGCTTCTGAGTCAGAGCCAAGGCTTCTTTCTTCCCTCCTGAGAGAGAGAGAGAGAGAGGGAAAAGCAAATGGTCTTGTGTCTAGCATTATAAAACATCTGGTAGAACGATCACAAAGGAGACTGCTAAGCATACAGTTTAACAGAGCTGCTGGGATCTTTTTATTACATTCATTTTCACACACACACGCACAGAGACACACACTCATAAAAAGGTTGGAGTTTACTCAATTTTGCTAATGCTTTTGGAATTTTATTAATCAACATTAATAAAACAATGACACCTTTTAAAATGCAACGGAGAGGAAAGTTTCCAAATACTTCCAATCAAAATAAATAATTTTAAACTTCATATTACACTTTAAAGGTTAAAAAAAAGGGGAGAGAACCCTTTTGGGAAATGGGTGTGAACTTTAAATTATCCCCATTAACACCAGAACTGGAGATGAAGGCCAAAACTCTTACGTTCTTTTGAAAGCTCCTTAATAGAAAGCTAAGGTGCTGCAGGATCAATAAAAGAGTGAAGAAGTGAGGTAGGAATCTCTCCCCCTGTGCTCCAGGTGGAAGTCTGAAGCACTCTTGATTACACTGTGGTGTCGAGTCAGTGGTTGCTTCCAGATGTCCTGTTTGTTGAGCATCCTTTCTGATCTGTTTGCGGGAGTTTAGATGGTGTTTCTTTCCAGTGCACTTCTCCTTTGTCTTCCTTATTATGAAAAGTCTGATATTTTAGCCTAGTGCAAGCTTGTTGTGCAAGACCTCTCCATCAACTATGGTTGTGAATTTGCTGGTATGGGACAGAATCTTTCCCCCAAATAGTGACAGTCTTGAAATGCCTAGAGTGAGGGTGCTACCAAGCAACATGCCAGCTGTTCTGTTGTGGGGGGATATGAATGGTGTACGGGCACTAGAATTTCTATCCAGAGAAACCATGTACCACTGGCTCTCTCCATTACACTGGGTTTCTTTTATGCCCACTATATCAATGCCATCTTCTAAAGCCAGTACTCCAGTTCACCTGTCTTGGCTTGGAGCCTTCTAGCATTTGCATATACTGTCTCTCTCTCTTTAAGTATCTGTGGCATCTTCACCCTGGCACCTTTAGCAAGAGATAGTGACGCACTCTTCTCGGGACCTTATGCAAGCAAAGTCTGCATTGGAACATTATTGAGCAATGGCTCCTCAACCTAAGCTGAGCCAGGTTAACCAAACTATGCCCCTGATCCCCTGTCTAGACAGCAGCTTCCTGTGTCTCTTCTGGGGAACAATATAGTAGAACCAGTTCAGGAAAGGACCTGGTGAAAGACAGGCACCCTTGCCGCACCCACCTAGGAGATTGTGGCAAAGTGGATATATAGTAATACTACTACTACTACTAATTTTTTATTTGTACCCTGCCCATCTGGTTGGGTTTCCCCAGCCACTCTGGGCAGCTTCCAACATTGAATGGCCTGCATTTCTGTATTTGTTCAGAGATCACTGTGAATCTCAGGAACAGGGATGGAGCACCAAGGGCCTTCTGGGGGTTCCCTCATTGCAAGAAGTGAGGTTACAGGGAATCAGACAGAGGGCCTTCTCGGTAGTGGCGCCCGCCCTGTGGAACACCCTCCCTTCAGATGTGAAGGAAATAAGCAGCTATCTTCTCATTAAAAGACATCTGAAGGCAGCCCTGTTTAGGGAAGTTTTTTAATATTTAATGCTGTATTGTTTTTAACACTTGATTGGAAGCCGCCCAGAGTGGCTGGGGAAACTCAGCCAGATGGGCGGGGTATAAATAAATTATTATTATTATTATTATTATTATTATTATTATTATTATTATTCACCAGTTTGGAGCATAGAGAGACTGAGAGCATTTAATAGTGTGGCTAATTTCTGAGGTTACAGCCATCTGGAGTACCACTTCTGTACAGTTGGCCTAAGCATTCTTCCTAATGAAGATTGGAAGGTGGATATTTACCCAGAATTCATTGAATTCTCTCTCTGAACATTTTTGGAAGCTGTGAAAATGCATCATCTGTTTTCTTTTGTCAGCCATGTCACCAATGTCAGTCCTTCTTCTGCCTTTCATTTTTAGGGGGCTGCATGCAGCCTAGAAAGCGGATACTAAATGCTAATACAGAAGAAGAAAAACCAATGGATTTAAAACAGGGGTCAGAGGAATCTTCGTCTCTTCGCTCTGCTCTTTGGTGGTTATGGTAAGTGGATTTATTGTGTCTGGTGGGGTCTTTCCTCAGTAAGTAGAAATGAAAATAATAACTAATGTTCTGCCCTTTTCTGCCAACACCTTTCATTTGGAAAGGTTCGCTGATTAGTGTTTGTGAGTGGCTGATCCAAATGCCGTATTTTTCACTCTATAGGACGCACTGGACCATAGGACGCACCTTGTTTTAGAGGTGGAGAACAAGAACAAAAATATCTCCCCCTCTCTGCGCAGCGCCCCTTCAGCAAAGCGACAGGAGAAATGGAGCCCCTTCCATTTCTCCTTCCGCTTAGCTGAAGGGGCGCTGCACCTTAGCTGAAGGGGCATCTACCCTTCAGTGAAAGGAACCCGAAGCCTTGAGAGCGCAGCGGGAGCTCCCACTGTGCTCCAGAGGCTTCAGGTGGCTATCTTTGAAGCCTGGAGAGCGACAGGTGTGCACCGACCCCTCTCCCTCTCCAGATAGCCCCGGGTTCCTTTCGCTTGTGGGGCTGGCGGTGATGAAAGCCGAGCTTCCCTCACCGCCAGCCCTGGAGAGCAGCGGGAAGGCTATGCGCAGCCTTTCCGCTGCTCCCCAACCTGCTGCCTTCGGAGCGCAGTGCAAGTTCCCACTGCGCTCTGCAGGCTTCGGGTTCCTTTTGCTGAAGCCGGGAGAGCAAGACTCTCCTGGCTTCAGCGAAAGGAACCTGAAGCCTCTGGAGCACAGCGGGAACTCGCGCTGCGCTCCGAAGGCTTCAGGCGGCTATCCCTGGAGCCTGGAGAGCGAGAGGGGTCGGTGTGCACCAAGCGAAAGCAACACGAAGCCTCCAGTGTGCTCCCTTTTTGCTTTTTGCTTCACCCATCACTGGTATGTGGCCCACAAAAGAAGGTAGTCCCCAAGCCAAAAAAGAAAGAAAAAAGGTTTCCCACTTCTCTTTCAAAAAGACAGGGGTCTTCCCAGAGTCTCATCAACTCTAGATGGATCATTAAAACATGTCTCTTTTAATATCACTTTATTTTTCATTGGTAGCGGTGACCATAAAGCGTGGCATCTCTGATCAACCTCCTTGTGTCATAATAGTTGTCACTGGAACGCTGTGCTGGCATTTGTTTCCATCCTGGACAAGGCAAGAGCTCCTCTTGTATTGATCTATAAAGCAGAAACATCTGTTAGAAGTGCTGCTGCAGGCTGCCTGCCAACCAGAGAGATGCTTATGGTTAACAAGCCCTTGTCCTACACTGTACATGTTGCAACAGTATATGCAAAAGCATAATAAGACCATGTGCAGATTCAGAGTTGAAAATTAAAGCACTGAGGTCAGGCAGAAAGAAAACCTGCCAACAATATTTAGTTCAGCAATACATTTTTGTCTACAGAACAGCCACTTTACTGGGTGAATGATATTAAAGCACCTTTTTGCCTTGGTTCCATTTCTAGCTCTTTAGGTTTTTCTGGCCTGCAATAAAATTCAAATTCCAGCAGGACCCAATCCAACTATATCAGTGGGGGAGTTAACTATGTACTTCTCTCTTTTTAAATACATGGGCATTAATAATATAATAAAAATAAGATGTTCTGGGTTGCATCCAAGATTAGTCTCAGAGTAGGCCCACTGAAATTATGAGGTGTGACTAAGTTAGGTCCATTAATTTCAATAGGTCTACTCTGAATAGGACTAACATTGGCTAGAACACAGGCCAGGATTACAAATCAGCATGGGCCCCTGAAAAGTGTGGCATGGTCTGTAATCTGCCTCATACCTACAAATTATAGCCCACTTCCCTGGGAGTAAAGTCCACTTATTTTGGGCAGCTTTATGTATGTCTGTATCCACATGCTTAGAACAGAACAGGAAATCAAGTCTCCCTCTGGAAAATTAAAGCAAGATGTAAATCTGTATATGAATATCACCTAGATTGTATTTCATCTTTACAGGATAATTTAAAGTTATTATTCTTGAGAATTTTTAAACTTTGTAATAGCTGGAGACAAACAAAGCTATTCTGGTTGAAGTCTCTATCAAACTGAGCTTTGTGACCATACAGTTCTTTGTCAGATCAATAATTCAGTTGAATCTCTCTTCAAAAAAGTTTTCAGATGATAAATTAGGAGAGTCAAAGAAGAAATATTTAGTCAGTCAGTGGAAGAGTTTCAGTTCCAGCAGAAATGTAATTTAGTTCTCAATGGGTTCCGAAATGAAAGGGGAATAACTGACGAAAGAGCCAGCTGTCACTGCAGAAGGAATACCAGCTATACATCCTGCAGCATATCCTAGTCATGTAGAATAATATCTTTCCAAGATTAATGTCCAACATTTATTTCTAGTTCTGCAAATGGCTGTTGGCAATTTCTCCTACATCTAGAAAAGGCCAAGTAGTGTTTTCAATAGACTTTTTGGATTTCAATGATTCTACAGACTTCCTTCTGGCACCACTACCACTCCCCATATCTTGAAGAGGAAATTACAAAGCAATTGCAACACCTAGAAAGACAAAGGGGGACCACATGGGCAGAATACAGAATGATGCCAGTAAAGCAAATCCAGTAGAGAAGCAGTTGGGAATTTTAAAAAAACAAACAAGTCTTTAGAGTCAAAATTTAATCCTCTCTTCTTTTTTGCTGCTGTTGATGTTGCAAAAGCTGAACATTTGGAAGATCACTTTTAATTGATTCATAAACTGCCTCAAATACAGATAATGCAAATGATGGATTGAACGAACTCTGGTCACGTTCAAGAACAGCCTTGTTGGGTACACATCACCCTAAACAGTGTAGAACAGAGCCACCATGGCTAGCACCCATTGCTAGCCTTACTGCTCTGTGAATTTGTCTAATCTTCTTTTAAACCCATTCATGTTAGTGATGGCCTCAAACCTGGGTGGCTTTAAAAGAAGATGAAACAAATTGGAGGAGGGTAGTTCCATAGCCATGAAGGTTATGTTCTACCTCCACTATTGGAGACAATACACCTCTGTAGACCCATCCCTGGAGATCACAAGGGAGGAGAGTGTACAGTTTGCAGGCTTCCCATGGGCATCTGATTAGCTGCTGTGAGGACAAGATGCTGAGCCAGATAGGCTTTTGGTCTGATCTGACAGAACTCGTCTTATGTTCTTATGATCTGACCAAGAGTAAAGGCCAGCATCTGGTATCGAACTGCATACAAGTATTTTTATTTATTTATCTAATTATCTATCTATTGAATTTCCATCCCACCCTTCAACCGAGGATCAGATTACAACACAACAATGCACAACAGAGTAACAAACAATACCTCCCATACGCAGTTTAAAAAGACATAGGCTGCTTAATTGGACAAAGCACTGGGATGTAGATGTTTTTAGGAAGTACCTAAGTAATGCATGAAGGCAACAACCCTTCCCTTACATTTGGACACTTCCACACATATGTTCACACCAATAGCCTGTACTCTGAGGTTCTATTGAGTGAATATGGCTCATGGTCATTGACAATTCTATCCTCCATGACACAGTGCATTACTTTAGCTTAGGGGTCTGTAACCTTTTTGGACCAGGGCATGTGTTAAGTTTTGAGACATCAGTCACAAAATGGCTGCCATGGCAGCATGGCATAGTACACAATGACTGCAAGGCAGGATATTGTATAATACAAAACTATAGAAAGTACATTTATTGTTGCTTCTCCGTGCCATGGGCAACTTCAGGCTTAGCTTGGGTAGCTAGCTGGCTTTGATGGTGGAGATCACACAATATTAATTCCATACACACATAACAAAGCACACCAACAACATGGAGCATTCCCTAGTAACAGGAAAAAATATACAAGGTGCATCTTGCACACACACTCATCACACACATGCTGACCACAAACACATGTGCATCTCTCTCTCTCTCTCTCTCTCTCTCTCATATATATATATATATATATATATATATATATATATATATATATCTCACACACACACACACACACTTCACATATGCAGTACACCTGTCCTACCAAATGCATATCTTCCTCTCTCACACAGACCACACGTAGCTCTTTCCCCCTTTCTCTCCCAAGTGTATTTTTCCTCTCACACACCCATATGGCTGTTTGCAGGATTCTCGGTGGGTGGGGGAGGCTTTTGGAGAGGCAGAGCAAACCACTGAAAGGCATGGAGCAGGCTCATTTATCATGTACATGCTGTATGTACATTTTGCCTCCTAGGTTCAGAAAATGCTAGAAACTTACTTTATTGATACCTGGAAACCTGAGGAGCATGGTTTAGCCTGAGGGCATCCAAGAAGCCCCTGGTGGGCACCATGGTCAGGTTGGTGACCCCTGACCTAGCCTATACTTTCAAAGTAAGATGGAAAGTAAACCCAAATAAATAAATATATAAACCACCCAAAGTGACAACAGTACCTCCTTATGTGCCCCTATCCTGATTTTTATTTTTCTTACTTGATAGAATCCAGAGTCTTGTTTTGAATCTTAAAAGCTCCATATGTTCAATGCTGGTAGTAGAAAGTCATGTTTCCTTTTTCTAGAATTTGTTATTCTTAATGGTGCAACTTTTTCCATTAAAAAAAAAAAGTATTGTGGATTATGAAATCTTTTCTGCATTTTAAAAATGAATGCATTACCCATTGGGAATTATAAATCATCAGGGGGGATTGTGTGTTCCCCCAGATGTTGCAGGACTACAACTCTGATCATTCCTGCCCTTGGGCTTTGCTGAGCGTTGGAGTGCAACAACATCTGAGGCATATGGTATCAACTGCTTCCCCAACCCTGTTATAAATGGTGTTATAAAAAGGAGAGCAAAGCCACAGCATCCGTTAACCTACATTCATATCCAGAATTTGTTTGGCAGGACTTGATTTTTTTGCCCATAGTTCCACAGAACCTGTTTCCAGAATCCACCCAGGCTCTCTTGCACATGCATAATCTCTTGCAGGATGGTGATATTACGCATGCCCTGTGAGATCTGACTCAACACCAGGGCTCTCTGGACCGGAAAGGAAGCACCACCAGATTCCAGTAATTCCCCATTCTGATTTCCCTCACAGCCCATCACAGGGTTCTGGTTCTAACTAATATCAAATGGTGCCCTACAAGAAGTAAATCATTGCTGCAATTTAATCCGGTCGTGTACGCAGGATTAAATGTTGCAGCCTAACCTGTGCTTTCAGTGTAGGATGGAAATATCAATAAATCCAAATAAATAAATATAAGCTCCAAGCCATCAAATCTGACAGCAGCACTTTTGTTGTGCGCTGCTGCCCAGTCCCAGCCCCCTTTTTCTACTCACTCCAGTACTCTGGCAGAATTATTCAACTCCTGGATTTATCTTTAGTTTAATGACTTATAAATTCTAATTTCCTTCGCCAAACATTTTAAGGCTTAAACACTGCAGTGCTCACATTACACGTATTTATTAGGTATTCTCCTCCCCCTTCCTTCCCCTGGGAACGTTACTCTCGGCAACTTCATCCACATTTTTGGATTTCTAGCAAACGTCTTCCTTCATGGTGCCTTGTTGGGTCATTAACATTTACATGCCAACGGCTTCCCGCTGAGATTGTGTTAGTCGTCTTGGCACCCTTTCCCTCCACATCTGCTATTTTTATAAAGCCAGTAATACTTTTGCCAGCAACTAGTCCTGTTTATATATGTAGTCCACTTCGCATTCGGAGCTATTGCCTCTCTGGTCCAGGACCATCTCATCTACAACTTATGACACACCTCCCAAAACACAAAAGCTGCCCACAAACCACAATTAAAAAGCCTCTTCAGTAATTAAACATGTTCTCCTGTCAAGGCTAATCAATTCATACGTCATAGCAAAAACTCTGTATACACATTCCAGCCTGGTACTGGAAGGCAGCGAAAAATTAGTCTGTGGTACAGAACCAACCTTTCAATCTTCATTAAAGTTAAACTACATTTCTTTCATGTTACGGCAGCATATCTTATTTATTCTTATGCTGTCTGCTCTAGGTTCAAGGCTTGGTTTCAAGTGGGTGCCCAGCACCGCGGTTTATAGGTATGTTATACATCCAGGAACAATAAAACTGAGGTGAACGAATTAATGAGAGTAATTTCTGACTGTAGCTGTCAGATTTGCACCTGCGGTCACATAGTATCTCTGGTGTTGCAACCTATAGGTCAGTTATTTACGGCACCTAGTAGTCAGATGACTCAACACATATCACTTGAGATGCCACCCTAGACCTTGAATAGCATGTTTTTGAGAGGCATGGCATTCAGGCTTCCAGTAACCATCAGGAGCAATGTAATAAAGTGAAAAGACACAGGAGAGGGATAGCAAAGGAGGGACAGAGACAATGATTTCATGAGTCATTTGAAGAAGCTCAGTGCACCTCAAGTGAGGAGGGAATACATAATACATTATTTGCCTCCAGAAAGTACCAGCTTCATTCTCTGGCTTCTCCAAGTTTCTCTCCAAAATTCCAAAAGCCACTGCCAGTCAATGGCTAGGCAGCTTCCTATATTTATATGTCACAAAGCTAGACAACTTCCTATATTTTTATATGTCATAAAGCTGCAGCCTATAACTCAAAAAGTGGGAAGTGCTAATTGCAACTCCCTAAGAACGCTCATATCATTACAGTTAGAGCAGTAGTACTAAGTTAGAGTACTAGTACTAAGTAGAGCACAAGTTCCAATTCCAGAAGAAAGAGTTAAGGAATTTCGTATCAGGTCTTAGAGGATAGAAATATTGAGCAATATATTGAGTATATTTGACATACGCCTGGCTATATTGCTGGGCACAGGATTAGGTTTAAAGGAGCATTTTGGATGTATCTATCTCAGTTGACTGTTTTTTCCGTACTTTGTGTAGACAGAGAACCAACTTCCAAGCTGGTTGGCTGGTTCTTTGCTATTGCTCCTCACAGGAACTTCAATACAAGCTAAGAATCTAAACCATTTGCCTTAGATCATGTAAAAACTCTGTGGGACACAAAAAAATGTCTGTGGAACACAAAAATGTAACCAGATCTCCCAAGACCCAGAACAGATCATCATCACAAATTGTTATTTTCCCCCACAGCTTTGTAGAATGTTGACAGCTGCATTTGCAGTGATCACAACTCGGACCTTCACATAAAAAGAAGTATTCCCAAAGTGGAGATTTCATTTGAGATTACACTCAAATTACATACACTTTCTGAACAGTTTGGAATAAAATTTGACCATCGTAAATGACCCCCATAACCGGTGTCCTATGATTCCTTTAAAAGAAAAGCTATTCTGTTAACAGTTGTGGGTTTAGTTCACACTGTGTGAGAATGGAAAAGCATAGGCAACATATATTTGACCTATGTTTTTCTCCAGTTCACCTCAGGGAGCTACAGTTCTCAGAGAGTAACAATCAGTCCATCTTTCCAAGGAGTTCTGGGAATTGTAGCTCTCTGAGGTGACCTGGGGTTTCCTAACAACTTTCAGTTCCTTAACAAATTACAGCGCCTAGGATCCTTATGCCTGTTTAAAGTGGCATAATCTTGCTTTCAGTGCTTAGTGCAGACAAGGGTTACCATGTCTGACTCACTGTACATTAAGACCTACAGGGGAGGGCCTCCTGTGGGTGCCCCAACAATTCAGCTGAGGCAGCTGCTTGCTAGAGAGAGGGTCTTCAAGGAGTGGGGCCCAAATTCTTGAATGCTCTTCCCAGAAAGTTTCACCTGGCATCTACCTTTTATCTTCTCAAGTTTGGGATACGATATTAATCTTTCTGACTGTTTTATGTTACTTCTGTGATGTTGTACACTTTCCCTTTTGTGTGTGTGTGTGTGTGTGTGTGTGTGTGTGTGTGTGTGAGAGAGAGAGAGAGAGAGAGAGAGAGAGAGAGAGAGAGAGAGAGTATTCTTTCCTCTAAATTGCCCCGGGGATATTAGGAAAGGCAATATTAAAAAATGACCATAAATAAATAATTCAACCCCATGTGTTTCTGATTATTTCAGATTTTTCCATCTGTTCCCCTCCCCAGCATACAAATATGTATTATTATGCTTATCCAAGGCCTCCTTGATACACTTATAATAGGTCTATGAAGACAGAATCTTATACAAACAGCCATACTTTTGCATGCCTGACTTAGAACTCTCCCAGCCATTTTGTATCTATGTAATTGGTTGGACACTTCTATAATGGTATGACATGCTTGTAAATATTAACTGTGGTGGAACACAGAATCTCAGCAAAAATTTACTGCATTTTTGGAGGGAAAGTGAAAGGTCAGCTTGCCTAGGAGAAAAACTTCACACAGACAATAGGGTCACCTGAGCACTGCTGGCGTCAAATGGGTGGTATCAGAGCAAGGAAGATGAAGAGGGTGTGAGTTTTAAGAAAGGGAGAATAGCAAGAGAATCTCAGAAAACAGAGAAGAGCCAGAAGCCTGAGAAAAGTGAAGCAGAGGAAGCCTGCTGATGAGGAAGTGGTGGAGGAAATGCATGTGTGTATTTTGGGTGATGAAAGAGCAATAAAGGTATAGAAAGGCAGGAACAGGAAGACTAAGTGAGCAATCCTAGCTACCTCCCTCTCAGTCCAAAGGGGAATCATAGAGACGCGGGGTCATTGCTATACCTGCGACATGTGGGAAATGGAGGTAGATTGCTGTGCCAGCCTGATGCTGGCGCTGTGATTGGACCTGGATCAAGCCTGTGGCCATCATGTAGCGGCAACAGGGCTAGCTTGGGATACAATGGATCCCAGGTCAGTTTGCCCCAACCCCACTCAAGAAAGCTTCATCTTCCGGTTGGTGGGACGAAGCAGGGGCTCTGCACCAGTGGAGTACTGATGCAGCTGCCAGTGGGAGGCTGATGGAGGCCTGTAGGTCAAGGGGGGGGGACACCTCTGCCCAGCACAAAGGGGGTGGAGATTGCTTTGTCAGGAAGAAGAAGAAGAGTTTGTATTTGACATCCCACTTTATCACTACCCGGAGTCTCAAAGCAGCTAACATTCTCCTTTCCCTTCCTCCCCCAAACACTCTGTGAGGTGAGTGAGGTTGAGAGACTTCAGAGAAGTGTGACTAGCCCAAGGTCACCCAGCAGCTGCACGTGGAGGAGCGGGGAAGCGAACCCGGTTCACCAGATTATGATTACCGCTCTTAACCACTACACCACACTGGCGAGAGGAGGCGAGAGATGACACTTAGGCTGCAGTTAAGTGCACACTTCCTTGAGAGTAAGCCTCCTTGAATCTAAGTATTTAATTGCACTGTTAATTTCCTCTTTTGATTTAAATTACTAGTGAGCACTTCGTATCCGTTAACCACTATAGGAAGCTTATGTAACAATAAATTTCTTACAATTGAACGTACAAGGATTATTATCTCCCCAGGTTGAAGTATTTCAGTCAGCAGAAAGAGGGTTTGAATTAATAAACTGTAAAACCCCGTACAGATTTACAGCCAAATACAAGAGTCAACTGGAGTTAATGGAATTATATAAATCTAAGTGCTTTCTTTTAAGTGGGGATGTGAATCAGGCTGTTGATTAATTAAGATGAAAGCCAGTTTGAGCTCTGGCTCTTTCTATGCAAGAAATACAATTTTTCATTTAACGGCTTTTCAAATGTACACGATAGCTATTGTATGAGAGAGAGAAATAATGCTAGAAAAGTTGTTGGCTTCCTTCATAAGGGCACCTTTGATGAGAAGGTCATAGTTTTCCAACTCTGTAAAATATTGGTTTTGAAATAATGTTTATGTGCTGAGATAAAAGGTCTACTGAACTTTGAGATGAAGAATGAAAACATTAGTTCGAGGAACAAATGGTTGCATTTAATCCCTAAAGGTCGGGTGTCTCTACGGCAGGGGTGGAGAACCAGTGGCCTTCTACATGTTGTTGTATTACAACTCCCATCTACCCATGCCCATTGGTTATGCTGGAGTCCACCAACATCTGGATGCCTGCAGCAGAGGTGCTGTCTTGCACCCAAGACTGAGGAGTGCCACCCACCATTCACCGTGTGTGTGTGGTGTTAGGTGCCCGGCATGTGCTGCATGTGTGACTTCATGTGCGTGATGTCACATCATCGGGAAGCCAAGCACAGAGACCAGTGTGGCACAGGTTTCTTTCTCATATTCAGGAGGAACCAGCTACAAAACTGCACGACTCTCAGCTCATTGATCAACCTCCTCCGACCCCTCAGCATTGAGGGGGCCTGGCCCCCATGCCAGCAGATTTTGAGGGGGCCGAAGACACCTCCACCCCTAGGAGTTAGCACACCTCGCCCACAGCTTCCCCAGCCCTGCTTTAGTTACTCAGTTTACTTTGCCAACTGGCACATAATATTCTGTCACTCCTGGAGACAACCGAGCATGCTTAATTATCACTAGGATGGATTTGTTTTGTACTTCTGCCTATCTCAAGGTTCACCTAGACATGCTGATACCTCCTTCTTGTTTCTTACTGGCCCTATTTTGCTTTCTAATCTGTTGGCACTCAGAGTTTGCTCTTAGAGAGAATGGTCATCTTTTCATCTCTCGATGTTCATATTAGTTTTGAGAGGCTAGTTTAAGTTCTTTCCCAACATAGGCCAGTTAAGGTGTCTCTGAATAAGGGCCACACCTCTTGTGTCTTGGTTCCTCCTCAATAAAATGTGAGCAACTGATACGCCAAGTATGCCAATTATGTGCATCCACACTATGCAAATTAGTTATGTCCTTCAAGGTCATCATATGTTTCCAATGCACCCTTTGCAATCTTCCTGGCTGCGGATAAGAAGAAAGGCTGAGCTTCATTTACAGTAAGCCGTATTTATATTTTGGCAAGAGAAAAGGGGGCCTTAAATGTTTAAATATAGAGCTACACCATAAAAAAGTATCTTAAGACCAATGAGAACAAGGAACACAAAGAGTTTTTCCTCAAATTATTTCTTCCCAGAACAAAGCCCCTTTGCATTATTTATAAAAACCCCCAAGGTAGGTAATTGGGGCTGAGAGACTTATCCAGTATGGTCTCCCAAATGCTCTAAGATCTTTATCTTCTTTTGAAGTTCATTAATGATAAGAGGAAGTCACACAATTACACTTACACAGCATGAACTGGGAGCTTTATGGCAGATTAAGAATGGGATCTGCTAACATGTAGCACTGCCAATTACTGCATTCCAGAAATTATTTTCTAAAAACATTGAATATGGAATGATTGCATTACACAAATAAGTACCTATTCCTCTTGTTCTCTGCCTTTTTTAAAAAATTACCTCAATTATTGTTTTTAACTGCAAATTCATTGGAACATCTCCTGGCTCTGGGGCTGCGATTATTAAACTGATAATAGTTCAAATGGTTTTGTTTGTGGCTGTTCTGAGCCATTATTTCTATTCCAGCTTGACATAAATCCTGGATGGTTTTCATAAACTAGGCAGTGAAGCATTTCTGACAGGTAAGAAAGGGAAATATATATGTATATGGAGTTTTTTAAAATGTTTTTTAAAGTTTGGCAGTTTTCCCAATAAAATTCATCTGACATGCTTCCATACAGATGTTTAACAGTGTCATCATATGCATGCGTTCTCAGAAGAGTCACTGAATTCAGTGGGGTTTACTCCCAGGACAGTGTGCTAAAGGCTTACGTTGATATCGGCTTATATTCAACTCACCTTGAAGAGCTTGACTCCAGCAAAGTCTGTCAACACAGCTAATTCCAAGAGCCAGCCACCACTCTCAGTTGTTGGGTTATCCCTAGACTTTTGGTCAGCTCTGGGGAACCAGACACCCTAGCCTTGGGTTGCATTCAACTAACATTCTACTAACATTTGAAATTAATGGACCTCAATGAATCATGACCATTAATTTCAATGGGCCCAACTCTTCTTCAGCGACATAAAGCATGAACATTGAGCAACAAAGCATCTATTCTGCCTTGGGGCATATAAACAACAGTGGTTTAAAATGCAGGGAGGTCATTCCCTGCCACCAACTCCTTTGCATTTCAAGTTGCCTTTTTACACCACTGCACACACCAGTACCTGATTTGTTTCCCTGTACCTGCAGTCCCCACAAACTCTTAGTCAGGGAAGCTGCGATCAGCGCGGCTTACGTTTTCAGATAAGATGAGAACTGGTTGAAGAGATCAATCAGCAGTACTTCTCAAGAAGCTACAGGATGCAGCTTGAATTGTGGCTAACATTATCGCTATTCAGCTTCAAACACTAACAGTGGGAGCCCACTGGAGCCAGAGTAAATGGTAATTTGTACACAGTCTTGGTCTCTTTTCAGTTTCTGAGCAGGAAAGCACATGCACTCAGACGATGCTGGGGGGAAAGACTCTTTCACAAATTGATAAACACTACAAGCCCATTCAAACATTGTGGGAGGAAACCAGTGACACTCTCTTCTGATAGCTCTGTCAGCGCAAGCCAGCAAAATGAAATCATCCCCACTCTTTAAGTCAACAAAAACACAACCTAAGACCAGTTAGACAACCATGTAAAAACACAAAAAAAGTGAATAAAGCAGAAATTCAGTCATTTAAGACAAGGTCCAATGTTACGGGTCAGGGAAAGCTTGGAATATAGAATGTATTGTTGCATAGCCACCTGCCTGTTAACTGAGAATCAATCAATTGTATTCAAATACATTTGCATCTCAAGAAAATGAAAATGTCATTTTTTTAAGCATTCAAAAAGATAAGTGCTCACTTCCTCCATCTTTACTCATTTCCGTCAGATTTGCTCTGAATCTTTGGCTCATTTGCTTACAGAATACTGAGATAGCAAACATAAATGACCTCAGTAACCACAGTGGCAAAGTTTATTTGAAGAGTTACTGGTTTGGTGGATGTGGAGAAAGGAGGAGAAGGGAGAAAAGGGTAAATAATTTTATTTTGGACTTACGGCAGTAGACTTCAACGGAAACTTTATGGGGCTAATAAAATTCCCAACATTCTCAGACATGGGTCGTGGTGTTTATATATTAGGCAGAATACAACGGTGTGTTTATGAGAAGAATCCAAGCACTTTGCAGTGATTCAAATAATTAAGCACATGTTTTAAAAAGTTTGAATGCTGAGCTACAGGTAGACTTGGAGCAATCAGAGCTTTACCTCTCTAGGGGGTCTGTTTACACAAACACATAAGACATTTCAGAAAACGAACATACTTAAAAAACATTGTTTAGTCCACTGTTTCCCTAAACAAAGTAATAGAAACAGCATCAGCAGTTATTCCTGTTAAATATCATGGGGTTCTTGTCTAATGATGCATTGAATATATTGAATTGGATCCCACAAAATGCAAGAGGTAATTAGCCACTGGGATCAAGGCAGGAACTTACATAACTGGCTGCAGTCCTCAAACCATTTATTTGAATGCAACCTTAGAGAAGCTGAGTGGTCAGCAGTGGTAAAGTTCAACCCAAGCTAGTTAGGGATGAGATTTCTAGCCGAGCCTAACATGCCAATTTTGTATGTGCACTGAAATATATGAATAATACTTCTTGTTTGGCTGTTGCCAACCTGACAAGTAAAGATTTATGTTCAAGTCTTTTGTAAGGTGTCTGTTTTATCACAAATAGCTAACCGAGCATGCTTATAATAGTCGACCAATCTCTTGCACAACCTACGAAACACAGCCTATCAATAAAACTGATTATAAAGGGTGACAGACAAAGAACTGGCAATTAAAACATGTCTTAGAAATATAACAGCATTTTACAAATTTGTCACCTGTTCTGCATTATATATCTGGAAACATCAAGAGGGTGTTTAAAGACCAGATGCTACTGGACTACAACTCTTCTCACCCCTGACTATTGGCTATGCTGACTGAAGTTGATGGGAGTGGAAATCCAGAAATGCAAGAAGGAGCACCAATTCCGCAACCCTGCTGTTACACAATCGCATAAGAGGTTGGATTATGCAATTCCCCACCCCCCTGGTGGTAATCACTATAGGAAACGAATGCATAGGTTACGATTTCTAAACCCAAATGATGACAAGGGAAACATCTACATTGGCTCCCAGTACGTTTCCGAGCACAATTCAAAGTGCTGGTGTTGACCTTTAAAGCCCTAAACTGCCTCGGCCCAGTATACCTGAAGGAGCGTCTCCACCTCCATCGTTCTGCCCGGACACTGAGATCCAGCGCCGAGGGCCTTCTGGCGGTTCCCTCATTGCGAGAAGTGAGGCTACAGGGAACCAGGCAGAGGGCCTTCTCGGTAGTGGCGCCTGCCCTGTGGAACGCCCTCCCATCAGATGTCAAAGCGATAAACAACTACCTGACATTCAGAAGACATCTTAAGGCAGCCCTGTTCAGGGAAGTTTTTAATGTGTGATATTTTAGTGTATTTTTGGTTTCTATGGAAGCCGCCCAGAGTTGCGGCTTCTTCTTCTTTTTCTTTTTCTTCTTCTTCTTCTTCTTCTTCTTCTTCTTCTTCTTCTTCTTCTTATCTATCTTTAAAAGAAACACTAGCAAATCTGCCATCTGAAGGTCTTGCAGATAAACTGTCCAGTGAAATAGCTCTTCCATATTTAGGTACGGATAAAACAATTAAATAAGGTATACAGTTATTGAAGGGAGACTCTGTGAATGCAAGGGTGCATGGCTGGGCTGGCCCAAGGCATTTGCTGCCTAAGGCAAAGGTCAAGATTGCACCCTCCCATGGCACATATAGACACTGACTGGACTGGCAGGTGAATTTAACTTCTACATTGGTGACAGGTCAGTATCCTCCACTGTAACTAAGGACAGCAGGCTAGCTTAGAGGGTGATATGCAGGCTGAATGGCACACACAACTCTGTCTTCCATCACGACTGCACTTCTCCTTGTTGCCCACCTCCTGAGATAGCTGCCTCACTTTGCCCAGGCTGACACACATAGCTTCTGCAAATCCATATCTTCTTCTCTACTTAACTGCAAATTTAGCTGGCTCTAAATCCAGTGACAGCAAACAAGGGATGGAAAGAAACCAACAACACATTTTTTTCATTAACTCTCTTTTCCAAGAAGACCAAAGCCTGTGCAGTGATGGGTACATTACGGAGAAGGGGTTGCAGAGGGGGCTGTTAGCTCTGATTCATGTGAGGATTGTGACCATTACATTCTTAGAAGCAAGCAGACAAATGATGTATGAATAGAAAAACAAGTCACCAGTTCTCTGTCCAGTTATCCCGCTATAATCTATAGAACATCATTCGGTTTAATAACCAAGATATACTGTCTGAGTGAAAGGGATGTGAGAGTAATACCTTCTGGCAATGGGAGAGCATGGCCTTTCCATCTCTTAAAATTAGAAAATGCTGAGAGGAATATGTGGTGGGATTTATTTTTTTGCCAGAAGCAAATAAACACGTCTGTCAACATGTAGATAATCCTATCGTCCAGAATTCTCTCAACAACACAGAGAATGGAGAAGAAGAAAAAGCACTCATTTGGGCATTCCCTTCTTGTCATGCATGATATTTTTACTTTTTCAGGCATTACGTTTTTCATATTCTTACTTTCTATCATTGTAAGAACTCT